>NW_019154085.1:57251328-57851328 GCF_002288905.1 Enhydra lutris kenyoni
TTTATTTATTTATTTGACAGAGAGAGATCACAAGCAGGCAGAGAGGCAGGCAGAGAGAGAGGAGGAAGCAGGCTCCCTGTTGAGCAGAGAGCCTGATGCGAGGCTCTATCCCAGGACCCTGAGATCATGACCCGAGCCGAAGGCAGCGGCCTAACCCACTGAGCCACCCAGGCGCCCCTATTTCTGTAGTTTCAATTCTTTTCTATGCATGTGATGTATTTCATGTCTATCTTTATGTTTGGGTTTTTTGCTTGTTTTTTTTTTGTTTGTTTGTTTTGTTTTGTTTTTGTGGAGGGTGAGGCGTAAAAGAAATTTTCATCAACTCAAACAATTTTTATTCTCATTTCCTGTTTTCTTTTTAAATTAGTTTTATGTAAAGTTGACATTGCTGTCACCTCTATATTTCTGTGACTAGGACTGACCAGAGCAATTTATAAGATTCCTATATCTTATACCAGATAGAATGTTCTCTGCTTTTAGTAAAAAATTATTTCTTTACTGATTGGATTTGGAGGGCAGGCAATGTGAAAGGATTTGTCCTTCTGTTTTTAAAAATATTCTTCTGGGGATGCTTGGGTGGCTCAGTCAGTTAAGCACCTGCCTTTCACTCGGGTCATGATCCCAAGGTCTTGGGATCGAGTGCTGCATCATTCTCCTTGTTCAGGGGGGAGCCTGTTTCTTCATCTGCCTGCCATTCCCCCCTGCTTGTGTGCTAACAAGTAAATAAATAAAATCTTTAAAAATATTTTTAAATAAAAATATTCTTCTGTCTGGGGTGCCTGGGTGGCTCAGTTGGTAAAGCATCCAACTCTCAGTTTTGTCTCAGGTCCTCCATCATGGCTCCTGAGATGGAGCCCCTCCTTGAGGTCTGTGCTCAGCAGGAAGTCTACTTAAGATTCTCTCCCTATGCCCCTTCCCCCACTGTGTTCTTTTTCTCTCTCTAAATAAATGAATCTTAAAATACATTAAAAATAAATGTAAATACATATATATGTGTGTGTGTGTGTGTGTGTGTGTGTATGCATATATATATATCTCTTCTGTCTTACAGGATCATAAATTTTTCTCTCATGCTTTATTTTTTTCCTTTTAACTGTTTAGCTTCCAAAAGGCATGTTTCCCTTCCTTTTTTACCCTCCCCCCACAACGGCCTTTCCAATTGCTTCTGTGGGTCCTTAACAAACACGTCAGTCCCTTTCCTACAGTGTGCTCTGATCTATAAGCAAACTTTTTTCAGAACTACAGTATTTAGGGAGGAACTCCTTTTCCTGAAAGTGATTTTAATCACTCTTATGCCTGTCACTAGCTCCTTCTCCTCTGCAATTTTATGCAGACCACCTTGCTCTCCACCATGGCTTGCATAGGGGCATGAATGATGGCTTGTTATGATTTGGTATACATTTTTCTATTTACAGATAACATGTAGTTTGAACACTCTCTTTGTTCTAGTTATGTTAAAATGTGGGCTATGTCTAGTTTTATTTGTTCATCTTTATTGATTTTTGGAGGATACGTGGGAGATTCATTTGTTGTTGCATTTGTTGTTACTCCAGTTTTCTAGTTTTCAATATTTTTGCAAATATATTATTTGTTTTTCCTGGATGAAGAACTATCAGGCTCTTAATGGTTTGAGATATGTTTACTCTAGGACCACAATAATACTGCTTGGAAGCAATACTACAACTGACTAATCACTGACTCAGTGGTATAGTATAAGGATAATTATAATAAGATACTGTGCTCTTAACATGGCATTCAAATAATTCAGAAACCATGTGGTATGTAATTGGTAATGACAACTGTAGAAGAAACATTATTAACTAAAAGCAAAATAACGCAAGTCTTATATTTAAGGAGATACTTTCTTTTTTTTTAAGGTTCTCTTTCCACCAGGAAAATTATTTTTCTTTGAACAGTCAAGTTCAAAAGTTAGTAGTTTATCATAATTTCTATATGAGAGTATCTTATTCATAGTCCATATTACTTTTGGCTTTTCTTTTCTTATTTATCAGAACACAGCCCATGTGAAAAATCTAATGACCATAATATTAAAAATAAAATGTCAAATGAAATTACTATTCCCTTATATTTTAAAGAATGTTTACCTATACTTAATAGAAATTAACCTAGAATTAGCTTTAGTAAAATACATTTTTAGTTGTTTCTTTAATTCTGTGACTTAGTATTTTGATTCTTGGAGCTACAATAGCATTCCTTAAGTGTTACTGCACTGATTTTATTTTATATAGGAGCTAAAACTGACCACTGGGAATTTGGTGCTATTGGAATATAGGTTCTATCAGTTAAATAATATGTGATCTTAGGTAAATAACTTTGCCTCTTTCAGCTGTGGTTTTTTCATATGAAACATGTAATTAATTTGATAATATCTATTATGAAAGGTTGTGAAAGTTTTAGTCTTTCCAAAATACTTCTAAATATTTGAATGAAAAGACTCAATGCAAATTAACCAATAATTATCATTTGAGCTAGTGTCTACTCTGCTAACCACCATTGCCAGAGCACTCATTGTGGTATCTTATGAAACTAAGTGTATAAAAAATCTACTATTCCCCTCAGTATAAAACCATTTTACTAATAGGTATGGCTATATCTTATATATATATAAAATACATATTATATATATATACATATACATACATTTCTTTCTATCAAATATCACATACTACACAGTATTATAAAGTCTTCTCTTTTATTTTATTTTTTTTAAGATTTTTTTTTTTTTGACAGACAGATCAAAGTAGGCAGAGAGGCAGCAAAGAGAGACAGGAGGAGGAGGCAGGCTCCCTGCTGAGCAGAGAGCCCGATGCGGGGCTCCATCCCAGGACCCTGAGATCACAACCTGAGCCGAAGGCAGAGGCTTTAACTACTGAGCCACCCAGGCGCCCCTCTTTTTATTTTTTTTTAAGATTTTATTTTTATTTATTTGACAGATAGAGATCACAAGTAGGCAGAGAGGCAGGCAGAGAGAGAGGAGGAAGCAGGCCCCCTGCCGAGGGGAAGATTGGAGGGGGGGATCCCTTGCATCATGACCCGAGCCGAAGGCAGAGGCTTTAACCCACTGAGCCACCCAGGCGCCCCAGTCTTCTTTTAAAAAAAAAAAAACAAAACTTTATTTTTGAGAGAGAGAGAGAGAGAGAGAAAGAGAGCGAGTGCACAAGCGGGGGTGGGGGGTGGGGAGGGGGCAAAGGAGTGGCAGACTCCCCTGCTGAGCAGGGAGCCTGATGCCGGACTGGATTCCAGGATCCTGGGATCATGGCTTGAGCCAAAGGCAGACACTTAACTGACTGAGCCACCCAGGCACCCAACAGTCTCTTTCTTCTTAACATAAAAATATTTTAATAGGAGCTACTGCTACTTCATGTAATAAAAAGATTTAGCCCTTCCTACCATATTTCTATATGATGGTGAGTTGACTTTTAATACTGCCCTGAATCAATGCTTTCTTTCTTAACAGTCCTCAGAGTTAAAATTTGTCTATTTGTTTTATAATACTACCCAAAAGCACTAACAATAATTTTAAAATTTCTATTGAGTATAATCATGTCTTATATAATTAAGTAGTATCTTTCAAATTTTTTACTTTAAATTCAATTTAATTAAGATATACTGTATTATTAATTTCAAAGGTAGAATTTAGTGATTCATCAGTTGCATACAACACTCAGCACTTAATACTTCAAGTGCCCCATCACCCAGTCACTCGGTCCCCCCACCCATCTCCCTTCCAGTAACCCAATTTCTTTCCTATAGTTAAGAGTCAATAGTATCTTGGGTGCCGGGGTGGCTCAGTGGGTTAAGCCTCTGCCTTCGGCTCAGGTCATGATCTCAGGGTCCTGGGATCGAGGCCCGCATAGGGCTCTCTGCTCAGCGGGGAGTCAGCTTCTCCCTCTCTCTGCCTGCCTCTCTGCCTACTTGTGATCTCTCACTATTTCAAATAAATAAATAAAATCTTTAAAAAAAAAAAGTCAATAGTACCTTAAACTAAAGATTTCTCAGCAACAATATTTATCCATCCAAAACATATTTAGTGAATATGCACTACTACTAGATAGTTACCACTTAACTTCTTTAAGCAACTTACAAAAAACAAAATCCCTAAACTTTCTTGTTAGCTCATTTAACATTTTCTGAGTGCCCATAGTTTGCAAGGACTGTCTCCGATTATTCCAGATATTAGAAATAGCATGTGGTGACAAAGCAAGGAATATAGGATGGAGTTAGACATACCCAGTATACTCAGAAGGGACAAAGACACACAACCGAGTAACAATCTCCAGTATCCCTTATTAAACTGAGCATGCCATTCCAATGGACATTGTTGGATCATATAGATTAAATCAGTATTTCAGTCGTCTCAAGCATATCAAAGCTATTATTTAAAAAAAAAAAAAAAAGCCATGGTTATGGGACACCTGGATGGCTCAGTCAGTTAAGTGTCTTTGTTTGGCTCAGGTTCTGATTCCAGGGTTCTGGGATTGAGCCCCATATTGGGCTCCCTGCTCAGCAGAGAACCTACTTCTCCCTCTCCCTGTGCCTCTCCCCCACAACCATGTGCTTTAAAAAAAATCCATTGTTAGAAACAAACCCTGAATTTTCAGAGTCTATTCTTCATGGAGCATAGAATAGATGTCAGTGGATGAAAGAATAATATTTTGTCTTCGTGCTTTGATTAATCAGTCACCACAACTGCTTCTCACTTCTATTCAAATTCTATCCCTACTGCTGGGTCCGGGTCCAGTTGTAACACCACATCCACAAAGTCTACAATGGATTTTATTCATCCTGTATTGCAATGCATCCTATCAATTCAAAATCCTAGAACCTATGTATTGATCTTAGCTACTTATCTCAACTACAGGAATCAACAGTCCTGGGACTTTTACTCATTTGGCATTACAATACAAACTCCTTACTGGTATAAAAAAGTTAAACATGTAAAAATCCTAAGAAATTGTTAAAAAATTTAAAATGTGAAGTAAAGAAAATGTGACCACCTTCAAATTTTTGAGTCTGAAATATATGAGTTGTCAATACTATCTTTCATTGCTAGTATAAATCACTTAATCAAGTTATCCTACAAAATTTTCAAAGTGTTTAAAATAGGAAACTGTTTTAAGATACTTTTAAAATGTTAATGAAAAGCATACTGAATATGCATGTTAAATTGTGAAACCACAACGCAGCATAGGATATGAGCATAAAGTTTTCCAATACTGTGTCTTACCAACTGCCTTACCAACTGCCTCAAAATAATGAATTTATTTTAAATAGACCATAAATATAAGTAATCCCAGAGAGCTGTCTGTTCACCTTTTAGATAAATGTTCTTTTAAAAAGCTCTGAGAATTTGGCATTAATATTGTATTTCTATGTCATATCTTTAACATCTATGATAATTTGAATGACATGTAGAAAGTTTTATTCATATATTTTGAAAAAAATTGTATTTTGCATTTAAATACAAGGACTGGACATGCAGGTTTCCAGTTAAGGGAATATAGTCAATAGGATTATAATAGGGTTGTATGGTGACAAATAGTAGCTACACTTGTGGTGAGCATAGCATAACATACAGAGTTATTGAATCATTATGTTGTACACCTGAAAGTAATGTAACATTGTGTGTCAACTATATTTCAATAAATAAATAATGAAAAATACTGTACTGTACAGTTCTCCCAGGAAGAAAGGAAAAGAAGCAACAGGGCTCTGAAAAAGATCAGTCTATAAGAATGGCTTTTTATATGAAATTTAGAGTATGAACTACATCTTCAACGTAAATATTTAAAAGTCTTTTTCAAACCAGGTCCCTTTAAAATTTTAAATGTCAATTTCTTCCTTTTAAATTATAGCAAGATACATAACTCGATGAGTTGTTATTCAAACACATAGACAATAAATATTTGAATAATGATTTGCTATGAAACTCAACGGTTTATTTGTAAATGGCAGTTTCTACCACAAACACAATCACTTAAATATAAAGTCTGTTTGCAACAACATGGATGGAGCTAGAGACTATAATGCTAAGTAAAATAAATCAGTCAGAGAAAGAGAAATAAAGTGATTTCACTCCTATGTGGAAATTAAGAAACAAAACAAAAAACAAACAAACAAAAAAAGGCAAAGGAAAAAAGAGACAAGCCAAAAACCATTCTTAACTATAGAGAACAAACTGATAGTTAACAGAAGGTTGGTGGGTGGGAGCATGAGTGAAATAGATGAAGGGGATTAAGAGTACACTTGTCATGATGAGCACTGAGCAATGTATAGAATTGCTGAATCATTATATTGTACACCTGAAACGTCTATAACACTATGTTAATTATACTGGAATTAAAATGAAAAAAATAACAAGTAATAAAGTCTGGCAACTCAAAGATTCTACTTGTGTTCCTAATATCAGGCAGCAATTCACAAAATAATCATAAAAGAGTAAATTTTGTTAATGGTAAATTCCACTTAGAATGTTTTCATACTATTTATTTTCTATTACTAATATTCATTACTACCTATCTATACCATTTTATTTAGTTAGCTGGAGTTGCTATAACAAAAATACCATAGACTGAGTGGCTTAAACAACATACATTTCTCATAGTTCTGGGGGCTGGGAAGTGCAAGATGAACGTGCCTGGTGAAGCTCCGCTTCCTGGGTTATAGACTGCTGCCTTGTCATCATGTATTCCATGGTTCCCTCCCTTCTTCTTCTTCTTCTAAGGGCACTAATCCCATTATGAGGGTTCCACCATCATAACACAGTCTAAACCTAATTATTTCCTCAAGTTCCTACCTCTTAATACCATCACATTAAAGATTAGGGTTTCAACAAATGATTTGGGAGGGAGGGCATGTTTATCTCAAGTCATAACACTAATGGAGAGGATGAAAAATTTCTCAATCTCATAAGCTGGTGTAGTCTAATTTTTTTTAGAAAAAGGATGTTCAGGAGCGCCTGGCTGGCTCAGTTGGTTAAGTCTCTACCTACAGCTCAGGTCATGATCCTGTAGTCCCTGGATTGAGCCCTGTGAAGGGCTCCCTGCTCAGCAGTAAGTCTGCTTTTGCCTCCCCTCCCCACTACCTACTCCTGCTGTCTCACTCTCTCTCTCTCCATGTCAAATAAATAAAATATTTTTTAAAAAAAGGAATAAAATATTTTTTAAAAAGATTTTATTTATTTATTTGACATGGAGAGAGAGAGAGATCTTTTTTTTTTTTTTTTTTTAAAGATTTTATTTATTTATTTGACAGAGAGAAATCACAAGCAGGCAGAGAGAGAGGAGGAAGCAGGCTCCCTGCTGAGCAGAAAGCCCGATGTGGGGCTTGAACCCAGGACCTGGGATCATGACCTGAGCCGAAGGCAGTGGCCCAACCCACTGAGCCACCCAGGCGCCCGAGAGAGATCTTTTTTTAAAAAAGATTTTATTTATTTGACACGGAGAGAGAGAGAGAGACAGGAGAGAGTTCAGAACGCAAGCAGGGGGAGTGAGAGAGGGAGAAGCATGCTTTCCAACAGAGCAGGGAGCCTGATGAGGGGCTGGATTCCAGGACCCTGGGATCATGACCCAAGCTGAAGGCAGACACCCAATGACTGAGCCACCCAGGCACCCTAATATAATCTTAAAAAAAATGTTCAAATAGAATTTATATTATGTATACATATTGTGTTATGTGGACTTCATGGTTAAATTAAACATGATCTAATTATGAAAAAAGTTAGAGCAAATTTAACTAGCAAACAAATTTTGATTAAAGCAGCACCTGGGTGGCTCTGTCACTTGGGAGATCAGATTCTTGATTTTGGCTCAGGTCATGATCTCAGGGTCATGAGATCGAACCCTGCATCAGGCTCTGTGCATAGTGCAGAGTCGGCTTGAGATTCTCTCTCTTCCTTTCCCTCTGCCCTTCCCCTTGCTTGCACTCTCTCTCTGTAAAATAAGTAAAATCTTAAAAAATAATGAAAAATACCAGAAAACTTCATTTTGATGTGAATAGACCAATGCTTAATTTTTTTTAAAAAAAGATTTTATTTATTTGAGAGAGAGAGAGAGAGGGCACAAGTAGGCAGAGTGGCAGAGAGAGAGGAAGAAGCAGGCTCCCCACCAAGCAAGGAGCCCAATATGGGACACGATCCCAAGACCCTGGGATCATGACCTGAGCTACAGGCAGATGCTTAACCAACCGAGCCCACAATATTTTATTTTTAATAAGAACTACAGATTTCAAAAATTTCTAATCAATGGCAATCCAAAATATTATAAAGTATTCTATAAGTTAAATCTAAATGTGATTAATGTCATAATTAGCCACCAAAAGACCAAAACTTATATATACATCCCACAGTGCAAATACTTTTTTTTAAAGATTTTATTTATTTATTTGACAGAGAGAGATCACAAGTGGCTGAGAGGCAGGCAGAGAGAGAAGAAGGGAAGCAGGCTCCCCGATGAGCAGAGAGCCCAATGTAGGACTCAATCCCAGGACCCTGAGATCATGACCTGAGCCGAAGGCAGCAGCTTAACCCACTGAGCCATGCAGGCGCCCCCCACAGTGCAAATATTAAAAGAGAATGCATTCAGTTATAGATACAATTCTACTAATCTTTAAAATCTACTGATTTTTAAAAATCATTTATTTATTTATTTGAAAGTGAGTGAGAGTGAAAGAGATCAAAGAGGGAGAGGGAGAAGAAGACTGGCTGCTGAGCAGGGAGCCTGATGTGGGACTCGATCCCAGGACCTTGAGATCATGACCTGAGCCAAAGGCAGCAGCTTACCCAACTGAGCCACCCAGGTGTTCCAAGATTTTATTTTTAAGTAATTTCTACACCCATTGTGGGGTTTGAACTCACAACCTGGAGATCAAGAGTCACATGCTCTACCAGCTGAGCCAGCCCAGTGCCCCTAATTATGCCTTTTAAAATAAAACACCAAATACACGGTCCATGAGAGAAATAATTGATAAGCTCGACATCATTAAAATTAAAAACTTTGGCTCTCTGAAAGAGAGTGTCAAGACAGTGAGAAAGTCAAGCTACAGACTGGGAGAAAATATTTGCCAAAGATGTGTGTGATAAAGGGTTAGAGTCCTGCATTGGGCTCCTTGCTCAGCAGGGAGCATGCTTTTCTCTCTGCCTCTGCCTGCTTGTGCTCTCTGATGATAAACCAACAAACAAATAAATAAATAAAATAAAAATAGATAGATAGATAAAATCAATCTTAAAAACTAAAAGGCATAACCACATCCATGGTCTCTAGGTTTTTCCCTGTTTTGTCTTCTATAGTTGTATAGTCTTGCCATTTTATATTAGGCCTATGATCCTTTTTTTTTTTTAAAGAAGAGATTTTTTAAAAAGATTTTATTTATTTATTTGAGAGAGAGAGAGAATGAGAGAGAGAGAAAGCATGAGAAGTGGAGGGTCAGAGGGAGAAGGAAGCTCCTGCTCAGCAGGGAGCCTGATGCGGGCCTCTAGGATCATGACCTGAGCCAAAGGCAGTCGCTTAACTAACAGAGCCATGCAGGCGCCCAGTAAAGTGTGTATCTAGTTCCATTTTTTTTTTTTTTTTTTTTTGGCATGTGGATATGGAGTCATTCCAGCACTATTTTTGAGGCAACTATATTCATTATATTGCCTTTGCAACTTTGTCAAAGATCAGATGACTTATTTATGAGAATCTATTTCTGGGCTCTCTATTCTGTTCCACTGATCTATGTTTATTCCTTTGCTAATAAAACACTGCTCTGATTACTGTAGTTATATAGTAAGTCTAAAATTTTGCTTTTCTTCTCCAATACTACATTGGTTTTTCTGAATTTTCTTTAAGATTTTATTTATTTGACAGAGAAAGACTGTGAGAGATAGAGGGAGAGATCATAAACAGGGGAGAGGGGTAGAGGGAGAAGTAGGCTCTCCACTGGGCATGGAGCCCAATGCGGGGCTCAATCCCACGACCCAGAGATCATGACCTGAGCTGAAGACAGATGCTTAACCGACTGAGCCACCCAGACACACTGTTCTGAATTTTCTGAATAAACTTCAGAATCAGTTTGTCAATGCCCATGAAATGACTTGCTGGAAATTTGGGGGGACAGCACTGAATTTATAGATCAAGTTGGAAAGAACTAACCTCTTGACAATACTGAATATTCCTATCTATCAACATGAGATCTTTCTCCATTTATTTAGTTCTTTGATTTGTTGATCAGAATTTTAAAATATTCCTCATACAGAGCTTATATGTATTTTGTTAGAATTATATCCAAATATTTTTTTTGGAGATAATGTCAACGGCACTGAATTTTTAATTTTAAACTCCACGTTTTCATTTATACTGGAAAGCAACAGACTCTTGTATAATAATCTTATATCCTGCAACCTTACTATAATCACATATTAGCACCAGGAGGTTTTTTTGATTCTTTCAGATTTTTTACATAGACAGCCATATCATCTGCAAATGAAGACAGTTTTATGTCTTTCTTAATCTATATACCTTTCCTTTTTTTTTTTTTTCCAAATTTCAGCTTTATTAAGGTATAACTGGCATATCATTGTAAAATATTTAAAGGATACATCATGTCGACTTCGTATACATATACGGCATGAGTCACTCTGTAAACCTTTTATTGCCTTATCACATTAGCAAGGAGTTCCAAAACAATGTTGAAAAGGAGAGGTAAGATGAGAAATCTTTGCATTGTACCTGTTCTTCGTGGGAGAGCTTCAAATTTCTCACCATTAAGAATGACATAAGCTGCAGATTTTTTGTATACTCTTTATCAAGTTGAGAATGTTCCTCTCTATTCCTAGTTTGTTGAGTCACAAATGGGTGTTGGATCTGGTTGAATGCTGCTTCTATATTCGATACGTTCATGTGATTTTCTATTTTTAGCCTGTTGGTATGATGGATTGTATTAATCGATCTTTTATTTTTTTATTTTTTTTTAAGATTTTATTTATTTATTTGACAGAGATCACAAGTAGGCAGAGAGGCAGGCAGAGAGAGGGAGGGGGAAGCAGACTCCCCACGGAGCAGAGAGCCTGAGGTAGGGCTCGATCCCAGGACCCTGAGATCATGACCTAAGCCGAAGTCAGAGGCTTTAACCCACTGAGCCACCCAGGTGCCCATTAATTAATTTTTTCATGTTGAAACAGCCTTACATACCTGAGATAAACCCCACTTGATATATAATTCTTTTTATACATTTCTGGATTTGATTTAATATTTTGTCAAGGATTTTGGCATTTATGCTCATAAAAAATACTGGT
The DNA here is from genome assembly GCF_002288905.1 of Enhydra lutris kenyoni. Taxonomy (NCBI): domain Eukaryota; kingdom Metazoa; phylum Chordata; class Mammalia; order Carnivora; family Mustelidae; genus Enhydra; species Enhydra lutris. The sequence continues at coordinate 57,262,622 of NW_019154085.1, forward strand.
CTCATGTTTTATTTTCTTGTAAGTCTTTGTCTGGTTTTGGGTAGTGCTGGTTTCACAGAGCAAGTTAAGAAGTATTCCCTCTGCTTCTATCCTCTGAGACTGTAGACAACTGGTATAACTTCTCCTTTAGATGTTTGGTACAATTCAATAGTGAACCCATTTGGGCCTGCTACTTACTCTTTTGGAAGGTTATGAATTATTGATTCAATTTCTCTAATAGATATAGGCCTATTCAAATCTATTTCCTTGTGTGTGTCTTAACAAATTGGGTCTTTAAAGGAATTGGTCCATTTCATCTAGGTCATCAAATCTGTGGGCATAAAGATCTTTATAGTATTCCTTTGCAATCCTTTCAATTTCCATGGAATCTGTAGTGATGTTCTCTCTTTCGTTTCTGACATTATTAATTTGTATCCTCTTTTTTTCCTTAGTTAACCTTAGCTAGAGACTTAGTGATTTTATTGAACTTCTCGAAGAACTGGCTTTTAGTTTTATTTTTTCTGTTGATTTCCTGGTTTCAGTTTCATTGATTTCTGTTCTAATACTTCTGCTTACTTTGGACTTAATTTTCTCTTTTTTTTTTTCTAGTTTCCTAGGTGGAAACTTATTGAATTTAGATCTTTTTTTTCCTAACATAGGAATTCAATGCTATAATCTAAGCATTGCCTTGCTACTTCCCACAAATTTTGATTAAGCTGTATTTTCATATAGTTTAAAATTTTTTAAAAGGTTTTTTTTTTTTAAAGATTTTTATTTATTTATTTGACAGAGAGAGAGAGACAGTGAGAGAGGGAACACAAGCGGGGGAGTGGGAGAGGGGGAAGCAGGCTTTCCTGCAGGGCAGGGAGCCTGATACGGCACTCAATCCCTGGGATTATGATATGAGCTGCACGCAGACGCTTAACAACTGAGCCACCCAGGCACCCCGTAAAATATTTAAAACTTTCTTTTGAGATTTCTTCTTCATCTTCTATGTTTAGAAGTATACTGCTTGGAGGGAGTCAAGATGGCGGAGAAATAGCAGGCTGAGACTACTTCAGGTATCGGGAGATCGGCTAGATAGCTTATCTAAAGATTGCAAACACCTACAAATCCAATGGGAGATCGAAGAGAAGAAGAACAGCAATTCTAGAAACAGAAAATCAACCACTTTCTGAAAGGTAGGACTGGCGGAGAAGTGAATCCAAAGCGACGGGAAGATAGACCGCGGGGGGAGGGGCCGGCTCCCGGCAAGCTGCGGAGCAATGGAGCACAAAATCAGGACTTTTAAAAGTCTGTTCCGCTGAGGGACATCGCTCCAGAGGCTTAACCGGGGCGAAGCCCACGCAGGCTCAGCGTGGCCTCAGGTCCCACAGGGTCACAGAAGGATCAGGGGTGTCTGAGTGTCGCAGAGCTTACAGGTATTAGAACGGGGAAGCCGGCTACAGAAACAGAGCCGAGGAGTGAGCTCTAAGCTCGGGGTTACCTTGAACCGGTCGCAGGCTCGGTCAGCTTGGAGCGCGGCCGGAGACCAGGGTGACGGGAGTAATCGGGCGCTGTTCTCCGAGGGCGCACTGAGGAGTGGGGTCCCGGGCTCTCGGCGACTCCGGGCCGGAGACCGGGAGGCTGCCATCTTCATTCCCGCCCTCCGGAACTCTACGGAAAGCCCTCAGGGAACAAAAGCTCCCGAAAGCAAACCCGAGCGGATTACTCAGCCCGGCCCGGGTAAGGGCGGTGCAAGTCCGCCCGGGGCAAAGACTCTTGAGAATCACTACAACAGGCCCCTCCCCCAGAAGATCAACAAGAAACCCAGCCAGGACCAAGTTCACCTACCAAGGACAGCAGTTTCAATACCAAGGAGAGCAGCGGAATTCCAGAGGAGGAGAAAGCAAAGCACGGAACTCATGGCTTTCTCCCAATGATTCTTTAGCCTTGCAGTTAATTTAATTTTTTTTCTTTTTCAATTTTTTTTCTTCTTCTGCTAAATTTTTTTAACTTTTACCCTTTTCTTTTTTAACGTTTTTTAACTAGTTTATCTAATATATATATATATTTTTTTCCTTTTTATATTTTTTCTTTATTGGTTTTCTTTTTTTAATTGTTTCTCTTTATTTTTTTCTTTCTGAACCTCTTTTTATCCCATTTCTCCCCCCTCACGATTTGGGATCTCTTCTGATTTGGCTAAAGCATATTTTCCTGGGGTTGTTGCCACCCTTTTAGTATTTCACTTGCTCCTTCATATACTCTTATCTGGACAAAATGACAAGGCGGAAAAATTCACCACAAAAAAAAGAACAAGAGGCAGTACCAAAGGCTAGGGACCTAATCAATACAGACATTGGTAATATGTCAGATCCAGAGTTCAGAATGACGATTCTCAAGGTTCTAGCCAGGCTCGAAAAAGGTATGGAAGATATTAGAGAAACCCTCTCGGGAGATATAAAAGCCCTTTCTGGAGAAATAAAAGAACTAAAATCGAACCAAGTTGAAATCAAAAAAGCTATTAATGAGGTGCAATCAAAAATGGAGCTTCTCACTGCTAGGATAAATGTGGCAGAAGAAAGAATTAGCGATATAGAAGACCAAATGACAGAGAATAAAGAAGCTGAGCAAAAGAGGGACAAACAGCTACTGGACCATGAGGGGAGAATTCGAGAGATAAGTGACACCATAAGACGAAACAACATTAGAATAATTGGGATTCCAGAAGAAGAGGAAACAGTGAGAGGAGCAGAAGGTATATTGGAGAGAATTATTGGAGAGAATTTCCCCAATATGGCAAAGGGAACAAGCATCAAAATCCAGGAGATTCAGAGAACCCCCCTCAAAATCAATAAGAATAGGTCCACACCCCGTCACCTAATAGTAAAATTTACAAGTCTTAGTGACAAAGAGAAGATCCTGAAAGCAGCCCGGGAAAAGAAGTCTGTAACATACAATGGTAAAAATATTAGATTGGCAGCAGACTTATCCACAGAGACCTGGCAGGCCAGAAAGAGCTGGCATGATATATTCAGAGCACTAAATGAGAAAAACATGCAGCCAAGAATACTATATCCAGCTAGGCTATCATTGAAAATAGAAGGAGAGATGAAAAGCTTCCAGGACAAACAAAAACTGAAAGAATTTGCAAATACGAAACCAGCTCTACAGGAAATATTGAAAGGGGTCCTCTAAGCAAAGAGAGACCCTAAAAGTAGTAGATCAGAAAGGAACAGAGACAATATACAATAACAGTCACCTTACAGGCAATACAATGGCACTAAATTCATATCTCTCAATACTTACCCTGAATGTTAATGGGCTAAATGCCCCAATCAAAACACACAGGGTATCAGAATGGATAAAAAAACAAAACCCATCTATATGTTGCCTACAAGAAACTCATCTTAAACCCGAAGACACCTCCAGATTTAAAGTGAGGGGGTGGAAAAGAATTTACCATGCTAATGGACATCAGAAGAAAGCAGGAGTGGCAATCCTTATATCAGATCAATCAGATTTTAAGCCAAAGACTATAATAAGAGATGAGGAAGGACACTATATCATACTCAAAGGAACTGTCCAACAAGAAGATCTAACAATTTTAAATATCTATGCCCCTAACGTGGGAGCAGCCAACTATATAAACCAATTAATAACAAAATCAAAGAAACACATCAACAATAATACAATAATAGTAGGGGACTTTAATACTCCCCTCACTGAAATGGACAGATCATCCAAGCAAAAGATCAACAAGGAAATAAAGGCCTTAAATGACACACTGGACCAGATGGACATCACAGATATAGTCAGAACATTTCATCCCAAAGCAACAGAATACACATTCTTCTCTAGTGCACATGGAACATTCTCCAGAATAGATCACATTCTCGGTCCTAAATCAGGTCTCAACCGTTATCAAAAGATTGGAATCATTCCCTGCATATTTTCAGACCACAATGCTCTGAAGCTAGAACTCAATCACAAGAGGAAATTTGGAAAGAACCCAAATACATGGAGACTAAACAGCATCCTTCTAAAGAATGAATGGGTCAACCAGGAAATTAAAGAAGAATTGAAAAAATTCATGGAAACAAATGATAATGAAAACACAATGGTTCAAACTCTGTGGGACACAACAAAGGCAGTCCTGAGAGGAAAATATACAGCGGTACAAGCCTTTCTCAAGAAACAAGAAAGGTCTCTGGTATACAACCTAACCCTACACCTAAAGGAGCTGGAGAAAGAACAAGAAACCCTAAACCCAGCAGGAGAAGAGAAATCATAAAGATCAGAGCAGAAATCAATGAAATAGAAATCAAAAAAACAATAGAACAAATCAACGAAACTAGGAGCTGGTTCTTTGAAAGAATTAATAAGATCGATAAACCCCTGACCAGACTTATCAAAAAGAAAAGAGAGAGGACCCAAATAAATAAAATCATGAATGAAAGAGGAGAGATCACAACTAACACCAAAGAAATACAGACAATTATAAGAACATACTATGAGCAACTCTACGCCAACAAATTTGACAATCTGGAAGAAATGGATGCATTCCTAGAGACATATAAACTACCACAACTGAACCAGGAAGAAATAGAAAGCCTGAATAGACCCATAACCAGTAAGGAGATTGAAACAGTCATCAAAAATCTCCAGACAAACAAAAGCCCAGAGCCAGACGGCTTCCCAGGGGAATTCTACCAAACATTTAAAGAAGAACTAATTCCTATTCTCCTGAAACTGTTCCAAAAAATAGAAATGGAAGGAAAACTTCCAAACTCACTTGATGAGGCCAGCATCACCTTGATCCCAAAACCAGACAAGGATCCCATCAAAAAAGAGAACTACAGACCAATATCCTTGATGAACACAGATGCAAAAATTCTCGCCAAAATACTAGCCAATAGGATTCAACAGTACTTTAAAAGAATTATTCACCACGATCAAGTGGGATTTATTCCAGGGCTGCAAGGTTGGTTCAACATCCGCAAATCAATCAGTGTGATACAACACATTAATAAAAGAAAGAACAAGAACCATATGATACTCTCCATAGATGCTGAAAAAGCATTTGACAAAGTACAGCATCCCTTCCTGATCAAAACTCTTCAAAGTGTAGGGATAGAGGGCACATACCTCAATATTATCAAAGCCATCTATGAAAAACCCACCGCAAATATTATTCTCAATGGAGAAAAACTGAAAGCTTTTCTGCTAAGGTCAGGAACACGGCAGGCATGTCCGTTATCACCACTGCTATTCAACATACTAGAAGTCCTAGCCTCAGCAATCAGACAACAAAAGGAAATTAAAGGCATCGAAATCGGCAAAGAAGAAGTCAAACTATCACTCTTCGCAGATGATATGATACTATATGTGGAAAACCCAAAAGACTCCACTCCAAAACTGCTAGAACTTGTACAGGAATTCAGTAAAGTGTCAGGATATAAAATCAATGCACAGAAATCAGTTGCATTTCTCTACACCAACAACAAGACAGAAGAAAGAGAAATTAAGGAGTCAATCCCATTTACAATTGCACCCAAAACTATAAGATACCTAGGAATAAACCTAACCAAAGAGACTAAGAATCTATACACAGAAAACTATAAAGTACTCATGAAAGAAATTGAGGAAGACACAAAGAAATGGAAAAATGTTCCATGCTCCTGGATTGGAAGAATAAATATTGTGAAAATGTCTATGCTACCTAAAGCAATCTACACATTTAATGCAATTCCTATCAAAGTACCATCCATTTTCTTCAAAGAAATGGAACAAATAATCCTAAAATTTATATGGAACCAGAAAAGACCTCGAATAGCCAAAGCAATATTGAAAAAGAAAGCCAAAGTTGGTGGCATCACAATTCCGGACTTCAAGCTCTATTACAAAGCTGTCATCATCAAGGCAGCATGGTACTGGCACAAAAACAGACATATAGATCAATGGAACAGAATAGAGAGCCCAGAAATAGACCCTCAACTCTATGGTCAACTAATCTTCGACAAAGCAGAAAAGAATGTCCAATGGAAAAAAGACAGCCTCTTCAATAAATGGTGTTGGGAAAATTGGACAGCCACATGCAGAAAAATGAAATTGGATCATTTCCTTACACCACACATGAAAATAGACTCAAAATGGATGAAGGATCTCAATGTGAGAAAGGAATCCATCAAAATCCTTGAGGAGAACAAAGGCAGCAACCTCTTCGACCTCAGCCGCAGCAACATCTTCCTAGGAACATCGCCAAAGGCAAGGGAAGCAAGGGCAAAAATGAACTATTGGGATTTTATCAAGATCAAAAGCTTTTGCACGGCAAAGGAAACAGTTAACAAAACCAAAAGACAACTGACAGAATGGGAGAAGATATTTGCAAATGACATATCAGATAAAGGGCTAGTGTCCAAAATCTATAAAGAACTTAGCCAACTCAACACCCAAAGAACAAATAATCCAATCAAGAAATGGGCAGAGGACATGAACAGACATTTCTGCAAAGAAGACATCCAGATGGCCAACAGACACATGAAAAAGTGCTCCACATCACTCGGCATCAGGGAAATACAAATCAAAATACAAAATACAAATCAAAACCACAATGAGATATCACCTCACACCAGTCAGAATGGCTAAAATTAACAAGTCAGGAAATGACAGATTCTGGCGAGGATGCGGAGAAAGGGGAACCCTCCTACACTGTTGGTGGGAATGCAAGCTGGTGCAACCACTCTGGAAAACAGCATGGAGGTTCCTCAAAATGTTGAAAATAGAACTACCCTATGACCCAGCAATTGCACTACTGGGTATTTACCCTAAAGATACAAACGTAGTGATCCGAAGGGGCACGTGCACCCGAATGTTTATAGCAGCAATGTCTACAATAGCCAAACTATGGAAAGAACCTAGATGTCCATCAACAGACGAATGGATAAAGAAGAGGTGGTATATATACACAATGGAATACTATGCAGCCATCAAAAGAAATGAAATCTTGCCATTTGTGACGACGTGGATGGAACTAGAGGGTATCATGCTTAGGGAAATAAGTCAATCGGAGAAAGACAACTATCATATGATCTCCCTGATATGAGGGAGAGGAGATGCAACATGGGGGGTTAAGGGGGGTAGGAGAAGAGTAAATGAAACAAGATGGGATTGGGAGGGAGACAAACCATAAGTGACTCTTAATCTCACAAAACAAACTGGGGGTTGATGGGGGGATGGGTTTTGAGGGGGGTGGTGGGATTATGGACATTGGGGAGGGTATGTGCTATGGTGAGTGCTGTGAAGTGTGTAAACCTGGTGATTCACAGACCTGTATCCCTGGGGATAAAAATATATGTTTATAAAAAATAAAATAAAAAAAAAATTAAAAAATTAAAAAAAAAAGAAGTATACTGCTTGATCTCCATGTATTTTAAGATTTTCTAGTTATCTTTTTGTGGTTGATTGCTAGGTTAATTCCATTGTGGTATCAGAGCAGACATTGTATTTCTATTTTAAAATTTGTTACTGTGTGTTTTATGTCCTAGAATGTGGTTTATCTTGGCGAATGTTCCATGTGAGTTTGAGAAAATATTCATTTTCCTGTTTTGGATAGAGTCTATATATGTCAATTATACCCTGTTGATTAAAAATGCTGCCGAGAATGTCCACAATAGCCAAACTATGGAAAGAAACTAGATGACCATCAACAGATGAATGGATAAAGAAGTGGTATATATATACAAAGGAATACTATGCAGCCATCAAAAGAAATGAAATCTTGCTATTTGCGTCAACATAGATGGAACTAGAAGGTATTATGCTGAGCGAAATGTCAATCAGAGAAAGGCAATTATCATATGATCTCCCTGATATGAGGAATTTGAGAGACAATCTGAGAGGTTTGGGGGGGTAGGGAAGGAAAAAATGAAACAAGATGGGATCAGGAGGGAGACAAACCATAAAAGACACTTAATCTCACAAAACAAACTCAGGGTTGCTGGGGGAAGGGGAGTTGGGGGAGGGTGGTTGGGTTATGGACACTGGGGAGGGTATGTGCTATGGTGAGTGCTGTGAAGTGTGTAAACCTGGCAATTTATAGACCTATACCCCTGGGGCTAAAAAAAATTATATGTTAATTAAAAATTAAAAATTAAAAAAAAATGCTGCTGAGTTCAAATATGTCCTTACTGATTTTCTATCTGCTGGATCTATCCATTTTTGAGAGAGGAGTATGGAAGTCTCCAACTATGATAATGAATTCATTTAATTCTTTTTGCCTCATGTAGTTTGATGCTCTCTTGTTAGATGCACACATATTAAAAACTGTTGTCTTCTTGGAGAATTGACCCCTTTATCATTATGTAATCCTCCTCTTTATCCCTAGTAGCTATCTTTACTTTGAAGTCTGCTTATAAATATAATACACATATATTTTAAATGAGTGTCTTGTCGAAAACATACAGTTGGATCTTGTTTTTCTATCCATTCTGATGATATCCTTTAACTGGTGCACTCAGACCACAGACGTTCAACATTTGGATTAATATCTATTACATTTGTTACTATTTTCTATTTATTGCCCTTGTTCTCTGTTCTTATTCTTGTCTTTCACTGTTTTCTGCCTCTTTTAACTGAATGTTTTAACTGAATGTTTTACATAATTCTATTTTCTCTTTCTTAGCATATCAATTATTCTTTGGTTTTTGCTTTTTTTACTGGTTACCCCTAGAGTTTTCTTTTTTTTTTTTTTTTAAGATTTTTATTTATTTATTTGACAGGCAGAGATCACAAGTAGGCAGAGAAGCAGGCAGAGAGAGAAGAGGAAGCAGGCTCCCTGCTGAGCAGAGAGCCCGATGCGGGACTCGATCCCAGGACCCTGGGATCATGACCTGAGCCGAAGGCAGCAGCTTAACCCACTGAGCCACCCAGGTGTCCCTACCCCTACAGTTTTCAATATACATTTACAACCAATTTACTTTCATGTAACAATATACAACTTTAGAAGTAGTGTATCTCATCATAACAAAATAATCCTAATTCCTTCCTTCCAGCTCTTATACCATTGTTGTTATTCATTTTGCTTACATATAAGTACACAGAAGCACTTATTTACACATACATAGACACATACCTAAGTACACATAACAATATATTGTTGTTATTATTTTGAACAAACTGCTATTAGATTAAAAAGAAAAATAAAAGCTCATATTTTACCTTCATTTTTCCTTCTTTGATGCTCTTTCTTTCTTCACATAGATATGAATTTCTGAACTATATTATTTTCCTACTCTATAATGAATTCCTTTTAACATTTTTTGTAAGGCAGATCTATTGTCAACAAATTTCTTCAACTTCTGTTTGTCAATTTCTCCTTCAGGTCTTGAAGGTAATTTTACACAGTATAGAATTCTGCATTAGTGGGGTTTTTTCTCTCAGTACTTTAAATTTTTCAGTTGACACTCTTGCTTGCTGGTTTCTGTCGAGAAATTTGGTGTAATTCTTATCTTTGTTCCTTATCTTTGCCTCTATGTTGTTCCTTTGGTTCCTATAAGGTGTGGTTTAACTCTGGCCTCTTTCAGGATTCTTTTATCTTTGATTTTCTTCAATTAGAAAATGATCTGCTAAGTTGTAGTTTCCTTGGGCCTTTATCCTGCTTGGTGTTCTCTGAATTTCCTGGGTATCTTGTTTGGTGTCAATTTGGGGGAAATTTTCAGTCATTGTTTAAAATATTTCTTCTTTTCTCTTTGAGATGGTCCCATTACACCTATTTTGCACCGTTTCTAGTTGTTCCACAGTCCTTGGATATTGTGTTCTGTTTTTTTTTTTTATACTTTTTGTTCTCTTTGATCTTTGGTTTTTAAGAGTTCTATTGTCATACACTCTAATTCAGAGATGCTTTCCTCAGCCAGGGATGCTTTCCTTTCATCAGGGATGTTTTTCTTTTCTGTTACAGTGTTTTTTTTTTCCTATCTAGCATTGTTTTTGTTGCTGTTCTTTCTTACTATTTCTATGTCTCTGCTTATTTTCCTTAGCTGCTTTTGTGTGTTGTCTAGGTTTATTCATTAGAACTTTTAGCATATTAATCAATCATAGTTGGGTTTTTTTTTTTTTTTTTTAAGAATTATAGTTGGTTTAGGTTCCTATTCTGTGAAGAACACAGGTTAAGAATCTCAAACTTCAGAAAATGTGCATGATGTGAAATCAGGTTGCTATGTTTAAAAAAAAATATATATATATACATATATATGTGTATGTATGTATGTATATATATATATGTATGTATATATATATATATATGTATATATATATACACACACACACACACACACAACAACAAAATTCCACCCAACACCGCTATGTCTGGTTCTGATGCTCTCTTTAAATTGTGTGGTTTTTGCTTTTTGTTATTTGGAATGCCTTGTAATTTTTTTCTTAACAGTCAGACATAATATGCTGGGGTAAAAGGAACTACTATAAATAAATCTTTAGTAACGTAATGGTGAGAGCAGGGAGGGGAAGCACTGTATAACGCCATGACTAGGTCTCAGTGTTTTAGTGAGCCAATGCCTATGGGCTGTGAACTTCAAAAGAGCTTTTCAGTTTTGTTTTGTTTTGTTTTCTATTGCCTTAGGTGGGACAGGATGACTAGAGTTGGCTGGAGTGGGTATTTCTCTTCTTCTGCAAGTAAGGCTAAAGCTGGCTATAATGGGGTATCTCTCCTACCCAGATTAGTTAGGCTCTGATAATACCTCAGCAGGTTAGGTTTTGGTTAACTAGCTTTTCCTGAAGGCAGGGTTTGTTAGGAACACAGTGATCCAGTGTGTTTTCAAAATGGTTCCTTTTCCCCTTGCCAGAAGTCCAAGAGTTATTTATTTTGGGACTTTGTTCTAGCTCCTGAAGGTGAATTTTACAATATTGTGGCAGCATATGATTGGGTCTTCTTGGAGCTGTTATGTCTCAGAATTGTCTGCACTGAGCCTCCAGCAATTTGCAACAATTACAGTTCAGGTTTTCCTACCCAGGCACCTGTTCCTGTGGTGGTTTCAGCTCCTGAGTCTCTACTCCTACAAGTCACAACTCATTGTATTTGTCTAGTATCTCCCATCTTAGGGGTAGTGTTTGCCTTGTATCCTTCTCTCTCTTAAAAAATTTTAAGAAGAGCTGCTGATTTTTCAGTCTGTTCAGCATTTTACTTGTTACAATGGAGTAGGGACTTCCAAATTCCTTCCACATGTAACCAAAAACTGGAACCACACTATTCCTTGATTTTTAACAGGAATACACGGTCCCATTCTTCAAGACTAAGGACCTGTGTCATTTGTTTTTTTCATAAATAAAGGTAATTTATTCATTTATCTATATGAGTTGACAGAATGCTAAGTTAAAAATGTTTTTTTTCAATTCAGGAAAAAAGGGAAATGCTCCCTTACTATGAGTTTAAAAATAACAATGTAATGTTTAAAAGTTGAATCTGTATTTAAAAATTTATTTATATTTTATTCTTAAAAGCATTTTTTCATCTACCTTATATTAATAAGGTTTTGTTCTTTTCCAAAACATTTTCCTGAATAAAATAAGTTAGAAACATTGCAAAGACAGTCTGTGCCAATTTTGCTATGGACAAAGCTTAAATTCTATACACGGTTTGGTTAGTAAGAAAACAAAAGTCTTCTAAATAGGGTGTAAAAACTTCCACTCAATATCTAAGAGTTGCTTTTTTCTCCCTTTAGCTGATTTAGAAGCAAATTCTGTTGCAGTAGTATATTTAGGTCGTTCCATACATTTTTTTTTTCCATTAAATTAAATAAATGCTAGTAGCTTCCATGTGGCTTGATTCCAAGCATAGGTAAGATGAAACACTAAGAGTTTTTATTTCTGAACATTATCAGGAAAAATTATTAAATTTAACTTTAAAGTCTTTATCAATTAGATACAATTTTCATCTGTCCAATTAATTTCTTAAATCTGTAATCTGATTAATGTCTTATTTATGCAGATTAAACATTGATAATAAGGCCTATTAAAATCCTGATTTTGACTTCATGAAAAAATTTTATTTTAGAAATACTCCAGCAATTTGTAACATAATGACTAGTAGCAAAATTGACATACCAAGAAAACATTTGGTTATCAACATAAAGAAATAATGTCTAAAACAAAACAGTCACATCAATATATTTATAAAACCATGAAGGGAAACCAAATATTCATTGAAGTTGTAGTTCATATTTTCATTCATATCTTAGGGCCCTAATATGAAAACACATGTTCAAAACTTTCAATTGAAGAACTATTTGAGATGAAGTTCATAAGATTAAAAAATAACCCTAATAAATGGACTTTAAAACAAGAAAATAATTACTTTTTCTGAAAAAGCCTTTCCATAATTTAAGCACAATTAACGGTCTACAAACAAAAAAGTACTGAATTAGCATCTCCAAGAACTGAATTAAAATGTTTTTAAAGTAGAGTGTTCTTTGGTTTAAAGAGAATAATATTCAAGCCACAACAAAAAACAACCACCAACAACAAAATGAGTGCTCTGCTAAAGCTAAGAATTACAAACATTAACTATAAATGAAATATTTAAAGCACTGCACTGTTATCATAACATTTATGATGACATAATATAGGAAAATTTTGGAATCTTCTGTATTGTTTAGGATACAAATAGCCCACTTGCTGTCAAGAATGGCCAATGCTACCTGGTGAAAACTGAGACTGGACTCTGGGATGGGAAACAGGGTTAAAAAGCTAAGTAATATAGGGGCACCTGGGTGGCTCAGTGGATTAAAGCCTCTGCCTTCAGCTCAGGTCATGATCCCAGAATCCTGGGATGAAGCTCCACCTTGGGCTCTCTGCTCAGCAGGGGGCCTGCTTCCTCCTCTCTCTCTGCCTGCCTCTCTGTCTACTTGTGATCTCTGTCTGTCAAATAAATAAATAAAATCTTTTAAAAAAAGAAAAAGAAGCTAAGTAGTATAAATGTGTTTATGTGTATATTTTTTAAAAAAATTATTGTGAAATACAAAAATATTGATAAGGTGTTTTTATATAATGAAGTATATTCAATGGCTTTAGCAAGTTGCTGAAAAAAGGAAATGAATAGTGGAAAAATATTAAGATAATTCCTAGATAGGTTAGTAGTATAACATGCATTGTCTATAATACAAAGCTAGTTAGGTATATTACTGGGTGATTCTGGAGGAAATAGAGTTACCATTTCTTATTATTGAATACTTGGGTGACCAAAATGCAGAACAGTATCAATATGTGAAAAGGATTCAAAAGGGACCTAAGCGATAGTTCTCTGCACAGTTTATAGTTCTGAATAGTTCAGTTTTCACAATAGGAAATCCAGAAATAAATCTGGTATAAATTTGAAAATTCAATGTGTGACTAATTCATACATAAAGACAGGATTATTTAAGAAATGCAAAACTGGGGACACCTGGGTGGCTCAGTGGGTTAAAGCCTCTGCTTTCAGCTCAGGTCATGATCTCAGGATACTGGGACCGAGCCCCGAGTCTCCCGCGATCCCTGCGTCAGGCTCTCTGCTCAGTGGGGAGCCTACTTCCCTTCCTCTCTCTCTGCCTGCCTCTCTGCCAACTTGTGATCTCTATCAAATAAATAAATAAATAAAATCTTAAAAAAAAAAAGAAATGCAAAACTGGCTATCCATTGAATAGAACATAAAATTGTATCCTTTATCTTATTGCATATATAAATATTAATTTGAGTTTAATTAAACATAGTCTAGAAAATCTAGGATACTACATGATACAATCCAGGAATAGGTATTATTTTAAAAATAAGCTAGAAACCCAAAAGTTACAAAAGAAATCAGAGACACATTTTATCATATGAATGTATCTTTGGCAAAAGATACTAAATAACAAGTCAAGAAAAAGATGAGAGAGCTGAAAAAAAACACTATGAAGACAGGACAGAGTGGTAATAGCTATCACAATGGAAAAGAAAGGATAAACAATATAAATAGGGATGTAAATAAGAGGTACTTTTGGTTGAAAAAAGCAAGATGAATATGCATATTGAAACGATGCTATTTTATAAACTAAATGGTTAAAAAAACTATGAAAAGTTCTCTGTGTGGAGAGAGAGAGAGAGAGACGGAGAAAGAGAGCATACCCGTACATGTGGGTTATAAAACTATTCTTCTATCTATTTATTTATTTAGGAAAAAGACTGCACATGAAATGGGTGGAGGGGGCAAAGGAAGAGGGCGAGACAGAATCCCAAGCAGGCTCCATGCCCAGTGCAAAGCCCATCACTGGGCTTAATCTCAGGATCCCGAAATCATGACCTCAGCTAAAAGCAAGAGTCGCACACTTAATCAACTGCACCTCTAAAACTAGTCTTTTAAGACCGTGTGATCATGCAGAAAAAAGTGCAGAAAGACACTAATTTTGTAAGGATATTTGTAGAGTAGTAATTAGAGGCAGGAGAGCCATATTATGAAGTAATGGGGGAAAAAAGAAAGAGAAAAGGCCTGTACTAAAATAGCTAGTATGCATAATCACATACCTGCATTGCTATAAAATCATACACATGAAAAAAAATTAAGAAGGGGATAGTGACCAAACTTGCCAGAGGAAATACCCAAGGAATTTATATAAGTATTTGGATGCTCTTCTGCTTATAGTCTCATTAAATGTAAACTGAAGTAGCCATAGAGGCCAAATATTATCATTCTGATGTGTATGTGTTTAGCTTGACTGTTACTAAAGGAACAGTCAGCTCAATATAATTTCACAGTTTACTGGAGAGGTCAGCAAACTTTCTGTAAAAAAACAAATAGTAAATATGCTAGGCTTTCTGAGCCATATTGTCTCTATCACAACTAGTCAACTCTGCCACTGTAGGATAAAAGCAGTCATAGGTGGTGATGGTTATTTTTAGGAGTTAACTTAGTGAATACAGAGTATCAAGTTATTTAATCAAACATTGATTTAGGCATTGTTGTGAAGAGATTTTGTAAATGTGCTTAACATTTACAATATGTTGACTTTAAGGAGATTATCCTTGATAATATGATGGGCCTCATCTAATCAGCCTTGAGAGCAAAAATAGCTTTTCTGGAGAAAAAAATCTGCCTCAAGGCTATACTTACCCGCTTGTTGGAGTTTCTGGCCTTCTGGTCTACCCTACAACTGTGGTAGCCCATTCTCTAGATACAGAGATAGGTAGTACTATTATGTACTATTTGTTCTGTTTCTCTGGCCAACCCTAATACATAGACAATACATAAACATAGCCAGCCTGTGTTCCAATAAAACTTTTTACAATAATAGGCAGTGAACCAGATTTGGCTTGTATACTATATTTTCCCAACCCCTAGTACTATTAATAATAAAAGATACTTGCTTTTGTTTAAAACCACGTTTCAGGCAGTGTGAAATGTGCTTCACATATGAATTCCAAGTGTCTAATAAATTGGTTATTGCTTCTGATCAGCTTATATATTTTGGAGTAGCTATATGAGCAAAAATGATATTCCTAGAACCAGTGAGCTCTTGATCATGAGCTTAGGTATAAGAAAGGGTTTCTCAGAGAGGTGGGTTGTATCCACCCCCCCATTTTTTTCAGTGAGGGTTTTAAATTGGTACTCTCTTTACTTGTTTTTATATTGTTTCATCTATTAGCTTTGGGGATTGAAAATTATTGCAGCGGAAATCAACCAACAGAGTGTCTTGGATGTTTATTTATTAAATGTGTTACCTTTTGATCAAACTCAAATTTCTAAGATTACCTTCAATTTAGGGAAAAATTAAAATTCATAAAATCACTAAATCAGGGGTTTATCATTTTTGGAATGAAAGGGATTCCTCACATCAAAGATTTAAAGCACAGAATCCTTAAGTAAGAAGAAGAGTCTTGGGGCGCCTGGGTGGCTCATTCGTTTAAGCATCTGCCTTCAGCTCAAGTCATGATCTCAGGGTCTTGGGTTGAGCCCCCTGTGGGGAATCTGCTTCTTCCTTTCCCTCTGACCCTCTTCCCAGCTTATGCTCTCAAATAAATACATAAAATCTAAAAAAAAAAAAAAAAAAAAAAAAAAAAAGATGAGTTCTCAATCTATGATTAAATAATATTACATATTTAAAATTATCTATACCTTGGGGCACTGGGTGGCTCAGTCAGTGAAGCACTCAACTCTTGCTTCCAGTTCAGATCATGACTCGGTCGTGAGATGAAGGCCTGTGTCAGCTTCACTCAGTGTGGTCAGCTTGGGATTCTCTCCTTCCCCAACCCCATGCATGCTCTCTCTCACTCAAATAAATAAATACAATCTTAAAAAAATAAAATTACTCATAACCTTTTTAAAAAAGATTTTATTTATTTATTTGACAGAGACACAGCGAGAGAGGGAACATAAGAAGGGGAGGGGTACGGGGGAAGGAAGCAGGCTCCCCACTGAGCAGGAAGCCCGAAGTGGGGATCAATCCCAGGACCCTGTGATCATGGCTTGAGCTGAATGTAGACAATTAACCGACTGAGCCACCCAGGTGCCCCAAATTACCCATAACTTTAAATAGTTGATTCCCAAATTGGTTGATGCTACAAGGCTTCCTTTCCAGGGATTAAGATTTCCATTTAAGAAGAAATTGTCATCCTTTCTCTTCAACTCAGGGACCTGCCTATAACCACTCTTTTCTCATCCCCAGTATTACCTCCTGTAACTCAAAAGTTTAAGAAATAACCTACATTTAAAAATTATTTGATTTATAAAAAGCAAACATGACCACACTTTTTCAAGATCACATTGTTTATTCAAAGTGAAGAGTATCTATAAGATTGCCCTCACATAGAGAAACATCTTAGAAGGTTAGGTTGTAGAATGACAAAAAATGAACACTGGAACTTTTTTTTTTAAATTTTTTTAAGATTTTATTTATTTATTTGACAGAGATCACAAGTAGGCAGGGAGGCAGGCAGAGAGAGATGGGGGAGAAGCAGACCCCTGCCGAGCAGAGAGCCCGATGCGGGACTCGATCCCAGGACCCTGAGATCATGACCTGAGCTGAAGGCAGAGGCCTAACCCACTGAACCACCCAGGCACCCGACACTGGAACTTTTAAATTCAATATCTGAAAGAGAATTTTCTAAGCTATTAGATAGTTGAAGAAATGTTTAACCATAAGAGGAAAGGGCTCTTATAACCATGACCAAACGACAAATTTATAAAGTAGAAGGAGGAAATTCATAATAGTAAATAAGAGCCTAATTTAGAGAAGAAGCCAAGTTCAGAAATGGGAACCAATATGAGTGGTGTGGGCAAGTGAACCAAGATCTTTAGATACAAAAACGTATGTCAGAGTTGGTCCAAGGACAAAAACTTTAGCAAAGGAAGGTCAGTTAGGGGAATTTTGTGGGGAAAACAAAAAAAAAGACAATTATGGAGTCTAAATTGGTCAAACAGTTCTGAATTCAAAAATTTTGCCTGTCAAATCATTTTGTACTGATTTTTAGTTCAGAAAATACAGTCACCATTGTAACTCATCTGCATCCACAATTTCCATCAAATTGTCTTTAACACAGGAAAATCTCAATGATTATTTGTTAATAATGATAATTATGTGGAAACTCAAATCAGAGAAGGTATTTTAAAAAACAATATCTAACCATTCTTAAGGAATAAAAACATAGTTATCAGTGATCTTTATCCAATTACTAGGGTTGCTAAGAAATTAGAGTCTGGAAGGTATGTTTTGCACAGAAAATTGGTGCCACACTCACCTCTGCTGATATCATCAGTTCTGGGTGGGGAGGAAGCCATAATCTGCCAAAATCTGAACCATTCTTGCCAGGTTTGGGGGTTCTGTAGAGAAGTTACTGCTACCAGGTATGACTGCCATAGCTCAGGAAAATGGTACAGCCATTCCTCTTAGCGTAGAAAACACTTGAGATGATGTTTAAGGGACCTATAAAATATTAAGCCCCAGAAACACAGTATTAGCAGTGGTTTAGACATGGAATACAATAGGTAATAGTTATGGAGAGCTTACTACGTTCCAGGAACTGATGACTATCTCATTTAATCCTTTCAACAACCCTAAGGAGTACGAGTATTGTTATCAACCCCATTTTACAGAAACAAGTTTCAGCAAGGTTAAGGAATTGCTCAAGACAAGAAAGGTAGTAAGATAAGAGGCACAACTAGGATTTGTATTCATGCAGTCTGGTGCTTCAGGTGTGTGTATCAATCAACAGCCACAAAGCTAGAGGTATATTCAAACAGGCTGAGGAAAAAAATGTGTTTCCTAAAAAGGGCAAATTAATTTCCTCTAAAGTAACATACGAGGTGCTCTTTAATTCACATCCTGAAAAAATAGACTGGCATTTACCTGCCAACTTTAAATGGTAATAAAAATTTACATTTTACAATTTATTTATAATAGTGAAGCATGGACAATCTGTTAGTCTCCCAGAGTGAAATGGGATAAGTGATAGTGCATTCCCTTCAGATGAAATGACAAAAACAAACAAACAAACAAAAAAAACATATAAAACTCCTACGTCATTAATTAGAATTACTTGAATGCAATGCATTGCTTAAAACCTAATAAAATAAGTCACTTTAAAAAATCAGGTGCCCTGAGTAAGCCTACAAGTTTCAATAACTTATCTTTACCGGTAAAGAACTTTACGTTTGATAAATTATTCAAAATACGCACAATATCACCTGAATCCACGTAATATCTAAACCCACATAAATTGTGGCTTTCTTCTCTTACTCCCTTTTTTTACTAATCCTTTATATATTAAGTTTACCACACTTGGAGGTTTTTGGAAGTTTCGCCTAATTTTAACCAGACCATTTACCTCACAATTTTCTTCCAAGTGAATTTTTACTGCAAAATCTGTAGCTACACTATCAAAGATAGGTACCAGGATTTTAAAAGACATAACTGCAAAAGTACACCACCACCAAGACTTAATGACCACCAAGGAACGGTCCCGGAGAAACCTGCTCCTACCCTGAAAGGGGAGGGCTCGCAGACCACAAGCAGGGCAGGAAGGGAGCGGGAGGAGGGGAGGTCGGATGAAGCAGTGCTTAAGTCAATAAACATTCGCGGCGCCACTTACCAAGAGCCAAAAAAAAAAAAAAAAAGAAAAAGAAAAAGAAAAGAAAAAGAAAAAAATAGCTGGGCGGTACTTCAAGCAGTGGGTCCTGCAGCTTTGCGGGAGGGGGCAAGAGCCTGTAGCGGGGACTCGGGCGCCTGGGAGCGGTAGGGCTGGACCAGAACCTCTCGCCAACCAGGCGAGGGCGGCCAACCAGGGACAGGCCTCTAGCGCCCAGCTCCCGGCGTCCGCACCCTCACTGGCCCAGCCGCCAGCCCGCCAGCCTACCCGCCGCAGCTGCTTACCAGTGGCGCCTCGCTGCCTCCCCGGGGGGCAGCCCTTCAACGGTTGCCGCAGTCAGAGCACCACCCCGCGGTAGGGTACGTCGAGCCCGCCCGCAGCTCTCGGGTCCCCGCAGCACCGCCCCTCTCGCGAGAAGTCGGCGGAGCCTGTGAAGTTGGGGGCGGGGGAGAAGAAGGGAGGGGCTTTCAACGGTGGCGGCCGGTTCTGCGCCGGATCCGGGCGAGGGGCGGGCGCCATTGTGCTTCTCTGCGGAGTGCCCTGGTTTATTTAGGGGCCTTGATCTCCGAGGAAGAAGGCGGTGGTCGCTTCGAGCAGGACGCGCCCTGTACAGTGCCAGCTCGGGAGCAGGGGTAATAAGCTGCGGCGCCCGGGCTTCTCCCTCTGGGGGAGTTGGTTCTAACCAAGGCCGCGTGGGGGAGGGGAGGAAACGAAGTGCAGGCCTGGGGACGTGGAGGCTGCTTCCCTCGTCTTTAGTTGGGGCGGAGGAGCGTGATCGGCGCCGCGGTTACGGAGGGCGGCCGGGCGCAGGCCTCGACCGGTGGCCTTTTCGTCTCGTGGTGGAGTTTGTGACGGGTAGAGGGGCAGATTGTACGTCTTCCTGATGAACGTGTGGTCGGCGAGGGCAAGGGGCTTGGGTATTGCTTTGGCCTTTGGCGGCCTCCTCTTGGATGGGGGTAAGGAGGATCCTCCGGAACCCTGCGGGCCGGGAGTGTCACGAGTGAGGTATTTAGTGAGCGCCGTGTGGAGGGCGGGGAGGGTTGGGACTCCGCCAACTCGGTCTCCAGTTGAAGGGACTTTGCCAGCCCTTAAGTTGCGGTGAAGATTTGGTCATTGATCGCTCCATTTCTTGACTATCGTGTTACTTTGGGAGTTTTGTGTCGTGGGAAATTGTATGTCCTTCAAATTGAAATGGTTGGTGGTATATATATATAAAACGGACCTGTTGGCCTAAGAAGTGAAAATCTGGAAGGCATCAGTTGTAGATATTCTCTCATTTTGATGGAACTGCGTAGTGAAGATGAACACGTACGGAGAAGCACCATAAAATATTACAATTATTTTTTTTTTCTACGTGCACATGTAGATAGTAGTAAATGGGGAAAATCTGTCCCGGTAGTGGATTCGTCACCACTAGTGTCGTTTGGCACTACTGGGAGTAAATGTGCCAAAGTGAAATTGAATTTAGTAAGTTTTTTTTTTTTTTAATTTTGTAGGACTTTTTAGGTTTTTTTTTTTTTTGTAAATTATTTTAAACTTCCCCGAACTCCTTTCTCACTTTTCTGTCAAGAGCTAAGGTAAGGTTAAAAATGAATTTTTGACTTAAAAACCAAACAGTATACTTTTGTTAACAAGGGAAACGCATGGTGTAACTAGATTTTTCAAGAGGACAAACATTTTGTTTCAGGAATGAGGATCAGTATTTCATTTACAGCTCTACAGCCTCTTGTGAAACAGTTGTGTCTGAGGGATTTAGAGTCAGAAGATCTGGGTTTGGGTCTTAATTTTGCCATAATTATTTAACCTGTGTTTTCTTAGAAACATAGCACTTTTCCTTGAGTTGAGGTGGGAATTAGATTAGGTGAGGTAGCTGATAGTAGTGGAACACCTAGGGGAAGTAATGCTCTGGTAATGAATTTTTAATGGATATAAAACAATTGGAATTGATACCTGAAGTCCAGTTGTTCATATTCTGGTCAGAATAACCTTAAAATTTTACTCTGCCTGTGGTACCCCTTCCCTCCAATAATGTAAGTTCCATACTACAAATGTTTTTAGATAAGAACTTTTAAAACTTTTCCTTTGCTGTAAATTTATGCCACAGATGTAAGCTTGTGGGTATGCATGGTCTTGATTTTTTTCCAAAGTTGCATGCGGGGTCAGATGTCTTGAATAAGAATGATTAAAAATTCCTACTGACTTAAATACAGGTGATTACTCTTTTGCAGCACTGGCAAGAGAGCTTATTGTCCAAGATAAAGCACAGAGATTCCCTTATATAGACATACACCTATGTTCTACATGAAGATGTCAGATAATCAACTGACACGTCATCCATGGCTCTCATACAGCCAATGTTTAATGAGCTCCATATCCATTTCACACAACTCTTCATCTTCTGTATGTTTAGGAGTTGCCCATGTTTTAATATTTTAGGAAAATAATAGTGCAGAATTATCAAATTATGTGAAACATTTTTTGATAATTTGTTATTCATTGTATTCTGGCTACTAGACCAAGGCTTCATGTTACATGAATGCGCTTGACACAACATCTGCCTTCCACAACTCACAGTTCAGTCATGAGACTAATGTATAAACAACTACTGTTATTATCACAGTGTAAGAATATAGTAGTACTGTGGGAGCACAAAAATTGAACAAAGGTTCAATCTTTGGGGAAATTTTTTACAGGAAGTATTGCTTGAACTGAGATGTTAAGGTGACTAGCAGTTTGATAGGAAACTGCAAAGTCATGGTATGGTATTTTGTTTTAGGAATGGACAATTTGTTCCCATAACTGCAACAAATTAGAAGGTGACATGAAAGACCTACTGTTTCAGAAAGTGCTCTATGCTGTGGGAATGGAGAGTTATTGTGTCTCTAAGCCCAATAAAAAAGATTTTTAGATTATCTTTACTGACAGCATCCTTCTGTTACTGCAGATAATTAAGTGCCAGTAATGAAGAACAATGGGAAATGCATAAGTGGAATGCAGACTGAAATGCGTTAAACCTTACTTTTTTAAGCAACAAATTTAACTTAACTAGTGAATGTTTTAACTCTTAAATTTAACAGAATTAACTGATCACATTAGAATTACAACATAAAATAAATATAGATTTTGAATTACTTGTAAGATCTATTTTAAATCACTAAAGCAAAATTCTGTTGTAATGATTTGTTATTTTTATAGAGACTCTATCTTTAATACAATTGCTAATAGTAAGGTGAACCCAAGGGTGGGTACAAAATTCTAATTTGAGCGTGGCTGGGGTTTAATTTTCATTGATCTTAACTTTTCTATTCTGGTCTGAACTCATGTGGTCAAAACTGGTTTTTCTTGCTCTCAAATACATTTCTTTGTGGCTCTACCAGTTAAACTACATGTTGAACATCTGGTTTTGAAATCACCTACTGCTCTACACCCAGTTTTGTCAACAGGTTTAGAAGAGGGCAAATTTTGAACCTTAAAAGCTAGGTTCTCACCTTTTATTAGGATCTTTGCACTTCAGTGTAAAGTGTTTCTCCCCTTCCAAAAAAAAAAAAAAACTCTAACATGGTGTCCACTCTGAATGAAGATTGAAACTTGACATTTACAGATTAAGTATACTTCAGATGAGAACAGATTGTCTTATAAAGTAGCATAGACTTAATAGTCATATTTTCTCGTGAAGACATTAAACCTTTTTCTGATTATTATTTCAGGCATGGGTATATCTTTGTTTTAAGTATCTGTCATCTAAAAATGCAGAGGCTTGGGGCTCCTGGGTGGCTCAGTGGGTTAAAGCCTCTGCCTTCAGCTCAGATCATGATCCCAGGGTCCTGGGATTGAGCCCTACATTGGGCTCTCTGCTCAGCGGGGAGCCTGCTTCCTTTCCAATCCCCCAGCCTCTCAGCCTACTTGTGATCTCTGTCAAATACATAAAATCTTTAAAATAAAAAAGAAACAAAAATGCAGAGGCAGTTTTTAAGAAGACTTTCTGTCTTCTAACATAGCTTCCACATCTCCATATTCACTAGGATCAATAAAACACTCGCATTTCCCATTTAAGTATATATCTGTTTTTTCCTCCAGAAGCAGATTTTTTAAAGAAAAGGCTATACCAAATAGAGGTAAATAATGGAATTATGTTTACAATTCTGAAAGACTAGTGGCTATTAGAATACATAAGTATTTTGTGTGGTAACTCTGGCCTTTCATGCCATGAATTTATTGTATAGTAGTATTGTGCTCTTGATAATTCACTAACTTCAACTCCCTTAGATGTTTGACAAATTCTGAAATAGAATCCGATTTTTCATAGAAACTGGGTACTTAAAGATACTTTGTAGAAAAATTAAAACTAGGATGAGTTATGAAACTTTATTGCTTCATAGGAAACCACCTCAAAACCTAGTGGATCAAAACTGCTGTTTACTATTACAATTCTGTGTACCTGTTAATCAGTTCTGTTGGTTTTGCCAGGGTTCACCCATGGACCAGCATTCATCTGTAGGATTTCTCAGACTGGAAAGTCCAAGATAGTGTTACTCACATGTCTGATTGTTGGTATTGGTTGACATTTAGGCTTTACTCCATGTGGCCTAATGACACATGGGTCCCAAGACAGCATTCCAAGAGAGTGAAAGTGGAAGTTATAAGACTTTTACAGCCTTTCAGATCGTACAATGTCACTTAAAACTTCATTCTCTTAGTCAAAGTAAATGTCACAAGACTAGCCCATATTCAAGGGGTGGGGAAAAGTAAGATTTTACCTCCAGCCACATCACAGTATAAAGAGGTATGTGTACTTGGATGGGAGAAATTTGGAGCCCTGTTTTGTAATTTACCACAAGTTGCTTAGAACAGTTTTTAGTACAGGCAGTCTTACAGATGTCCTGATTGGGATTTGCTTTAAAATGGAGGATGATAAAATAGATTATAAGATAGGTCAGATGTTGATAATTGTTGGAGACTGTCGATTGGTACATGGAGGTTTATTACTGTTTCTAGCATATTTTTGAAATTTTTTATAGTAAATTTTTTAAGGCATACTTGGGTATTTGAAACATTTTTGTGAGTGATTTTAACCTACTTAATATTTACTAGAATAGTACCTCTTTGTTTAATATTTATTTCTTTTGTGGTATGTGGATACTAAAGAGGGTAGACCAGTAGTACTGCAATTTAGGGACTTATTAGAAGTTCTTTATAGATTTTATTAGAAGTTATTGAGAAAACATGTCTTTTCACTTGCAAATAACTGTTTCCCTTAATTATAAAAGAAAGACCAGGGGCACCTGGGTGGCTCAGTGGGTTAAAGCCTCTGCTTTCGGCTTAGGTCATGATCCCAGCGTCCTGGGATCAAGCCCTGCAGTGGGCTCTCTGCTCCGCAGGGAGCCTGCTTCCTCCTCTCTCTGCCTGCCTCTCTGCCTACTTGTGGTCTTTGTCTGTCGAATAAATAAATAAAATCTTTAAAAAAAAAAAAAAAAGGAACACCAAGTACATTAAAGAAATTTTGGAAAACTGAATATAAAGCAGAAAACAAAACCCAACCAGAGATAATAAAATATTAATAATGCTTATTTTTCCCAATTTTTTTCATACACTTAAATAGGCAAGGTATTTTTTTAGATAATAATCCTCCCATAATAAATCTGAATGACTTTAAAAAATCTTTTTACTGTGTGTTAAAGACAATTTTTAAAAATATTTATTTTAGGGAGGGAGAGAGCGCAGGGATGGGAAGGTGAGGGAACAGAGGGAGAGGGACAAGCCAACTCTGTGCTTAGTGCAGAGCCCTATGTCAGGTTCAATCCCACGACCCTGTGATCATCACCCAAGCTGAAATCAAGAGTGGAATGCTTAACTGACCGAGCCACCCAGGCCCAGCAAGACAATGTACTAAACTGTATGAAAATCTTTAATGGTGATAGCATTGCTTAATAGTAGCGAGTATTTCCTGAATACAGTACTGTGTGCCAGCAAAGTTCATAATACACCTTTGAAGTTGGTACTGTCATTATCACCCATCTTGTAGGTGAATAGATATTAGAGAAATTAAGCCTAGAGTCATACCAAGTAAAGGACAGATCTCATAGCTTGCATTCTTAACTGTCAGTTTTGCAGGTAGAAATGGGCTGGTGTGCTAAAAATTGTGCAATGCTTAATTTATCTTTCCTGGCCTCAGTTTCATATTTATTTCTGTTAATTAAATTAATTAATTAAAGGAAAAGTCTTAAGTGTGGGCCATACTATTTGTTACTGTAGATGGGCCTGGGGCCTTTTTTGTTAGTCTGGTTATTTGGTTTATGAATACTGTGTGATTCTTGACAGATCCTGAACAACACTGTTTAATGGAAGAGAGTGGTCTAGAGAGTAACGGGAAAGGATACACGTTGTTTGAGAGATCCCCTAATAAGCAGAATTAGCAAAAAACTTAATATTGTGTTGTCATTTTTCTGATCTTAGGAATTAATAAGCTTTTTAAATTTGGTAACCAAAAATCCAAGTCATACTTCTTAATCTGTGGTAGTGCCCGAAGAAAGCTTTACTGTTATGTAGGGAAATATGTAGAACTCCTTTAGTCTTAAGCATTTCCTTATACTGCCTGAAGCTTTTCAGTTCACTTTTTCATAGTGCCCCAGATCTACTCATTAGGCATAATCAGTGGAGAGTGACCTCCTTAGGCTGACCATACAGAAAGGGACAGTGAAATCAGAAGGCATGGAGGTAGCATAGGTGTATGGGTAGATAATGTAAGTGATTGAAAATGCATTATCACCTCAGCTTGCTCTCTGTTTTCAAAACGGTTTCCACCATGCTTCTAGGCCTCTTCTGTGTACTTCAGACTGTTTGTTTCTTTAAAACTCATGCTTCTCTGTGTTCTACTCTGTGATTTCCCTGCCAAAAAAGAAAAAATGTTTGGTTTTCATCAGTATTCTGAATAATTCCTCCGCACCCCCATAGAATTCTTTTTTATTTGACGTATTGAATCTGCATTCTTTCTTTCCTTTTTTTTTTTTAATTTTTTTTTTTTGTTTGTCAGAGACGGTGGGGGGGGGGGTGTAAGGGAGAGGCAGAAAAAGCAGGCTCCCTGCTGAGCAGCGATCCCTATGCAGAACTCTATCCCAGAATGCTGGGATTATGACCTGAGCGGAAGGCAGACGCTTAACCTACTGAACCACCCAGAATCTGCTTTCTGTTTACTTTTGGAACCTCATTAATTTGCCTCAGAGCCAGTATATTTCTTCCTAATAACCTGTCCTTAATTGGGGACAAACTCGGGATTTTTTTCTTTGTTTTTAGCTGTTGGTATCTCAAAATCTGAGTAGTTTCTGAGCCTATAGCCTGTAACATTAGGTTGTTCCCCATTATTCCACAAAGATAGTTAAAATTAGTTACTAACTTTATGTATTCTAAGAGATGCAGGAATATGTATATGAATCTGTTATTAAGGTTAGGCAAAAATAGATAAATGTTTCATTTTCGAAAACACTGTCAGGAATATTATTTCTGGGGTCCTAAAGGAAAAAAATAATATACAAATTAGTGGTGGTAAAAGCTTCAGAACCATTGCCTTGTTAAAGTATAAACTCCTGAGCAAAGGACCCGAGATTGCCTTTATAATATGGGTCTTATTTTATGTATTCATTCCCTTCAGAAACGTTTCTGTTTCTCTCTCCCCTTCTATGCCTTCAGTTTTACTCTGACACTCCGATTGTTTTCTTTTTTCCAGTTCTTTAACATGCTTTAGCAAGTTTATGCCTTATTCCTTTTTCTATTTTTATTCTTCAAAGGTCATCTCAGATGTTACTTCCCCTGAAGTCTTGCATCTGGAACTTTGGCTATTCCCAGTCAGTGCTCCCATGGCATTTTCAGGTTTTTGTTGTTTATAAATAAAATTTTCATAGGATTAAGAAACAGGAAAAAATAAAATAAATACAGTGGTGTATCTGATGTAGAAATTGGTGTAATTGCTAATTCTCTTTTATTTTAGTTGGGCTTTCTAACTCTGATCCTTTTGTTGGTTTTGAAAAAAAATTCAGGCTGTATCTCTTCAATTTTTTTCTCTGCCCTGGTCCTTTCCTTCTCTAAATCCAACTAAATGTACAGTAGACTTCCTTATTCTTCTCTCAGTGTCTCTTAAGCCCTCCCTTCTGTATTTATTGCCATCTGTTCTTCCATGCTTCATTCTGGATAATTTTCCTTTTAGCTTATTTTCCCTAGTTCTTCAGTTTTGCTTACTTTATTGTTAAATGGGTCAATTTTCCATTTTGCTAACATTGGGGCCATATTTATGTAGTTTTGTTGACTTGTCTCTTGGCAGTGGGTTCATTTTTTTCCTTATATTTTTGTGTGTCTGATAATTTTTGGTTAGTTTAAAAAAAAAAAAGTAGAGGCTGAGATAAATAATATTTAAGCCTGGATATACTCATACTCTGCTTCTTTCAAATTGTTACTGTGATGGGTTGAGTTGGTTTCATCTGTAGTTGAGCCAGGCTTAAACTTTATCATCACTTTACCTTCAGAGTTAGACTGCCATTACTTAGTGCTTAGTGTGAGGCTGGGGTACTGGAGGATGTCTTACAGTAGTATTCTTTTACTATCCTCAACTTCCTGCGGGCCCTGCGCATCTGTACGATAAGGGTTTTTGTCTCTCTCTCTCCCCCTGGCTGTTGTAACTTCCTCAGCAGTAGGCTGTCTTTGTTTCTTATTTGAAGCAAAAGCTCATAGTAAAAGGGGGTGTTCTCAGTTCTGTATATCTTTCTCTGGTCTTAGGATGGCTCTCTGTGCCTGGTCCTCAGAGGTGAGGCTGTCTCAAATTTCTGTTCTTCTACCTGCCTCTTGGGAGTCCAGAGTGCATGCAGTCCCCTGCCATCCCCCCGCTCCCCCCTGCACCCCAAAAGCAGCTAATCTCTGCCTTGTATTGATGGAAGATCTTGGGCAAGCATTGATAGCCCTTCCTCAGTGGCCACAGACCTTTGCCTTGTATTAGTGTAGAGTCTGTGCTGGAAGTGGATTTCATACCTTCTTTCCTACCACAGCCAATCCCACCTTGTACTCTTGCAGGTTCTGGAGCATGGCTAACCTTCTTCAAGTTCCCTTTTCTTTCTTTCTTTCTTTTTTTTTTTTTTTTTAAAGATTTTATTTATTTATTTGACGGAGAGAGAGATCACAAGGAGGCAGAGAGGCCGGCAGAGAGAGGGGGGGGGGAAACAGGCTCCCCGCTGAGCAGAGAGCCCGATGTGGGGCTCGATCCCAGGACCCTGAGATCATGACCTGAGCCAAAGGCAGAGGCTTTAACCCACTGAGCTACCCAGGTGCCCCATCAAGTTCCCTTTTCTTAAGCATAGGCAGGCCCTGCATGATCATACTATAGAGAATGAAGTTTTCAGCCCTTTTCTTAAGCATAGGCAGGCCCTGCATGATCATACTATAGAGAATGAAGTTTTCAGCTCTTCTGTTTGTCCTCATTCTTTCTTACGAGTTCTCAATGGAGGCCTTTGGAAAAGACTCAACCTTGTGTCGAGGCTCCCAGAGTTCCTAAACTGTCTCACACTAGCAAATATTTACCTTTCGGTATTTAAGAATTTGATCAGTTTTGGCTGTTTCTTATCAGCCTTTCTGTGACCACCTTTGTTTTATTTCTTCTTGTGGAGGGGCTTACCGTTCTTTGTTGTTCAACTCATCTGTTGCCTAGTAGCCTCCACCCTGGTGGACTCGAGAAAAGTGATTTAATAGATTATCTGGCTTACCGTTGTTATGTTAGGAGTTAGAGTGATGTTCTCTTATATTTTTCTATGCATTAAGCAGAGAGGGGAATATTTAAGCCCAATTTTTGTTTGTTTTGTTTTGCTTGAAAATACTCAAGCAAAGTTGGGAGACTAGTAAAAATCAGTATGCACATAGCCATGCCTTATGCATGTCTTGGACTTTGATTTCTTATGCAAGACTGGTAAAATTGAAATTTAAACTTTCTAGAAATTACAAGTGCTTCCAGGGCAGAAGTGGCTTTTGAATTTTCATATCTCTTAGAATCCTGTTTCCCTTCATTACTGACCTAGTAATTCTTTTTTTTTTTTTAAGATTTTATTTATTTATTTGTTAGAGAGAGAGAGCATGAGCACAGGCAGACAGAGTGGTAGGCAGAGGCAGAGGGAGAAGCAGGCTCCCCGCGGAGCAAGGAGCCCGATGTGGGACTCGATCCCAGGACGCTGAGATCCTGACCTGAGCCGAAGGCAGCCGCTTAACCAACTGAGCCACCCAGGTGTCCCCTGACCTAGTAATTCTTTATTGTCATTAAGCCTTCATTGCTTTTAAGAGGATGCTCTTTATATTTTAATCCAACATTTTTCATTGTTTTGAGGAAGGATTGCTTTGAGTAATCTGCTATCAAGAACTTCAGGTTCTTTTTCATAGCATTTTGTTTATCTCTGTTATTTGTATCACAGTTACTTACATACTTGCTTATTTTTATTTCACTCCCTCTACCCCTGAAATACGAGTTTCAGGAGATAGGTTTTATTATTATATTTCTAGAATTTAGCACCCCACCTGGTATATTGAAAGTACTCAGTAACTTTTAAAAGTTTTGTTTTTATTTTTTTGTTCTTGTTCTTGTTGTTTTTGGGTTTTTTTGGTGGTAATTAGGTGGAAACAGTAGGTTAGAGTTTTGGATGCTGGGCCAAAGAATTTAGATTTTTTCTATAGGTAAGTACTAGGAAAAAAAGTTTGATTGGACATGACATCATTGCTAGTAGGATGAAATAAAAAAGATGAAAATGTGAGTTCAGACTATGTTGGTTTACCCACAGTAGCCCTGGTATCCAAGTAAAATCTTCCTGAAAGCATTGTAAAATTCAGCTTTAATTTGTTTGTATTCCAGTATAAGTTGTGATAGTTTTTCAGTTGCATTTAATATGTGATTATGAGATATTAATAATTGCAGATAACATCAGGCACAGAATTATAGAATTTTACATGTCAGTTGATGATATAGAATTCCTTTAGGCTTTTTATCTGAACTGAGAGGAGGCTTAAGGCAAAATTATTTCCATAGTATAGATTTGAATTGTGCTGTTTATAGGTAGAACACTTTTTTTTGTCTAAAGATCCTTTATCATATTCAGCAGGTCACTGGAAAACATGAACTTGGTTGTTTTTTTTTTTTTCCCCTCAAGATTTTATTTATTTGACAGAGAGAGAGAGAGATCACAAATAGAGAGAGAGGAGGAGGCAGGCTTCCTGCCTAGCAGAGAGCCTGATGTGGGACTCGATCCCAGGACCCTGAGATCATGACCTGAGCTGAAGGCAGAGGCTTAACCCACTGAGCCACCCAGGCAGCCCCCATGAACTTGTTTTAAAGAGTGCTTCAGAGATTTTCAGGAAGCCCAGTAGAATGAAATTATCTTTAGGCGGGGAAGAAGTGCCAGTTTTCCTAGTAGGTAACAAGTCACAGGTTTATGAGATGAACAGACTACATGAATTGTAGAGTTGGTATGAATATCTCTTTTCCATTCCTGTTGCTTATGACAGTCATTATTAAAATGCCTCAAGGTGAGGAAGGCATTCTTAACAGGCAGGATAAAAATCACAACCACTTAGGTAAACTAGTAGTTAAATATCTGCTCCAGAGACTTTTTACCCAAGTGACCTCATTTCCAAAGCTGAAAAGTTCACTGGAAGTCTCAAAGATTGATCAAAAGATTTTTGTAGCTCATTTTCTTCTTCTCACATTCAAACCAAGTCTGAAGAATGGAAAATCAGCCCCTGGGAGCCACCAGTGCCTCAGTTTACTCAGATATGTTGATAAGGAACAAGAACACCTAATTCCATCAGGTGGACCCCTGATGCATGAGGCTTAAAGAGAATACAAATGGTGTAGAAATTTCACAGCAATCATGAATGCTGTATACAACTTCAGTGAGAAGGCATGGCAGACAGTCCCATAATCCCTTCTGCTCAAGCTCATGTTGCACTGTCCTATGTGACTTACAAAACACAAGTGCAAGAGTGCGTACGTGGCTCTGTTGGTTAAGCATCCAACTCTTGGTTTCGACTCATGAGTTGAGTATGGAGGCTACTTAAGATTCTTGCTCTCCCTCTCCCTTCCCCCCTGACTCCCAAAATAACAAAAATTTAAAAATAAACCACAAGTTCAAGGATGAAATTACCAAGAATTTCAAGATGTCAGGAGTGAGCTTTCAGTCAAGTCCAGGGTCTTGTCCTACATATGTCACATACCTATGAAGCCAGCCAGTTACATCTAATTACCAAATAGCTGTCTAACTCAAGAATCAAATCTTAAGAACTTTAGATTTAAAGGCATACAGTGTTAGAAAAACAAAGAGACTATTATACTAACCATTGAGGAAAGATTACTTAGGAACTGTTTTGTACTGTACTCTTTAAGTCTTGGTTAAAAGTATTAAGCTTCAAATACCTTTTTCTGATAGTTCTTATACCTTTCTTTTACAGCACTTAGAACGATTTAAGTTACATGGTTATTTGTGTGGTTTGTTTGTTCGCTGCCTGACTACAATATTTTCCTAGTCATTATCTCAGTGTTTACATTCAGCACTGTCCTCTCATCTCCTCATGTTCAGTATTAATGTGCCTAGCACACACTAAACGTGCAGGCTTGAAAAGATGCCTCCATAGTACTCTGTAAGTCTGGTAGCAGTCTTTCAAGGACTGCACATTTTTTTTTTTTCTACAGTTTTTTGTGCTTTTGACCTACAACTTATGCAACCAAATTATATAAGTTTTCTGGTAACACCTACATTGTCAGAATTCAATCAGTTTATGTAGAGGAGTTTCCAAAAATAGTTTCATAGAGTATAAATTCTATATCTCAGAGGACTCTGCCTCTTTGCCTTCTCACAAGAGATTATTTTGAGCAGATTTCCTACTAGGTTAGTTTCATTCTGCAAGTAAGTGTGCAAGTAAAAATTGAGTATAAATACAAAGTAAACTACAAGGTATGATTAAGAAGCATAATTGTTATAGAACCATCTCTAGGCCTGTACCTCTTAAAAAACATTTTGTCTTTCTGTTAATACCCTCATCACAAATTGTCCCTTGTTTAGTATTTTTTTTTACCATCCTTTATTTAGTATTTTTATAGCCATCTTAATAAAATGGTAAACCTGCTACTTGTTGAATCATTTATGGGTTTTTGCATGTCAGTATTTAACCATTGATATTCTTATTACTGATGTATACCTTCTTTGAATGTCCAATTCGTAATTATTTCTTTACAATGAAATCCTGTATGGATGTAGTATAAATGATTTATAAAAAGCTGAAGATGACTGGCGGGGGTGGGGGGTTCCTGGGTGGCTCAGTCTGTTAAACAAATGCCTTCTGCTCAGGTCATGATCCCAGGGTCCTGGGATCAAGCCCCTCGTTGGGCTCCCTGCTTCTTCCTCTCCCTATGCCTGTAGCTCTGCCTACTTGTGCTCTCTTTCTGTCAAATAAATAAAAGCCTTTAAAATAAAATTTTTAAAAAATAAGAAAAATTAAAAGCTGAAGATAAGGGTGACTGGATGGCTTGTAGTTTAGGTGGCTGACTATTGATTTTCAGTCAGGTCCTGACCTAAGGATCTTGGGATCGAGCCCTGCATTTGGCTCTGTGCTCAGTGGGGAGTCCCCTTTGGGATTTTCCCTCTGCCCCAACCCCGCTTGCTTGCTCTCTTTCTCTAAAATAAATCAGTCTTTAAAAAAAAAAAAAAGGCTAGAAGGTAGAAAAGATTTATGTTAGGCAACTGTGTATGCTTTATCATCCAAACCAGGCCACTTTTTTTTTTTTTTTTTTTTTTTTAAGATTTTATTTACTTATTTTGACAGAGATCGCAAGTAGGCAGAGAGGCAGGCAGCGAGAGGGGGAGGGGAAGCAGGCTCAGAGAGCTCCATCCCAGGACCCTGAGATCATGACCTGAGCCAGAGGCCAGAGGCAGAGGCTTAACCCACTGAGCCACTCAGGCCCCCAAGGGCTATTAATAATTGTCCTGGGATAATGAGCACAAATTAGGACTTTTCTGGAGATACTACACAAACCAGGAGATACGGTCATCATATTTTATTTATTTATTTATTTTTGATCATCATATTTTAAAAAGGAAAAGAGGAGTACTTTGCCCCACCCTTCATTCCCAGTGTCTTTCCAAAGGTACTGACCCTCAACTTTGTAGCTGTTCTGGGATTTACCTTCACATTTCTAGAGAATGTTTATACTGTTTCATGATTTTTCATACGTATTTTCCTTATTCATGCTTGTTGTTACTTCCCTAATCATCTCCATCCCATAGCATGTTTGTAGCAAAATTGTTGATTCAATACCTTATATTTACATTATTGTAACTAGTAAATATTCACCCACGTTTCACCCAGACACCCTGTTTCTTGAACAATAACTGTTTCCTAACAGAAAATTTTCATTTGTTCTTTGTACTTAGCAATTTTTCTTCCCCAGTTGTATCATGGTCTCTGCCACATATGCCAAATAGTATCCCTAGGAGTCTCCCCCAACCACCCTCCAAACTTTGCTTTCATTATTCAGTCCTGCTGCTGTCTGGATCTTATGCTTCCTACCTACCTTTGGAACTATTTCCTGGGTTCTGTGTCTGGACTTCTCTTTCTTAACTGTTTCCTGGGTTCCATGTCTGTTTCTTTCATTCTTTATACTCTCAATTTTATAGGACATATTCTTCATTTATCTTCCTTTGATATTTGTCTTGTTTTTTTGATCTTTTTAAAAGATCTTACATGTCTGAAAATGTGTCCTATTCTCCACCTCACATTTGTTAGATTGGAATTCAAGGGTAAACATTTTTCTCAGTACTATAGGCATTGCTTCATTGTCTTAAGAGTTTTTACAGTTGTCATTAAGAAGCCAGGGCAAGATCTTCTCCTCATTTTTGGTGTTCTAAAATTTCAAGATGTTAAATTGTGCTTAGTGTTGGTCTTTTTTTTCTTTGATCCTGCTGGGTTCTCTAGAGCCCTTTCAATGTGGAGATTTATATCCTTCAGTTCTGGAAAGGTTCTTTTATTTCTTTAGTAGTTTTCTTTCCATTTTCTTTCTTCTCTATTAACCATGGCTAAAGTAAGATGATAATTCCCCTGGTTAATTCTATTTTAAAGTTGTATTTTCTACTTCTGAGAGGTTTCCTCAGTTTATTCTCAATAATTATGTTGAATCTCATTGTATCACAGTTTTTAAAAAGAGTATCCCATTTTCAGTGTCCACAAGCTCTTTATTATACTCCAGTTGTTTTCTTAAGCACCCTGTTATTTTATGAATGGATGTCTGTTGATCTCTGAGGGCAGTAGTTAGCTATTTTCCCCAGATTTTCTTTATGTTCCTTTTTTTTTTTTTTTTTTTTCTTTGAATCCTGGTCTTTCATATCAGAGGATTTGATTGGATACTTAGTAATCCTTAATGTTTATCTGTTTGAAGAAATCCTAAAAAACTGATTGGAAAACTCTTGGTGACTAGTAGACTTTGCTGTGGGGGTGTTCCTGTGGCAGTCTAGCTTGGTAATTGGGAGCAGGCCAAATACCAGTGTCCAGAAATCTTTGTCCGTGTTTTTGTTTGGTGATCCAAGAGTAAAATCCCTTCATTTTATGGCAACATTGTAGAAATAGGGCTGGGAAAAAGTTCTCAGGTCTCAACATTGAACATATAGATTTTATTTTTCACACTTAGCCCTGCAGATTTGATTATATACTTGGGTGGGATGGATTACATCTGAAATCCTTATTCTGGAGAGAATAAATACTTTTGGAAGACTGAAGCTAGGGGAAGAATTCAGGGGTTTACTGTTTGAACTACATATTTGATTTCAACTCACTTTTAATGCCATGCATCTTCTCTTTTATGGTGGTATCTGGTACCTTCAGGTCATGCTGCTTTTTTGTGTGCTAAGGCCAAATGCTTTGCTTTTGGTTTCTACCTCTAAGGGCCTAGGGTGTTTTATCTTCTCTGTTTAATTATTGTGCCTTTACTATTACTTTGGATTTTCCAAATACACATTGAAGTCTCTTGCCTTCTGTGGCCCCCTTTGGATTCATTACCTATCATTTTATCAGGGTTTTGGAAAGGGGCAAAACAGTTACATAAGGATAATCGCTCATGTTTTAACTGGAAGTTCCAAACAGACCTTTTTCGATAAGCTTGCTTTGATTTAATCATATTCATTGTAACTTTTACTGTGGTTTGTCATTAGTTGGACATTTTTAGTGGGATAATTGTAATTGATAATGAGTTTGTGTTATATCTTTTTCATGTTTGTTGTATATCTCCTGCTGCAATATAGACCATATGTTTTAGTGTTTTTTCCCTCTCTTCAGTCTCTTTTCTGTTATTGCCTGATACCATGTTTTTAAAGTAAATATCATAACGAAAGGAAATTCTTTTGTAGTAACTTTTAAGGTAGAAAGTTGTGATTGACCCAAAGTTGGCAAGTTAATGAGGTTCCATGCCAAAAATAGATTAGGTATTTTTACTTTAAATGTTTAAATTTGAATTTTTTTTTTATTTTTTCCTTTTTCTTTTGTGGAGAGCAGGGGTGGATGGTTGGGGTGGGAGGGACAGAGGGAGAGGAACAGAGAGAATCTCAGCAGGCTCCATGCTCAGTGCAGGGCCTGATGCAGGGCTCCATCTCACAATCCTGAGTTCATGACCCGAGCATAAATCAAGACGCAGATGCCTAACTGACTGAGCCACTGAGCAGCCACTGAGGTGCCGCTAAATTTGAATGTTTTAATAAAGAACATATGCCTTATCTAAGTGGCATATCAGATAAGTGCATCTGTTTGTAGTTACTTTAATGTCATCCACTACCAGAGCAAGAAGGAAATTTTTGACCCTTCTTGAAAGTGGGTAGGGAGAAGTTGAAGAGATTATTGTGATTTAAAGTTTTTTTATTATAAAAGTAATGTCTTCATAGCAGCACTGTTTGTAATAGCCTAAAATTGGAAACAGTTCAGTGTCCATCTGCAATATAATGGACAAATAATTTATGTGTATTGATAACAATGAAATACTATATAAACCAGTTAGAGTGAACTTACTACAGCTACATGCTACAATACAAATGAATCTCACAAATACAACGTTGAGCAAATAAAACCAGACATAAGAGAGTACATGTTATATCATTCCTTTCATATACACACAGGTGTCCACCCCTATCCAAAAGTATAGTATTTCTTTGAAACCTTTTGTGGGCTAGAATGATGTAAAGTGAAGAAGCAGTTATTCGTTTATATGGGAAAACTTTTGAGTTTTCCCAGACCCAAAAAATATCCTCTCTCAGACTTTTCTGTTACTGTACACCACATTGTGCTAATGGATACACAGTACACATTGAGATAAAGCACAGAAGCTTGCAGACAGAGTTTAAAGTTACGGCGGCTTGATGCTGAGATGCGGAGTGTAGTTCCTGGGGAAGGAGGTTAGTGTTGGCACTTGCTACTCAGGGTATACACTGCCTCAGTGCTGCAAAACAAATGTTGAATGTTGTTTTTTCACTTTCCGTTCCCTTTTTATAAAAGCAAAAATTCTCTTTGGATTTCTTTTGCTTAGCAAAAATAGGTACTATATGTAGGTCTTTCATATAAGTGACAGGGCATAATGTGGACTTTTGAAAAGTGGGAGGTACCTGTATATTTAAAAGATTACACATAGCTATTGTGACTCTTGGTCGAGGTTGAGGAATGTTTATTAAAGAAAACTTAGAAATTTTCACTTTTGAGAAAGGGAGATAAAACAGATTATAGCATAAGTTAGAGTGTCTTAAAGTATGTACAGAATAGAAGCACACAAAGAAAAATGATTAGTGTTTTCATACCATGACTAGGAATTGAATGGGGAATGTACAGAGTTTCCATGTATGTACAAAGTCTGTGAAAGTGTATTGTGATAAGGGGAGTGCGAATAGTATAGCTAATGCTCATGGTATGAGTATTAAGCACTAATAATAGATAAGGATAGCAAGACAGTCAAGAACAAATTTGTGTTGGAGTCTATAGAGACAAAATTGAGTAGGGAAAAGAGCCCAGGCTTTGGAAACAATCTCAGTTCCTCATCCCTCTTTTATCAGTTTGCTTCATTTTATGGGCAGTGGGAAGCCTTTGATGGACTTGAGACTTCTGCCTTAGAGAAGACAGGGTGTTGATAGTCTCATATTTCACCATGTCTGATATAGTTAATTTGCATGGTTAATTCTTGATTCGAGCTAATGATTAAGGAGGATTAAGAATCTAAGGTTTGCGTGTTTTCCCAAAGGCAATTAATCAAAATTTGCATTTCACAGGAAACCTCAAGAATGGATTCTAAACCGTCAAGGATTCCAAGAAGAATTTCAGTCCAACCCCCCACCTCTTTAAGTGCTAGGATGATGTCTGGAAGCAGAGGGAATAATTTAAATGATACCTATCACTCAAGAGACTCTACATTTAGACTGGATTCTGAATATCAGGTAACATCTTAATTTGGAATATATGTACATAGTTTCTTTGAAAATATGTGGGGCCACATGGTTTTTAGATTTTAGGAAAGTAATGAGTATAATTAATAAGACGCTCAGATGGATCTGAGGCATCCTGTAATAAAATACATTAATATATCCACAGGAAAATGAATGATTATTCACACCAAGTAGCAAAAACTCAATGTTTTTAGTCTTTGTGGACTTCAGAATTATGAAGGAGGCATTGTGGTCTTAATGTAAATCATTATGCTGTATTTCAAAGACTTGGAAACCCATTTACTTAAAAACATTATCAGTTTAAGTATAAATTTGACAACATTAAACAATGTGGATGACTTGGTCAAAGGGTAGAAAGTGCATCCTTTCTTAACATTGTACATACTCATCTGACTTTTTCTCTGCATGTACAGAGCAGCAGTGGAGTAATGATTGTTAAGGGTTTTTTTTAGTATGGCTTCCAAATATTTTGCTTTTAGTGGCAGGTGATTATTAAATTGACAGACTGTCTTTTGTGAAGATGTATTACTAACAATCGTTTAGACATACTTTGGGGCTTTATTTTCATGGTTAATCTAATGAGTTTGCAGATTCATAATCTACATAAGCTACTCTTACATATTCGTTTCCTTTGGATTGATAGCACTTAGGGTTTTGAAATGCTTTATTAGTGTTATAAACATAACAGTTGTAGAAAAAAAAAACAGTATAAATCTCAGAAGCATGATTTCTAGGTTTAATGCAATTCCTATTGTTCATCTTTCAAATTTCAGGTTATTGCATTATTGACTAAAAAGCTAATTAAATCATATGTGATGTGGACAAGTCTGATGTTAGGTAACTTGAATCTAAGAATCCTTTAGTGAGAATTTTCATTTAGGCATTTATAAATGTATATAACGTCATATTCTACGTGACAGTCATTTTAAAATGTTTCTATGCAGTAATAAGCATATTATAAAATATTCAGAGAAAAAACATTCCCTAAAATGCATATATTACATACTTCCTCATTTTCTATGAACTATTACTGAGTCCTTTTTTTTTTTTAATTTTTAATTTTTTATTAACATATAATGTATTATTAGCCCCAGGGGTACAGGTCTGTGAATCGCCAGGTTTACACACTTCACAGCACTCACCATAGCACATACCTTTCCCAGTTTAGTGAGTCATTTTAAATGTTGGTTGATAATGTATTTTTTTTTTAATTCTGTTGATTGACAAAAGGACACTTGCCAGAGGTACAGAATCACGAAACTATATCCTGTAGAAAAGTTCTGGGTTACATGATTATGACTTATTAAGAGCATAGATTGGTTTTTCCCCCTATATTGTCTCCATAAAAAATTTATCTGCAGATCTTTTTCTAATTTTTTCACAGAGCTTTTTAGTGAGGAGCAGACTCTGAAACCAGACTATACTGCCTGGAGTGGAGTCCT
Organism: Enhydra lutris kenyoni; assembly: GCF_002288905.1. Lineage (NCBI taxonomy): Eukaryota > Metazoa > Chordata > Mammalia > Carnivora > Mustelidae > Enhydra > Enhydra lutris. The sequence continues at coordinate 57,301,602 of NW_019154085.1, forward strand.
GTTCCACTACTTACTGTGTGAATGTGGGCAAGTTTCTTTATTAAGTCTTTCTTATTTTCTGTATTAGGTTGTTAGTGTTAGATGAATTATTACACTGAATGAGAATAGTGCCTGTCACATGATAAATACTATATAAATGTTAGCTGCTACATTTGTTTTTATTATAATTAATTATATTAGCTGCTAAAAGTCTTAGCTGTATTTAGAAAATTTATTGACATTCACTTTAAAAGACAAGTATTTTCAAGACTATTCCGTCCAGCTTTTTCTTAAAGTCCTAGATTACTTTAAAAATCTCGGTTTTCACTGTGAAAGTTAAACAAGTGCAAGCATAAAAAACCACTTAATGTCTTTTACTGATTCTTAATAAGATAAATCAGCATTGGAGTTTTTCTTAATGTTTTTCAGTTGCTTTAAATGGCATCCAATTTTTTTTCATGGATTATAGGAACATTTCCAATCTTAAATCAGTTACTTCTAGCTTGCTTTGCTCTTTAGTTTTGATTTAAAAACAGACTTCTGTGTTCTTGCACAAATTACTTTATATCTGTGTTTCTTCTGTAAAATGGTGGTAACAGCTTTTTACATGGTTTTATTAAGATTTACTGAAAGAAATAACACATTAAAGCACCTAAAACAACTCTGCCTGGAACTTAGTAAGTTGTGTCTGTTTATAATAATGATGATTGTGATTGCTATTGTTATCATTATTTCCCGACTTTGTATTGGCCTAAATAGGTATCTTTAAGGTATAGTGTAGTATGTGGTCAGAATATTAAAATTACATATTATGTATTTAGTTTTATATAATATTCTTAATACTACTAACAAAATGTATGTTTAATGAATGAGAACTTTAAATATCAAAGGGAATATTTAAAAAAAAAAAATCGCTGTTTTCTCACAGCTGTTTGCAATATAACACTCCCCTTCTCTCTGAAGCTTCAGAAATGAGGGTCAGGACTAGGCATGCTCAATTTCAGTTATGTTAAGGATTAAATAATAGGGAAATACTTTATATAGTGCTTAATATTTTATGGAACATTTTTTGCTTTTAATTTTAGTTAATTAAGGATAATACTTGTGTCATTTTGAAGATAGGATCTGAAATCTGGGAAGAGAAGTGGTTTCTTTCAGTCACATGATTAGTATATAAGTACCTGAGTTTAAGAATCTAAGACTTACGGGGGCGCCTGGGTGGCTCAGTGGGTTAAAGCCTCTGCCTTCGGCTCAGGTCATGATCCCAGGGTCCTGGGATCGAGCCCCGCGTCGGGCTCTCTGCTCAGCAGGGAGCCTGCTTCCCCCTCTCTCTCTGCCTACTTGTGATCTCTCTCTCTGTCAAATAAATAAATACAACCTTTAAAAAAAAAAAAAAGAATCTAAGACTTATGGATAGCATTGTTTCTTTGGGAAAATACAGATTCTAAGTTCCGAACAGTTGATTTTCTGAAGATCTTTTGGTTCTCAGCCATTTGTAAGCTGGGCTGCCTCTGTTATTAATCTTGCTGGTATTTCTGTTGTTTTATCTTGGAAGTTTTTGTTAAAATTTGAATGGTTGAATACTATGATCGTCTTATCTCTTTGTTAGCAGTAAGTAGAATTTTAAATATGTTTTAAAAGAGAATTCCTTTAATTCATATTGTTAAAAGTAAAAATTTGGGAGCATTCTGTGACTATGTAATTGTTTATATAAGTTTCATATATATTTCTATAACTTAGTTTAAGAGCTGCTAATCCCATTACACTTTTCCTTTCTTGCTTTGAGATTAATCACTTTTAATAAGAAATAATGAGAAGCTTTTTATTTATGTGTTTTCTAGTTTGTAGATCAACTTACAGAGCTCAGTACCATTTGCATATTTTACATACTGTATTATGTCAAAAATTAAAAGAACCGATAGTCATTAACATGTTTATCTACTACAAGGTTAGCTTCCAAGGAACTAAATAGATGCATGCATACATATAAATAAAATTAGGTAAGAAAATTAGAATAGTTTTAAAATGGTATCAAGAAAAATACAGAGAAAGTACTGAGTGGGTCAAATTTATAATACTGGTAAGCATTTATAAGCCCTGCAGTGTTTTAGAGTTAACTTGGGACTTTTGTTTTGGGTATCAGGAACAGGTCACAGGGAAGTAGAACCAGATCTATAAGGTGTTTTGTTCATAAGAAAAACCCAGTTCCTCCAGGAAAGCAGTGCTTGACAGTTTGGTCTGAAAGGGGACAGTGAATGATACAGTGAACATTGTCTTCAGTGTAGTATTAAAATTATTAGTATATTGCTAGTTTACTCAAGTTGTTTCTTGGTAAATCTCAGCGTAAGCAAAGGACATGATGCCAAAGTGTACAGCTCAGCGAAAAACAGTTCTTTCAAGGAACAGTAGAGTGATCTGAATACCAATTTTCTGGTAGTCTTCATTTATGTATTGGGGAGTTTTGAGTAATAAATGGACTCCAAATCCTTCTCTCTTGTGTATGTATAAGGTTTCTTACCTGGATTTGGGCATGAGTGAATTCATAAATCTTAAAATCCACTAATGTCTTTCTTTCTTTCTTTTTTTTTTTTTTAATGAGAATTGAAAAGACTACTCATTCTGAAGAGAAAGTAGAAAATAGGACTTCACATTAGTGTGGCAGTGGATGCTCTAGCATGTGAATATTTAGAAGAGGTCAAAGTTCCATGGTGTTGGCTATGGCTAAGATCATTTTGGTCTGGAAAATTTTTAAGCTGGGATTAGCAGTCATCACAGTCACAGCATTGACTCATTGAAATGAGCCAAAGAATAGCATTTCATTCTGGATTTGCCTCTGTTACTGTGTATTAAATGATTTCCAAATGATTAAGCATTGTCCAGTGGGTAGCATTGGTAGTATTTGCAGTAATTGTTAAGGTTCTTTTTTTAAGAATAGCTTTATTGAGTTAAAGGTCACATACCACATGACTCACCCATTTAAAGTATACAGTTTGGTGGTTTTCAGTACATTCACAGAGTTGTGCAAATCACTACCACGCTCAATTTTAGAACCTTTTTATCACCTCAGGAAAAAACTCCAGAATCGTTAGCTATCACTACACTGCCCCTCCCTCTCAGCACTAAACAGCCAGTAGTCTACTTTTTGTCTCCATAGAATTCCCTGTGTTGGACTTTCATTTACATTGTTAGAAACATACACTGCAGTCTTTTGTATTAGCTTTTTTCACTTAACATGCTTTCAAGGTTCATCTGTGTTATAGCATATATCAGTACCTTATTCCTTTCTACGGATGAACATAGTCCATTGAATTGGGTATACCTTTTTTATGGGTGCATAATCCATTTTTTGGATATATCACATTTTGTTTATCCATTCATACACTGATAAGATATTTGTGTTTCCATCCTTTGGCTATTATGATTAATGGTGCTGTAAATACTTACATGCAGTTTTTATATGCAGTCTTACATTTTCAATTACTTCAGGTTTATACCTAAAAGTAGAATTGTTCAGTCACGTCGTATAACTTTGTGTTCAATTAATTGAGGAGCTGCCAGACTATTTTCCAAAACTAGCTGGGCCATTATATTCCTACCAGCAATTCTGTGGGGGGTTTCTGATCTTGCCACATCCTCGCTTACCTTTATCTTTACATTTTGATTCTAGCCATCCTGTCATGGGTGTGAAATGTCTCATTGCAGCTTTGATTTAAATTTCCTTGATAACTCGTGATTTTGAGCATCTTTTCATGTGCTAATTAGCTACTTTTATATCTTTGAAGAAATGTCTATTCAGATCCTTTGCTTATCTTTAAATTGGGCTATTTGTTGCTTTATCATTGAGTTGTAAAAAATTTTCATTTTAGGGGCGCCTGGGTGGCTCAGTGGGGTAAAGCCTCTGCCTTCAGCTCAGGTCATGATCCCAGGGTCCTGGGATCGAGCCCCGCATCGGGCTCTCTGCTCAGCAGGGAGCCTGCTTCCCTTCCTCTCTCTGCCTGCCTCTCTGCCTACCTGTGATCTCTGTCTGTCAAATAAATAAATAAAATCTTTTAAAAAAAAATTTTTTTTTTTTTTTTCATTTTAAATTCCACTTTTTCATTACTGGTATATGGGAAAGTGATCGCTTTTTTTTTTTTTTTTTTTTAAATATATTAACCTTGTGTCCTGCAACATTACTCTGATCCTTTATTGGTTCTACGATGGATTTTTTTGTTGTTGTTGTTGTTATTGTTGATTCTGTGAGATTTTCTACATAGGGGGTCCTCTGAAAATATAGTTTTATGTCTTCCTTCCCAATCTGTGTACATTTCATTTCCTTTTCTTGCATTATGCATTACTTAGAACTTCCAGTGCAGTGTTATAAAGGAGTGGTATAAAGAAGAACCAAGTAAGCCCAAAGTTAGTAGAATAATGGAAATTAAAAAAATCAAAAGGTAAATAAATAGAGACTAAAAGACAATAGAAAAGATAGGTGAAACTAAGAGCTGTTTTTTTTGTTTTGTTTTGTTTTAAAGCTAAACAAAATAGACTAACCTTTAGCTGGGTTCACTGAGAGAAGAGGAGAATTCAAAATCAGAAATGAAATACACGATACCATAAAAATACAAAGGATCCTAAGGGACTACTATGAACAGTTATATTCCAAAAACTGGACAACCTATAGAAATAAATTCCTGGTGGGACGCCTGGGTGGCTCAGTGGGTTAAGCCGCTGCCTTCGGCTCAGGTCATGATCCCAGCGTCCTGGGATCGAGTCCCACATCGGGCTCCTTGCTCAGCGGGGAGCCTGCTTCTCCCTCTGCCTCTGCCTGCCACTCTATCTGCTTGTGCACACTCTCGCGCTCTCTCTCTCTCTCTCTCTGACAAATAAATAAAATCTTTAAAAAAAAAAAAAAAAAGAAAGAAAGAAATTCCTGGTAACACACAACCCACTAAACCTGAATCATGAAGAAATAGAAAATCTGAGCATACCACTAATAAGTAAGGAGATTAAATCAGTAGTAGATAATAATTTTTTACTATTTAACCTGTAACCCATGATATCATGATCTGAGCTGAAACCAAGAGTCAGATGCTCAACTGACTGAGGCACCCTGGTGCTCCTTTTGGGTTTTTATGGAAGCTTCATTACACAGTCAAATTGACTAAGTCATTGGCCATTGGCTTCAGCCCTTCCCTTTCTGTTCCCTGGAGGTTGAGGAGTGAGGTAGGACTGAAATCTTTCTTTCACTAAAAAAAAATAAAAAGAAAAGAAAAATTCTTAGTTTATTCAATTGTTAAAACAATTTAGACTGGTAAAAAGTAAATGATTCAGACCAAAGATACTTGAACAGTGAACCAAACTGATAGAAGCCAAAAAAGATTTTGGTTTTGAACTTAAGCCAACAGAAATACTGGTCAGAACCTTTATTTTTCCTTTCCATATATTGATATTAACAAGCATTTTGTTTCTGAGATGACATATGGGCTGCATTTTAGAATTATGAGTCATGAAAATTATTTCCTGAACAGTGAGTGTATCTTTTTTCTCATCAATAGCCAATGCCTGAAAACTGGATTGACTTTGGACCTTTTGTTCATTTCTCACTGTCTCTAAATTTGATGAGTTTTTGTCTTACAGTTACTCTCTTCCCATTACTTGTGTCACAAGGACTTATTTCCTGCTATTTCAGTGACTTCTGGTTGATTTTCTTTCTGTTCATTCCATTTTTTTCATCTCCCACAATGCTCTAAGGATCTTTCTAAGAAGTAGTTGATCTGATGGTATTTCCTCATTCAGTTTTTCCCAAAGTTATATTTACACAGTTTATCTGGTCCATGCAAAACAAGAAAAATAAGGAAAAGATTTTGTACAAGTGAAGTTTATTCACTTGAAAGTCTCTTTTATTTTGTTAAATCCATCATGTTTTGGGAGCATATAAAATGCCCCTCTTAAAAACTGGGGATGGGATTAGATGGCATTTGCTAATTTTGATTTACATGTCAAAAGTGGCAATTCTTGGGGCACCTGGGTGGCTCAGTGGGTTAAAGCCTTTGCCGTTGGCTCAGTTCATGATGCCAGGGTCCTGGGATCAAGCCCTCATTGGGCTCTCTGCTCGGCGGGGAGACTGCCTCTGCCCCCCGCTGCCTGCCTCTCTGCCTACCTAAGATTTCTGTCTGTCAAATAAATAAATAAATCTTTTAAAAAAAAAAAAGGTGGCAATTCTTTCTAAATTAAAACAGTTTTTATTTTGGTCTCCAAACTTCAGAGGTCTTAGAATCACTGGCCTGTATCATATGGTACCTAATACTTTATGGCACATGTGATGGTTTGGTTTTGAAATACTTAATGAATTTCATCTCTTATGCTACTCCAGTTGATTGATTGAGGCTCTGTGAGGACTTGATGTAGAAGTCTTGTGTGATCAAGTTTGTACTAAGCTGAAGACACATTCCGTTAGCAGAATACCCTCTGTGCAAGGGATGAATGATACCCTGATCTGGTCCACTCCTCCTTATTCAGCTTTGCAGCTTCTGCTTTTCCATGTGTGCAAGGTTCATTCTGTAGAGTTACCATGAACTAATGTAGTTCCCTGAAAGCATGCTGTATGCTTCTTGTAATTGAAGCATAAAAGAAAAAGACACTTTCAGCATTTATGGTTGAAATACTATGTTCTTCTTACAACCTACATTTTTAAGGTAATGAACTAATCCTTACCCTTTTTATGCCTTATATTGAATAAACTGCTTAACCAATTAAAGAAATTAGGGGGAAGTAAAATAGTTTGTACATTCTGAGAGATTTTTGTGTTATGGATCATTTGTATATACTTACATGTTAATGGAGAAAAACTTGAGCTAAGAGTTTTAATATGTACTGTGTTTAATATGTACTCATTTATCTGTTTCTTGCTTCACTGATAAAAAAAACTTTCAGGTCAGAATTTTTTTCTAAATACCGTTTATTGGGTGCCTGGGTGGCTCAGTGGGTTAAGCCGCTGCCTTCGGCTCAGGTCATGATCTCAGGGTCCTGGGATCGAGTCCCACATTGGGCTCTCTGCTCGGCAGGGAGCCTGCTTCCCTCTCTCTCTCTGCCTACCTCTCTGTCTACTTGTGATCTCTGTCTGTCAAATAAATAAATAAAAATCTTTAAAAAATAAATAAATAAATAAGTAAATACCGTTTATTAGTGATGTATGAAGCGGGGAACATACTTCCCCTTCTGCCTGCTGCTCTCACATTTGCTCAGTCTCTTTCTCTCTCTGACAGATAAAAAAATAAAATCTTTAAAAAAGAAAACAAAAATCTTGTTTTTATAGTAGTTTTCCTAATAAGTTTATATAATAGTATTCTTCTGGTGTTCTGTTCACTTTTAGGACTAGGAAACCAGTTCCACAGGAGTTGGAAATAGTAAACCAAGATAACAAAATGATTATAAGATTTTTGCTCTTCAGTTTTTCCTGACCAGCTGTTTATATATACAGTTACATGGAAGAATTAATCTAAATCAGATTAATTACCCAGCAAAGTCCAATTACAGTATAAAGTAAAGGGACACATGGGTAGAAAGGAACAAAGACTACAAAAAACCTACATAGTAGAAAAATTTGTGCTTAAGAGGAATGAGTGAAATTGGGGATTAAATTTAATAGACCAAAAGCAAGCATTCTGTTCTTCCATCAAAACACTTTTTTTTTTTAAACTTACAGTCTACATCAGCATCAGCATCTGCATCACCATTTCAGTCTACATGGTATAGTGAATCTGAGATAACTCAGGGAGCACGATCAAGATCACAAAACCAGCAACGGGATCATGATTCAAAAAGACCTAAACTTTCCTGCACAAACTGTACATCTACCTCAGTTGGGAGAAATATTGGACATGGTTTAAATGCAGTGTCAGGTAAAAATTAAATCTGTTTAAGAGTCACTATATATGCATTTTGGACTAAAGCCATTTTTCCAAGACATAGTAGTATTAAGCAAGTAGAACACATGTAAGATAGTGGGTCAGTTGTAGTCAAGTTTCTCAGGTCTTACCTTAAGTTAGTGCTACAACTGAAATAAACTCTTTCATTCTGGATTTTTATTCTAAATTTGATGCAAATATCCTACACAAACAGGATTAGCATATTTGGTTAATTAGAATAGCTGATATGTCTGGTAATCAAATTGGTAAAAGTGACCTATATTTTGCTGGTTATTATGAGAAGTCAGTTTTTTAATTGTTATACTAGGAAAGCCAATTTTACTGATAAATATATTAATATTTCCTAACCTAAGCTTATCTTTTGTAAATGTTGTGGTCTATACTTACTTTTCAAAAACAGAAATTCTTTAAACAAAAATAGTTGGTATTCTAGTAGGAGTTCTGTATAAGGATTCTGAAAGAATTCTAGCCATCTAACTAGCTATATGGCTATATAAGTCAGTTAACCATTCTGGAATTTAGATGTCTTATTGATATAGTTCCATATATGGTATTTTGTACTCACAGACACACATTTGTTGCACAAATTGAAAAGCACTTTCTTTTCTGTAAGAGGTCAGGAGGCTCCCTCCTCACTTACACTCCTTTTCAAATGAAACACTAGGGAATGCCTGAAATAGTTTTAAGGTGAGATAGAATTTGTGATGACACAGTTGGAAGATAAAATTCTTGAAATGCTTATGTATTATCAATCGAATTAGTGTAAGCGATTCCTTTCTATTTTGATAGGCAGGACCGCCTTGGGAAAGACACTGCCCATCTGAAGAATATTAAGAGTAGTGTGATGGGTAAGAGCAGACTGTCCTTAACACTGTAGAGAAACACCTTTGTGCACAGATATTTTTGGTCCCTTCTACTCTGTGAAGGCATAGCATTACATACTTTGGGCCATTTCCCTTAATGAGGGATCAATAAGGCTATTGGGACTAGGAAAGGAAGAACCAAAATTTTCAGGGTAAATAGGGGGGAAAGTTTTGAGACTTAAACCTTTAATTTATTTTGTTAGGTATGATTTCATTTAAAAATTTAGATTATTGCAACAGTACTTTAATTCTTAAATGAGAGTGAACCAAGTGTGATGTCAGTGGTAATATTTCTGATAAAATATCGTCAATGTCTGTAGTAAAACATTTTCCATTTTGAGATGGCTTGATTTGGATTTTGGCTGTTCTCTCCAGGATCACTTTCATTGACTTCAGGAAATTCTGCATCTTTGGCAAACTTCACATTTTTGTTCTGTAATCATTTTACATATGCGTACATTGTGTGGTCAGATGTTCTAGAAAGTAACTGAGACATTGACATCACAGATGGTGTTAGGTTTTAGTGTTAGAGAAGAATGTGTTTGAGTAGGAAATAATACATGAGTGATGAGTTCATTGATGAATAATTTTATGTTTTGCTGAATTTTGTTTCTGATTGCAACTATGTAACCTTGAAGATTCCTATAATGGATCACAATAACCTCCCTGTGTAATACTGAAGATTTGTCTTCAGAAACCTTGAAAGCTTTCTCTGAATTAAAATGTCTTCAATTATTTTAAGATTCTTCGTGGAGACATAATCAGGTTCCCAGATCTTCATCAATGGTACTTGGATCATTTGGAACTGACTTAATGAGAGAAAGAAGAGATTTAGAGAGAAGAGCAGATTCTTCCATTAGTAATCTTATGGATTATAGTCACCGAAGTGGTGATTTCACAGCTTCGTCCTGTAAGTGTAAATTGTATTGTTATGTATAACTTATCTAATAATGTTATATTTCTCTCTTTGTGTAAGTCATTAAAATCATAGTACAAATGAGTACATGAAGTGCATCTTATGAAGAATTCAAAATAGCTTAGTATGTATTCTAGTACCTTATTTGTTATATATATATATTTTAAAGATTTTATTTATTTATTTGACAGACAGAGATCACAAGTAGGCAGAGAAGCAGGCAGAGAGAGAGGGGGAAGCAGGCTCCCTGCTGAGCAGAGAGCCCGATGCGGGGCTTTATCCCAGGACCCTGGGACCATGACCTGAGCCGAAGGCAGAGGCTTTAACCCACTGAGCCACCCAGGCGCCCCTATTTGTTATATTTTAAAAAATAAAAAGTTTAGGGGCACCTGGGTGGCTCAGTGAGTTAAGCCTCTGCCTTCAGCTCACATCATGATCCCAGGGTCCTGGGATCGAGCCCCACATCAGGCTCTCTGCTCAGCAGGGAGCCTGCTTCCCTGCCCCCTGCTTGCCTCTCTTCTTACTTGTGATCTCTGTCAAATAAATTCTTTAAAATTAAATAAATAAATAATAAAATTAAAAATTTAAAACGGATGTAAATTCGTATCTGGGTTTTGTCTCCCGGTAATTTTCTTACTTGTGCTTTTCCTTTTAAGAATGCATATATTCTAAAGTAAACTAAATAATTTTTATATACCCCAATATCATTTGCCTTGTACAGTTGAGCCTTGAACAGTGCAGGCATGAGGGAACTGACCCCTATTTCCACCTGTCCTCTAGTATTGGTACTTGAAAAATCTGTGTATACCTTTGAATCCCCCAAAACTTTAGTACTCAAACTGTACTGCTGACTGGAAGCCTTACCAAAAACATGAGCAGTTGACACATTTTTTTTTTTAATGTTATATGTATTATGTATGCATTCTTAAAATAAAGCTAGAAAAAGTGTTAAGAAAATCATAAGGAAGAGACAATACATACATAATACCTACTGTGTTTACTGAAAAAAATCCACATGTAAGTGGACCTGTACAGATCAAACCCATGTTGTCCAGGGGTTAACTATGTAGTGTAGTAACTACTTATAGTTAAATTCTGAACTAATTAAAGCTTGAAATCAACATTTTTTTTTGAAATCAACATTTTAAGGCATAATTTAGAATTACTTTTGTTTAATGTGAATGTGCCTTTTTCATTCACTTAAAATAAAGACCCACACTAGTTCTGTCAGTGTACATTAAGCTTAAGATTTTCAAAATTAAATACCATAAAACAAAAATACTAAAAAAACAAAGTGCTTATTGAAGTTGACAGATCTAGCAGGCAAAAGTAGAGTTTGATTTACATAGAAGAAAATACATTTGTTCTTAAAAGGTGTAGGTTTTAGGGGCGCCTGGGTGGCTCAGTGGGTTAAAGCCTCTGCCTTCGGCTCAGGTCATGATCCCAGGATCCTGGGATCGAGCCCCGCATCGGGCTCTCTGCTCAGCAGGGAGCCTGCTTCCTCCCCTCTCTCTCTCTGCCTGCCTCTCTACCTACTTGTGATCTGTCAAATAAATAAAAATCTTCAAAAAAATAAAATCTAAAAAAAAAAAAGTGTAGGTTTTATTAAATAAGCTTATTGTGGCAAGCCTTTGCTTAAGACCAGTGAAAACATCTTTTTATTTGCTTGGGTTCAGATAGAGGAGCTGTAGTATATAGTATCAATACCATCTATGATTGGAGGTCTCCAAGTATAGGATAGAATAGATTTAGCCATTAACAGTTTATTCCTTCATGAGGCTCCATGTGCTAGTGCAGCAGCATCTCTCACTCTTAAGCTAAGTGTATGCATAAGTATTCTTTTATAAAGGGATGCAGAAGTATTTCTCATCCCATTTCAAGATTTGAACCACCAGTGGTATAGTTTTCAGAACTGCAGCTACCAGGACCCTGTTCTATCTTAGAGCTCCCAGCAAGTATTTAGAAGTAGAGGTGTGTCTGATGAGTAACCAGAGATAACATCCGCTGCTCTTGCTTTGAAAGAAAAAAGATTGGAGAAAGTTGAGCTGTTAGCAAGGTTTGCCATAAAATTATAAGGATGATAATATTTGTGTGAAATAAGTTTTATGCTTATTGCAGAGTAAGAAGAATTTCCAAAAACACCTTGTCTCCCTAGGATTATTTTGCCTTTATTTGTTAGAATCATTTATGGTGAATTATTTGTCCCATTTAAAATTTCTTGTCCATTTAGATATTATTTTACCATATCAATTTCTGATTAACAAATTGTGACTGTTATACCTTCAACAAGTTAGTAGATTTAGATGTTTGTTTCATAAGCTGTGACACACTTCTTTCTTTTCAGTTTGCAGTGTTGACTTAGCAGTAATACTGTATTTTATCAAAGGTATAGAAAGAGAAATATGTTTTTTCCTATAATAGTTAAGATGTATATTTATAATATAGCAGTATTTGGTTTGAATCCAGTGTTTCAGTTTGTAGTAATTAATAAATGCAAATTTAGTAATACTCCAATTTTATTTCATGTAATTGGTATCTTTCTTTTCTTTCAAAAATAGATGTTCAAGACAGAGTTCCTTCTTCATATTCACAGGGAGCAAGACCAAAAGATCACTCCGTGAGCACTTTACAGTTGAATACATCATCTACAAACCACCAAATGCCTTCTGAACATCAGACCATACCATGTTCTAGGGACTCTACTAGAAATTCTCTAAGATCAAATTTTTCTCCAAGAGAATTGGAATCTCCCCAAAGCAGTACACAACCTGGATTTTCTTATATTTCAAATAGAGATGAAACCTCAACCATAAGCAGTTCAGATAGGGTTGGTTCATCTCAAAGATCATTTCAAGAATCTTCTGACAATGAAGGTAGACGTTCAACCAGGAGATTGCTGTCGCGTATAGCTTCTAGTATGTCATCTACCTTTTTTTCACGAAGATCTAGCCAGGATTCCTTGAATACAAGATCGTTGAGTTCTGAAAATTCCTATGTGTCTCCAAGAATCTTGACAGCTTCACAGTCTCGTAGCAATGCAGCATCATCTTCTGATGTCCCCGATAATAGGGCATCTGAAGCTTCTCAGGGATTTCGATTTCTTAGGCGAAGATGGGGTTTGTCCTCTCTTAGCCAAAATCATAGCTCTGAGCCAGATTCAGAAAATTTTAACCAGGAACCTGAAGGTAGAAATACAGGACCATGGTTATCTTCCTCACTTAGAAATAGATGCACACCTTTGTTCTCTAGAAGGAGACGAGAGGGACGAGATGAATCTTCAAGGATACCTACCTCTGATATACCACCTAGATCTCATCATATGTTTAGAAGAGAATCAAATGAAGTGGTTCACCTTGAAGCACAGAGTGATCCTGTTGGGGCTACTGCCAGCAGATCACAGGCATCTGCGGCTTCGAGTAATGCTGCTACTGGTGGCTCCACATCAGATTCAGCCCACAGTGGAAGAAATACAGGAATAACAGGGATCCTTCCTGGTTCCTTATTTCGATTTGCAGTCCCCCCAGCACTTGGAAATAATTTAACCGACAATGTCATGATCACTGTAGATATTATTCCTTCAGGTTGGAGTTCATCTGATGGAAAAAGTGATAAAACTAAAAGTGCACCTTCAAGAGACCCAGAAAGACTGCAGAAAATAAAAGAGAGGTAAATTTGAATACCTGTCATAAGTTGATAAAGCAAAGAGCAGATGAGAGGAAGGAGTCCTTTTCTAAAATGGCTTCTCATAACATTGGTATCTGAGATTTCTTCTTAAAATTTATATCCACTGAGATGTTAGGTTCTCAAAGGAAATGGATGAGAATTAATAATGAAGGTAGACACTGGGAGTATAGATTGCATCAAGAAATTGTCTAAAGAACGATTCACTCACTGCCCTGATAGTGTTAGCTTTAATGTCATTATAGCAACTTCCTCTCTTTACAAGCTGTCTGCTGAGGAATTCAGTAACCAGTGGTATAAACAGAGAGCAAAGCATTAGTTTAGTAATTTCCAGAGAAAAATTAAGCCAGCACCACTCTGTCTGATTAGATAGTTTATAAAGCAGCATTTGTTGGTTATTTTATCATAGAAATTGTGTGTATTCCTTTATTATATATTTTGCTCATATCTGAAGATTTTAAGACACTTCACAGGTAAATGAATAAGAATCTAAAAAATTGAACCCCCCCAAGTAAAAAAAAAAATTTGAAACTGTAAGCCAAAGAAGGTTAAATCTGAAGGTAAAACATAAATATTTATGGTTGAGGTTCTATCTCTGGTTCAGTCACAGCATGATAGTCACCTAATTGTTGTACATCTAATCCTCTTTCCACACATCTTTTTCTAAATTCATTAGGAACCTGTATAATCCACTTGTATTTCAGTAGCAGTTTAAGCATTCAGTTGTGAGTACTCTTTCATTCTAGCAATAGACTAAGGTAATGGGGATTTTAACAAAAAATTATATATACACACACCTTGCATTAAATTAAGAGTACATGTTGGCCTATTAAATAGAGAACATAGGTTAATGGAAAGTCTTCACACTTTAAAAGCCTGCCCTATAAAAATCAGGATAATTGAATAACATTGCTGTGGGTGGGGGAAATGGAGAATTTAAAAACCTGTTGTCTTTTACTGTGATTAAATACAGAAAGTTTTATCAGTTTAAATATATGTGGTTCTGATAGCATGTAAATGAAAAAACCAAGTCATTATTTATTGACTTTTTTTGGGAGGTGGGGGAGAAAAGTGTTAAGTATGTAAGTATATTCCTTTATACTGTTGGAATCGAAGGTAGTCTGTGATACTATAGAAATTAAAATCTCTTAGGTATGTTTGTAAAGTGATCATGAAAAATAAGAAACTTAAAGTGTGATATCAAAGAGAAAATTACTTAAAGCATTTGAAGATAATAGGATATACCCTGTTCTGTTTAATCTTTAAAATATAATTTTCATGCTTACTGAACTGTTTTTTTTTTTATGGTGGTCGCTGTTTTTTAAGGTTTTTGCTTTTTTCTAATCAGAACATGAGTAGAAATAACAAAGATGTTGTTCGAGATAGGTATGTTTGGAAATGACCAACCAGGATGAGTTACCATAGCTCTGTTTATGAAGTGTTCCTTCTTTTCTAGCCTCCTTTTAGAGGATTCTGAAGAAGAAGAAGGTGACTTATGTAGAATTTGTCAGATGGCAGCTGCATCATCATCTAACTTGTTGATAGAGCCATGCAAGTGCACAGGAAGTTTGCAGTATGTCCACCAAGAGTGTATGAAAAAGTGGTTACAGGCCAAAATTAACTCTGGTGAGATTTATCTTTTTATGTATTTTATTTTCACAGTTTTTCTAAGAGATGTACATACAAATGTATTTTAGTTAGCAAATCTGATTATAATTTATTGTCAGAGTTACACTCTTTTCAAAAGAATGTTACTTTTTTAAACAAAAGCGTTAAAGAGCACTCATTAGGGGGTGCCTGGGTGGCTCAGTGGGTTAAACCGCTGCCTTCAGCTCAGGTCATGATCCCAGGGTTCTGGGATCGAGCCCCGCATCGGGCTCTCTGCTCAGTGGGGAACCTGCTTCTCTCTCTCTCTCTCTGCCTGCCTCTCTGCCTACTTGTGATCTCTGTCTGTCAAATAAATTTAAAAAAATCTTAAAAAAAAAAAGATCTTTCTGAAGAAGTCATGCTTACTGTTTACCAGCTATGTGGCCTTGAGAAATACTTGTTTCTAATGCTGTTGTGGAGTAGTAATAAGGTTACTATAGGGATTCATTGTTAATTGAGTACCCATTAGGGAGCCAGGCACAGTTCTAGGTGTGGGATCTAGAATGGTAAACAGGACAGACAAGGCACTTGCTTTTGTGGTGGTATGGGGCGTTAAAGGGATGCCTTGTTGAGGTGAGAACATTTAAACTGAACAAAGAGGAGCTAGCTATTCCAAAATGAGGGCAAGAGCATTCCAGTTGAGGAAACTTCTAGTGTGAAAACTTTCAGGTGGTAGGTAATATGACAGGTGTGTTTGAGGAACTGAATGAAATGCAGTGTGGCAGGAGTATAATTAGTGGACAAGGAGAGGGGTGATAGTTGAGATTAGAGAGATTAGCAGAGGTTATGTCATTTAAGACTTTTAAAACTAATGTCTGAAATTTAGATTTTTGTCTAAGTGTGATGGGAAGCCACTGAAAGGCAGGGGAGTGAAATGATTTTATTTGGCTGCTTTGTGGAGAATGGATTTTAGGGGGACAAGAATAGAGGCAGGGAGTTCATCCAGGAATCTATCTTACAAGAGATGGTGAGTGGAAATGGTTGGATTCTGGTGTGTTTGGGAGGTAGATTCTGTATGACTTGCCAATAGATTGGATGTGGTGAAGGAGAAAGAACAGTTTGAGAAGTTTGTATTTTTTTGTATTTTTGTGTCGAACAACTAAGTACATGGTGGGGCCATTTCCTGAACTTAAAGAGTAGGAGTGGAATAAGTGTGGGGCAGGAAATAAAGAATTCTGTTTTAGATGTAAACTGCTTATTAGAAAACCATCTGAAAATGTGATCTAGGCAGTTAGCTAGACAAACCTGTTGTTTCAGGAAATCATTAGTGCTGAAAGTTACATTTTGGAGAATTAGAGCATGTGTAAGTAATAATTTTAAGCTATGGGATTAAATAAAGTCCCTAGACCAAGAATAGGTATCAAAGGAATAAGGCCAGGACAGAGGCCTAGGGCACCCACGTATTTAGTGGGAGCAGAGGAGATCTGAGAAGCAGCCTCAGTCTGGTAGGAAGAAAACTAAGAAAATGCAGTGTTGTGTAAGCCAGAAGAAGAAAGTGTTCTAAAGAGGGTATGATCAAACATACCAAGTATCACAAAGAGATTCGAACAAAGAAATGGCAATTGGTAGCATGAATGTCCTTGGTGGTTTCAGTTTTTGTGGAGTGATGGAATCATGAGCATGATTAATAGAAAACAAGGTAAGACAGGAAACAGCCACATAGACCCCTCTTCCGGTAAGCTTTATTTAAGGAGACTAGTGATAAGGTGGAGGAATTAGGAAGTAAAATGGGGTCATAGGGTGTGTTTTTGTTTCAGTTTCAAGTGGGAGATTTTAGGGCATGTTTTATTTTAATGAAAGATAAAATGGAAGGAAAAAAATTTTAGCCTTTAATAGGAAAAAAAATTACTTTGTATCTACAAGGCTGGTGTAGATATGAATGTTGATCAGTTTGTTGCTTTGATGAGAGGATGCTTGCTTGAATTCCTGTATAATTGCTTCTGTTTTCTTAATAAAAGGAGGTAAGGTCTTTAGCTGATTGGAGGACAGGTTAAGAGATTTATGATGTGTAGGGAAAATAATACTTAAAAACATTTTTAGGGTTCTGGAAGTACTAGTGTCCATAAAAATCTGTGGCTGGGAATATGATTTAAAAGTGAGATGTACATTTTTTAGAAGCGGTTTTCAGATGGTTGGATATAGACAGGGATTTGGGGTCGCTGGTGTTGGGACCTTTGCTAGGCAAATATGATGAAGGGAGTTAAGGATATTCGTAAGGACATAGTTGTGATGGCCATGGAAATTAAAATCAAGAGGGGAAGTAAGGACATCAGAAAGTGGTGTAGGGTTAGAAGTCTTTGAGTCTCATTGACATTGAAGACAATTGCCAGAGTAGGTAAACTGGACTGATGAGAAATTTTAGGTACACTGGAGAAAATGCCTAAAATACAGATTTAGGGGTAGTGCAGTAAACTATGATGACAAAGTCAAGGATATGACCATAGTGGGTGGCGGGGTGGGGAAGGGTGATACTTAGAAGCATGGATATTGAGGAAGTGTGTGTGGATATTGAAATAGCCAAGAAGTAAGTTGATAAAGATGGAAAGCCAGGTGCTAAAGTTATTAATGAAAGAGGAGGGACTTAGAGTTTCAAAATAGCAATAGGTATGGGGTTATTTATTTCTACTTCTTGGTCCTGAGGTTGTGGGAAAAAAGTAT
Organism: Enhydra lutris kenyoni; assembly: GCF_002288905.1. NCBI lineage: Eukaryota > Metazoa > Chordata > Mammalia > Carnivora > Mustelidae > Enhydra > Enhydra lutris. Next base: position 57,319,256 of record NW_019154085.1, read on the forward strand.
GTAACAGTCTAGAAGGGCACTGTGATTTAGGTGTGAAGTTGAAGAGATTAATCCAAAAAGAGACTGGTTATGAGAGAAGTTTAGACCATGAATACCAGAGAACATAGTGAAAATAACTAGTAGAGTGAGTAGGGTGGGAAATTAGATCAGATTAATAAGTGGACACAGTATGAGATTGACAGTCTTGCAGTTGGTGACTTAGGAAAATCATTTGTGAGGTATGATGGCATTAATACTAATTTTAATAATCTTTTGAAAGAGTTGGGTAACCTGTTCAAGCTAGAGATTATGAGGCTCCTGGGAAATTTTTGTGTGTAGCTAGGTAGCCAAGGCCTCCTTGGGGTAGGGGGTTTATGTTTTGTTTTAAGGTAGTCTGATCGCAAAGCTGTAGGACAGATGTGTCTGATTTGTAGCAGCCTTTTCTTAGCTGTATGGTATTACAACAGCCTCTTGGCTTTGTTATCACTGCCCTAGGGCCTTACTAAGATGAAATGAGTGTTTGTCATGGAAGCATTGGTTCTTGACAGTCAGGACCCAGGAATGTTAGCCATTACCAGAATGAAAAACAGTGTGATTCACCTTCTGATAATATTTGCAGTTAGATTGTTAGTGTTGTGTAGGCAGAAAAACAGATAATACAGTGTTAAGAACATTGGCATTTTGGAATTAGACAAGACGAGATTGGCATAATGGCTCTAACACTTACCTGGAAGATCTCGAGTAAGTTTTTTAACGTTGGTTCTCAATGCTGGCTGCTGGTCACAATTAACCCAGTAGAGTTTTTAGATATGAAGATGCCTAGATCTATTTTTAGACACTCTTAAGTAGTTCTGGGATTAGGCCTCAGTTCCATTATGAGTAGAACTAGTAGTATTTACCACACAGGGTTGTTGTGAAAGTCAAATGAGATGATGTTTATAGTTCCTCACAGTACTGGGCATGTGGCAAATACTCAATTTGATGGGTTTTATCAGGTTATAATAGGTACTTTCTAAGATACGGTCAAATGAATGTAAAGATCTCAAGATCTGAACCTTCCTGATAAATTTTCACAAGCCTTTCTCATACTTACATAAAGACCCATCTGGTAGAAGATTCATTCTGGTAGAGATTGATATAAACATTTATTAAGCAGCTGCCATGTGTGTACTATTAAATTCTGCAGGATGTGCAGAGATGTATAAAGCAAGTTTATAGACATAAGAGTTTAGACAAATGCAGTCAGGGCCTACTGAATGAGGTGGAGTATACGTGGAAAGAGTCATGGACTAAACAGTGTAGGTATAAATGGACTTTTCCCAGCTATATATGACCTTTTTAAATGTTCTAGAAGACTCTTAATTCCTAGAAGAGAAGAAATGAATCTCTAAGATGTGTAACAATTTGTACTACATGGTCTGTCTCCAAGGTCCATATTATATAATAATACTTTGCTTCTGAATCAGAAGATAGTTTTAGGAAATGTCTGTTAAATTTTATCTTTCACATTCTTTATATTCTCCTTCAGATCATAATACGAACTTTCCCTGAATTTAGTTCAGTTAGTGGTACAATATTAATTTTTTTATTAAAATATTCCAGATGGCATTTTTAATTTCAAAATCTTTAAGTATGTTAGACTCCTAAAATAGCAGCAGCAGTCACAACTAGTTTTTATTCATTCCTTGAAATATTGTGAATATCTTATGTAGTTTGACTACAGGACATTTTGAGACAACATATTACCTCATAATAGCACTCACTTTCTGTTAGGTATTTTCAAAAGAAAATGCATGTAAATTACAATTGCTGTCTTGGACTTCGTGCCAAATTTACTGTTTTAAGAGGTTTAAGAGCTCCTTGAAGACAACAGGGTATACTACCTTTTCCTTCTAAATCTTAGCACATAACAAAGTCAACAAATGTTAGTTGAATTGAATCTAAACCTCTACCCTGTTAATCACATGACTTCTTAAACTTTTAGGACATCTTTTTCAGTTTAAAGCTCTATCTAAAAATAAAAATGGTGGGGTGGAGGTGTGGAAATGGCTGTGTTTAATTAGACTATCACCTATTAGACCCAGAAGCTGAGGAGTAACCAATAACTGAATGCATATGGGATAGAAGGAGCTTTTTTTTTTCCTTTTAATTTTGATAAACTATATATATATATAATTTTCCTTTTGACCATTATTAAGTGTACAGCTCAGTAACATTAAATACATTCAGAATGCTGTGTGACCATCACCACTACCCACTTGAAAAATTTTTCATCACCCCAAACAAAAACTGTATCCATTAAGTAGCAAGTTCCACCTCTCCCTTCTCCTCAGTCCCTGGTAACTTACTCATTTTCTCTCTGAATTTGCCTGTTCTACATAATTCATATAAATAGAATCATATTATAATATTTGTCCTTTTTGTATATGCTTTATTTTACTTAGCAAGTTTTCAGGGTTCATCGGTGTGGTAGCATGTATCAGAACTTCATTCCTTTTATGGCTGAAAGGACAGAAGTGGATTCCTTTTTTCCTCTCATTAGGGAAGGTACATTTCTTAGAGCTCAAAAGGTCTGTGTTGTCGTATCAAAGATACTGGCCTGAGTATAGGGTAACTCATTGTTTGGGATACTGTATTACTTAAAATTGTTTTCATGGCATCCTGTCAAGGTACTTGAGGAAGTGGGAAGTATAGATGACATTCCATTGTCAGCTTCCCACCATCAGGGGTGGGGATGTATGTGCATTTCTGGGAGGTAAAAAACAATAGATAAATAATGGGCTGGGCCTAAATACCGTAGATTAGGACCTGACAAGCACATCAGTGTTACCAATGTAGTCTTACTTCCTTTCTATATATTGATTATATGTATTGATACATCGAATGTATATCTTAATATGTAGAATGTGTATATATTTTGATTATATATTGATATATAGAGTATATACTTATATTCTAAGCTTAAAACTTAACAAGGAGGGGTGCCTGCGTTGTTCAGTTGGTTAAGCAGCTGCTTTTGGCTCAGGTCATGATCTCAGTGTCCTGGGATCAACCCCCACATTGGTCTCCCTGCTCCATGGGGAGTCTGCTTTTCCCTCTGCCTCTTTTCCACCTCCCACCCTGCTCAGGCTCGCTCTCTCAAATAAAATCTTTTTCAAAAAGAACTTTACAAGGAAAAATGTTTGTGGAGACATAAACTTTACTTTTGATTTTACCAGGTTCTTCGTTAGAGGCCGTAACCACCTGTGAACTCTGTAAAGAGAAGTTGCAGCTTAACCTGGAGGATTTTGATATTCATGAACTACATAGAGCTCATGCAAATGAACAAGTTAGTATATTTTGCCTAATTTGGTAAGTGTCTATTCTATGCTTAAAGGACAACTCTTGAAGAAAAGATTAAATCATGGTCAGAAAACCGACATTGAAATAATAATAGTAATGGTTAATATAATTCTCTGTTTTTACATTAGGTATTATATGATTTTATAATTTTGTATTATTTTTCCCCTAACTTTTTAAAGCAAAAGGCAAATAACCAAGTCACACATTCTGGGTTTAAAGTAAAATTCATCATACGTCTTTTAAATAAACCTGAAAATAATAAAAGCTTAGGAAATTAGTCCCAAAGTAGTAATACCAACCTTCTCTCCCCATAGCTGTCTCAGTTGTGAATATCTCTTGAGTACTGGAAAATAGTTAAAACACCAGTCCCCACATCTGCATCCTAGTTCTATATTTTTTATGTTAGGAATAATTTTCTTTATGAACCTATCTGATGCCCCTTGTTCTTACTCCTGTCTGGTTCCCTCTACCCTTCCTATTCCTCGCTTCCCCCACCCTCTTCCCACCTCCTACCTTTATGTTGAATGAGTTATCTTACATGAAGTCATTTATTCCAAGTTCACATTGTTTCTCTTTCCTTCAGTATTGTATCGTTACAGTCATGCTGTTAATTATATAATGAATAATGTTGGGATTTCTCTGATCATGTTAAGATTTTATTTCAAATATTTTTCTCTCATTTCTCAGATTTTTTTGGTATGTATTGATCACTCCTCCCCACCCCCACCCCCCATTGATTTGATCAGTCTTTTTTCTTGAAGCTTAGAGCTCAGTTTTTTCCCCTTTTTAAAGGAAAATTCAGAGGAAGAGGGAAGATGTTGGAAGAGATTACAAAGGATGGCTCTAGGGCCATATTATCCAAGTGTGCTTAGCATATTTTTGATAAAAAGAGAGATGATGATGAGAGAATGCATGAATGCTTGAAAAAGCACTTTTTTTTTTAAGATTTTATTTATTTATTTGACAGAAATCACAAGTAGGCAGAGAAGCAGGCAGAGAGAGAGGAGGAAGCAGGCTCCCTGCTGAGCAGAAAGCCCGATGTGGGGCTCGAACCCAGGACCTGGGATCATGACCTGAGCCGAAGGCAGCGGCTTAACCCACTGAGCCACCCAGGCGCCCCATGAAAAAGCACTTTTTAAATGAAGGAGTAATGAGCACCTTCCCTCCCCCCCCCTTTTTTTAATTGAAGTGAAGTTTATATAACATAACCATTTTAAGGTAAACAGTTTATTGGTACTAGTACATTTGCAGTGCTGTGCAGCCATCACCTCCACCTAGTTCCAGGACATTTTCATCTCTAAAAGAAAATCCTATGCCCATTAAGCAGTTGCTCCTTCCCCCTTCTCCCATCCCCTGGCAACCACCAATCTGTGTTCTGTCTCTATGGATTATCTGTTTTGGATATTTCATATAAATGGAAACATGCAATATATGATCTTTTGTGGGCATGCTTCACTTTTTAAATGTGGGAATATGGATACCCTTTGAAAATCTGGATAAAACCAGAAACACACCTTACAAAATATACATATACACAAAATCTGTATATAATTTTAGGGATTCCCAGATCTCTTGAAGCTAATTGCTTACATCCAGGTTAAGAGTCACTGATTTAATGAATGAAACATTAGGCAGTTGCTGTAGTACAGATACTACTCTAATGTTAATTATTGTTTTACTCTTTAATGAAGCATACTCTAAAACGTACTCCAAAAGGAGTATCAGTCTGAGTAATGCATTGTCTTAAATTCTTAAGACATCTCTGTAGACAGCTGGACATTGGTATTTTATAGAATGGGGGGGAGGAGTATGGAAAGGTGGAATAATGCAAAGAATTTTGTGATTTTTTTTTTTTTTTTTTTGTATTTTTGTTCTTGGTTTTTTTTAATCTTCTCAAAATTAGTGTAGGTTTCAAAGGATGGCTTTCTCCTGCCATTCTTTCTTAGGTGCTCCATCATGTCTCTTGAAGGTGGTTTTGACTTTCATTATAGCTAGGAATGTTTTTATTTTTCTTCAAGAATTTTAATGACCCACTTCTTAAATAATTTAGAGGTGTTAGGAAATACTGCGTGGAGTCATTATAAAAATGACAGTCGTGATTAAGCTTCCTGGCTTTAACATCTTTGTTCTTTGTGAGTCATGGATTCTAGTGGCCTGACAACTACCTTCATTTTAAGTACAGTTTAGTTTTTCATTATCCAGTGCCTTCATCTTTTTCAAGGTGATAACCATTAAACTCTTTTTTTAAATCTCCTAGATACATGATTACCTTTTAAGTTAAAAAAAAGCAGTTAATGAAGTATTTAGCGAAACTTTTAATCAATTTGAAATTTGTTGAGTATTCTGAAGAATCTGTAATCAGTAACTCGCTCAAGTTCGTATTAAGAACATACAATTCTTAATTTCAGATAACTTTATTATGAGAACATGATGCAATTTACAGATAGTTCACTGTGTAACAATTACATAACAGTTTAGATTCTTAATAATATTATATTCATGTTTTGTATTCTTAACTTCAAAACAGCAGAACAGCTTTAAACCAAAGAACTATTTTTGCCCACTGCAAATTTCTATGCAAAGGATATCTGGAAGTTACTTTACTATGCTTTTTTTTTTTTTTTTTTTTCTTAAGATTTTATTTATTTATTCATGAGAGACAGAGGGAGAAGTGTGGACTCGATCTCAGGACTCTGGAATCATGACCTGAGCTGAAGACAGACAGATGCTTAACTGACTTAGCCACCCAGGCGCCCTACTGCCTTTTTTTTTTTTAAGTTCATTTTTGTATTTGCTGTTGCCTTGAAGTTAGTTAAATTACATAAGAAACACTTGACCTCTCAGAATAGGATTTTAGTTATGTAATATATTGATATAGCTATAGATGAAATGCTAATTTTTAAGTAAACAGTTACAGCCATCTGTGCAAAGAAATCTATTTTGAGCTTTATAGGGAACCAGAGCATTTATTTTACCATCACGATTTTTTCCCCCACTTTTATATAAATAATTACATAAAGGAAAACTATATGAGAATAAAGAGCACCCATTTGAACACATTATATAACATTAGTAAAATTTTTCGAAACTACGAGGGATAGCTTTTTATTTCTTTTTTAATAGATGGCACTGTATCTCTTCCTAGAAACTGATTACAAATACATTTCCTCTAGTTTATCAGTATACTGAGTATCAAATCTCATTCTACTAATTTTTCATTCTCCATATTTTTCTCGTTTGCTTCCCTGTTAAAGGCTGAGTATGAATTTATCAGCTCTGGTCTCTACCTAGTTGTGTTATTGCACTTGTGCGAACAAAGCTTTTCTGATATGATGGGAAATACAAATGAACCAAGCACGCGTGTCCGAGTAAGTAATATTGGAGTGGGGGGGAAGGGTGCGATGCTGCAAGTGTTTGCTTTGGAAAGCACATTGTTTTATATGTTCACATTCTATTTTTGGGGGGGAGCTCTTATATTAAAATGTATCTTAAAAATAAAGATATTATAGATTTAATAGAAATTGCTGTCTTCCTTACTTCTGTATCAAACAGCCTAATTTTTTTCATTAAGCTTTTTGTAGAAGTAATTTTCTAGCTCTTGAGGTAATTGGAATATATTTCAGTGAAAAACGGGGATGAATTGAAAACACCTAGAGGAAATGCTTTTTAATTTGGAAAGGAACATCCAACTCATTATTACAACTTAGAAACCTGACATTGAAATTGAACTTCAAAAACCAGGAGTTTGGGAAATTAACTTCAATTTCATTTGTTAGTATCCTATAAAAGATTGCCAGTGTACTAATTTTTAAGCATTCATATTACAAACTACTGAAGATAGGGACTATTGTGTGTTTACTCTGTAAACACTCTTACCTTAATTTAACACTTGAGCTAGCTGTCTTTTAGGTGCTCATAAGTAAAATGATACTAGTTACCTCAGTGTACCATAGGAAATTTATACTCTGCTGCCTGGCCCATTTAATGTGGCAGGAGCTAGGGTCTACATCTCATTACTCTAGCATTGTGAACACTTCATATCTTAAAACATGTTCATAAAGATATATTTCAGACTTTTTAAAGTAAATGTTCACTCTGATGATTAAAAATAGATCTGAGTTTTTGGTGAAATTTAATCTGCTTGTGAATAGATTTGGTGAAATGTAAAATCTGTTTTATTTTGAAAATTATCAAATAACCAATACATATACTGTTTCTAATTGGTTTAAAAAATATTTTTCCGTAATCATTATGTGAACATTATTCCTGTGAGCCTTTTGGACAGATTAATATCATTGAGAAAAAGAATGAGCTATCAAGAGCATTCAGAATTTGAGCAGAGCTCTCTTGATTTCTAAGGCCTTAAGAAATCATAGAACCTAAATTTAGTAAGTGCTATAAAACTATTTCTTAAAAGGTGACTTACCTTGTCAAAATGAATAAACCTTATATAATGCATATAATAAGATCTGTTGGATGCCTTTGCGAAAGATACAGACCAGTTATATTAAAGGGGAAGTTTTCACCAGATTAAAATACTTCTGGAGCTCTCAAATTTAGGCAGGAAAATACTGGTTATTGTTCTTGTCTTATTCTGTTGTTTTTTTTTTTAATTGACCACTAAAAGCGAATTCATTTGTGTCCAAATGGTAATGGTTTTAATTTTTTTCTCCATAATTTTTTGAGGTGTTGCAAGAAGACAGTGCCATTGGATTAATTTATTGTATCTGTTTTCAGTTTCTACATGATTCATGATATCTACATGGCCATTTATATAATGATTATATACAACATTTAAAAGATAATATCCTAAGCTTGTAATTTGTGATGTGGGGGTAGAAAGACCCCTATTTAAAGGCTTAAAATGGTGTTTGACTTTCTTAAGTAGAAATGAATCTCCTATACTAATCTCTTTTTAGATACATTTGCAACATTTAAACTACTATATTTCTTTCTGCATTGTTTCTAGTTTATTAACCTTGCAAGAACTCTTCAGGCACATATGGAAGATCTCGAAAGTAGGTGGAATTTCCCCTTCCCAGACTTGTTGAATTTACTTTTGCAAATTAAACCCACAGAGCAAAACCTAATTGTATATTCTTTCTACCAAATTAGAGCTTCATTTATAGGCTTAATAATAGCAAAATAATTGATTTGGCAAAGATGGGTAGAGCAACTGACAGTTTTTTAAAAGCATGTATTTTTTTAAATTCTATTTTAAGGTATAGGATGTATTTTAAGTATTTTATTTTAAATAAAATTTTATTTTTGAATGTCTTAGTTTTAGAACTTTTAATCAAAAAGAAAACATTCACTGGTCACACCACACTTCTAAATCTGTTCAATTTTTGTGTGTGTGTCTATGAAGTTTTACTTGTTACTCAGCTTTGTTAGATCACTAAAGGTTTTCCCTGGGTTTGTTTGTAGTTCTAAGAAAATAAGGGTGAAAGATTCCTAATTCTGAGTCTATAACAGAAGCCATAGTTTTTTTTTTGCTCCTTGTTCAGGTCCTCATGGACCTTTAATAGGCAGCCAGCTCCGCCAGCAGCTCCAATCTCTTAAGATCACGTTCCAGCATTAGGACTTCTGCCTGGGCTCCTTTGTGAAGGCACTTAATGCCCAAATCTTTACAGGCATCTGCACAGCTTAACCTCAAAGTCCTACAACCTCCAGGGTGCTTCATATCAGGTGGGCACAGATATCAGTAGCTCTGAAACAATCCCTGAGAATCCAAGATTACCGTCCTATTGTACTTTTTCACCCAAAGCAACTGGCTCCCCACGGTCAGATTCCATTACACTCTTTGAAGTGCTTTAAAATATGTATTCTCCCACTGGATTATCTTCTGTACTCATCTTCAAAACACTTGGAGTGTTACCTGTAGTGTGCATAATTTTTTTACCTTTAGTTACGGTAAGCTCAGCATCCTTTAAAGTTTGGGAAGGACTTGGTTTTCCTGGGAACCTTTTAATGCCTTGAATATTCTAAGACACTGATTTTTGTCATTAAGTCTGTATTGTTTTTAAGTTTTGAGGGGATTAGAGGTTCCACCAGATACTGCATTTTCACATTTCAATATTTGTGAAAATGGTATATAAAGGAGTAAATGGTATATAAAATGTGAATTCATTGGGTATAAATACTTTTTCTTTTATACCTTCTTAGTTTAGATCCCTTGTGTTGTCTAACACAACAGTCTCTTTTTTGGTAAATTATAATTAATACTTTGCCAGATGTGATGATAGTGATTTGTTTCACTGTATATTTTCCTCAGATTGCTTGTTTCATTTTGTTTTTTTAAAATTAACATTCTCATTTAGAATTTAGTTTCCTAAACATAGCAGTGTCTACTCCCAGCGTGTGAGAAAGATGGAGGTGAAACACACCCAAATTCAGCTGTGAGTGACAGATGTGGGTGCTGCAAACTTAATCCTAAGTACCAGAATTTTCATATGTTCTAAGAGCTAGTTCTGACTGAATTTTCTTCTCCTATGGCTTTAATCAAATAGAAAACATGAGAATTTCCCTGAAGAGCTGTTTTATTTTTTAGTTTGATATTTTCTGTGATACAGCATAAAACTTAACTGTAGGATCTACTCATTTGTGAGCTAAGTACATGCTTGATAGCATTTATTAAAAATGGACTTAAGATTTCTGCAAGATAGGTAGACTAAGGAAACTTCAAGTTTCATCCATACATGTAGCATAATTTTTTTGTCGATTCCATTTGTTGGGTACTCTTAAATATCGGGTCCAGTATTAATACAAGAAGAGTGTACATTTAACCTTTCTGCCCTTGATATTAGGGGAAATGCTGGTTGGGTGTTTATTTTAGTGAACTTCCATTTTTCTGAACACACAGAACAGTTTATAGAATACATAGTTTTTTACTTATGTCCTTCCTATTGACATTCCAGGATGTATATTTTAAACTTCTGAGCTACTTAATAATAAATTGATGTCAGAAACATTGCGCAAGTGATATTTCTGACAATGTGGAGGCATAGGAATAATCTCAACAAAAGGTTTTTATTGAATCCAATTATTTTAACTTGGGCTGTGTCTATATAAAGCTTTTTTGGCTAAATAGAGCTTTTCTTGGCATTGTATAGACAGAGCTTTGATGTAAATTGGAAGAACACCCATAACCTATTCTGTGTACATTTTTTTTCATTCTCATCGGATGCATCAAACATGCAGCAGTAATAAACCAGATTCTTCTCAGGTGTGTGAGAGCACTTGCCTTAAGTTCATTTTTTCTCTGGTGTCTGTATCATTAGCTACTATGAACACAGATTGATCTCAGTTGTTTAGAAGATGTTTCTTGAAGCACATTTTTAAGCATTTTCATTTTTATAAACACTAACCTAACAAAAAGATGTGGGGTGGGAACATTGTGGATGGGCATCGCCCACAGTCAGACCACCCCTAATCCTGTCATTTACCATTTTGACCAAACAGTATACTAAATTGGGATTTTTATTTTACAAGTCATTGCTATTCTGGCTTCATATTTACACTTCCATTCTCATCCCCTTAAAATCATTCTTGATCATCCTGTTTTCTTTCAACAGCTTCAGAGGATGATTCCGAAGAAGATGGAGACCATAACAGAACATTTGATATTGCCTAACTTCATATAAGACAAATGGATGATCTGTGAACAAGTGTTTATTAAAAGTGGCAATTAAGTATGAATTAATTTTGTGGGGGAATGCCTATTGAATACATTGACTATATATATATATACACACACACGTGTATATATATATTTATAATGAATATATATACACACACACAGATGTCCTGTGTGTATGTGTGTGTGTGTGTGTGTGTATATTCATTCTCAAGTATTGTTGAATTAAAATTTTGCTGGACCTTTTAACATGGCCAGTGAATCTGATGTTTGTAAACTGGTAATCAAAAAGTATTTTTCTTTTAGGTGAGTGGGAAAGTGTTACCCTTGTTTTAGATACCTAAGCAATGCTGACGACTCTTTTTTGTGTTCTGATTACTGCAGTCATATTTATTAAAAAAAAAAAAAAGGTTCATGTTTTAGTCTCTTGCTAGTGAAAAAAGTGGGACAAAATGGGCTTTTGAAATAAAATGGCAAATGGCACCTAATTATTTTTCCTTTCAAAATGCCTTCTGTTGCAGTCTCATTTTCATAATCATTTGCTTCCAGTGTTTCTAAAAAATCATAAGGTATGAAAGCATTATATTAGGTTTCCAAATTTAATATGAATTCTAAATTCATTTAGCAAAATCTAATTTTTAAAAACTATATAAATATGAAATATAAATGATGGAAAAATTTTTGTATTGATTTGCAAAATGCAGATTATATTTGATAGGCCATAGTATGTAGATATTCCTTTTAGGAATATTTCAGCTGTAAAATATATCAGAATTGCCCATCAAATGTTATTTGGAAAAAATTATTGCACTCTCAAGTTAATGGAGTATTTTTAAATCCCACACTTAAAGTTCAAAACACTGGTTTTCAATGTGTTTTTTAGTGTTGTCACTTCTTTATAGATAAATATATAAGTAACCTGTTTGGATCCTGGTCGTTTTTAACTGTTCCTTGGTAATTCTGAGCTTTTATTTAGTGACTTAATGTTTTTCACTACTTTTGGAGAACAGATGAACATTACCTATTCACCATGAATAGCTCTACACTGTGGTCATGAATTGTGTATACTTTCATAACACTGTATATTTCCTGTCAACAAGTGTATCTCTTAGGATACACTTCTAAACACCTTCAGGTGGTTTTCAGATTAAATAAAGTCTTATGTTACGGCAACGAACTACATTTTCAGAACCTAAGTAGAAACCATGTAATTTCTCAAACGTGAATCAACAGTTTGCCCACACATAGTTTGTTGGTCTTAATGTAAAACCTTGGCTGGAAATAAAGTGCATACTGATTGATTTACTTTATAGTTTGAAATGTTTCCTTTTAAATTGGTGCTCAAAGTAGACGTCAAACCCTAGAGCCAAGAACTTTATTAAAAAGTAAAATCCGGTTTCATACAAAAATATATAACTTTCTAAAACATTGCTCAGCTCAGCAGTTACCTTTGTATTGCCTTAAAGAAAAAATACAAAATTTAATAATGCCAGTTTGAATTATCTGTCATCTGGGTCTTTAAGGATGCTTTGAGTTTGAAACAGTTTCACTTTGAATAGAACTCAGCATGAAAATTTAAGTATCTTCTGCTTAACCCACAAAACTTTTTATTTAAAAAATTAAGTAGTAGGGGCGCCTGGGTGGCTCAGTGGGTTAAGCCGCTGCCTTCGGCTCAGGTCATGATCTCAGAGTCCTGGGATCGAGCCCCGCATCGGGCTCTCTGCTCTCTAGGGGAGCCTGCTTCCTCCTCTCTCTCTGCCTGCCTCTCTGCCTACTTGTGATCTCTCTGTCAAATAAATAAATAAAATCTTTAAAAAAAAAAAAAAAAAATTAAGTAGTAGAAAACACTCCATTGGCATGCAGTTTATAGTTTTGTAATGACAGAGATATGCAGTGGCTTGAGCTTTTATAGTATTCTTGTCGATCCTTAGTACCACTATTTCGTATTTCAGTATTGTAAAAACTTCCAGTAAGTGTGAATTAGAGGGAATAAGGAAAGTCTTTTCATTGGTTATTACTTTTAAACCCTAAACAGAGACCATATCCTATTCACTACAAGAATGCAAATTCCTAGGAAAATGGAGTTAAAAGTAATACTCTCTCTAGATACTTGCCAAATGTAAGAATTTATATTGTCCTTATTAGCTAGAACCAAGATGTTCAGAAAGGCCGTTTATACATTTTGAATATAAACAAGCACATTTATGTTATTCTTAATGTGAAAAATACAGATTTGAACGATCCAGTTAGCTGTTGACCACCGAATAGATACAAGGTCTTGTTAACAGATGTTCTGATATGTGAAGAAAATTAAGATTTAACACTTCAATACCAGGGATCTCTAAGAACTTACTTGAAAGATGAAATAAAATATGGAAATCAGGTTAAAGAGGCCATTTTGGAAGAGCTGCCACTGAGTAGAAGTTATCAAAATGAACAGAAGAAAGTCAGTTGTATGGGAGTTAAGTAGGAAGAGGAGATTCTAGAGCAGCACTGTCTGATAAAACTTTGTGATAATAGAAATGTTCTATAATTTGTTTTGCCCAATATGGTAGCTACAGTGACTGCATGTGTTTTGAGCATTTGAAGTGTGCCTAGTGCAACTAGGGAACAACACTTAAACATTACATTTATTTAAATAGCCACATGGAGCTTGTTGCTACCATATTGGGCATTATAGAAATTTGACTATTAGAGGAAGTTTTAAGGAAGAGTTATGATCACTCCCAGTTCTTAAAGGACTGGTAGAACTTGAATAGAAAAAGTAGGACTAGAATTGTCTGTTCACCATTTGTACCACTCTTAATAGCTTACCAATAATAAAATAAGACCGTATCCAAGATCTCAGAAATGTAAAGCTCTTATAGAGTGTAATTGTTTTGTGTACTACAACTAGTGTAACATCTGCTTGTTTAGTACCACAGAGCCACAGTGTATGGTCCTGTCATCACTTCGTTTTTTCCTGTGTCATTAACCAATAGTGCCATCAGTTGTGATGAAGGATGTTATTCATAGTGCCAGTGGAAACAGATGGCACAAGCTGGAACTTTGTTGCCATTGGTCAAGCATGAGAGAGAGTGTATCTCCCCAAAGTATTGCCCATAACTGGTGGCATGTGGGTTAGGGAGAGAGATGACGACTTTGAGCTTTCAAATTTACAAATACAGTAAATCTAATTTTATGTGAACTCTGTATATTTTTTATCTTTTCAAATTTTTTTTAAAGATTTTTATTTATTTATTTGACAGAGAGAGATCACAAGTAGACAGAGAGGCAGGCAGAGAGAGAGAGAGGGAAGCAGGATCCCTGCTGAGCAGAGAGCCCGATGTGGGACTCGATCCCAGGACCCTGAGATCATGACCTGAGCCGAAGGCAGCGGCTTAACCCACTGAGCCACCCAGGTGCCCATATCTTTTCAAATTTTTAAGCTGTAAAGGATACTAAGGAAAATCACTCTTGCTTCAGCTTCATTTTCATTTTTTATCCCCAAAATGATTTACTCTTTTCACCTTTGTCTTAAGACGTACATTTTACTGAAGACTTTGAGTATCACCACTACAGTAGTGTGTAGTGTTTTTCTACAGTTTTTGCTTATGTAGTTTTCATGTCATTGAATGGCTAGTTCATAGTAGTGGAGAGCATAATATACCTTGTATAGGAACAGTTTTGGTAGTAGGAGAAAAATCCTTAAACGGGCTCTGTGGTGGAAGTGTTAGCCTCACTGCCAGCCTCCTCCACATCTTCCTAGTATGGCTGTAATCTTATTGTTTCAAAAAATGTATTTCATTGACGTTCTAACCATTTGTGATCAGTGCTAAATAACTATTTCTGGTCCAAAGTGATGTTCTAAAAGTGATGAAACTGTAAAGTTACGTGGAATAGGGGCTCCTTAAAATCTACAGTATTTTCTACATTTATCTCAAAAAGGGAGATAAAAATATTAAAAGAATTAACTGCCATAGTAAATGGCATGTGTGACATCTGAATGTACAGGATCTATTTAACAGTCTTTTATTTCCCATATCTTGTTTATTAATAAAGGAGCAAGACCTAGAAATTGGTAAAGACATGGTGATTGGTAAAACTACAGCGGTACGTAGTTTTTGTTTTTTAATTCAACTGTAACCTACAGTGGTTCAACTAAATGGGAAGGAAGATAGAGGAGTAGACTGGGTTTTTATCTGTTTTACTACTTGTAGGCCTTTATTTAAATTTTTTCAAGTGAAAGATGCATTTTAAGGAAGTGGTTAAAACTACTAAATTATATCTATGATAATTTTTTTAAATTTTGTTCTTAGAAGAACCTAAAGATCAATTTTTGTCACAGTGATTACATGAGAATAATGAATGCTACTGGAATAAGGAAATACACCATAAAAACTATAATTTCTCATTGTCAAGTTTTACATTAAAGTCCTACACAGGAATCACTGTCAAAGTACTTGATGTCTTAATCTGAGATTTCCAAAATCTTAGTCAAATTGAACAGCATACTCGTTTTCTTCTGCAACTACCAAAACACAGTCGTCATTATAAGGTGATTGGGGTGCAGTTGAAAAAACTGTGGTGAAACCGGCATCCGAATTTCTTTTGTACAGGAACCAAACGATTGCTCCCAAAACTGTCAAAATTACTGTGCTAGCAATCACCAAAGCTGATATTAAAATGTGGTTATCTGAAAAGAAAAAGACAAAAAATATATGTGGAAATCACTTACCACTATTGCACTCGGGGGAGCACAAATACAGTTTTGTCATGTACATATTTGCCTATTTTAAGGATTTTCCCACATTGATAAAAATAAAAATGAATTTATTATGTTTCTTAGCTTGAACAACTGTCATTTCAAGATTTCAACTAAGTTTTACAATTGCCACTCTACTGTAAGATTCTAAAATGGAAATTATCCACACTTGGTATACTACAGTTCTTTTTGTCTCTTCGTTTTTTACTTCCTGGTCTAAGACTTTATATTTAATGCTCTTTTCAAGGCTAGTTGTCTTGAGAGGTTTGTTTACATTAATGAAGCTTATTGGTTCATCTGGTGTTTTGCATTTAAAATTTGTTCCACTGAAAAAACCAGGAATGGCAATAGAATATCCACCCCCCTTTTTTAAAGATTTTTTTACATTTGAAAGTGCATGAGTTGGGGAAGGGGCAGAGAGCGGGAGAAGCAGACTCCACAGTAAGCAGGAGATAGGGGGCTCTATCCCAGGACGCTGAGATCATGACCACAGCCACCCAGCCACCCGTTTTTTGTTTTAATTTAGTCAAGTATCTGTGTGTATTCCTTAATGATGTGTACAACCTTAACAGTTCTTGGCTGTTCAACACCCTTGTAATCTTTCAGTCAGTCCGTCCAGGGAAATGAACTCCGTTTAGGAGTTATAGGAGATCAAAGCTTCGGGGGACGAAGGTATTGGTATTTAGTAGCATCCAAAGACCTCAAGTTATTTTCTTCTTACCGATGAGTTTTTACATTATGGTTATTTGACCGTACCTATATCCTCCTTTGAGCTGTGCTTTTAAAATGATAAAATGGAAAGCTTAGCGAAGAAAATCTGGCCAAAAGCTACTTGTTAAAGTGAGGGAGAGCCATTGATATTTTTAAAATATTGACAGTCTTCTTTAAAAAATAACACAGGAGGAGTCAGGTAAATAGCCACAACTGAGTTCTCTCCTTTTTGGTCCTAAAATAATAAAAGTTTGTAGTGGTCACAGTTTGTTAAGGTATGGGTTGTATTCTTACTGGAGACCATCAGATGAAAAAAAAATGTGTATCAAGAAAGCGAGGCACATAGTGGTTACACATTTATGAAATGTTTGTACTTCATATATTCAGAGACCACTCTGAATCAAATGCTGCCCGATCGTTCAGCGGTTCCTGATGGGGTTTTGAGAACCACTTAGACCTACCGACTCTTTCCTACACATTTCAATCTGCATAAATCCTTTCCCCTCCAAGTATACATGTGCCTAGCTTAAAATTCATAGTTCTACAAGATAACGTAACCAAAAGTACTGTGCTGCTCCTGCTTTACCACTGCTACTCACCCTGCATTCCCAATGCTGTTAACTTGTACTTGCCTTCATGCTTGTAAATAACGTGCTTACACGGCTTTTCTTGATTCAGTTTTTTGTTTTTGTTTTTTTTTTTAAGATTTTTATTTGACAGAGATCACAAGTAGGCAGAGAGAGAAGGGAAAGCAGGCTCCCCACCGAGCAGTGAGCCCGATGCGGGGCTCAATCCCAGGACCCTGAGATCATGACCCGAGAGAAGGCAGACGCTTAACCCACTGAGCCACCCAGGCTCAGTGATTCAAATTTTTAATGTAAAATACACATAACAAAATGTACCATTTTAACCAGTTTTTAAGTTGACAGTTTTATAGTTGACATTGTTACAGAACAACAGTCCACATTGTGCTGTGTCACCATTTATCCACAGACCTCTTCATCTTTCAAACCTGAGACTCTGTATCTTAAACAATAATGCCCCCTTCTTCCCTCCCCTCATCCCGGTCAACCAGCATTTTACCTTGTGTCTATGAGGTCAACTACTCCAGGTACTTCATATAATTGGAATTGTCTTTTGTGACCAGCATATTTCACTTAGCATCTGATGTCTTCCGTTTTCGTGCATGTTGCAGGATGCATCAGAACTGCCTTTTTTAAGGCTAAATAATGTTCTATAGTGTATATACACCATGTTTTGCTTATCCATTCATCTGTTGATGGACACTTGGGTTGGCAACTTCCACCTGTGACTATTGTGCATAATGCTGCTCTGAATGTGTGTACAAATCTCTCTTTGATACCTCTTTTCATTTCTGGGTATATACACAGAAGTGTATCATAGGTATTTCTATTTTTAGTTTCTTGAAAAGCTACCATACTGTTGCCCGTGCCATTTTACATTCTTACCAGTAATGCACAAGTGTTCCACTTTCTCCATATCCTTGTGATCACTTGTTTTTTGTTTTCTTGCTTTGTTTTTTGCACATAGACAACCTAATGGCTATGAAGTGGTGCCTGCCTTGATTTTTTTAGGTAAGCTCTACATCCAGTGTAGTGCTTGAATGCACTACCTCAAGGATCAGATCCACATAATCTGCCAGCTGAGCCAGACATGCCCCCTTTGCTCTTTTTTTATTTTTTTGATCTTTTTTCCTCCTATGAAAGAGTGAGAACTTGATTCTCCATTATCTACATGAACTCTCAAACACTTCCATCATAGTTCTAGCAAGCCCCCAACTGAGAGAAAAAATAACTACGATATATGTGACACCTCATATCCAGAATTTTACAAAACTACCAGTCAGAAAGGCAAACCAATTAGAAATAAGGACAAAAAACCTGGAGGTATATCAAAAGAACACACTGAAATGTAAGTGTGTAAAAATGCTCAACATTATTCATCAGGGAAATGAAAATTTAAAAATGACAGATCACTACACATACATCTGAATGACTAAAATCAGGTTGAGTATCATGGGATGGATGTGTACAGCGAATAGAACTTGGATACACTGACAGTGGGAATGTAACAGTTAAGCCAGTTTAAAAAATTATTTGATGGTTCTAATAAAGCTAAACATGTTAGCTACCCTATGACCTTGCAATTCTACTCTTCGGAAAATACTCCAGGAGACTGACAAGATAGGTCCAAATGAGAGTGTTCCTAGGCAGCTCTTAACATAGTATCAAACAAGAAATGATTCAAATATATGTAACTAGAGATTGGGCAAATTGTGATAGATTTATAAAATATTATGCAACAGTAAAATGGGTGCAGTAGATACTCAACTTGGGTGAATCACTGAAAAAAAAAAAAGCTAGTAGAATTATATTTATGTTAACAGCAAGCAACGCTATGGTGAGAGAACTCAATAGTGGTTAAGTAGGAGACATGATGGTAGGGGGTACATGTACTGGGAAAGAGCATGAGGGAAATTTTTAATGTAACAGAAATGTACTGTATCTTTTTTTTTTATTTATTTGACAGACAGAGATCACAAGTAGGCAGAGGAGGAAGCAGGCTCCCCGCCGAGCAGAGAGCCTGATGTGGGGCTGGATCCCAGGACCCCAGGATCATGACCTGAGCCAAAGGCAGAGGCTTTAACCCACTGAGCCACCCAGGCGCCCCAACAAATGTACTCTATCTTGATTTGAGAGGTAGATAGCGCGGTGTATACAGAGGCAACCATCAACCTGTACACTTAAGATCTGCATCTTACACCTCAAAATAGATTAAATGGGGCACTTGGGTGGCTCCGTTGTGTCCGATTCATTTCGGCTCAGGTCACAATCTCAGTCATGAGATCGTGCCATTTCTAACTCCACGACGGCCATGGAGCCTGTTAAGATTGTCTACCTCTCCCTCTTCCCGTTGCCCCTACTCCCCACCCCTGGTGCATGCACACACACATTCCAAAAAAAGATAGATTAAAAATTACACTACCAGTTGCCAAAAATCCACAAGTTTTGTAACACGTTTTTCTGCAAATGCAAAATGGTGCAATTCCTCTTAATATACTGATCCAAGTTCTATATCCATTTTCCACCCATTTACAGGGAATCTTATCTTTAGATAACATCTATTTGTGCAAGATAGATTGATGCATTGCAACACTGTAATAGCATATGTTTGGAAACAAAGGAAAAAGGGTCTGGAGCAGGTTAAATAACTACGCATATCCATACAATGGAAAAGTATTCAGTTGTAAATTCAGTTGTAAAGAAGGAAGTTCAATCTATAGGTAATGATACAGAGAGATACCTAAAATATATTAGTGAATAAAAGGGGCAAAATAAGTCCTCTATCTCAGTTTCCTTATTTTGGCAAAAGAAGCAGACATTTAAAGAAGAAACTGAATGGGAGCCCAGTAAGGATAAAGTTAGAATAGGGTAGATGGGGGCAAGATGGGAGACAGACTTTTCAGTGTTTGCCTTATTTTAATTATGCTTTTTGAGCTACGTTAATATATTACCTGTTTTTAAAAATGCATTTAGTAAACCCTTAAGACAGATGCTGAATGAATTACAACCATGAGGTCAAATTTTTTAAAATAAAAGATTGCAGAGTGACTGCCTACAAAAACAAAATGGAATTCAATGGGAAATATTTTTTGGTGTTTAAAAAATTTATAACTTGCAGTTATATTTAGAATGTCAAGTCTTATTACTAAGCTGAGACCTTTTTAAATTCTTACAAAAATTGTTCTACTTTATGTTATACAATTTTTAGGGGGCCTCTAATATTTTAACAGAATCTTTCATTTTTGGGAAAAATTTTAATAAAAGACCATTACTTACCTGATAAATATTTCTTTTCATATGGGACTAAAATACAAAAGAAAATAAAAATTAATATTCAAGTATGCTTTATTCCAAGTTCACCTTTAAACACCTTCAGAATAGTTAAAAATGAACCCCTTATTTAATAGTTTAATATTATCCATATTTCTCTTGGTCAGTTGTGCTTTACATTTGAATAGAGTTTTTTGTTTGTTTTTAAAGAAGATATAGAGGTCTAACGTAATGCATTAGCTTGGCTGGTGGAAAAGGATTAGGTAACTCAAAAAGTGAGGTGAACAAGAGAGAATTTTGGTAGAGTCTGTAGAAAACAAAGCTAGTAAAATTAAAGTGTACACCTGTGACCTCATTAGTATAAATTTGTAAACTTTCTGATGTTTCAAAGTTTTTAAAAAAATCTGGCTTATAATAATGGTGCCCTGAGACTTCGTATATGAAAAGATCCAACTTTTTAAAAATCCAATAAATAGTGGAGGTTGATTTCAAATACCATAAAACTATGAGGAATTTAATATAGTCACTATAAACTGTAGTTAAGAACCCTGCTGAGACAAAAAAAAGAAAAAAATGTAAACTAAGATGTAAAGGGAAAAATAGCTTTGGTTTACAGAAGTAGAAGGGGGGAAATCCTAAAGAGACAAAATGGGGAAATGGTCAGTGTGTCTCAGGCATCCTGAAATCTTATTTTGAAGTTTTAAGTGTTTTTAATGAGAAAACAGTTCTAAAACTTAGAACATTGATGTTTAACAATAATATCAAAATACTGTGGGACACAATAATTATGTTCATTAGAAAGCATTCTGATGGGGAGGAGGGGACCACTGGAGCCGGGGGCGGGGGATGATGGGTGGGTAGAGGGGCAAGGGCCAGATTCAGAGTTCACCCTTTGGGGAAAAGGAAAAAAGAAAAGCATTTTGATGGGTCAGAAGAAAAACTACACTTTAGTCCAGAACAAATTATAAACTACAATGTGGTTTTTCTTCATTTGTCTAAACAAAGGATGACAGTACTTGTACAGCGTCAAATTCTTTGTAAAGAATTTGAGTCAGGAGTCCATATTCTTCACCATTTCTGTTTAATCAAACCAAATGCAAGGAAGCTATGGTAATTCAAACAACAGAAGAAATTTTTAACCTCTTGCAGGCTCTTAAGTTTAGCAGATAGAATAAAGGTATGCCTGGTTCACATGATCTGGTCATACCTCTGAAATTTAAGAGAAATACATTTGACTTCTGGGAGACTTGACAGCAAACCATCCTAATATGTTCTGAAGTCTTTCTTACTCCCTCTAATTTACTGAGGCATACCTGGCTCAAAATTATTTTAAAACCAGCCCTACCTTCCCCACCCTCCAGGAATGGAAAAAAGTCTTCAGTTATACTTACTAGCTGCTTTACAAAGGGTTCCTCCCATAGAAGAAATTTCACAATTTCCTTTTTTCCATTCACCTGTCTTGGTGTGCAAAAAGGCACAGGTGTCAACTAGGTCCTCACCATCTTCTTGGTCTGTCCACTTATCAAATGTCATATTTGACTTATCAAACCACTTGAAACTTGCATCTGTCAGTTAAGAATATTTTCATTATTATGAAAGTTTTAAACTTAGAGCCATAGAAAAGGGTCTAGGATTAAAGGTGGGAAGTTACTAAGGTATGTCTGGTCAAAACTTGGTTGGAGGATTTGAATTAGGAAGAGTGTATCTTGTGTACAAGCAAATCAAAGGTTTTGGTTCAAGGAGTGCCTGGGTGACTCAGTCAAACATATGCCTTCAGTTCAGGTCATGACCTCGGGGTCCTGGGATGGAGATCTGCATCAGGCTCCTTGCTCAACAGGGAATCTGCCTCTTCCTCTCTCCCTACCCCTACCCCTCGACCCCACTTAGGCTCTCACTCTTCCTCTCTCTCTCCTGCTCTCTTTCAAATAAAATCTTAACCAAAAAAAAAAAAGTATTGGTTGAAGAAGGTTCCATGGATGAGTGGGTGGCTCAGTTGGTTATACATTTGACTCTTGATTTCAGCTCAGGTCATGATCTCAGTGTTGTCAGATCAAGCCATGTGTTGGCTCTGTGAGGGGGATGGAGCCTGCTGGGTTTTCTCTCTCCCCCTTCACCTTCTCTTAAAAAAAAAAAAAAAAAGTTCTTGAAAAGAAAATAATATAGTAACATTTTCATGGGGAAATAGCCAAGAAAATTAAAATATTAATAGTAAACTTAGTAGTTTCATTTTATTATCTATGAGCTTTCTGTTTTCTACAGGGACACTAAATACGTACTATAACTCTGATAGTTCAGTTTAGCTTTATCCTGTTGCTGACACAAGCACTAATATTTATGACCCTACCATATTACAAAAATTTGAGCCTAGAACCATATTTTACTGCAGACAAAAGAATCAACTTTGATTCTTCTGTGTGAAACACACTGAGCTGCTCAGGGAAAAGCTGTAGTCAGTGCAGGTCAAGTACTGGGTACAGGATGCGCACTGAACATACTATACCCAGACACCACAGAAAACACCAACTTGAACTAGAGAACTAAAGAATCTCAAAGTCATCAATTTTAGTACCATTTTTAAAAAGTAATTTCCTACAAGGGTAAATATTACTTACCATCTGTGTCAAAAAACATGCCTAGTAGGATATCGTCTGGACCCTTCCATTGCTTTTTCAAAGTATCCAGTATAAAAGCATTTTCTTCTTCATTATGTATGCTTACCATGTCTGCTCCTGGAATTATTTTTAAAAGGAAAAAACAAAGCATGTTTCCAGAATCAATGAAAATCAAATGAAGTATGTAAGAATTATGCATTGTAATCATGCATAATTATAATAATATAATGCTCTTGTAATAACTACACTTTTATACCTATTTAAAATTTAGCTTGAGAATATGCACATTTCTGAAAATATGAGAAAAGTTAAAATGATGGCATGAATTGGGCAGAATCATTCCGTACTCCTGTTTCATTCACACAGAGTTGGTAGGTATTTTACAGACAAGGGAACAAAACCTCATGCAAAACTTGAGCAATAAACACATGTTCTGCATCTCTCAACTTTGCTTTTTCCCATGACTACTTCCCCCAGCACCCATGGTTTCTCCTGTCCTCACTTCACTACAGTAGGGAAGACAAGCTCTGACCATACCCAGGAAAATTGAAAAGTTCAAGGGCAACTTGCCAGAACAACTCCATGACTCTGTGAAGCTCAAGCACCAGTCTCTCTGACCTGCCTCATTTAATGGCCTTCCCATGCCTGCTGCCCAAAGCCTTGTGCCTTCCTGTATTTGTGTGGTCCTTAAAAAGGTCCTGGCTTTGGGAAATGGACTGATAGAAGAGGTCCTCGTTCTCATTGGTTAGCTGATTTTTCCTGGGACTCTCATGATTCCAGAGTAAAGAGCAGCAGCCATCTATACTGTATGTCTCACATACATTTCGCTGTTGTCCTCAGTCTGTAAGCTACCTATCCATATAAGCACCCTATAAATATCAGGAGTAACTACTTTTCCGAGAGACATTGAACCCTATTTCTCAACCTAGACAAAGATTCTCTTGCAAATTAAAAAGCATTCCACTTAAAAAAAAAAAAAAAAAGATTTTATTTATTTATTTGACAGATCACAAGTAGGCAGAGAGGCAGGCAGAGAGAGAGAGGAGGAAGCAGGCTCCCCGCTGACAGAGAGCCCGATGCGGGGCTCAATCCCAGGACCCTGAGACCATGACCTGAGTTGAAGGCAGAGGCTTTAACCCACTGAGCCACTCAGGTGCCCCAACACATTCTACTTTCTATACTCCAACCAATACAACTACATGGAGAAGTGAAAAAATCTTGCACACTCTTAAATTGCATACTTCCAAAATCATCCTGACTTCACAAGGGCTCCTGAAAACATGAGACTCTTAGTTCACCTGGAGCAAGCATCAGCATCACCTGGAGGGCTTGTTAAAACAGCGCTCCGCCACATCCAAAGTTTCAGGTTCAGCCAGTGTGAGATGGGGCCCGAGAATTTACATTCCTAACAGATTCCAGGTGATGCTGATGCTGCTGATCCAAGGACCACACTTTGAGGATTACAGGAGCTTAAATCATAGTCTACTATATTTATGACATCACACTAAAGTTGATAATATTTTCCTAAGTTAACAGATGGAAAAGACAGAACTCCTGTTACATACTGATATGGTTTAAAAAAAAAAAATTGTATTGGGTGACCACTTCTACATCTTTTAAAAGAGGCAGACAGAAAAATTTAACTACAGGGGAAGGAAAATTACTACAGGGCCAAAAAAATCTCCCCAAAGTCATACTGTATTATTAAGAAAATCACAAACCAGCAGACTAAAGCTCCGTTATAAACAAAGAAGCAAACACTTTAATAGAAGAAAAAAAATGGTTTCAAGACTGTAAAAAAGACAACCTCACAGAAGCAAATATAACACAAGAAATGTGTAAAAATGCAATCTCACTGGTAAATGAAAATTAAAATAAGCAGACTTCCACGCTTACAGATTAAACAGTGCTGGCCTTGGGTATAACAAAACAGGAATTCAAAAGTGGTTAGGTGGAGTAAAAGTTAGTACGGCCTTTTTGGAAACAATTTGGCAAATGTGTCAAAAGTCCTAAAAACACATTAGTTGAGCCAGAAATCCTTCTTATCTATAGACATGTTATCCATTTCACCACTGGCCCTCTTTGACCCAGCAATCCTTAACAATTATGCTAAAACAATCGTAAGCTCTGTGCTCATTAAACACAATTATTAATGGTCATCACATATTTCTGACAAAGACTGAAAATAATAGCCAATATTAGAGGATTGATTAAATCAGTTATGGAATTTCTATATACCAGATTAATGTACAGCTGTTAGGAAATATGCATTGTATTTTTACTGCCACAGATATTTTTAAGGGAAAATGCAGATTATAGGGCAGTTTGCCAAATACGATCCCTTTTCTTATGTATATTTTTTTTAAAAGCATTTGATATAAATTTGCCTAGGGGGGAAAAGTCTAGGATACTTACCAAAATGTTAACAGTCATTACATTTCCTTAGAGTGGTGCAATTTAGGGTGATTTTGTTTTATTTTTAAGATTTATTCATTTATTTTAGAGGAAGAGAGAGTGCGGTGGGGAGGGGCAAACAGGGAGAGAAAGAATCTCTGGCAGACACCCCGCTGAGCAAGGAGCCTGACGGGCAGCTTGATCCCACAACCCTAAGATCACGACCTGAGTCAAAATCAAGATTTAGACGCCCAACCGAGCTACCCAGGCACCCCTGATTTTGTTTTATTTTTAAAATATCTGCACATGTTTTTCTCATATTTTATAGTGACCATGCATAAATTGTGCAATTACCATAAATCTTTAAAAGAAGAAAAATAAGATTGACCTTTAAAACACTTAATACTTTTGGGGCGCCTGGGTGGCTCAGTGAGTTAAAGCCTCTGCCTTCGGCTCAGGTCATGATTCCAGGGTCCTGGGATCGAGCCCCGCATCGGGCTCTCTGCTCAGCAGGGAGCCTGCTTTCTCCTCTCTCTCTCTCTGCTTCTCTGCCTGCTTGTGATCTCTCTCTGTCAAAATAAATAAATAAAATCTTAAAAAAAAATAAAACAATAAAACACTTAATACTTTAATCCAAAGTTAGGATTCAATGAGGTTCCCTGAGTCATTGCTCCATTTTTAAAAACTGATGGTTTTCTTATCATTTCCAGCTGCCTGTCTGTTGAATGTCATACAGACTTTTAATCTGTTTCACCCTGATACTTACTTGTACTTACTTGTGAAATGTGACCAGAATGCCACTCTAGAAAAATTCTCAAGGGAAGTATTTAACTAGGTTATAGTTTAGGCTTAAGTGTTCAGAGATGAGTTTTTCATCCTTTTCTTTGACCTTGTGGCAGCCAATGGAACTTTAATGATTCTTAACACTGTAATCTAATTAAATACTGTATAAACTTAAATTACTGTGTCAGGCAAATAAGACACACTTTCATTTTCTTTAACAAATGACAGCATAAGTCCCTGAAGAATGCATGTGCTCTAGAAAATTTTTTTTACAATGCATTACCAGTGACAGTACCTGCTGAGATGTAATTTGGGTCTTTAATTCTTTTTATAGCTAGTGACATAGCTCACAAATCACAAAAAGGAAAGACTAAAAATATTTATTTTTTCTATTATAATGATAACATTATAAATTAAAGGTAAATGTTGCAAAATAAGAAAAATTTTAGCTTCTTACAATTTTTTTCCTCATTATGAATAATGAGAGGGTAATGTCAAGTAAATTTGCAAAAGCCCTGGGAATATTTCTAAATATAGCTCTCTAGAGCCCAAAAGGTTAACAAGTCATTTGTTTTCTAAACCCCTAATGATAGGTTTAAGGATTTTGTACAGCTGGGAAGATTTTATAAATCCAAATGTAAATATTCTAGTATTCCTTATGCTTTTTGTTCTTCATAGCAAACCCTGAATTCATGTCCACCTACTACTCTAAACCAAAACAGTACTCTAGCCAAAAATAAATATGAGCATTATTAATTAATTTTAGCTAATTGCCTAATTCATCAAAGAAATGGATATTTCCAGAGTGGAAACGAATACAGAGGATTATCAAATAAATGGTAAGGTTAACAGAAACGTATGAGAAAGCTTAAAAAAATCTAATTAGTAAGACGAACTGAATTTATAAATTTTAACTGGGGAAAAGAGAGAGGTATTTTTTTAGACACAAGATAAATTTTATAAGCAAATTTGTACATAACAATTTAAAACCTCCAAATGGCTATCTTGCTTGAACAAGTAACATTAATGGACTCCAAAACAAGTCACAAAGTTCCTGGGTGTTTCCAATTTTGTTTTGCTTTGTTTGCTAAAGAAAAATGGC
The DNA here is from genome assembly GCF_002288905.1 of Enhydra lutris kenyoni. Lineage (NCBI taxonomy): Eukaryota > Metazoa > Chordata > Mammalia > Carnivora > Mustelidae > Enhydra > Enhydra lutris. The sequence goes on from NW_019154085.1 coordinate 57,346,413, forward strand.
AAATATGAAACAAAAGAAAAACACCTCACTACACACTGAGTTGTAGAAGTCGGCCAACAAGTATTAATTATACCTGTATATTGTAAGCAGCTGCTTACCTGCTTAAAAGAAGTATTAAAGCCAGTGAACCTTGTGCTTCATCCAAGCTAATACGAGTACAGGAACGTGTCTCTTCTTGGTTCTCAACCTCCAATATAATTTCAATTATAAATTTATATTGAAATCTATATCTAAGAATACCTAATATAAGTGATTTTTTTCAAACGAGAGTAGAAAATTATTATGGGGGGAACCCCATTTTAAAAATCCCTATTTTTTGCAGCACTTGGCTGGGTAAGCCAGTAAATCATGTGACTCTTGATCCCAGGGTTGTGGGTTCGAGCCCCACGTTAGGTGTAGAGATAACTTAAAAATAAAATCTTTCCAAAAAAGTTCCTATTATTCAATTTCTTTAAAATGAAGCCATACTGGTAGATTGGAACTTTTGTCTTGTTCTTAAAGAATCAATATTCCACACCATTTGGCAGGTATGAGTTTCTCCAAGGGGAACAATATGTATTGAGTACTATGTGGCACTTAATAGGATTAAACACTTCTTTGCTTACATTCATTCCTTCCATAATTATGATTTGATATTCTTCCAAAATGTCATACTGGTTGGTTGTCAGAAATTGTGGCTTTTTTTTAGGTAAAGGGCATTTCTAAATGCTCGAGTTATTAATAAGTCTAAGGTAAAATTTAATGAAATGATCAAGAGATTTTAGATCTCATGCAGTAATAAAAAGCACTTCTAGAAAATCAAGGACTCTCCTATCACCATCAGAGAGATTTTCACTGAAAGAGATGTTATTTCACCTCTTAGTTTCGGTTTGAACTTTTAAGAATCACAACAGTTGGGCGCGCCTGGATGGCTCTGGGTTAAGCCTCTGCCTTCAGCTCAGGTCATGGTCTCAGGGTCCTGGGATTGAGCCCCGCATCGGGCTCTCTGCTCAGCGGGGAGCCTGCCTCCTCCTCTCTCTCTGCCTGCCTCTCTGCCGACTTGTGATCTCTCTCTGTCAAATAAATAAATGAAATCTTTAAAAAAAAAAAAAAAAAAAAGAATCACAACAGTTCGAGGCTTAACAGCCAAGGATGCACTTTCGGCCAAACAGCCAAATATATAAAGAGAACCCAGGCACACCTTTTTAAAAATGACATTTTTAGGGGCGCCTGGGGGCTCAGTTGGTTGAGTGTCTGCCCTCGGCTTGGGTCATGGTCCCAGGTCCCAGGATCAGCAGAGGGCAGGCTGTCTGCTCAGCGGGGAGACTGCTGCTCCTGTTCCCCTGCTTGTGCATGCAAGCTGGTTCACGTGCTCTCTCTCAAATAAATTTTTTAAATGTCATATTTATTTGAAATATTTAACAATGTAATGTTGTAAATATATTTTCCAGGGAACACTGAGTGTATCTGCTAGCAAACAGCCTTTTGCTCCTTTTTCTCCAACATACACTTCGTTATCACAGTTTCCCTTCATGGCCCCATCGGACTTCCAGCCACACTGCATACCCCAAACAGCACTCCCAAGGGCAGAACAGCCGCAGAGCAATTAACAACTATGGCCCTAAAATCTGATCCGGACCTGGTTTGAATCCTGGCTCTGCCAATTACTACCCGCATGACTTTGAACAAATAACTGAACTTCATTTCTCCCCTTGATGAAAGGAGGCTAATATAAACCACCTGGTAGGTATGTAAGGATAATCAAACCCACCCGGTGCCTGGCTCAGGAAAGATACTGCTGTTGCTAAGCTTCTATCACACAGCTCTGGACAGGACTAACAGCTGTCTTCCAACTCAAAGCTTAAATATATACCCAACTCCACAGTGTGGCTGCTGCATTATATAGTAAAAATTGTTCATTTATTACAAGGACTCAGGTGTAAGTGAGATATGCCAAAACCATTTTTTTAAGAAATGAGTGAACACCATTTATGGCTGTGGAAAAAAATAAGAAGAGTAAGCTCCTTACCATGGTCAGTACACTGATTTCTGACGTCCTCTATGCTTTCTACTTTGATGGCTTCTTTAAGAAAAACGTAACAACTGTCTTGGAACTGAACCCAGGCAGATGAAGGACAGTCTATGTGGGAAAAGAAACACTGTTAAATAACTTGGGAAGAATTCCGTGAATTCCTAAAGATACCAGATATTAAATTTTGAAAGAAAAAAAGAATTTAGACACAGAGCTCTGTTAAAGTAAGAAATTGACTAGTGTGATGGGAATTTATTTTTTTCCATTCTACATTTGGGAAAAGAGAAATGTGCCAATGAATCTCTTCTGATTTGACAGAGCAAAGTTACAAGCCTTTAGGGTGTTTATGAATTCAGACTTGTAAATTACAGCATTATTACCAAGGCAACAAACTATCAAGAAGGACAACCAATCGGAATTACAAGCTCTTTTTGAAGGTTATCTCTGCAGTATTTAGTAACAATTTCAAAAGTCTCAAGAGTTCTGCAAGAGCCTTTTTAAAAATTATACTTCGAAGAGCAGAGACAAGTTGCCAAATTATGAATATTCAGACAAGTTTTCATATTGCACAGGAAAACAAGATTGATGTTCTTATGAACGTTCTTAGTTTAAAACCTCATCAAAGCAGATTCTTTGAATTAGTTCTATGAAACAGAACCCTATCTCTTCCTCGGAGTTATAAGTAGAATGACACCTCCTTCTTCTCTATCTTCATCTTTTTTGTTGTTGTTGTTCATTATAAATGTGTACATTTGTAAGCCATGGCTCTGAAATGCCATTAGTTAGCATGAGCTTACTTTCAAAAGTAAGCCTTGAAGAGCTTGATTTCACTGCCCAGAATGGAGAAAAGGGGAGGATTTTACTGAATTCCAGTGAATAAAAAGAGCTTAATCTAAATCCCTATTCCCTTAGGTCTATGTAGGGAAAATCACAACGACTTTTACCTAGCTTTATTTAAAGTTCTCTGTGTGTTGTAGTTTTAATATGAACAAGTAAAAGAATGCCCTACTATAAAGATCAGAATTTAACCATCAGCAATGTTAATCTAAACTCAACAACCTTGAGTTTACCAAACTCAGAACATGGCAGAGACCATTAGTTGTCCCCTACTTGAACCCAGCACTTTTTCTTCCCCTGGTGTATTTTTTCTATTTTATTTTATATTTTGGGGGGAAGTTTTTTGATCTCAGCTTCTCATATAGCACAGAATACATGTCCACCAAGCTAAATTGTTTTCCAGTCTTCCAGTAACTTCTGGATAATGAGCTGTGAGCTGAAGCAAACCATGCAAATTGCCTTTAAAAGGAAGGAGTATGTTCCCTGGATCATACATCCCCTTTCCCACTGGCCAAAATGTACTCAGCCATCTTTAATCATGTAAACAATGGAAACAGCCTAGGAATAACAGAGCAACAAGAAGGATCCTACACGGAACCATCATATCACACTCAGGTTGTTATGAGAGAAAGAAAGAAACTGTTTTGTCAAGTTGTCGTTAATTCAGGTCATTGTTACAGGAGGTGGGTCAACAACCTAATACTAGAGGCTACTTAAAACTGTCCCCATGGTGAGACCTGAATTTTCCCCGGCCTCATACTGCTACATTTAGTGGTTAAATCCTCCAAGGTGGGGGCTCGGTCCGTGGAACATATAATTCCTGATCGCGGGATTATAGGTTCGAGCCCCACCTTTTATGTCGAGGATACTTAAAAATGAAAACTAAATCATGCAAGATGTACTAGCATGAGAGTAGGCATCTCAAGTTATAATTTATTTTGTATACAGGTTTTTTCCTTCCTGCTGTCCCAGAAGTACTTGCATTACACATGTGACTACCTTGGCTTGAACTCTGGTTGGAATCTAGAACTCTCTCAGTGTGGCGGCTTAAAGGTAGTTGGTAGGAATATTCCAGGAGCATTTACTTAATAAAACACTAAATTTAAAAAAAAAACCTGGGTGTAAAATATATGTGCAGTACAATCCCAGGAGTTAAAAAGCAAGGAAGTCCAGAAATGGTTAGGAGTTGGAGAGGCCAGACATGTCTGGAGGCACAGGGTTCAGGGAGGCTGAAAACAGGATGCGTGGGGCAGCTAGGGCCTCAGACTCTCTTCCTCAGAAACAGTACTCAGCCATCGTGCTTTCACCTGGGCTGCCCTCTCTGCAAATGTGGTCCTTACTCAGAGGAACTCTTTTAGATTTAACAAAGAAGTGAAATCGTGGTATTTGTTTTTCTCCGTCTGACTTACGTCACTTAGCAGTGTACCCTCCAGGTCCATCCATGTTGTCATAAGGGGCAAGCTCTCGGTATTTTATGGCTGAACAATATTCCAGGGTGTGGTGACGTATTTATCTTTATTCACCTGTGGATGGACCCTTGGGTTGCAGCCATATCTTGGCTACTGTAAACTATGCTACAATAAACACAGGGATGCATACGCCTTTTCAAATTATCTTTTGTTTTGGGGGGCTAAATACCCAGTAGTGGAATTACTGAATCACAGGGTAGATCTAATTTTTATTTTTTGAGGAACCTCCATACTGCTTTCCACAGTGGCTGCACCAGTTTGCATTCCCACCAACAGCTCATGAGGGTTCCCCTTTCTCCACATCCTCGCCAACACCTGTTATTCTCAAGGTATTTTTAAATTTCCTCTTTGGTGTCTTCACTGACCCACTGGTTGTTTAGTAGCATGTTGTTTAGCCTCTAAATGTTTGCAGGGTTTTTCCCCATTTTTTTCTTGTACTCAATATCTAGTTTCATACTAGATATTTGTTGGAAAATATGCTGATAGGATCTCAATCTTTTTAAATTTATCGAGACCTGTTTTGTGGCCTAACATGTGAACTATCCTGGAGAAAGTTCCACGTGCACTTGAAAAGAATGTCTATTCTGATACTTGGTTCCTTATATGTCTGTTAAGTCCATCTGGTCTGATATGTTGGTTAAGGCTGTTGTTTCCTCATTGACGTTCTGTCTGGATATCTTTCTGTTGATGTAAGTGGGGTGTTAAAGTCCCCTCCTATTATTGTATTCCTGTCAATCTCTCCCTTCAGGTCTGTTAATATTTGCTTTATATATTTGGGTCCTCGTATACTGGGTGGACAGATACTTGTAATTGCTGTATTCTCTTGCTGGGTTGATCTCTCTATCATTATGTCATGACCTTGTCTCTTGTTACACTCTTTCTTTTAAAGACTGTTTGGTCTAATAGAAGTATTGCTACCCAGCTTTCTTTCAATTTTCATTTGCATATAATATCTTTTTCCATTCCTTCATTTTCAGTCTACATGTGTCTTTAGGTCTGAAGCGAATCTTCTAGGCAGCATGTAAATGGGTCTTGCTTTTGCTTTTGTTTCTTTTAAGTAAGCTCTATGCCAGTGTAGGTCTTGCATTCACAGACCCAAGAACAAGAGTTGTATGCTTTAACCAACTGAGCTGCCAGGCAGGCGCCCTGGTCTTGTTTTTTTTAATTTTTTTTTTAATCTAGTCAGTCACCCTGTATCTTTTGATTGGGGCATTTAGACCATTTACATTTAAAGCAGTTCTTGATAGCTACGTACTTACTGCCATTTCTTTCATTGCTTTCCAGCTGCTTTCATAGTTCTCTCTGTTCCTTTCCTCTTCTCTTGCTCCTTCCCTTGTGACATGACTCTCTTTAATGTTGTGTTTGGATTCCTCTCTCTTTAATTTTTTGTGTACCTGTTATAGGTTTTTGGTCTGTGGTTACCATGAGGCTCATATATAAGCATCCTATGTAAACAGCAGTCTATTTTAAGTTGATGGTCGCTTAAGTTGGAACACATTCTAAACACATTTTTACTCCCCCCACCACATTTTATGTCTGACACCACGGGGTACAACTTTTTATTTTGTGTATCCCTTGACTGTGGATGTAACTAACTTTACTACTTCTGTCTTTTAACCTTCATACCAGCTCTCAGTAGTAGTTGATCCCCTACCTTTACTCTGTATGTTTCCTTTTACCCATGAATTTTTTTCTTCATAATCTTACTTCTATTTGTGGCCTTTCCTCCTTAAAGAAGTCCCTTGAACGTTTCTCATAAGGCCAGTTTAGTGGTGATGACCACATCTCGGCCCTTCCTACCCTTCTCAAAGTGGCTTTCCCCCCCATCTTTAGTTGGGGAAGAGCTGCTCTGCTAGTCTTCAGGTTGTTCGCAGAGATGGTTGATCTGCATGTTGTTGTAGCCTTGCTGTGCCCGTGGAAGGGGTTGAGCTCAGGATGCTCCTACTCTGTATCTTGATCCCCCAGCCTCTGGTGTTTCTTTAAGTCTTTCTTTAAGTATCTATTAAAAACTCCCTCAGTTTTTTATTTTCTGCAAATATCTTTATAATGCCTTCATGTTTGAAGGATATTCTTGCAAATACAGAATTCTAGATTGTCAGCTTATTTTTTTATTTAAGATGAATTTTATAGTTTTGGGCTTCCACCATCCTTATTGAGAAATCAGCTGTCTGTCTGATGCCCTTTCTGGCTGCTTGCAAGATCTTGTCTTTGTATTTTAGCAGTTTGAAAGTGGTATGCTGTGTGTGTGTGTGTGTGTGTGTGTGTGTTAAATCCTGCTACTAATTCAGTGCACTCATTGAATCTATGGCTTATTTTCATTGATCTCTTTTGGAAAGTTCTTGGCCGTTATTCCTTCAAATAACACTTCTATTCCATTTTCTCTCTCCTCCCTTTCTGGGCCTCAAATTATGTTTATGTCAGACTTTCCATCATGTCCCAAATATTCCTGTTGTTCCTTTCCATATTTTTAATACTTCTGGCTCTCCATACTATTATCTTGTTCTTTCTGGTTTACTAATCTACTCTTTAGGTTTTAACAAATCTGCTGTTATGCCCATCTATTGAGTTCATAATGTCAATGCTTCCTCAGTTACAAAATTCCAATTTGTTTGTATTTTTGTAGTTTCTGGACCTCTGGTGAAGTTCTCAATTTTATTATCTATATTCTTGAACTTATTAGTTATTTTAAAGTCCATTTCTGATAACTTTAATTTCTGGGTTGCCTTTGGTCTATTTTTGTTTCTCTTTTCCTTTGGCCTATTTGTTGTTATGCCTGGTATATGTTCGGTTTATTTTTAAATCAAGTACCAGACACTGTGTAGGAAAAAATGCAGAGGCTCCAGATGATGCTATTCTCCTCTAGAAGGGACTCTGGTAGGAAGGTTGGGTATTGACAATTACCTTAACAGAGTTAAGGTTTGAGCTGACCTGAGGGGGTGTTAAAGCCTTTAGGAGGCTCAATATCCATGGATTCCAAAGAAAGCCTGGATACTAAGTACAGCCTCTCTTCTTTGGCAAGTTAAAACTCAAAATTCTGTCTCCTTAACACCATGAGAATGCCCAAAACTCTGTTCTTCCTTTCACTGCCTAAGATTCTGGCAACTCTCCTAGGGGGGAAAGTTAATATACACAATGTTGGTCTCACCTCAACAAACGGCTATAGCAGCTCTCTGCTGCCTGCAAATATGATTTTTATGGAATTTTATCTAGAACTTCTAGTTGTTCTCCCCACCTGGTTATAGCCAGAAGCAGAGTTCCCTTTTTCACATCTTTGAACAAGTTATTAATAATTGTTCATCCATCTACCCATTTACTGACCAACTCCTTTATGTCAGATATAATGGTCAGTGCTAAGGGGTAAGGAGAAAAGGATATAAAGAGGAATGAGTCCTTCATGTAAAGTGCTCACTCTGATGGGAGAGTTAAATACATACACATAACAGATATTACAAAGGTATGATGGATAAAATACTACACAAGACAATAAAGAATAAATAACTTATAAAGTTAAGAAACACTTTTTCAAAAAGAAGGAAGTAATTTGAGCTACAACTTACAGGATAAAGGAGTCTGCCATATACGAAAGGAAAAAGGAAAAGAAATCCCAAAACAGAAGGCGTACCACAGAAAGCACAATGATAAGCACCTAGTAAGGAGTCAACACATTAACTATTATCAGGTAGGATGAAGGAGAAGAGGGAGGAGACTGCCTACTTCACTCATTCAGTATATGTGCAAGACATGATAGACAGTCATTTCCAGAATGAAACTCAAATAGAAAGTCACAAGGGGAGATACTGTCAACTGCAAATTTTGATTTTCATCTTTTTTTTTCTTCTGTTTTCTTCTGATCCCTTTTGTTGCCTTTTCTTTATCCTTATAAAATTAAACAAAAAATCTTAAAAGGAAACAGACTCCATTAGCATGTTTGATGACACCTAAAATGACTTTCCATATCACTGGAAGTTCTTGAATCACAAGCTGACAAATGCCGTCATATTATTTCCAGTCAAAGCTACACATAATATTTTCTACTGATAATAAATAAGAATATAAAAATAATTTTTGCAATATGCTTTATATGGAATAAACCAAGTCTATTCAATACACAAAAATATAATCAACACCAACTGAGGTCAATTTATAAATCACTTCTCTGTACACTTGTAGTTCCTATGTTTTATGAAAGCTCTAGAACTCTGCTTTCTAAACCACCTATTGGTTAAAGTATACTCTTACTTCAGGGGCAGCTTGTGGGTCAGTTCTCTGTGGAGTGTCCAACCCTCATCTTCCTGGAGCCTTAGACTCCTCTGAACTTCGAACTTTCTGGACTTTGCATTACACCATGGATGAGAAACCTTTCTGGCTACAAGGAGTAAAGACCTGCTCAGGTTACCTCAAATGATAGACATTTACTGTATGGATACACGGGATAACAAGACATCTGAAGACGCCATCTAAGCAAATAGGCCTCGGAAGGTTTTTATACTAGGAACTCCCTTGAGTGGCCGCCTAGCCTAGAATAATCATCCTTTGATTTAGGTAACTATCCCTCTTTTGATTAGTTGTGGCCCCAGCAGTGAGGGTAAGATGACACAAACCACAAGGACCTATGCATAAGAACCACAGGTAGCCATTATTCTTGGAAAAGGAGCTGTGTTGCCTTTGATAATCAACACACATTTATATGGCACTGATCAAATCGCCCTCTATGACAGTTATCTGATATTTACCCAGTTTTCCCAACTGGATTGTTAACTGCATGACAACAGAGACCATTTCTTAAATCTCCGTGTACCCTCAATAATAACTATCATAGCACCTTACACATAATACAAGACAGCACACAGAGAACTAGAACAGGGCAGGGTTCTGGTAAGAACATTAAGCTGCAGAGAAGTCTGGCTCTGACCACATCATCCCAGATATGTTACTTAATCTCACTGTGCCCTAGTTTCCTTATTTGTAAAACAGGGATAATAACAGTATTTATTCTCACACAGGGTTGTTGTGAGAAAGGTGTTCTAGGTTCTAGATGCCATAGTGAACAAAAAGAAAAAAAAAACAAAACTCTGCCATCCTGGAGCTTATATTCTAGTTGAGGCAGATACACAAAGGCAAGATATGTTAGATGATGTTTTATATTCAGATGATATATCAGCGATCTATTGCTATGTAACAAACTAGCAACTCAAGACAACAAAAAAAACCTTTCATTATCTCACACAATTTGTCTGGGTCAGGAATTTGGAAGCAGCTACCCAGCTGGGTGATTCCGGCTTGGGGTTTCTCATGAAGCTGCAGTCAAGCTCTTTGCCAGGGCCGCAGCCATCTGGAAACTGAACTGGGGTGGGAGGATAAGTCTCCCAAGAAGGCTGCTTCATACGGACAATGCGTTGGTGCCGGCTGTAGGTAAGAGACCCAGATTCTCACCATGTGGACTTCTCCACAGGGTTGCTTGAGGGTCCCTATGACATGGCAGATGGCTTCTCTCAGAGCAAATGATTCTAATCCAGGCTTCAGAGTCACACTGTTATTTCTGCAATATCCTACTGGTTACATAGGTCACCCCTATTTAGTGCTGGGGTGAGCTACACAAAACTACGAATACCAGCAGGAAAAAATCATTGGGGCCATCTTGGAGACAAGCAACCCAAGATGGTGATAAATACTGAGGAGAAAAGTTAAAACAGAGAAGCAAGACCCTGGGTGTAGGGTAGGGGTGACGGCTGCAATTATAGAAAGGTGTCTAAGAAAGAGCTCATCATCATGGTGACGTATAAAAAGTCTGCATAAGCCGAAGGAGAAAAGCCATGTGGAAATCTGGGTCAGACAGGGAATAGCAAACGTGGACCCCTGAGATGGGAACGAGGACAAGGATGATGACGACGATGACGACAACAACTCAAAGACCACTGTTCAATAATTAAATAAGCAATACGTGGTAAGACAACAAAAGTAAGACTCTATAGGCAGAAGAATACAAAACAAACTGTTAATTTCACTACCTCAAAATTTCAACTGCCTTGTCCTTAGGTTCATTTCAGCATTTGCAGTGACCTCCAGTTAATTCACCACCGAACCCTCCTTCTCATGCTATCGGTCTGTGGGCGCCCCAGAAACCAGCTCTAAGTACTACTCAAGACATATATTTTTACTTTGAGAGGAAACGTGTTCAAGCAGAGGCTGGATACCTCTTGTGAGGAAAGCTGTTGAGGTTCATGCACTTCATGAGCAGAAAGCTAAGCTAAGCCTCCTTTGATGCGAAGTTCTCTCTGCTATAACCCCATTCTCAGTAAAAACGTGTTTCCCCAAAATATTGCCGTAAGTTTTTAATTAGAGGTTCTATAATATCTTCTGTAAAAATATATTTCAACATATAAACTTCACACACACACACACACACACACACACACACACACAAAGCCTGCCCACAATGCTCTCTGCGAAGTAAGTATGACTCTTACTTCTTCACAGCTGTCCTGAAAGACAGGTAATTAATAATGCACCTAAGTAACTCTTTATGGATTTTGACTTTATAATTCTGTTTACTCAATATATATAGAAATTCAGGAGCCCGATGAAAATTTTAAAAGCTTATACTTAAGATTCCTAAAGTTTCTATATAGATCCTCTGCCTAAAATTACCATGTGCTAAAGAATAAAATGGCATATCTACGAGGATATTTGGCATTACCGGTCAGTTCTAGCAGAACTCTCTGTTCCCTTATAATTTCTCAAGCAACCAGGCACAGCACAAGAGGAAGTGATCCTTGGGAAACACTTGTTCCGAATGTTAACAAAGTGAAGGCAAAGACTGCATTTTTTTCCCCTGGTCAATAATAAAACCTTTGCCTCTCTCCCACTAAGATATGAGTCACAGTGACTTAGCTTCCGCAAGAACAACTGTGGCAGAGACAGACAAAGAGGACGAGCTGTTTATTATGTTTATTAAGCAGGGAGGCAGGAGTGGGGCTCCAAGTCCCTGACTAATCTAGAGGGCCTGTGGCTGTACTCTGGGTTGCAAGATCTCCCTGAAGCACAAGAAAATTCAGACACTCTTGACATTCCATTCCCTCTCCACATCACCCTCCCCAACCCACATTCCCCAATGTCTACCTCCATCTTCTCCTCTCCTTCCCTTTGCAGAAGAGCTGTCATGAGATTTATTTATAGAATGGAGGTGCCAGTGTTACTCTGCACCTTTCTCCCTGGGCATCTCTGGTCCGTTTTCTTATAGATTCAGTCTCAAGATCTGCCCTCAAAATCCAAAATAATCCACAAAAGAAATGAATACTTAATAGGTATCATAAAAAACTGTGGACACTCACCCTGTTGCAAAACTAGTTTTCAACAGAGAAGCACATTTTTGAATACTTCTCAACAATGAAAGAAGTCCTGAAATAATACCTAACTGTAATTTCACTTTCTCATTAGAAGAAAAAGAAATATTTATTAATGTTTCAAAATTTACAAGAACTATCTGAGATAATTTCCCATAAAACATCACTGTGCCATTTACAAGAATTAGAAAAAGTTAGGGACACCTGGGTGGCTCAGTGGGTTGAGGTCTGTCTTCCACTCAGGTCCTGTCCTGGGATCTGGCACGCATCAGGCTCCCTGCTCGGCCAGGAGCCTACTTCTCCCTCTGCCTGCTGCTCCCCCTGCTTGTGCTCTGTCTCTCTCTCTCTCTCTCTCTGACGAATAAATAAAATTAAAAAAAACAAAAAAAGAATTAGAAAAAGTCACATCAAAAGATTAAATGATTTGATGCTTTGAATTAAATTATGATATCAGTTCATGACAGAAGTAAAATAATTTGAAAGAAACTGAAATCCCATTATCCCCCTTATTTTAAAAATCATTCATTTAAAATTCTTGGTCCTTTTATTATAAATTACAATAAAGTGCAAAGATACAACTCAAAACAAAACAAAAATTCGTAAGACTGTAAAGTCTCTGCTATTATGTATCTTCCTTCTGGTAAGCGGAAAGACAAGCAAGAAGATGATGAATAAACAAGATGCATTCAGACAGCATCGAGGGCTCTGAAGAAGATACAATATGGTCATGAGAATGTGGAGCATTCAGGGAAGGCCTGAGGAGGTGACATATGAACAGAGATTTGAATGATGTGGGTGGGGGCAGCCATGGCAAGGACAGGGGAAGAAGGGGAAGACAATCTGGGCAGAAGAGCCTGCAGGTGGTTGAGTCCCTGGGGCCCAGTGTGGATAAACACCCAACGGCTAGAAGAGCGATGAAAGACAACCTCAGCAAGGAAGGCGGGGCACCCTCATCCAGGGCTTGGAGGCTACAGCAATTCAAAATCCGTATCCTAGATTCTGATCCACACGATGACCACAGAAAGAAGACTTACTTTGACCAAGCTTATATCCACTCATCTCATGGCACCCATGGGCGATCACCTACCCAGTAAACACAGTGATCAACTACTATGTGAAAAGGCACCATTATAGAAGAACTTTCGAAAAGGCATGCCACGGAAACTTACTTGGGAATTGGAACAATGGTCTGTTCATCGTGATTTTCAAGATAATGATTAAGAACATAAGATCACTTACGCTAATGAACTCCAAAGTAACAGAGAACAGTAACAATGATTTGCACTTCACCATTAAATTTACACTTCATGCAATACCATGGGAGCTTTGCTGTTAAGATACTGCCACTCAGCTAATTTTGTGATAACCTTGAAAGCTCTTTCTTCACTTAGTTCTAAGTGTAATAGGATTCCTGATCTTGTCTGGGTAAGATATTATAAAGTACTGTGATGAAATCATCAGCATGTATATGAATGTGCTCATTAACCAGAAATATCCAACCCACATAAAATGGCACTCACAATGTCTTCTAGTCACAATAATTATCCTTCATTTTCTATGAAGAGAACAAAAGGAAGGACACCAAGTTTTAGCATGCCTACAATAGGTAAGAGCCAGAGTTCTCACTTAATGCTCATTACAGTCCTACAGGGTATTATCTCCAAGTGCAATGAGTTAGGTAACTTTTTCAAAGCCATATGGTTTGTACCTAACCCCAAAGCTCATGTTCTTTCTAAATTAATCCTTAAAGCCTCCTGACTGATAGAAACTGGTTAATTACCTGCATTAATTTATTCAACATGTACTTCTTAAGCTCTTGAAAAGCCTGTTTAACTGTACTGGACTTATAAAAGGAAAAAGAACACAATTTTCCAAAGATAGCGTGACCCGTTTTACTGTTCAAAACAACTTCCCTCTGGGGCACCTGAGTGGCTCAGTGGATTAAAGCCTCTGCCTTCAGCTCAGGTCATGATCCCAGGGTTCTAGGATCAAGCCCTGCATCCACTCTCTGCTTGGTGGGAGCCTGTTCCCCGTACCCGCCCCACCGCCTGCTTGTGATCTCTGTCAAATAAATAAGTAAAAATCTTTAAAAAAGAAAACAAAAAACCCCAGCTTCTCTGAAAAAGAGAGATACCAACATCTAGAAATGATTTTTTTTTTTTTTAATGTGACAAGAAAAGTAAATTTTGACTAACCTGAAGTCTGAAGGCATAGCAAACCCAGAAGGTGGCTTAAAGGACATTCAGATGTTACTGGCCAACATATGAGGGTGTGGATGGGGGGGGTGTCTCAAAACCGTCCAGTCTTGTCTTAGACAAATCCAACATGCTCAGTATGAAGTGTGAAAATGAGCACATCTTGTGTGTGCTCCTTCATAGGCAGCAGATGGCATGACCAGTCATAAATGCTGACCCACAAGGCCTTCCAGGAAAGGAGCTTTGAGTTAGGGAGCAAGTTCTGAGCGGCTTACTCTACTGACGCCTCCAACAGAGACCCCTTACAATGTGCCTGCCTGTCAGCAGGCTTCCAGTAGGAACTTAGAAAATGACAGTGAAATTCAAGAGTGAGGGGGAACCCCCCCAAACAAAAACCAAAACACTCGCATAAGCATTTTATTCAAACCCACACAAGTATTCACTGAGTTCTTGTTTATTCTGTTCTTTAATTCCTAGAATGGTTTGATGTTTTTGGACGGAAGTCTTTCCCCCATTCAGTATTTTGGACATGCATGTACGAAAAAGTTGTTAAACAAAAAACCCACCCCACAACAGAATTGTCTATTTTCCTCAGGAGTCATTTGGGAAATGACTGACTAACCATGTGTAACTTTTTTCGGGTGACACTTGCATGACCACAGAGCAGACTTAAAGGCTTTTTTAAATCACACGACTTAAGAGGAATCGAAGCTTCGCCTGCTCGCGTCCCACTTGGATCCAGGGGTTATTTGGCTGAACTGTTTTCCTGTTTCAACAACTCGAACGCCAAGCAGCGGGACAAACAGGGCGGCGAGCGCAGGAGGGCCCGCTTCCTCCCACCCCTGCCCCCGCCGCGCAAAGGGGAAATCTCCGCAGCCAACTTCTCCGCTCCTCATCTCGGCCCCCAGTGGCCCGGAAACTGCCCTGGTGCGCGGCTCTGAGTCCCTCTGCTCTGCAGTCAACGAGCTCCCCGTCTGGAGACCGTCCCCGCGAGCGGGGTCTGCGCTGAGGCTGGGGGCACGGTGGGGGAGCCAGGGCGGGCTCGGGTCCTCGGCGACCCTTCCTGGGGCGCTCTGTCAGAACCCTTGCCCGGGGTGGCGCGCGGGGCGGGTGGTGGCCGGACGCAGGGCCCCGGGGGCACACGGGGGTGGGCGCGCAGGGCAGGGCGCGAACCTGGGGCGGCCGGCGGCTGCGGAGTCACGCGGGGCAGGGCCTGAAGGCGACCGCTCGGGGTCGGGCTCAGGGGCAGGGAGGGAGGAAACGCGGCCGGGGGCAGCTCACCCGCGACGGCGGCGGTGACCAGGCCCAGCAACGGCAGCAGGACAGCGAGCAGCGCGGGCCGGGGCATGACGGCGGCTGCGGACGCCGAGGGCGGCGCTCCTCGGAAGAGCGGGGCGCGGACCAACCCTCCCACGCGGCCGGCCCCGGGGGGCGGGGAGGGTACCAGAGGGGCGGGAAGGGGAGGGGAGGGTACATGAGGGGAGGGAAGGGTAGACGAGGGGGCAGACGCTGGCTGACCTCCCCGCCCGCCCGCGGGCCGCCTCTTCCACGTCTCTCTCTGGTATTTGAAACTTGTCATTTGACCTGGCATAATTTCGGACTCTCAAAAATGTTACAAAAAGAGTCCGAAGAATTTCATAACCCTCAGCTAGCTTCTCTAAATGTTAACACCCTGTAGAACTCCAGTAGAATGGTCAAAGCCGGGAAATTAGCCGTGAGTTGTCCCTCCGGTGGCCTTTTCTGTTCAAATCCAACCCGTCGTTATACAAGGCACTGAGATGTCTTGTCTCCTGAGTGCCCTGTAATGGGAGACAGTTACTCTGTCATTTTCTGTCTTTCCGACATCTCGTTTGAAGAGTACTAGACGATCATTCTGTAGAATGTCCTTCAGTTTTGGTTTGTCTTAGGTTTCCTCTTAAGGGAGATTGGAAGAACGGGATTCAGGTTTTTTTGTTTGTTTGGCGAGAGTACCACAGAAGTGATGAGTCCTGCTCAGGAGAGACACTATGTCAATCGGTCTCACATTGGTGATGCTAATTTTGATCACTTGGCTAAAGTGTCTGTAAGATTCCTCCTTTGGGTCTAATGGTCAGAAACCTTTTCAAAGGCTCCTCCAGTTGGACTATGTCCCTTAGACAACATTGTTTTTTTTTTTAAATATTTTATTTTATTTGAGAGGGTGAGAGAGAGTACCCACGCGCAGGGGTAGGGGCGGAGGAGAGGGAGAAGCAGACTACTTGCTGAGCCCGAGCCCCAGGTGGCTGGATCTGAGAACCCAGAGATCATGACCTGAGTTGAAGTCAGACACTTAACTGACCAAGCCACCCAAGAGCCATCCTTAGACAATTTCTGTTACCAGCATCCTGGATGAAGGATCTTTAAACTATGCTTGCACAGCCCGTGAAGGAACCAATTCTGCCCATAGCTTGATCTTGACCTTCTAGCTTCCAGAAATGTGAGACAACAAAGTTCTGTTGTTTAAGGAACCCCCCCACAAAAAAAAACTATGCTTACTATATGTATAAAGTAGAAAACTGTAAATTGGGGAGGACATCTGGAACCAGCCAACACAATGAACAAAACAGGGCCAAGTAAGACCCTGACATAGTCTTATGTCATTTATTTATTTTTTTAAAGATTTTTAAATTTATTTGACAGAGACACAGCAAAACAGGGAATACAAGCAGGGGGAGTGGGAGTGGGAGAAGCAGGCTTCCTGCTGAGCAGGGAGCCCAACGTGGGGCTCGATCCCAGGATCCTGGGATCAGGACCTGAGCCAAAGGCAGATGCTTAGCAACTGAGCCACCCAGGCACCCACAAAGAGTGCTTTAAAATTGAGTCTAAATTCAACAATAAAAAGCCAAAGGACTCAATTTCAAAATATGCAAATGATCTAAATAGATACCTCACCAAAGAAGATATATAGATGGCAAAAAGGATATGAAAGCACTCAGCATCATATGTCACTAAGGAATTGCAAACTAAAACAAAAATGAGATACCACTATACACCTATTGGAATGGCTAAAATCCAAAGCACAATGCCAAATGTTGAAGATGAGGCGCAAAAGGAACTCTCATTCATTGCTGTTGGAAATGCAAAATGGTACAACCACTTCAGAAGACAGTTTGGCAGGCGCCTGAGTGGCTCAGTGGGTTAAGCCTCTGCCTTTGGATCAGGTCATGATCCCAGGGTCCTGGGATCGAGCCCCACATCAGGCTCTCTGCTCAGCGGGAAGCCTGCTTCTCCCTCTCTCTCTCTCTGCCTGCCTCTCTGCCTACTTGTGATCTCTGTCTGTCAAATAAATAAATAAAAATCTATAAAAAAAAAAAAAGAAGACAGTTTGGCAGCTTCTTGCAAAATTAAATATATTTGTACCATATAATTCAACAATTATGCTTTAGTATTTACCTGAACAAATTGCATAGGTATGTTTATAGTAGCTTTATTCACAGTTGATAAAACCTGAAAGCAACTAAGATGTCCTCCAATAGGTGATGGACAAACTGTGTTATCTTCATACAATGAAATATTATTCAGCATTAAAAAGAAATGAACTATCAAGTCATTAAAAGACAGGGAAGAACCTTAAATATATAGTACAGTATTATTAGCTATAATCACTATGTTGCACATTAGATCTCCCAAACTTAATCACCTTATAATTGGAACTTTGTACCCTTTGTCCAACATCTGCCCATTTCCCCCACCCCAAGCTCCTAGTAACCACAGCTCTATTCTGAGTTTGGCTGTTTTGGATTTCATATATAAGTGATACCATATGGGATTTGTCTGTCTTTGTCTTACTTACATTTTTTTGTATTGAGATATAAACTGACATATAACATTATGTTAATTTCAGGTATACAACATAATGACTTGATGTCTGAATATATTATGAAATGATCGCCATGAGTTTAGTTAACATCCATTGCCATTATAATTATAAATTTTTTTATTGCGGCACCTGGGTGGCTCAGTTGTTGGGCGTCTGCCTTCAGCTCAGGTCCTGATCCCAGGGTCCTGGGATTCAACCCTGTGTATGGCACCTTGAACAGCGGGAAGCCTGCTTCTCTCTCTCCCACTCCCCCTGCTTGTGTTTCCTCTCTTGCTGGTTCTCTCTCTGTCAAATAAATAAATAAATAAAATCTTAAAAAGAAAAAAGAATTTTTTTCCTGAAAAATACAGAAGTTTTTTCTTGCGATGCTGACTTATTTCACTTAGTATAATGCTCTCAAGTTTCATCCATATTGTCACAAAAGCAGGTTCCTCCTTTCTCATGACTAAATAATATTCCATTGTGTGTGTATGTGGGAGATATAGGTATATATATAAATTTTTTTTATCCATGCATCCATTGACAAATACTTAGGTTGCTTCTATGCCTTGGCTATTGTAAATAATGCTGCAGTGAACATGGGAGTGCAGATATTTCTTCAAGATCTTGTTCTCATTTCTTTTGAATATACACCCAGAAGTAGGATTGCTGGATCATATGATAATTCAAGCCCTAAAGTGGGGCTTGAACTCATGACCACAGATTAAGAGTTGCATGCTCTACTGACAGAGCTAGCCAGGCACCCCTGGTGATTCTATATTTAATATTTTGAGGATGGGGTCTTTTCTTTCTTCTTCACAGACCCCTGTTCCTCAACTTTACTGAAGTACCCAAGGACTGGTAGGGGAAACCAATCAATTTTCCTGATGGTTGTCAGTACAAATATATGGCTTTTCATTTCGTCTGGGCCCTGTACGCCTTTTTTGTGATCCTTTTATTTGTCTTGGTCATTGCCCTTCCCCATTCCTCTAATCAGGTATTTCAAATTTTTTATTTTTCTCTTCAAGCTGAGACCCAATTTGCTACTCATGTTTCTCAGCAGAACACCTTGCTTTCTACTCAGTAGAGACAGGAAGACCATCAGGCGTAGAAGAAAATCTTCAATACTCTCTGCTTCTCTTCCATGCAGGTCTTCCCTGTGTGGCCTCAGAGAGGAAGGTAGGCTTCCCCAATGCATCCAAACTCAGTTCCTCTTTCTGTGGGCTTGGACCTGCCCTTCGCCTCCATTTTCCCCAGTATCTTCTTCCATGACTTCATCTCTCTCCCCTGCATCATTACCTTCTCTCAGTCCACTCTTCGGGGGTGTTTTGATTTGTTTTGTTTTCTCTCCTCTCAGCTTCTGAACCTGTGAACCTCTTTCCCCCTTTTTTGGAAAAAACCTTCTTCAACCCTCCTCCCTCTAGCTGTGACCCAATCCCTGTCCTTTCCTTCTCCACCATACTTTTTCACAACTTCACTTTCCCCATTTCCTTGTTTCCCTTTCACTTCAAAGCTCACTCTGGATTCTGGCTCCACTAGCTACATTTCCAGTAGCTTAGATCACTAATGGTTTCCTAATTTCCAGAGTCCAGTTTTATCGGACTTTGCTTTTCTGTTGTTGGTAATTGGAACAATGTTGACTTGATCTTACTGGGCATTAGCCAGGAAACCTAAGCCCTGGGGCTTCCTGGGGCTGATTGTCAGCACACATAGGTTCTTGGGGAAGGTGCCTGGGCTGAGCATTGCTGAGATCCCTTTTGGCGTAGATAGGGAGGAGGACTATATAACTTTCGGCCAAAACACCCAATGAGACCTCTGTGTATTTCAGCAGGGGTGGGAAATATGGGATGAAGAGGAAGGGCTGATGAGGAAGACCAGTGAAGAGACTGGTGCAAATAATCCACGAAAAATGATAAAGGCCTGAAATTAGACAGTTGATAATGGAGACAGCCACTCTGAGAAGACTGAGGTAAAATTGACAGAATTGTTGGATTAAGGAGATGAGAAAGAGAATATTTGAGGATCAATTCTGGGATTCTAGCTTAGGAGAAGAGGGGTATGGTGTCTTCATATTGTTCAAAAGAGAATATTAGAAGTAGAACTGGTTGGTGGAAATGGAAAAAACTTTCTAAAATTCTGCTTGTGATTAATTTAGCTTGGAAAAAAGAGAAATATGTATATTAAATTTGTTGAAATGTAATATTGTAAGAATTTTTAAATTTAGAATATGCAGGGAAGTAGATATAACTTTGTATAGATCATGAGGTCTAGTAAAAAAAAGTCTTTGAGATCTAGTTAAAATTTTCTTCTTAAGATAAAATTATTGTACTAATAACAATTAAGGCTCCACTTCTCCAAAAGGGTTTTAGGATTAAATGAACCTAAGATAAAGGAATCTGAATCTCTTTCCCTACCATAAACTCAGCAGTGGCATGAGGATTGGGGGCTACCTAACTACTGCAGTTATTTGCAGAGGGGAGCTCCCAGATAATGGCAGCATCTTGCCCTAGGATCAGGGAGGGGAACATGCTGTGTGTGGGGGTCGCAGGGAGGAAATAGAGGGTGACTATTGGTATCACTTCTACATTTGTCCCCTGTACCTGATCATTAGGTATACCTACTTGCTTTTTTTAGGTACCTGGTTTTGAGAGCTCAATTTTGTTAGATCATGTGCGGGGGTCGGATTAGCTAGGGAAGACTGGGAAAGGCTGTCTTCGGTTCTTCTGACACATCCCCAACAGTGAAATGGGAAAAGGAATACAATATGAGCAGTTCTGGTCATGCTGAGAAGGACTGATGTAGATAGTCCAGTGGAAGTTAGAAATAGGAGTCTGGAACTGAATATGTGACCTATTGACTTAGAAGGAGGTGACGAAAGCCTTGGGTTAGGCAGTGGGGGTGGATCTCCTGAAGAAGCACCAAAAAGAAGAAGTAAGTGAGCCATAGTTGGAATTTCTGCTGATCCATAGTTAAAAGACTTGCTAAGAATTGCTGAGTCAAAGGATCTGAAAAAGAGACTCAAATCAAACATTCAGAGATATAGGATGATTATATTTTTAAAAAAATAATTTATTTATTTTGAGAGAGAGAGAGAGAGAGTAGGGGGAGGGGCAGAGGGAGAGGGAGAGAAAAACCCAAGCAGACTGTGCTGACAGCAGAGCCTGATGTGGGGCTCCATCTCACAACCCATCAGATCATGACCCGAGCCAAAACCAAGTCAGACGCTTAACTGACTGAGCAACCCAGGTACCCAGGTGCCCCTGATTGCATTTATTCTTTAAATAAAGGATACCTCTCATTACAACAACTGCATGCTTTATTTTTGTTATACTATATGCCTAACATTATAAACCCCAACCTAGAGATATTTTTTTCTACAAGGATCAACAACACTTTTACTTAAAAAATAAAACAACTTGACTACGGCATCACTACTATATATAACTGTACTTTTCTTTTTTTAAAGATTTTATATTTTATTATTTTTTTATTTTTTTTAATATTTATTATTTTTTAAGTAATCTCTATACCCAGTATGGGGCTTGAACTGACAACCCCAAGATCAAGAGTTGTGGCCGAGCCAGTCAGGCACCTTGTTTCGGTGTACTTCTCACATCAAACCGATTTAGTTCTTTGAAAAAAATCTTTAACAACCAGAATTTTACAGATCACAGGGCAGAGGAATAGTCTAACAAAGTCAATAAAAATATTTCAGGATAACTGCATTATAGTTTTATACTACACTAGAACTGCCTTAGAAAATTATAAGTTTCTCATAGTATAAACACTCTAAATCTTAAAATAAATCTATGAATATTATGTAAAATACTGTAAAGTATAAATATAAACACTGAATAAACATTGACCATGTTCAGTGGAAACTATTATTAAAAATATATTCTTGGTGGTAAAATTTAAAGTGATAATCACAAAACAGTGTTTCCTTAATCATTTATCATCTAAAATATTTTCATAGTAATCACAAGGTTTAGAATTTTACAATAAAATTTTCATTTTTACAAATGCAAATATACAATTTCCTTCATAGACCCCTTTTCTCTAGCTCACAGAAAAAGGCAACAAAGTAACACAAATTTCTTAGTCAAAATTTGACATATATAAAGGATAAAAATTATGAAAATTTCAAGAACTTGTATTGTTAGCTGGTTCCCTTTATGAGGAGGAACCTTTATGGTTCCTTTTAAGAGGAGAGAGTTATATGTTGTACATAAGAAAAGACAAAAGCACATTGCTACAGTATATCTAAATCAATCAACAAGCAATGTTCCCACACTTTAGGAAAATGTTAAGTACTAAATCTCCTTTAAAAGCCACTGTTTTATGAATAACTATGACAAAACAAAATATTTGCATTTAAACAATTTTGGTATGAAATATCTCTGGAACAGTATAAGAAGCATCTTTACAAAAGCATTAATTTGCTCTGTTAAAAAGTAAGCATATCTCATTGTTTAATAATTTCTCCCAAATGCTACAAATGACTATTTTGAAATAATATTGATATTATTTACAGTTATGTTTTGACCTCGAGGTACAAATTTCCCATTAAGCTGGATTTTTTTTTTTTTTTTTTTTTTAAGTAAGCTCCACACCCAGCATGGAGCCCTATGCAGGGCTTGAACTCACAAGCCTGAGATTAAGACCTGAGCTGAGATGAAGAGTTAGACACTTAACTGACTGAGCCATTGAGGCGCCCTAAGCTAAATATTCTTAAAAGCTAAAAGGTAGATTTGTGACCTAGTAACATGCCAATATTAAGTCTCTAAGCAGTTGTGCCATTCATATATACATTTCCTAATTACTAACTACATTCTTACAGAGAAAATGCCCATTACATCTGCTACCCTACTTTAGTTCCAGCTTTGGTTCTTTTCCATTCTATCAAAGTTCTCTATTCTATTAAGTAAGGTTTTAAACATGGCACTTTGTGGATAATTCACTTTAGATGCCAGCACAGCAACAAACAACTGAAAAAGTACTTAGGACTTCTACTTGAGAACAGAATAAATACTGACACTGGGAAAAACTGAAATGGCTCATTTTCCTTAACACATTAGTGCAAGTTAGCAAACTTTTAGAAGAATTTAGTCATGGAAAGTGGGAAGCATAATCTCATCTTCATTCATTCCTTGTTCATACCGAACAGAAGAGAAGCCCACCCAGTGCAACCGGTTCCTTTGGAAGAGGAACCAAATCAGGGCACTGATGAGAGCTAAGACACTTAGCACAGCAAATATGATAGCTATTCCTCTGTAATCAGGGCCTAGAATAGAGAAAGGTTTGACATTAGAGGAGAGAATATAAAAGTCATCATTACTGATTTATACATTAGGCTGTGCATCACACGTGTAAACTCTGTACAAATTAGACACAATAAGCACATGACCGTTTCACAGCATTAAGACAGAAAGCAAACTGCATCATCACTCTAGTGTTTTCTTTTCAGATTTCACTCTTCTCTTTCATTTAAATTCTACTCATTGTTTTAGCAATTTTCTTCTAAAGAAGTTAAAAAAGATCTTTATTCTCACTTTACCCCATCACCCTTTCAAGAACATTACTCTCAGTATATTACCTTACTTTGATAGCAAATTGCTAAAAGTTGTGAATTTTTGTGTTTGACTTACCTAGGGCCAAATGAAGTGTTACTAGCTTTAAAGCAAATTTAAGGTTTTAGGATGACTTCATTCAGTGCCTAGCTATTCAGCTGCAAATGCTATCCCAGACACCTTCTTTGCATACTGCCCAGATGGGCTCATTTTGTCCCCTTGCTTTATTTTTTTAAAAATTTTTTAATATTTTATTTTTATTTATTTGACAGAGAGATCACAAGTAGGCAGAGAGGCAGGCAGAGAGAGAGGGGGAAACAGGCTCCCTGCTGAGCAGAGAGCCCGACATCCCAGGACCCCCAAGATCATGACCTGAGCTGAAGGCAGAGGCTTAACCCACTGAGCCACCCAGGGTGCCCCATGTCCCCTTGCTTTAAATACTATCTCTATGCTGACCTCTCTCCTCTCTCATATGTCCAACTGCATGCTAGACATTCCATATGAATATCTCTTCTCCACATGGATAGCTCAGAGTGCCAAAGCAGAACTCTTGGTTTATGCATGGTAACCCTGCTCCCCAGCTCCCCCTCCACAATCTTCCAGTTGTTATCCATTTCACTCAGCAAAGAACCTGAACCCTTGTCCCTTGCTTCCAGAGCCCTAGGTGTCTGGTGCCTGCCTACCTTTCAGTTTTTCCTTGAGCACTTATCAAGCTCATTCTGCTCTAGGCTCTTTGTTCCAACTGGTAGCTCTACCTGGTGTATCTCTTCCCCTGATCTTTGCTTGGCTGGTCTTTCAGATCTCAGCTTCAGTGCCTCCTGTTCTTAGATGTCTTTCCTCATAACCTAATTGAAAGTAGCCATCCCGCTACCCAGCACACAAAATAGGGCATGAGGTATAGTAGATACTCCAAATACTTGCTGAATCAATGCATGAATACACACACACACACACACACACACACACACACACACACACACACACACTATAGATACCAATCATCTGGCATTGGGGTTTTATCTTTAATATTTATACACCAAAAGGACATTTTTATGCTAAATCTTCAAAAATGTTGCAGTGAAAAATTTAGAGCTCATTTCTCTAGAAATGAAATTAAAATGAGATTTTTATGGTTATTTTATATATCAATTCATGATGAAATCTAAGTTTAAATTATGACTTCCTATAGATGTTCCTTCCAGGAAATTTTAAAAAAATTATTTTTATTAACATGTAATGTATTATTTGTCCCAGGGGTATAGGTCTGTGAATCATCAGGCTTACACAATTCACGGCACTCACCATAGCACATACCCTCCCTTCCAGGAAACT
Source organism: Enhydra lutris kenyoni (assembly GCF_002288905.1). Classification (NCBI taxonomy): domain Eukaryota; kingdom Metazoa; phylum Chordata; class Mammalia; order Carnivora; family Mustelidae; genus Enhydra; species Enhydra lutris. The sequence goes on from NW_019154085.1 coordinate 57,370,987, forward strand.
TTAAGTAACTAAATCCAGTTTTGCATTGTTGCTAAGTTAATCATGAGTTTTATGGGAACGAGGAGAAAGGAAGCAAACTAACTGCAGAATTAGACCTTTGAGCTTTTACATATTTGACTGATAGAATCAAATACATCTTAAGAACATATTCAAAGAATTGAGTTCCCCAATACTCTGGTAGCTTCTATTTTTCTTAGGGAAGAATTACAAAAACTTTAGGCTATTTAGTAGTTTCATCTGGGAATCTTAGACATCTTGGCACTTCCATCTCTTACAATCTATTTTTCTGGCAAAGAATCTGCATGGCTTCATCATGTTTTTTGGATATACTGAAAGGACTAAATAAGGACTTTAGGACCGAGTCCAAAAGTTTGCACATAATAGAGTTGCACATTTATTTCCTGACATGTTCTGCAAAAATAAGGACAGGTTCCATACTTACCCAGAGGAACTTTGCAGACAACTCTTCCGTAGCCATGTGAACATTCAACTTTTACCCAAGTTTCATTTGAAGCTAACAAAATGCTACATTTTCCACCACCACTCTTACTTTTATTTGCCCATTTGACAAATGTCACTTTTGATCCATCTAACCAATTCCAAGACTGATCTAAAGAAAGAAATTAAGTTTATTGCCTCTAAATTTCTTTTGTAAAATTTAAATTCAATTAGCCAACTTACCATACATCATTAGTCTCAGATGCAGTGTTCAACAATATATCAGCTGAATATAAAACCCAGTGCTTATCACATCACATACCCTCCTTAATGCCCACTACCCAATTACCTCATCCCCACACATGCTTCTCTTCCAGCAACCCTCCATTTATTTCCTGTAGTTAACAGTCTCTCATGGTTTTTCTTCCTGTCTGATGACTTCTCATTCTGTTTTCCCTCTCTTCCCCTACAGTCCTCTGCCCTGTTTCTTATGTTCCATATATGAGTGAAGCTGTATGATAATTGTCTTTCTCTGATTGACTTATTTTGCTCAGCATAATACCCTCCAGTTTCAACCACATCAAGGTAAATGGTTAAGTATCCATACTTTCTGAAGGCTGAGTAATATTCCATTGTGTGTGTATGTGTGTATGACATTTGACATCTTCCTTATCCATTCATCTGTTGATGGACATCTCGGCTCTTTTTACAGTTTGGCTATTGTAGACATTGCTGCCATGAATATTTGGGTGTAGGTGCCCCTTCGGATCACTACATTTGTATCTTTGGGGTAAATACCTAATAGTGTAATTGCTGGGTTGTAAGGTAGGTTCCTCTAAATTTCTAAGGTAAAATGGCATGCGGATCATACAACTCATTTATTTAGAACTATGTTATGCCACTATTTAAAATGAAACTTATTGAAAGTGAAAAAAATAAAGAAATCAGTCCTTCAGTTGCACTTGTCACATTTCTTTCTTTCTTTCTTTTTTTAAAGATTTTATTTATTTATTTGACAGACAGAGATCACAAGTAGGCGGAGAGGCAGGCAGAGAGAGAGGGGGAAGCAGGCTCCCTGCTGAGCAGAGAGTCCGGATGCGGGGCTCGATCCCAAGGCCCTGGGATCATGACCTGAGCTGAAGGCAGAGGCTTAACCCACTGAGCCACCCAGGTGCCCCACACTTGTCCCATTTCAAGTGCTCAATGGTCATATGTGGCTCGTTACTACTCTGTTACACAGCACAGATACAGAACATTTCCATCTTTGCAGAAAGTTCTATTAGATAGCACTGATATAAAATGTGGTATCTTGATTAAAGTACAGAATGCTTGCACTTTTATTGGGTGAGGGATAGATTTCTAAAGGCCTGAATCCCCATCAGCACCCTCACCCCCAACTTAGAAACTCGTATCATTAGAGACATGGTGGGGGAGTAAGGGTCAAGAGGGTTCAGGAGTGTCTCCCCACCATGACTCCATTTTTATTTTCCAGCTGAGGTAGCACCACCTTGTGGTGATAGTGTAAACAAAATTTAGAATTCATTTAGATGGCCAATTTCAAATCCATTTCACTTTTTTTTTTTAAGATTTTTATTTATTTATTTGACACAGAGAGAGAGATCACAAGTAGGCAGAGAGGCAGGCAGAGAGAGGGGGAGGGGGAAGCAGGCTCCCCGCTGAGCAGAGAGCCTGACGCGGGGCTCGACCCCAGGATCCTGAGATCATGACCTGAGCTGAAGGCAGAGGCTTAACCCACTGAGCCACCCAGGCGCCCCTCCATTTCACTTTTTGACAAGTACTTAATATTTTGGGATTCACATTTATTTCAATTACTTAGAAATCAACTTGGCTTAAAATGTAAAACACACTTCCTATTTTTCTATTGAATTTGTGCTTTTAGTTCACTCTTTATCAATTCCAAGTTCACTCAAATGTTTTATCCATTATTGCTTGGATTAATCCATCATGCCCTGAAAATTTGTTCCACAAATCTTTTTTAACCCATCTCTGCAATTTTGTTAAGCTTGTTTGAAAAACAAAGTCGCCATTAAGAATTGGTTTTTCTCTATGGTAAAAATGTTTCAAGAGGGAAGAGAACAACAAGAAGAGAAGCTTCTGAAAAATAGAGTTTTAAGCTACAAAAACACAGGTGATAGACCCTAGAACTCTAAGGGAAGTAAGTCATGAGTTCTTTGTGGGAGCATGGGGGCACAGATATTGCTGTAGGAAAAAGAAATATGTTGTTGATCCAAGTATCTTAAACCTCTAGACATCCCAATTGATTTTACCCGATTTTCTTTTTTTTTTTTTTTTTTTAAGATTTTACTTATTTATTTGACAGACAGAGATCACAAGTAGGCAGAGAGGCAGTCAGAGGGAAAGGGAGAAACAGGCTCACCACTGAGCAGAGAGCCCGACGTAGGGCTCAATCCCAGGACCCTGAGATCATGACCTGAGCCGAGGGCAGAGGCTTAACCCACTGAGCCACCCAGGCACCCCCGATTTTCTATTTCATTAGTATTTTCCATCATTACTAATAAGTCACTTGCATATGCACAGTCATTAGGAATTTATAAGTCTCCAAAACAGCCAGCAGACCTAAGCTTATTCATCAATAGGAAGCATTTCAATTAACCACCACCTGACATTCTTTAGCAAGGCTGACTTGGTATTAAGGACAATTTGGAACTCTCTTTGCACACTGTGCACACAAATATGTCACTTACCGGCAGAATATTGAGATAATCCAAGCCAAACTCTCATGGTAATATTATTATTTTCCCTCATCAGTCTGCTCACGAATTTATTCTCATCTTCATCCTCTATGGTAACGATAGTTGCAGAATGATCTGTTGAAGGAAAACAAACCCTAAACAAATTAGCTTTATGCAAACTAGGGAAGTGGCTTATTCTCAACCAGTCGTTTGGGGAAAAAAAAAAAAAACCAACTACCATGATCAAGATCATTGAGAAATTCAAGCTTTACATAGAGAATATTTTGAAAATCTCATATTTGTGTCAGATTTTTTAAAAGTATAGCATTAATAGATTCCAGGAAATTAGAAATATTTCTAGATTGAAAGTTTACATAGAGGAACTTTTTTTAAAGATTTTATTTATTTATTTGACAGACAGAACACAAGTAGGCAGAGAGGCAGTCAGAGGGAAAGGGAGAAAAAGGCTCACCGCTGAGCAGAGAGCACGACGTAGGGCTCGATCCCAGGATCCTGGGATCATGACCTGAGCAGAGGCTTAACCGACTGAGCCACCTAGGCGCCCCTACATAGAGAAATTTTATGTTTCTTCAAAAAAGCCTGCCAGCGAGACCATTGTGTATGAATAGATATATCATTGTAGAAAGATGTGTTTCAGCATGCTCTCCTCAACAACCATTTCTGTATAATAACTCAGCTTTAATTTTTTTTCTATTAAAGTGAAAATGAAAGCAAATAGGTTTGGGATATTGGGGAGCATTAGCCTTTCCTTTAATATTATCTTATACATAAGCATACTTGGTTATGCCCACTGTAAGTTCCTAAATATAGTATGGAATTGAATACTGTTGAAGCTTGATAAATTGCCCTAAACCCACAGAGAAAATAGTGTTATCACCATCTTCAGGCAAGGGATAGAAATAAAATAATAACTAGACTTGCAAATCAATCCTAAGTGGAATCAAAAAGTCTTCAGTAGTGGCAAGCCTATCCACACTTGAACTAAAGCATTTCTTTTGTGGTGGTGCCATTGGAAGAAGGGCAAAGGCAAGTCTTTATTCCTTTAGAGACGATCACAGTATGCACATGCTTGTTTAATATATTATAATCCTGTAGGGGAAGATATTATCACTATTTTACAGAGGAGAAAACAAAGGCTCAAGGAGATTAAGTAAACTGGTCAGGTTTATGCAGCTAGCCAGTTATAAAATTAGAAAGCCAATCTCAATCTTTTCCCATAATAAGAATAGTTTGCTCACTATTTGCAGGATACACTGTGCTACATTTGCATACATTATCTCATTTCATTCATTCCTACAACAACCCAACCTTTGAAATAAGTGCCATTTTCATTCTCACTGTTCAGATGAGAAGAGAGAAACAATCGTGTAATTTCCATAATACCACTCAGCTAGTAAGTACGGGAGTTGGGAGTTAAAACTTAGAACTGTCTGCCTCCAAGGCTGACTGACGTGCAGAGCCCCCACACTACAGTGACAGTAAACCTTTCTATTTGCTCCTGTAGGAGCAAGAGGCTTCTGACTTTCAGAATGTATATATAGCTCACAATAGTTCCCGTTGTGTGTGCGTGTGTGTGTGTGTGTACACATGTATAACACATGAGAGTTCCCACACAAAAGTTTCTATCATGTACTTAGCAGCAACAAAGAGATTTTTAAATCAGCCAAAAGTCTCCACAACAGTTAGCAAAATAAATGAGGTAAATGCCATCAGTCTGGCTAAATTGCTACTCAAGGATGCAGGTCTTCGAAATACTCTTGGTAGTCTCCCTAGAAGTCATTTCACAGTTTGACTATAGGGTAAATTTATCATGGGAGAGATCCGGTTACTGCTGCCCTTTCTAAAATAGTTAAATCTACAATAGTTAAATCAGAGGATGTGGGCCATTTCTATTGCAGAATGGAGGAACAACCCATGCTTCCTTGGTTCCTCTGGTCAGGATAAGCTTACTTATTAATAATGAAGTAATGGGGAAATCTATAATTTTGTATTTAATACTTAACTTCTACAAAAAATTTGCTTCCTAATCCCTTCATCTAAACATATCTAGCTTTATTTAAAACCATTTCATTTGTCATTTTCACATAATGGATCTCTTAGCAATTTTTTATTCTACTTCTTTCCACTTACTTTTATTTTCCACGTACTTATTCTTACATTGGTTATTATAATGGCAATTCCAATATTCCACTTAACTCATATATCATAAAATACTTAACCATTTCCTTGTCACGAGGCAAGTAGGTTATAAAATGCTATTATAAATATTGAGTGTTTTAAAAATTTTTAAAAAGATTTATTTATTTGAAAGAGAGAGTGTGTGTGTTGGTGAGAAGAGGAAAAGGGGGAGGAAGAGAGAGAATCCCAAGGAGACTCCCACTGAGCCCAGAGCGCAACTCAGGGCTAGATCCCACAACCCTGAGATTATGACCTGAGCCAAAATCAAGAATCAAACAGAGAAAGACAACTATCATATGGTTTCACTTATTTGTAGAAAATAAGGAAAAGCATGGAGGACATTAGGAGAAGGTAAAAATGAAGGGGGGGAGATCAGAGGGGGAGATGAACGATGAGAAGACTATGGACTCTCTCAGGGTTTTAAAGGGGTAGGGGGATGGGTGAGCCTGCGATGGGTATTAAGGAGGTCACATATTGTATGGAGCACTGGGTGTTATACACAAACAATGAATCATGGAACATTATATAAAAAACTAACAATGTGCCATATGGTGACTAACATAACATTAAAAAAAAAAAGAATCAGACACTTAGCTGATTGAGCCACCTGGGTGCCCCCAAAATATTTTTAAAAATATAATCATTATTTCAAACTATTTCCTTGGAAAAGACTCCAATGATTAAATTACTGAGTCCAAGAAAAATCAATACATTGTAACTCACCAAGTTTTGAACAGAACTGTTTGGCTTCTGAGAAATTGTGCAATGCCCGGTCAGATGCGTAGCAGTGCTCCTTGTACTGGATCCATTGTGACTCATTCCCTTTTAATGTTGGACATCTTGAAGAGTATGTATGAGAGGACACCTCTTTAGCTATAAAAATGTTAGACATGACTGTAAAGATGCACAGAAAAAGTATCTGACTTAAAATCTCACTAACCACTCTTTGAAACTGCGGTTCCTGTGGATAAGAAGCATTCAACTCAGTACCCACATCAGAGAAAGCTACAGCCCACACTCTAAGAGTGTACATTCTCATTAGCTTTTTGCAATACCATTTTTAAAACTTAGAAAGTAGGAGAGAGAATTTAGACCTCTAAGATGCAATTACCCTAATGCAAAAACAACCGCAGAGGCAAAGACAGGCTCGGCAGGCCTGTAACTACTTTGAAATAATCCTTAAAATTGTTTCTTTCTTTGGATTCTTTTTATCTTGATAATATAAAACTAGTTTTACCTTGCCATATAAAAAACCACGTTTAAAATCATATCCACAAGTGAAAATTGGGTAATTTGTTTATAAAATATGTATGCATAGCACAATTTGTCTCCTACAGAGAGTAGCTATGTCTTTTGTACCCATTAAATAATAACTCCCCATTCCTGCCTGACCACAGAAACCACCACTCTACTTTCTGTTTCTATCAATTTGATAGCTCTAGGCACCTCATATAACTGGAGTCATATGGTATTTGTCCTTTTGTGTCTGGCTTATTTTGCTTAGAATAATGTCCTCAAGATTCATCCATGCAGGTTGTATCATGTATTATGTGTCAGAATTTCCTTCTTTTTTAATGCTGAATAATATTCCATAGTATGTATATAACACATTTTTGCATTCATCTGTCAGTGGACAACTTGGGTTGCTTCTGCCTTTTGGCCATTGTGAATAATGATGCTGTGAACACGGTTGGACAAATATCTATTCTAGTCCCTCTTTCCATTTCTTTTGAGTATATACCCAGAAGTGGCTCAGGTCATGAGTCTGGGTCTTTTTTGGGCTCCTTGCTGAGCTGACCCTGCATCTCCCTCTCCCTCTGCTCCCCCTGCACATGCTCTCTTGCTCTCTGTGTCAAATAAATAAATAAAATCTTTAAAAAAATAAAATAAAATTTGCTCTTGTATTAGTTTCCCAGAGCTGTCATAATAAATTACTATAAAACTGGTGGTTTAAAACAACAGACATTTATTCTCTCATAGCTCTGGAGGCAAGCCTAAAACTGAGGTGTCAGCAGGATTGGTTCCTTCTGGAGGCTCTGAGGGGGGATCTGTTTCAGGCCTCCTCGCTTCTGGTGGCTTGAAGCTGCATCACGGCAATTTCTGCTTCTGTCATCAAAGGGCTTTCTCCCTCTTTGTCTGTTTTTCTCCTCTTACAAGGACAGCCATCATTGGACTTACAGCCCATCCTAATCAAGCATTAGCATTACATGACCCCTCTTAATTATTATATCTGCAAAGGCTACTTCTAAGTACAATTCTGGGTAGTCATGAATTCAGGGGGATACTATTCAACCCCGTACAGCACTGAATTTGTGTTTGTTTGTCTTGTCATTCTACTTGATCCTATGAAGTCTGTTTAGCTAACACAGCTGTCCTTTCCATTTTTGTATACTTTACCACATTTCTCATGTACTCCAATTGTTTTTCTAAAACATTTCATCTACTTTTTGTACCTAACAAGTGAGATGTCAGTTCTTGATTATCCGTTCATTCCTCATTCTCGGTATCATTCTCCCTTTCTTGTAGTCACTTGTTTCTCTGGATAAGGTTTTCACATTTTTTTTCTCTTGAATCTGTTTAATTCCAAGTGTTGACTCTTCTGTGGAGGATTCTTTGGAGCAGAAAGCATGGCAAGTGCTGAGACTGCCACTGCCGCCATCTCTTGGCTTGTCCAGCAGGCCTCTGCAGCTCCTGGGGGGTCGTGGTTCTTAAGCTCTTCCTCAAGGTTCCACCTATCAGGATAACCCTGACAGCCCCTGATGGAAGGGGCTTTTTCCTTAGATTTTTAAGCGTCATGTAAGTTTGGAAAATGCTTAGTTACACAAAGTTAACTAGATTTCTTTACTATAGAAACTTCCAGAGCCATCAATATGGTAAATCAAACCTATGGTATTTCTCAAATTTATATGCTGCTGAACTCTTTTTTAAAAGGAGCATTTCAGCCTTTGAAAACCGTTGCTAACTAAAATTAAAATTCACAAATTCTAGAGTAATATGTACCCAGTGACAGAGGAATTGAAAGTCTTCTGAAACATACCCTGAATGGGTATATCATATTTGATTTTCTTCACAAAGTATCAAAATTATTTTTATAGGATTTGTGAATAAACCTTATTTAAAAACTGACAAAAAATTCCTTTGAGTATTTAATCATGTGCACAAAACAAAATGTCATATTTTAATAAATATAGTTATTCAAAACCAAGTCTTACATTTTATAGGTTTATAACAAATAGCACCATCACTAACAGACTTGCATTTTTCATGTCGCCAAATTCCTTTTGGATCCAAGACAACACAATTTCCAGCAGATTGTTTATCTTTCCATGGGATGTAGTCAAATGTACTGCCATCAGACCATTCAAAACTTGATTCATTTCCCTGTTTTAAGAATAATAGAGATAAAAAAAAAAGCTTAGGACTTTTTAGCAGAAGAATTGATTTTTAAAAAAAGAATAATAGAGACAACCTGATTCCAGAGAAAAGAATGTTCAAAAAGAACATTAAGAAGAATACACACACACACACACACACACACACACACACACACACACGCTTTAAGAAGTATTGGAATGGATTGTTAATTATTTGCTTATAATTGTTACAGGTCTGGACCTATTTGTAAAATCAGGGATTTACTTTTGATGCTTTGATTTGAGACATTTACTCTGGTGCAATTTAAGTAGAAGTTTAAATTTACAGACAGAGTTACCATACTCTGTCTCCAGATTTATTTTTTTTAAGGATGAGTTTATATAACACTTGAAATTAAATGACATGCAAAGGGCTCCCATTTGTCAGAATTACAGATTTACAATCCTAACCTCCATATTATTCTGAATATTGTTTTTTATGTTTTAGAGTTCTGCGGTTTGTGTCTCTGGCTACGTTTTTTCATACTATGAAAGCCATCAAACAGCAGGGGACTGGAAGAAAAAAATATTTCCCAAGAAACTCATATGGGAATATTACTTTTGGTTTTCCCCTGATTCTATAATCCTAATTTGTCATCCTTTCTTTCATGTTCTTCACTTTGTTCTAAAGATTATTTAAATTAGGCTTCAATCCTAATCTCAATAGATGCCTATCTTTGGAATACTGGACATTATATAGGTATATGAATATATTAATTAATAAGATTCAAATAGTGGCACAAAAGATATGTTTACTACCAAAACATTATTCTAAAATAGTGCAGTTTGTAGGGGGGGAAAGTGAGAAGAAAACATGCATTTATTAGTCCTAATATTAAGAATTTTATTTGGCATCTTATATAAATTTATGTGTTAATATTCACTATAACCTTATATTAAGGAAAATACTATCACCCCAGTTTTACAGATGAAGAAGAAATAAGCTTGCAAAGGTTAAGTAACCTGCTCACAATTCCCGAACATGTAAATGGAAGACCCATCACCAGTACTAGAACTCAGGTTTTTCTGCTTCTGTGCTATTCCTGTTTTCCCTGATTTCCAACTGGTTCTCCCCAACTAGGTGACAAAGAGGTGATGTTGAGATATTCATCTCCTGGGTCCTTGGGATGGCCTGGCAGTGTCTAGGGCAGCTGCAATCCACCATTTGCCCTACTGCATTCTACATATATAATTTTCTATTTGCAAAAAGATAAAATTTTCTATTTGCAAAAAGGTAAGAAAGCACTACACTATGCACATTGAGTCCCAGTACTTAATCCGATGTCTTACTTTGAATTAATATATTATGCTCAAATTTCCAACCTTCTAACACATTTGGAAAATTTCTGGAAAATAAGACAAGACTTACATCATGACTTGAGAGCCCAACCCATAGTGGAAATCCGTCACGTTTTACGATGTCTTCCAGAAAGAGCTGGCCATTTTGGTCATGAACACTTGCCAAATAACCTCCACTTTGAGAACACATGTTTAATGCTTCATACCATGTTACCTTTTCTTGAATAACGTTATAAATACCATCTTCATATGGAATAAACTGTGGCAGAGTAGCATTATATTCTTCCTTGTAGTCAACTACAACATTTAAATTAAAAGTATTAGTGATATTATTTAAATTATTTAAAATACGTATTTTGGGTTAAGACTGGAAATGCAATCATTTCTAAAGTTAAATAAAACTGGATTTCTTATTAATGTGGGAAGTAAAATGCAGACTTTATTTTTCTTATAGTCACAACACATATAACAGGTTCTTAAATATTACAGTTGTCTGGTTGATTTAAGAAAGGTATAAACATTGTCTTTCATGTAAGCAGCTCACATAGGAATTGGGGACAGAAAACAACAATACCTGAAATGCAGGCCAGACAATTAACCATTATATGATATGCATGATTGAGTAGAGAAGGAACGATTCCTCTGAAGTAAGAGAATCAGAAAGTCTGCTTAACAAATTCGGTTTGCAGAGTTTAGGTTAGATGAAATTAGGACTAAAAAGAAGTAAGGTAACCAGAAGGTAAGCTAAAAACAAATGAAGAATAGCGTAACAGTAACAAAACCACAATGATGAGGGTACTTCAAAGAGGCACACGAACCAAGTGAAAGAACTCCCAACGGTCACAACTAGAACATTGGATTATAACCCAAAGTATAAAATATATAACCACGAACCCATACTGATATAAACAATTGACTGAACAAATTTAAAACTGGGAGAGAATAGACAAATCTCTTTTACAGTAGAATTCCAAATAATTTACATAGATATGCCCCCTCAGGAAGATGAGTAACTCTTCAGTCTATGAGTGTGGGCTGATTATAGTGACTTCCTTATGAACAGTATGGTATGGAACTGGGGAAAAGAGTAACTTTGCAGTGGAGAAAGCTAACAAACATCATCTAGAGCCAGGTGATCAAGGTTAAAATCAACAGTGGTAAGTCGTGTTGGTGGCATATACCCTTCCTAGGATGTGATAAAAATGACATTTTACCTCTGTGTTTTTTTTTCCTAAACCTCAAACTCACAACTGTAGTCTAATCACGAGAAAAACATCAGTCAACCCAAAGTGAGGCATGTTCCACAAATACATGACCTATGCTCCTGAAAACGTCAAGGTCATCAAAAGTAAGAAAAGTCTAAGAAATTTTCACATCCAAGAGAAACCTAAGGAGACAAGATGTAATACTATGTAATACTATGTAATATAGTATTCCTGATAGCATCCTGAATAGAAAAGGGACATTAAGTAAAAAGTAAAAACAATCTGAATAATGGACGGACTTCGGTGAATAGTAATCTATCATACTGGTTTATTAGTTGTGACAAATGTACCATAGTAATATAAGATGTCATCAATAGGGGAAATTGGTTACGGTGTATATGGGAATTTTCTGTACTGTCTCTGTAACTTTTCTATAAATATAAAAATCATTCTAAAATAAAAAGTTTGTTAAAGAAGTAAAAAAAAAAAGGTGGAAGACTTTTGTCCATAAAAAAACATATATAAGGTGCAAATGAGGATCAGCATATACTGTACATGGGACAATTAAGAGATTAGCCTGACACAAAGAGAGCCTTATTGAACCAAGAATGGGGGAAGAAACAGGCTGGAAGAAAGCCTAGAATTTTAGAATAGACAGTTTTGCTAAGAAGTCTTAGAGGTTTACATGGACTCAAACTAATTGGTAACAGGGAAACACTGGAGATTGCTGATTGAAATGATGCTCCAGAAAGTTATTCTGTGGCACTATGAAGAGAGATCTGGATGTTAGCAGAGGTCTTACACCATAGTGGCCATTATAACACTTTCTAAGCTATGAAAAATTTAAAACTGATATGCATTTAAAAATAGATTTACGCAAGGAATTAGGCAAACTTAAGAGACATTTATTTTTAGGCTAGAATGTCAAAACTTTACACTTTCTTATTTATAAAAATCTTATCCAGTCTTCAAGACCCAACCATGTCTTGCCTTGTCCTCAAAGCATCTCGTTTTTATTATTCCTGCTTTCACTGATCTCTTTTGACTTTCCAACAAACGTAAGCCTGTACCAAATAACCTAAAACTAACCTATGCAAAGCAGAGCTAAAGAGTTAAATGCTATTTCCCCAACTACATTTTACTCCTTGATTTCAAGACCATGACACCACGGACTGTGTCTTTTCCTTTCTCTGTAACTTCTGTAGTAACTTTCATAGGACGGAAAACAGAGGAGGCACTCAAAAAATACAGTTGCATGATTCCCACTCGTGGAGGTGATGGTCTTATGTTCTCTTTCCCTGGTGGAAAGTCTACATTAGCATACTTACCCATTTCAATTTTACAAGCAAGAATGCTGTTCTGGGTATAGTGAAGTATTTCTTCAATAATATTGAAGGTTTGAATATCCCAGAAGCCATCAGTACTCAAGCCAGCAAAAAACTTGTCATTTTTTATATCTGGTCTTCCTCCTCTCCAATTTGTGTATGACAGCATGGTCTTATCAGACCACAGAAGAGAATTATCTAGGGAAGAAACATTTTTTTCTATGTTTAGAGATTAAATGAAGACTTGAATTATACTTAATATTTCAAACTCAATTGATTTTCTTTCTTCTTTACTTAATTTCTAAAAAGCTATATGATTATGTATATTCTTTAAAATGTTTTCTGATTATAACAGTAAATCATGCTTATTTTTAATTTGGAAAGTGTAAATTATAAACATAAAAATTAAAATTTGCTTATAATTTCACCATCCTGTAATAAGCTTTATGTTTTGTTATTTTTATTTTTATTATTTTTTTTTAAAAGATTTTATTTATTGGTTGATTGATTTGACAGACAGAGATCACAAGTAGGTAGAGAGGCAGGCAGAGAGAGAGGAGGAAGCAGGCTCCCTGCCAAGTGAGCAGAGAGCCTGATGCGGGGCTCGATCCCAGGTTCCTGGGATCATGACCTGAGCCGAAGGCAGAGGGTTTAACCCACTGAGCCACCCAGGCGCCCCTATGTTTTGTTATTTTTAAAGTCAAATTTTCATTTCTCCTGTATATATGTTTAATTATAATGAAAATGAATATAATTATTTTATTTAAAAATTAATACATTACAAAACTAGTAATAGAAATCCCTTCTCTGGACCTAAAACCATACACAATTGTCCATATTTATGCAAATCGATTTTAAGGCTTTATTTATTTGACACAGAGAGAGAGATCACAAGTAGGCAGAGAGAGAGAGTAGGAAGCAGGCTCCCTGCTGAGCAGAGAGCCTGATGCAGGGCTCGATCGCAGGACCCTGAGATCATGACCTGAGCCGAAGGCAGAGGCTTAACCCACTGAGCCACCCAGGCACTCCAGTCAACCGATTTTTGACAAGGGTGCCAAGACAATTCAATACAAAAGAGTAGTCCCTAGGACAATAGGATATCTACATGCAAACATATATATATGATTTATATAAACTTAAATATACATATAAACATATTTACATATGTACATATGTTAGAATCTTTCCTTTTACCATATATAAAATTAACTCAGAATAGATCTTATAGACCTAAAGGTAAAAGCTAAACCTATAAACCTATAAACACTTGCTCTTGCAAATAAATAAATAAAATTTTTTTTTTAAGATTTTATTTATTTATTTGACAGAGAGAGATCACAAGTAGGCAGAGAGGCAGGCAGAGAGAGAGAGTAGGAAGCAGGCTCCCTGCTGAGCAGAGAGCCTGATGCAGGGCTCGATCGCAGGACCCTGAGATCATGACCTGAGCCGAAGGCAGCGGCTTAACCCACTGAGCCACCCAGGCGCCCCTAAATAAATAAAATCTTAAAAAAAGTTTTGTGTTACAAATTCTACTATCAAAGTGATGGTGGGGGACACTTGGCTGACTCAGTTAGTAGGGTTGTGACTCTCTATCTTGGGGTAGTGAGTTTGAGTTCCATGTTGGGTATAGAGCTTACTTAAAAAAAAATAAAGTGATGGGAGAAAATATTTACAAATAGTTTGACAAGGGACTTATATCCAGAATATGTAAAGAATGTTTAAAGAATGTTTATAACTCAACAATAAAAAAGACAAATAATTTAAAAAATGGGTAAATGATCTGAATAAAGTTTTTCCAAAGATGATATACAAGCAGATAACAAGCACATAAAATTATGTTTAATATCTTTAATATCAACAGGAAATGAAATAGAAGGGAAGTAAAAAACTCAATTAGATACCACTTCATAGCTACCAGGATGGCTACAATCAAAAAAAGAGACAAAAACAAGTGTTGGCATAGATGTGGAAAAAATTGGAAGGTATGGAAAATGGCATAGCAGTTTAGGAAAACAATCTGTTAGTTCTTCAAAAGGTTAAAAAAAGACCCAGCAATTCCTCTCTTAGGTATATATCCAAGATAAATGAAAATATATATCCACACAGAAACCTGTATGTCAATGTTCATAGTGGCATTATTCACAACCAAAAAAGTGAAAAGAATCTAAATGTCTATCAACTGATGAATGGATAAATAAAATATGGTATATCCACAGAATATAATATTATTCAGCCATAAAAAGACAGATACTTGCTACAGTGTTACATGCATAAGGCATTATGCTAAGTAGAACAAGCCAGTCACAAAAAAATTCACATATTGTATGATCTCATTTATATGAAATGCCTGGAATAGGTAATCTGTAGAGACAGGAAATAGATCAGTAGTTGATCAGTAGATCAGTAGTTGGGAGTAGGGAGAAGGGATAGAGAATCAAGAGGGAGTGCTAATGGTATGATGTTTCTTTCTGGGGTAGTGATAGCTAAACAACTCTGTGACTATATTAAAAGTCAATAAATTGTATACCTTAAATGGCTGAATTGTGTGAGGGAATATATCAAAGTTTCTGAAAAATAAGTTGCTAGGCCTATTAAAATTATGAGTTGGCATCAAGAGTGAAGTTACTATAAAGTATACATACCCATTGTTGTCCTGGTTATTTGTACCTTTCACTGATGGCCATCTTCTGAGGTGCTTTACCTAAACACGTGCCTTGGGGCACCTGGGTGGCTCAGTTGGTTAAGCGACTGCCTTTGGCTCAGGTCATGATCTTGGAGTCCCAGGATCGAGTCCTGCACTGGACTCCCTGCTCAGCACGGAGTCTGCTTCTCCCTCTGACCCTTCCCCCTCTAGGGCTCGCTCTCTCATTCTCTCTCTCGCAAATAAATAAAATCTTAAAAAAATAAATAAACATGCACCTCCAGCAAAGACACACTAGAAACACTGCCCACATGATCCGGTTCTTGCTCACTGCTTTATATCCACCTCATGTCTCCCAGGCCCTCCTTCCCTCTCCCCAAATGTTAAACTGACCATTTTCTGGCTAACATGATGGGTGATGGTGTATTCCTAAAACTGTTATACAAAAGGCCCACTTTTTCATTTGGCTTGAAGCATCTTTCAGTTGACAAGTGGCTTCTCTTAGTAGTTTCTGTACAGAGTCTTACTTCTGAAAAGTCAGAACTTAAAAAAAAAATCCTTTGTACCAGTGGTATTATAATTAAATGTTATTTAAGTACACTGAAATAATTAAACAAATCTATGGATGTGAATTAAGCCAGTAAGAATTAGATTTAAACCAAATTTGCTATTTGCTTGAGACATCTTTCTTTCTTTTTTTAAAATTTATTTGTTTGACAGAGACAGATCACAAGTAGGCAGAGAAGCAGGCAGAGAGTGAGGGGGAAGCTGGGTCCCCGCCGAGCAGAGAGCCTGATGCGGGGCTCGATCCCAGGACCCTGAGATCATGACCTGAGCTGAAGGCAGAGGCTTAACCCACTGAGCCATTCAGGTGCCCTGAAACATCTTTCTATATCATGTGAATTCATGTCTATATACTTTAGTTGAAATTTTGTTACACATATAATTTATAAAATGAAGTTACAATGCTTAAAAGGAAGTCTATTCTGAAAATGTTTTTCAGAATACAGAATATTTTTTGGTTGTTTCTGACAATATAACTAACAGTATATCAGAAGGTAAAATTGAAATTTCTATATCCTGGATGTGGTCTCCACTGGTCTCTTCAGGAACACTGTTTCCTCAGTCATTTCCAGGTAAAGCCTAGAAACTTTCCACCTACTTTCTCTCCATTTTTTTTTCCCTTCTTAGTTTTAAGGGTATTCAAGTGTCATTGGAGAAAGGATTTGGGACCTTAAGTCCCACTATGATGAACTCATTTTTGATTGGCAACCTAAGTCTTACCTATTGCCTGATAGCTTAATTTTTGTTAACTCATCTGTATGCCATAAATATTTAAGAAAAACTTTAGCAACTCTAAAAAATGAGTCAGGTTAGATAGCAAGGAGAAAGCTATATATATATTTTAAAGACTTTATTTATTTGAGAGGGAGCACAAGCAGGGGGAAAGGCAGAGGGAGAAGCAACTTTCCACTGACCAGGGAGCCAGATGTGATGCAGGGCTCTTTCCCACAACCCTGGGATCATGACCTGAGCCAAAGGCTGATGCTTAATCGACTAAGCCACCTGGGTACACCAAGAAGGTTATTTTTAAAATGGTCATATTTGAGTAATTTAGCTTCTGCCTTTGACTGTCATTGCCCTATGCCCCTTATTAAGGCCCACCACCCTTTTTTGGCTAAATGTATGCTTTTGATGTGTGATGTTTCAGAGTGACTTTTTTCCTAATTCCAAAACTTCTATGATTTTCAGGATATCTCTAATTGAGTATTTTTCTAAATTGGTCTTATTTCTGATATTATTAGGGTCTGTGTTTTAAAAAATCTTTTATAGCAGGGTGCCTGGGTAGCTTAGTTGGTGACTGACTCTTGATTTCAGCTCAGGTCATGATCTCAGGGTTGTGGGGTTGAGCCCCTGGGTGGGGCTCCCGCTTAGCAGCTAGTCTGCTGGAGATTCTCTCCCTCTCCTTCTCCCCCTCCGCTGCCACTGTGTGTGTATGCATACACTCTCTCTCTCCTCCCCCTCTAAAAGAAATGAATGAATGAATCTTTAAAAAATTTCATAGCAATTATGCCTTGGACTTGTGGCATTTAGTCCCAATTTCAAATAATCTATCTCATTGTCAAACTGTTTCTCATTTTTCTAACTCATGGTCCAAGCCAACACTGTAAACCCAAAGGTGCAAGATTAATGGAAGTATAATTCCATTCTCATTTATCCCATATACATAGTAGAGATACAAGGTAAATATTAAAGATTTCTATGGCAGTGTGGTCATTTTTAGTTAGTCTTGAATAGGTAGGAGAGATAGTGGAGAAAGGAAATTATTTTCCACCATTTAACTCTAACCTTGGTGGTAAAGGCATTTTAATGGCAGATTTGAGATCTAAAAATTGTCTGGTATTTATAGATATTCTGCTGGGGTGCCTGGGTGGCTCAGTCATTAAGCGTCTGTCTTCGGCTCAGGTCATGATCCCAGGGTCCCGGGATCGAGCCCCACATCTGGCTCCCCATGCAGCAAGAAGACTGTTTCTCCCTCTCACGCTCTCCCTGTTTGTGTTCCCTCTCTTGCTGTCTCTCTCTCTCTGTCAAATAAATAAATAAAAATCTTAAAAAAAAGAATATATCAAAGAAAAGAAGTTCTGCTAAGTACATAATTATTATTTTGTATATTTGTAAACATATTTTGAAGACCTATATTTTTGTGGCTTGATAAATAGTATATAATGAAATATGAATAAAAATAGAGAAAATCAGCTGATTTACAACTTACTTTCATAAGTTATACTTAACACGACCCATGAAACCATATTATTGTAGTGCAGAAGTTGCTCAAGAACAAAGTTATTCTCTTTTTCATCTCGAATACTCAGAACATGTGATTTTGGATCTGTTAAATAAAAAACAGTCAATAATTTTAATACTTACCTAGAACACTTTATTTTGATAGATTTAGAGAGTTTTATTTCCCAGCTAAATCAACTCAAAAACAATATTGGAAAATAAGACAGACATGTAAATTAAACTATCTCATTGTACTGGGGCTCCTGAGTGGGTCAATCAGTTGAGCACCCAACTCTTGGTTTCAGCTCAGGTTATGATCTCAGGGTCATAAGAACCAGTTCTCCCCAGGGCTCTGTGCTCAATGGGGAGTCTGCTTGAGATTCTCTCCCTCTGCTCCACCCCCTGCTAGGGCTCTCTCTCAAATGAATAAATACATTAAAAAAATGATTTCATTGTATTAAAATGAATAGATTAAGAAGTTTTCAGATACTTTGATGTTATTTTAGTTTTTTTTTTTTTTTTAAGAGAGATAGTGAGCACACGGGAAGGGAGGGACAGAGGAAGAGGCAGAGGGAGAATCTTAAGCAGGCTCCATGCTTAGCCCTTCATAAACCCTGAAACCACAACCTGAGCCCAAATCAGGAGTCAGGTGCTTAACCAACTGAGCCACTCAAGTGTCCCTAACATTTCGATGTTAAATTTGGTCTTAGAGAATAGTGTAAAACTAGCAGATGAATAGAGAATTTAAAACATTGATTCACTTCACTTTTCCCCATTTAAGGCTTATTTTGAATTGGCACAAATTTACCCATATTAATGATACACTTCCAAAGACAATAATAAACAAAACCTCTTGGATGATCTATAAAATAGATCTTTACTTTCCTTAGATATCGCTCTTTATATTAGGGTTAAAAAAGTTTAATATTTCCCAAAAAGCATTCCTCAGGAAATTAGCAGGAGTTTCTCAGAAAAAGACTGGGTGGATAAAAGCATCACGAACATTGTTACATAAAGTTAAACTAGTTCATGTATGACAGTACTTCTTAAAGGATATGCTGATGTACATATGACAATGTCTAACCAGAAGCAATGTTGTATAATTTCTCAACCTTTTTCTTTTTGTAAGGATCCTTTTCTTAGACTACCTCTCAAGACTAGTTTCTAAACAGCACACTTTCGAGAATAATGGTTTGGAATTATCCAAAGGAGCTGCCCACAGTTCACAGGTCCACTGTTCAGAAGTCATAAGTCCTCAGTGGATCTCACAGGGAATATCTGAAGAATCCCAAGAGTTGAAAGTGTGAAATACATATTTCTTTGAAGCAGAGCTGTTTCTTTGCCTTTGACTACCTATCTGAGCTTTCAACAACCCAAATTTACCTATTGTCACTTTGTCTACAGTCTAGCTTGGTTTAACATCCAGTTCTCTGCTTGCTAGAGTCATTTCTTTTTGCTTTTTAAGCAGAACTCATTTTGTTCATACATATAAAGACAGACTAGCTCTCTAATGGATGGGTAAAGAAGTAACTCTTATATTCTCCATTTTAACTAAACACAAATTTTTATACCTTTTTTGTTCATAATGTAGAAATTAGGAGATGAATATTTTTGCAATCTAGTGCTAACTATAAATACTTATAACACACTTTTTTTTTATTTTATTTTTTTATTTTCAGCATAACAGTATTCATTGTTTTTGCACCACACCCAGTGCTCCATGCAATCCGTGCCCTCTCTAATACCCACCACCTGGTTCCCCCACCCCCCCCCCCCCCCCCCCCGCCCCTTCAAAACACTCAGATTGTTTTTCAGAGTCCATAGTCTCTAATGGTTCACCTCCCCTTCCAATTTCCCCCAACTCCCTTCTCCTCTCTAACTCCCCTTGTCCTCCATGCTATTTGTTATGCTCCACAAATAAGTGAAACCATATGATAATTGACTCTCTCTGCTTGACTTATTTCACTCAGCATAATCTCTTCCAGTCCCGTCCATGTTGCTACAAAAGTTGGGTATTCATCCTTTCTGATGGAGGCATAATACTCCATAGTCTTATAACACACTTTTAATGAACATACATGGAATGGCTGCATAAGGTACTTACTCAATTTCTGGCATTTAGAATGAATTTCACCTGGTGTTGCAGTATATTCAGTCTTTGCTATTATGAAATTGTAGCAAGAGTTCTGAAATGGTATCCATGGAGTAAATAAAACAGGAGATGGACACTGAACACTCTCAACTGTTCTGACCTCTTTTTCAGTCTCATCTAAAAAAAAAAAAAAAGGCAATGGTATGAATTCTAACTTTAGACATAAATGTTAAATCCTGTTCATGGTAATTAGGCTTGATTTGTAGGGAATATTCCAGAAGCCAATAAATAATAGCCTAATGATGCTTGTTCTGTTTATAGCCAAATATAATGTGACCTCTTAACTGGGTTTCTGTTGGAAGAAATTTGTTTAACACAGTTTCCTTCCACTCACTCCTGCTGTGAAATGAGTGAAAGAATATAAAACACGAGTTGCTGTTAGGTTAAATGTAGTTTCTGCCTTTCTGTGTCACCAAACCTCAAATACAAGGGGCAACCTCAGAGATGATACAAAGATATTAATAACGGGCACCTACCTATAACTTTGGGAATTCATCTTTAAGTTTCTGTTTACCAATATCTTCTCTAATTTCAGAGGTATATTTTATTTTTTATTTATTTTTTTAAAGGTACATTTTAATGAAATATGTGCTGTTCTAAGTTGTTGCTTCAAATGAAAGCAAATAGAAGTAGTTGAAAATCTGACATCTAGAAAATCTGGCTTTTTAAAAAATTTTATGAAAAAGCCATACATTTAAGAAGATGCAAACATAGATATGCTCTACTTGAAGCCAATCAGTAGTAAAGACCATTCAGAATCTCTCCCAGCTCACAACTCCCTTTGTCTGGAAAGTAGATGTATCTTCTTTCTACTGCAAATGCACAAATGTGGGCCCCTGGCAGTTGTATAACCACTTTCTTCTGACTAGGCTAGAGATCGTAAACCTTACTCAGTTGAGTGCATCAGATTCTCTCTAAGAATTTGGAAAGTGGATTGCAGGGATAGTCAATTCATTTCCAGTTACAGCTATAATCGAAAGCTACAGAGCTGCTGTGTTTCAACATGTGCAGAGAGAAGCAGAAAGTATATGAAAAGAAGAGTACAAATCCACAGAAAGAGAGGGGATAGGTGGGACACAGTATCCCTGGGTTCCTGATTCCATCCAGTTTCTGATTCCACTCTCATGAAGCTCAGCGATAACCTCATTTTTGAGGATCTAAATTTCCCTTTTGGCTTAATCTAGCTTGAGCTGGTTACTGTTACTTACAAACAAATGAATCTTAACAGTGACTCTTAAAAAGAAACTGTTGTTGATAAGAATTACCAAAAAAAATTCCCACAAATCAAGTTTCCTATAGAATATAAACATGAAATATATACAAAATGAGGGAAGTAGGGACTTAAAACTGAAAGACCAAGTACCATTGTCAGCTGACAAAAATGAAGATAGAACATGTCTAAAATAAATCAATGACAAAGTACCCAACACATAATAATTCTCCTTTAATACAAATTTTCATGAAAAATTTTGTTATAAAAAAGGATATGATTATAATTTCAGAACCAGATTTTACAAAACTACACCCCCAAATCTCACTATTCATGAAACTGATAATAATTGAAGAGTTAAAATATTTAAAATACTTAAAATTAGCATACTTCCTGGATAGTAGCAAATAGCACCTGGTTGCGTATGATCACAATCAGATGTTTTCCAGAATCCATCAGTGTCTAATATTACACAGTCTTCAAGTTGCTCATTATTTTCAGCCCAGCGACTAAATGGAAGATGTTTTCTATCTGACCAGCCGAAGTTGAGTTCATCCTGTAAGCAGCAGAAATATATTTCAAGTGGCAATACTCCGTGTTGTCCATTTTCTATTATTTTTGTCCCTCATCAATCTAATGACTTTTAATTTTACCATATATATATATATAGATTTATATATATAAAATCTATATATATATAAAATTTAAATATATTTAAATTAAATTTAAAAAAATATATATTATATATATTTAAATTTTACCTTATATTTAACACATAGTTACATAGACTTACCATGCACCAGGCACGGTTGTAAGGGCTTTGCAAATATCGGTTTACTTAATCTTCATAACAACCATATGAGATAGGAACTATTGCACCCATTTCACAGATGAGAAACGGAAGGCATGTTGTGTGCGCAGTGCTGGGATTCTAATCCAGGCCATCAGACTCTAGAGCCTATGGTCTGAGCCGTTAGACTGGGTTGCCTCATACATAACTGGAACTATGGGTTGTTGGAAGTCAGAGAAACAACAACACGCAGGAGTGGAAAGAACATGGGCCCTGGAGCTAAAGCATATCTAGTTTGGAATTCTGGTGCAGTCATGTATTAGTTTTTTTTTTTTTTTAAAGATTTTATTTATTTGACAGAGAGAGATCACAAGTGGACAGAGAGGCAAGCAGAGAGAGAGAGAGAGAGAGAGAGAGAGGAGGAAACAGGCTCCCTGCGGAGCAGAGAGCCCGATGTGGGACTCGATCCCAGGACCCCGAGATCATGACCCGAGCTGAAAGCATCGGCCCAACCCACTGAGCCACCCAGGTGCCCCAAGTCATGTATTAGTTTTTGATTTTACTTTGCCATGTTTCCATCCCCTCAGCTATTAAATGGATGTGACACTTAACCTCAGGGCTGGAATTAGTGGGGTGATGTGTAAAACACATAATGGCCAGCAGGTACACATGGCCACATAAATATTAGCTCCCTCCCTCTTAACCGTGACTCAGGCTGCTTTCACACTTGGGTTTATGGAGAAGCTTCCTCATTCACTCTATTTTATTATGCACTAAAAGACTGTGAACATCTGTCTGTCTTTACATTTTGCCAAGGGCCTGACCACCCACCTGTCCTGAGAGAGACTTTACAGAATAGCTACAAAGTCCAGGGGGACAGACTGTAGGGATACTGACCTATCTGTGCTTCTCCAAGGTGCTGACAGAGCACCAGGCCTTGTACACTGACCCAATGACATAAGCTGTCCTGAGACCCAAGGCAATTTTACATCACTGGTTGATTTGTATATTGGGTAAAGGCCACACACAATATCCTTAGTAACCCATAAATAGCAAACATGTTTAAGCTTCAACACCAACAACTGTTTTCATTCTGAAATTGTTCTCTACCAGGGTTCCAGCTGTAACTTTGTGGCCAGTTAATTCCCAAGCCCCTGTGGCCTCAGATGTGGCCCTTTGGCCATGTGATGTTAGCATTACCCTGGATTCCTTCACCTCTGCTGCCTTCACAACTAACCCAGGTATCTGGTCCTTTGGAACTTTTATTCCTTGTAGATAAATCCCTGCACCCTCTATCTCTGCTGAATACCCTCTTTCTTTATTAAGACTGTAAGTATCTCTTAACTAAATTCTTGACCTTAATTGATCTTAATTAAAACCTATCTTTTCTACAGGAATAATGTCCTTTCAATGCTCACAGGGGAAGACTGTTTGATTTTCCATTCTCAGATACCACCGGGCTATGAGAATGGGATAAGTATTTTTATTTCCTTCAGTCATTTCCTTTAGGGTTTATGCAAACTCCCAGATTCCTTGCCTCTTTTTGACTTTCACTTATAACTTGGCCTCCTTGTTCCTCCCTGACATTCACTAAGGTGATGCCTCATGTCTTGCTCTGTCCTCCTAGTCCTACCATTGACTTATGGCTCACCAGTTCCCCAGCCTTCGTGACTTCCTCTATTTCTATGTACTTCCACTTCTACATACTTAAGTGACCTGCTCCTGCGACACACTCTGGACTTTATATAACCCAGAACTGCCTCAGGCATTAGTTCAGACCAGCATCAGCTCCTGCATGAATTTTTTTACAAGAAAGCTCGAGATTGCTCACTTCCTCACCTGCCCTCTACCAATATAATTCTTCTTAGGTAAAAATCTGTTAATGTTACTACCATGTTTAAAATCTTTCAATACTCTTTCATTGCTTTCAATGTAAAGTTTTATTTGTATCCTGTCACGTTCCAAAGATTTAAGGCAGTTTATACAGATATGTAATAAAACTGATAAAAAAAGAGTGAAAGGAAAAAGAGAAACATAGGTGAAGACTGAAAATAGGGTAAGAGGGTGCCCGGGTGGCTCAGTTGGTTGAGCCTTACACACTTCAGCTCAGGTCATGATCCCAGAGTCCTGGGATCAAGTCCCATACTGGGCTCCTTGCTCAGTGGGGAGTCGGCTCTTCCCTCTGCCTCCTCCCCCACCAACCCCCTCTTGTGCCCTCTTCTTTTGCTCACTCGCTCTCTCAAATAAGTAAATAAAATATATTTTTTTAAGATTTTATTTATTTATAGGGGCACCTGGGTGGCTCGGTGGGTTAAGCCTCTGCCTTCGGCTCAGGTCATAGTCTCTGGGCCCTGGGATGGAGCCCCACGTCAGGCTCTCTGCTCCGCGGTGAGCTTGCTTCCCCCGTCTCTCTGCCTGACTCTCTGCCTACTTGTGATCTCTCTCTCTCGGTCAAATAAATCTTTTTTTTTTTAAGATTTTATTTATCTATTTGACAGAGAGAGAGAGAGCGAGAGAGGGAACACAGGCATGGGGAGTGGGAGAGGGAGAAGCAGGCTTCACGCTGAGCAGGGAGCCCAATGCAGGGCTCGATCATAGGACCCTGGGATCACGACCTGAGCCGAAGGCAGCTGCTTAATGACTGAGCCACCCAGGCACCCCAATAAATAAAATCTTAGAAGAGAAAATAAGATAAGAAACAATGTCAAAATCCTTAAGTGATGAAAAAAAGCTAAAAAATAGTATGATCCCAAATGTCTTAAAAATATACATGTGTACATAGGAAAAACCTTGAGAGATATATACCAAATTATTAAATCATATTTATTACTAGGTACTGGAATTACAGGTGATTTTAATTTCCTTTTAAAAAAAATTTACTGGGCACCTGGGTGGCCCAGTCAGTTGAGCGTCTGACTCTTGACTTCTGCCTAGGTCATGATCTTAGGGTTGTGAGATGGAGCCCTATATTGGGCTCTGCACTTGGTGTGGACACTGCTTGGGATTCTCTCTCTTCCTGTCTCTCTGAGCTCTCAGTCCCCCGCTCTCCCTCGATTCAACTCTGATTTTTAAATTCTTTTCTTCCTCTCTCCTTTGCATTGGCTGGAGAGGCAGGGCAGTTCCTGATTCCCACTCAGTCTTTAACTAGAATAAAAAGAAGTGTTCAGCTACACACGTCCACTTGAACTTTTTCTTCATCTAAACAATAAAGCACCACACCTTTCAAGAGTAGGAAGATGATGGCCACTAAAAATGACACACGTCATGAAATCTACTCACTGTAGTAAGACTTGACAATCTCCAGGTTCTTTCAGTTTGATATGAGAAATGCTGTGTACAACAAAATTTCACATTCCATCACCCAATCTGGGCAGTTGGGACTGAAAACTTACGTCTTGACTGGAGAGTCCAATCCATAGAGAGGAGTTATGAAGAACGCCCTGCACAGTTAGGAACGCCTGCTGGTAAGGGTCTGTGATGCTCACCAGCTGCATGTTATCCTTCTGACACTCCCTTAGAGCATCAAACCAAGTCATAGGCTTCAGGATGATTCTGTACAGATTATTTAGATACTTCACTGTGTCTGAAGTGTTCTGCACGGTCTGTTTGCTTTCAACTTCTATGTGTAAAAGGAAAAAAAAAACACAAAAAATCACCCACTCTGCAAGTCATGGGACATTTCCTCAAGGTTCTCCACAATAAGTACTTCAGATATTACTTATCTGTTCATTAGTTTTGGATTTTGGTTAGGCGAACTAGGTATGTCTGGCTGTATACCTTAGGTATATGTGTGAGCCACAACATTTGTTTTCTAAAATTAGAATAAAATTCTGTTTTTGTTGATCTGATTTAGGAAGGAAAAAAGAGCTGTAAGTAAAAGTATCCTGCCATAAGATTACCATTTCAGGTTGGTGTCAAATACCTCCTTTGTTTAAACTCCTTCAACAAGAGAAAGTGTTAGGTGTTCCCTTACAAAGTTTCCATCTGGGAGAGCTCCAATGAAAAAAATGTACAAAACAACCCACAAAAGGCTGTACTGAACTACTGCTTTACAGTACTTCTCTGAAGAAAGCAGTTACTAAATAGTATGAACAAATGAGCATGGTTTAATTTAACAAAAATTTCTTTAGAAATACATGGATTATCTACTTGAGGTTTTCATTACATGACAACTTTTTAAAATCATTTGTTAAAAACATTGTAATCAATGAAAACAATGTAATACCTTCTAAAAACATCTCTTTGAGAATATGGATGATTCTTATTTTTAGCACACATTTTTTTTTTTTTGGATTACAGTGAGGTATACACAGTGATCCGTTTATAATGCTTCACACCTTTTTGTATGTGTGTGATAAACTTAGTTGTGAATGTTTACCAAAGTCAATTAAAAACATTACACTTTTTCTCTTTTCTCCAAGATAGAAAGTAATAACTGAAAAATGTCAGAATAGAAAAAAGAACAAAATTCAACCATAACTTACTATAATTAGACAACTCTTTTTAACAAATTCCATCTGATACTTAATTTTGATATTTAATTAAGTAAAGCAATGTTAATTGAAAAAAAAATCACATTCCATTTGAGATAACCAATATGGATTTAGCCATGTTGAAATTTTAAGGAAGCTATGTTTATAAATTAATATTAATTCATTTATAAGATTTTTGTGAAAAAATATTGCATATCTCTAACAGTATAAAGTACCAAAGTTATCTAGATAATAATTTATACCTGAATATTTCTGACAGAGAGACAGAGTGTGGTGTTCACTGCAGGAAGTAAAATTCCATGTCCCAGTATAAGGCGACTTTTGAAGGTTGAGTATTAGTGCACAGTGGTATTGGGACTCTTCCTCAAAAATCTAAACAAAAAGGCAAACATGTACAAACAATCATGAAACTATAACTGTCTGAAGATCCTAGCAGGAGAACTTTATATTCCAAATTGGATTTTTCCTCCTGTAAAAAATTCCATTAAAGAGTTGAGCATGAGGGCACCTAGGTGGCTCAGTGGGTTAAGCCTCTGCCTTCGGCTCAGGTCACAATCTCAGGGTCCTGGGATTGAGCCCCACATTGGGCTCTCTGCTTGGCAGGGGGCCTGCTTCCCCCTCTCTCTCTGCCTGCCTCTCTGCCTACTTGTGATCTCTCTGTCAAATAAATAAATAAAATCTTAAAAAAAAAATAAAAGAGTTGACCATGAAATCACAAGAAAACCTTCAAAAATTTCCAAAGCATGGGAAAAAGGCAACTAACTTTAGAAATTATAAAACAGTGGCAATATTATTAAATATAAATCCTAAACAGATAAAGAAAAACTGGTAAAAGTAAGATGAAAACACAGTTATAGTAATATCTAGCTCTCTGCTATCATTCTTCACATTTCAAAGCAAAAAAGTAATGATTGTTAATTCAATTTATCAGATGTTTATAAAAGTTTTATGATGACAAGCTGTAGATACTACACAATAGAGAACTCACCTTAAAGCTTTGATCCTACACTAGTCACTCTAAAAACATCTAGAAATAAAAGTATCTATTTAGAGTTCATTCCCTGACCACAAATCAGTAATACTAGATATAAAATTTATTCAAATTATATTGTTCCTACAGTTTTTGTATGTTTGAAACGTATTACACACTTAGAAAAATAAGACAAGTAAGCTTATCCCAGGAGCTATAGATTTTTTAAAAAAAACACATACATACATACATGCTTCACAATAAACACTGATCCAAAAATGAAACAAAATAATTATAGTTAAGAATAATAAGGGGAAGATCACAAGGGATATGAGTATAACTTTTTATAGAGTCAGACATGTATTCTTCTTCTTAAGTTTTTTATTTGAGTATAGTTGACACACAATGTTACATTGCTTTCAGGTGTGCAACATAGTGATTCAACTTCTCTGTATGCTATGCTGTGCTCACCCCAGTGTAGTTACAGGCAATCCAATTATAGTATCATTAACTATATTCTCCATGATGTGCCTTTTATTCCTGTGACTTATTCATTCTCTAACTGGAAGCCTGTACCTTCCACTCCCCTTCACCCAGTTTGCCCATCCCTCCACCCCCTTCCCTTTGGCAGCCATAACTTTTCTCTGCATTTATAGGTTTGATTCTGCTTTTTGTTTGTTTATTCATTTGTTTTTGTTTTTTCACATGAATGTTTTCCACATGACTGAAATAAGATGGTATTCGTCTTTTTCAGTCTGACTTATTTCACTTAGCATAATATAGCCAGGTCGATTCATGTTGTTGCAAATGGCAAGATCCCATATGTTTTTATGGTTGTGTAATATTTCTGTGTGTGTGTGTGTGTGTGTGTGTGTGTGTGTGTGTGTGTATACCACATTTTCCTTATCCATTCTCTATCGATTGATACTTAGTTGCCTCCACATCTTTGCTATTGTAAATAATGCTGCAGTAAACATAGGGGTACACACATTTTTTTGAATTAGTGTTTTAATTTTCTCTGTGTAAATGCCCAGTAATGGAGTTATGCAAATATGTATTATTAAATATATATATATATTTTTTAAAAGATTTTGTTTATTTATTTGTCAGAGAGAGAGAGAGAGAGAGAGAGCAAGCACAGGCAGACAGAGTGGCAGGCAGAGGCAGAGGGAGAAGCAGGCTCCCTGCCGAGCAAGGAGCCCGATGCGGGACTCGATCCCAGAACGCTGGGATCATGACCTGAGCCGAAGGCAGCTGCTTAACCAACTGAGCCACCCAGGCGTCCCTAAATATATTGTTTTTAAAAAGAAAGATGAACTAAGAATTGAACACAGGAGATTAGAAAATGAACAAAAAATATAACTCCAGAAAAAAAAACCAGGATAGAAAAATGTAGTAGTATTTGTAAATACATCTCAAGCAAGAAGTAGAAAAAAGGTGGAGAAGAGGGAGGAGAAAACCAAGAGACACCAGTTCTGTAAAAATCTAAATAAGAAAAAATTAAAACACAACCAAAATAAGTTATGGAGATTTAGAAAGATAACAGCATACACAATTTTATTTGAATAGATTTGAAAATCTAAGAGAGGTGTGCCTGGCTGGCTCAGTCAG
The DNA here is from genome assembly GCF_002288905.1 of Enhydra lutris kenyoni. NCBI lineage: Eukaryota > Metazoa > Chordata > Mammalia > Carnivora > Mustelidae > Enhydra > Enhydra lutris. Next base: position 57,400,231 of record NW_019154085.1, read on the forward strand.
AAGAGTGTGTGACTCTTGATTTTGGGGTCATGAGTTTGAACCCCATATGGGGTGTAGAGATTACTTAAATAAAAAAAAAAAACCTTAAAAAAGACCCGAAAATCCAAATGAAATGGGGAACTTATCTTGATAAGCACAAATTAGCATAACTGTTGTAAGGAGAAGCAGAAACGTCAAAATGTACTAGTAACTTCAGAGGAAATTGAAAATTAATACTAATAGTTCATTTTAAGAACTGTATGTGAGATAGCTAAAAGCTTTAAATGAATTATTTTATGTAATTCTCCATTGTATTGTAGGTATAATAGTATCAGAATTTACCTATGAGAAATTGAGGCTTAAGAAAACTTAAGTGGACTTCTAAAGGCATACTAAATGGCTCAATGGAATTCAAACCCAGTCAATGTGATTTTGGCATTTAGGCATTCGAACACTGCACCAAATCCCTTTAGCATTAACGAAGGATCTCTGAAAAGGGTTCTAGCATCACATGACTTTGTAGGTAATTGCTTCAAACTTTCAGGGAAAGATAGTTCTCCAGGCTGAGTCATAATTTCAAGACACAAAGGCAGAAAGCTAACCAGTTTATCTTCTAAAGCTAACATAATCAGAAAAAAAAAAAATCGGACAATATAGCGTAAAAAATTAACTCTATGAACAGAGATTCCCAAATACAATTCTAATTAGTCCAATTCCGTACACTAGTAAGTTAATAATCCATTCAGAGCAAATAGATTTTATGTTAAGATGAAGATGGTTTAATATAAATATATGACAATTTTAGCAGATGCTGGAAATAAGCTTTAGAAAAATCAGTATTTATTCCTGAATAAAAGCTCTAAATAAGCTAGTTACAGAATGATATAACTTAAACGGAGTTGGCATCGGGGCACCTGGGTGGCTCAGTCAGTTAAGAGTGGACTCTTGATCTCAGCTCAGGTCTTGATCTCAGGGTCATGAGTTCAAGCCCCATGTTGGGCTCTGTGCTAGGTGTCAAGCCTACTTAAAAAAAAAAAACAAAACAAAACCTAAAAAAAACAAACAAAAAACCCCAAAGAGTCAGCATCATATGTAACAATGAGAGACTGCAGACAGTCCTACAAAATCCAGATCACGTCTAGGATGGTGGTTATTCCTTCTGGTACTACCACAGTTCTGGAAGTCCTACCATATGTAATAAAGCATAAACTGGTATTTGAAGATTATGATTATCTAATTAGGAAACCCCCAAAATCTAGTGAAAAACTCTGAGAAGTAATAAGAGATTTTAAGTAAGATGGCCAATGAAATAAATACATAAAAATACTAAAACAATAACTTTCTACATGTCAGTGAGAAAATCAAGAAAGAACCTGCCACTCTTAGAAGCAATGAGATATGGAGGGCTCTAAGGAAAGACCTGAATAAATGGATATACTATACCATATTCTTGAATTGAAAGATTAATAAAAAGATGTTAATTCTCCCTAAAATGTTGTTAAATTTTTATCAGAATTTTAAAAATTTGTTTTAGTTGGAGATTGACCAAATAATTATAGTTTGGAAGAATGGACAAGAATAGCTAAAACTATTTTTAAAGGTATATATAAAGGTAACTATTTTTATTATATTTTTTAATATGTAAAATTAAAGTATTTAGATCAAGGTCATAGCTATATAAGAGTATAACTCATGCACACACACAATATATGATAAAGGAGATATCCTATATTGCTTTTAACAAATGGAAGTATATGCAATAAGTGATGTTAGACAAGATTACGGAAAAGCATTTAGTATTCACTGACAATATATACCATAAACCACAGTTGTATCATGCTGTCAGGAGACAAAGGCAAAGAAAATATACACATATATTTAACTAACATTTATATGATGAACTTTCTAACCTAAAAGAAATGGAGGAAAAAAGGAAAAAAAAAACAGATTTGAACGTAAACCTGTGCAAAAAATCAAAACCTATTTCTATAATATCTTCAGTATTCAGCATTTAAGAGAAAAAAAAAACCTACAGGAATATTTTTAATAAACACAAGAAACAGAGTAAGCAGGGTTTGATAAATATTGGCAAAGAATAAGAACATTCATACCTGATGAAATTCAAATTACTATTGAACTTACAGAAGTTTGTTTTCATTTGATATAGAGAAATATAAACAAAAACATGATTGATATATTTAAATTACCAAATTAGCAAAAATTTTTAAAAGACAATGATCCTTAGATGTAACATAGTAGAGACGCTAAGAACACTGGTTCTGCAGACTCCTGGACCTAGATTTAAATGCCAACTGCATGCGTAGCTGCATACCTGGGGGCAAGTTACATGACTCCTGTTTCTACATTTCTTAGAGGTGGAGTAACAGACCTTTTCGCATCTACTGCGCAGATTAAATGAAATAATGCATATGATGCATTAGCAAAGTGCCTGACACATATTAGCTGCTCAACACGTGTTAGAAATTATTAATATGCTGGTATGGATAGAATGGCAATCCTAATATATTACTGACAAAAATATAAACTCATAAACCGTTCTGGAAAGCATCTGGCGATCAAAGCTTTTAACTACTTATATCTTTTGATTGGGCTATCGACTTCCTGAATCTATCTTAAAGAGGTAATCTGAACTATAACCAAAGATTATGCACAAAAATGTTCACTGTAGCACTATTTATGATTATGCAAAAATGGGAACAGCCTGAACACTCAGCACTGGTTAGATAAACGGTGGCATACCTATCAAGAAATACTGCATTAACTATTAAAATGCTTATCGAGTACATCTTTTAATGGTATAAGGAACTACTTATGATAGAATACTAAATGAGAAAAGCAGAATACAAGATCTTATCTATGTCAGAAAGATAATTTATGAAAAAGTCCTAGAAGAAATAATACTGAAATACTTATTGTGATTTCCTAGATTAGGGTTCAAACATGGTTTGAGACTCCTTTAATTGACTCACCTATGTGATAATGAAATAGGATAAAATAGGACAAGGAGAATAGACTAGATAGAGTAGAATAGAATAGAAAGAAAATATCAGTGTGCACACCCTGTAAGGGCAAGTATTGTTTCCTGAAACATGTTTCAATTAAATATTATATTTATAGTCATGTACTAAATAGTAATTTAAATGTATTTCTTACTATGGGTTACGGTTACAAGTTTAAAAGCTACTGGCCTAGGGACACCTGGGTGGCTCAGTCAGTTAAGCAGCTGCCTTTGGCTCAGGTCATGATCCCAGGGTCCTGGGATCGAGTCCTGCATTGGGTTCCTTGCTCAGCAGGGAGCCTGCTTCTCTCTCTGCCTCTGCCTGCTTGTGTGCTCTCTCTCTGACAAATAAATAAATAAATAAATAAATAAGTAAAATCTTTTTAAAAGCTACTGGCTAAGTGGGATCAGGGTTGATAGTTTTCTGTATTGTGCTAACTCTTCTATAACTCTCAAATTTTCTATAGTAACCAAGCATTATTTTAATATTTACTTTGTACATAATTACACATGACTCAGAGTTCTCTTTGCCACCAACATCTACCTTGAGCAAAGTTGTACTGCATCAGGAAAATTGGCTGATTATTGTCTAGGGCATATCTTTGGAATCTGAGTTTAAAGTTAATTTCATCTTTGCCATTGTGCAAAAGGTGGTCAGACAGAGCAGTGGGCAGCAGAATCACGGTTTAGGGTAGTTACTGTTAATATGATACTTTTTCCCCTTTCTTTATGTTTGGCTGTTAGGGAAAAATCATCACTAATCATCAGTTTTGTACTATTGGCCTCAGGAGAGAGACTCACATCCCAAAATGTTAAGTAAAGCACTTTTATTTGCTTCTATTTGCATTTCACTACCTGATGGCTTTTTTGTGGTTGTGAAGTAAGTGCTATGGAGTCTGGAGCTGGTGTGAAAATCTGGGGCACCTGCTTGAATGCCAGGGAACTCCTGTGGTTCTTCTTGGGATAGTTTTCCTGAGATGGGAATCAGATGAGATACAAGTCACCCAGTTAAAGCACACATTCTATAGTTCTTAGTATGTTCAATTGTGCAACCATCATCCCCAATCCTTCCTTGTACCTTAGCCTCTGGCAACCACTAATTTACATTTTATCTTTGAAGATGTGCCTGCTCTGAACATTGCATTTAAGTGGATTCATAAAATAGACCCTTGTTCTTAATCCAATAATTTATAGGAGACTTGGGTATTTCTCAGAGCTATATAGTTTTTTTCTTTTTTAGAGAGAGAGCAAGTGTGTGCACACATATATGCACGAAAGCAGAAGTGGAGAGTGGGGGCAGAGGGAAAAGGAGAGAGAGAACCTTTTTCTTAAAAATTAACATATAATGTATTATTTGCCTCAGGGGTACAGGTCTGTGAATCATCAGTCTTAACACATTTCGCAGCACTCACCATAGCACATACCCTCCCCAATGTCCATAACCCAACCACCCCATCTCTCCAACCCCTCTCCCCTCCAGCAACCCTCAGTTTGTTTCCTGAGATTAAGAGTCTCTTATGGGTCGTCTCTCTCCCTAGTCCCATCTTGTTTCATTTATTTCCCTCCCTAACCCCCACAACCCCCGGCCCTGCCTCTCAAATTCCTCATATCAGAGAGATCATATGATAATTGTCTTTGGAGTGAGACAATCTTAAGCAGGCTCTGTGCCCAGCAAGAGCCCAAGGCAGGGGTGGATCTCACAACCCTGAGATCACGACCTGAGTTGAAATAAAGAGCCTAATGCTCAACTGACTGAGCACCCGGTGCCCTGAGTGATATAGATTTCTGATTAAAAAAACTTACATGTGTTGGTATTTGCAGCCTCCCACCAACTAATAATGGGTGAAAGTTACTGTATGTCAGCTCTCGGTTATCCGTCCATTTGCTTATCCTTTCATAGGCGGTCCAGCGCAAACCAATCCATAAAGTAGCTTCCATTTCCGGAAGCAAGGATGTAATAAAATCTGTCAGAAAGAAATTTTTTTTTTTAAAGCATTTGACTTATTCAAATTAAAGATACACTAAAAATGTCAATGAATACCTCTGGCTTACCTACAAAGAGATTCTTTCACTTATTCTGTAACAAAGTAGTTTAAGAAGATTTTTTTAATATGGTAATTCCCCAAAGACTCTCAGAACTAACTTGGCCCCCAGATCAGAATAAAACATGTTTTCAAAAATAATTCTATTACCTTGCTCTCTCTGGCTCAGCACTGAAGGAAGGGTACCACCATAGGTATGACAAGTATCACTCGCTTGGGAAAATGTGAGAGACTTTGGTTTGACTTTTAGAAAACACTGCAAACAAAACACATATATGAAGCATAAGATTCCAGACACAGGAAAGCTCACATAGGAAATAAACACCTCCTCTTTACGAGGGCTGCTAATTTTTGACCTGTGAGATATGTAAATCACAAAGTGGTACTATACAAATGCAGATCTACACCCTCAATATAAAAAACTAGAGATTGGTCTATTAGTCAAACTATTTTTTAAAAAAAATCTCCCATTTATTGAGTGCTTCCCATGTGCTAAACAGTAAGCATAATACTATCTCATTTAATTAATCGCACAACAAATGGGGAAACTGAGGCACAGGGCAGTGCAGTAAGTTCACCCATAAGTGAAATAGTCAGACAGTGGTATGGTCAGCATTTAGATTCTGTTCCATCTGATTTCAAGGGCTGCACTCATAATCATCACCTCCTTATATAAAAACACACATTTTAAAAGAAATCATCCCCCTTGCTTTCTTTTTTCTTTTTTTATTATGTTCAGTTAGCCAGCATATAGTACATCATTAGTTTTTGATGTAGTGTTCAATGATTCATTAGTTGTGTTGACACCTGGTGCTCATCACCATACATGCCCTCTTTAATACCCATCACCTGGCTACCCCATTTCCCCCACACTCATCCCCCTTTCTTTGGGCAGGATACTTTAATTCAAATTTACATCAACTATGTAAATTAATTTAGTCCCCGTATCTTTGGGGGAAAAAAAAGATTGTTCTAATTTTAAAAAGCCAAAATATGTCCTTACTATTTTAGCTTTGGTACAGATGCTTTCAGTCGTCATATCTTCCTTTCTCTTTTCGATGTGATGATCATGTTAGTGTGGAGTGGTACACCCTAAATAGTGTTCCTTGAACCATTCTACAAAATGCTTTTTTTCAGCCTCCTTAGACACTGGAGTGGCCAATGAGCTATATATGTCATTGGGTGGCTTCTAGAAACCTAGACAGAACACCCTGAACTTGAGCTTGGAAGTTTTATTATGTTGAAGATGACAGAGCAAAAAGACAAAAGGAGTTTGGATTTGAAGATGTCCTGGAGCTTCCATCCCAGCCCCAACCTTCTTACTGTCAAACTTCTTTCATGTGAGAGAACAGACTTTTTTCCCACTTTTTTTTTTTTAATTAACATATAATGTATTATTTGCCCCAGGAGTACAGGTCTGTGAATCATCAGTCTTACACATTTCACATCACTCACCATAGCACATAACTTCCCCAATGTCCATAACCCAGCCACTCTATCCCTATCACCCCACCCCCCTAGCAACCCTCAGTTTGTTTCCTGAGATTAAGAGTCTCTTATGGTTTGTCTCCCTCCCCAGTCCCACCTTGTATCATTTTTGCCTTCCCTACCCCCAATGACCCCTCACCCTGTCTCTCAAATTCCTCATATCAGGGAGATCATATGATAATTGTCTTTCTCTGATTGACTTATTTTGATTAGCATAATACTTTCTAGTTCCGTCCACGTCGTTGCAAATGGTAAGATTTCCTTTCTCTTGATGGCTGCATAGTATTCCATTGTGTATATATACCACATTGTGTATATATACAACATTCATCTGTTGGTGGACATCCAGGTTCTTTCCATAGTTTGGCCATTGTGATGTTTTAACATAGTATAGCAATCTCTTACTTAGCAGCCAAATGCACTTCCAAAGAGATACATATACCAATATGGATTATGCATTTCAAAGAGGCAGATATGGAAGGTAGCATTTCCCAAACCTATTTAATCACTGAACCCTTTTGGAGGCAAGATCAATGACGGATATTTTATTAGCATATGTGTAGTGTAGTACCTCAAAAAGTTTGGGAAATATTGGTCTAACTTAATTGGTAGATGCTGCTTGAATGCTTTCGTTCAAGTGGAAAATACATCAGCCAGAAATTGTCAGTTTCCTTCATGCTATATAGTTTTATTATTTAAAGTATTATAATCCATTGACCAATTAACTTCAGCAATTTAAGTTTACTAGCACAGAATAGGAACATAGTTCTTTGAAAGACCTGTAGGTGTTACTAACTTGAGAGTTGACTTGGTTTCTGGCACTCTAGGGGATCAGGCGAGTTACTGAGACACGCAGAGGCTATCTTAGTGAAGTTATTTGATGGGCTGCGATTCTGCCACAGGCCACACAGCCATCATGAAAGCAATCATCATTTGTACAATGTAGCAATTCTCTCTTTACCTTATTCTGAAAAGTAATCCAATCCCCAGAGCACTGTATTTTAGCTGCAGAATCTGGACTGTATTTTTCTAATGAAGAGACATTATATTTTTCACAGATGAAAGGCAACTTGGTACCACAGTCTGTCGGTTTATTTAAGTCTGAGAAATGAAAAGCAAGATTACAGGGGTGAGAATTTTCCATTCAGCACATTTTAAAAACAATCCAGTAGTAAAGAAAATCTCTTTCAGTTGATCTTTCCCAAACAGTTAAAATACATTCCTTTTCTTCTCTAGCCCTTTCTATCTTTTGTTATTACTCATATCAGTAGGTTATAGCATATCAGCATTGCCTGTAAAAATGCACACATTTGGTGGAAGGACCACAGTTACCTCCACAGTGGCTGGTGGTGGGAGATAGGTTGAAAGCGAAAGTTAATGAAGGGGTAAGAGACCTAAACCATATTTAGAATTGCTACCTGTTTATCTTTGCAAATTTGTATATGCTTCTCAGTAATGAAAGCAGTAAGTTTATTTCTACGTAACGGCTTTAGGATAAAGGAAGTCAAAATATTCATAGTGAAAAGCACTTTTATTTGCACTTGGAATTTGAGCCATGGCCATTAGCAATAAGTCAAAATAAGATGAAGCAACAAAAGGTGTAATCAAAAGGACAGCAAGGTTAAGCTGGTAATTGAATCTGAAGTTCACATATTACATAATCAACATTAAAGGATTTGGAATTAATTTACCGCTAAACCAAGTCTTGGCAGACATGCACAGGCATTCCTCCCGAAATGTTATAGGAAAGTGAGGCCATGGGTATCGTGAGCTGAAAGAAAATGAGAGATTTCACAGCTCATAATGTAGTTACATGTTCTATTCTGTTTTTTTAACTATAATTTTAATTCTAAATTTAATGTTATGCCATTACTTTATACCACTTATTTCTTGATGCTAATATGCAAAAGGACTTGGTTTCTGTGGTCCATGCAGCTTACGGATTAATGTTCAAAACATATTATAAATAGCATTTTCTAAAGGGGAATTTGGGATGGCTCCTTTCCAATGACTTTACAAAGGCAGCATCAATGGTGTCACATACTACATAGAATGACGATCTACTGGCTGCTCCGCAGTTCTCACCCACCACTTCTGTTCATCACCAGATATCTGAAAAACAAACCGACCAACCAACAAAATCACCCATCCTTGTGTGTGCTGAGTTTTCTGGAAAAGTTTCATTTAAATGCCCAGTCCCACCATAACCACAACTGCTAACATTTCCAGACATTCCATTACTTTGGTCTCTAAATTATAGGGTCTTTTCATCAAAGAAGTAGCTGAAAACTCTTTGTATAACAGTATGTGCTATTTTGCATAAGAAAATATGGTCACTGTAATTATAGGCATATGTTAATTGGATATGGAGTGTTCTATTGCAAATAATTATAAATTTAAAAATATAAAATTATTTTTCCTACAAAAACCTGTTTTACAAAGTTAGTTATTAGAAGAAACAAAAACTCACATTAACTAGGGGTGCCTGGGTGGCTCAGCTGGTTAAGCATCTGCCTTTTGCTCAGGTCATGATCCCAGGATCCTGGGATCAAGGTCCACATTGGGCTCCTTGCTCAGCTGGGAGCCTGCCTCTCCCTCTCCCTGCTACTCCCCCTACTTGAGCTCTCTCTCTATCTCTCTGTCAGATAAATAAAATCTTTACGAAAAGACAAAACTTAACTTTTAGTACAAAATCCAACAAAGAATTAGAATATTTTATATTATCTAATTACACTTATCTTATAAATTGACACTTATAATTAATCTTGAATATTTTAAAACATTATACAGTTCTTTTTTTTTTTTTAAGATTTTTATTTATTTATTTGACTGACAGAGATCACAAATAGGCAGAGAGGAAGGCAGAGAGAGAGAGGGAAGCAGGCTCCCCACTGAGCAGAGAGCCTGATGCAGGGCTCGATCCCAGGACCCAGAGATCATGACCTGAGCCGAAGGCAGAGGCTTAACCCACTGAGCCTCCCAGGCACTCCTATGCAGTTCTATTTAACTTTTCTGCCATGAAATGAACTTGGATGTTGTTAGGTAAATTTTACTTGACAGGAACATTTAACTTCTATAGATTTTGGTAAGATTTCTGAAATAATTTCTAATGGAACAAATATAAAAATAAGAAAAATATTTAAAAATATATTCTCTCAAATTACATTTGCTATTTTGTTTTTGATGGCTTTTAGTCCTGCAAGAGATGTCACTGTAGCCAGAGAGCTGTGATTGCTAGCACAGTACAGGACAGCTTCTTCATAGTTCAAGTGAGGATCAGCAACAAACCAATATTCACTCCCTTCAATTACAACTGGAGGTCCGTGAATTCCAGCACGCTCTAAAGACGAAGAAAAATAATGGAGTTACGCACAGATCAAACTGCACCCTCTCAGCATGAATTAGTGTTTGAAACTATTTATAAATAGTAATGCATTAGATTTTTGACTTGCTCTGGCCAGGGCAGTGCTGCTTGCCAAGCACCAAGGATTTCTGAGCCAGTGAAAGACTTTGCCACCCTCCTGTACTCACAGAGGGGAACAAATCCAGGCCCAAAGCCTCATCCCCCACCAGCCAATTACCTTTCCTCCTCCGAGGTATTTCATCTCCCTTGAAGAGGTAATAGAGAAGCTGGCACTTAGGCCTGGGCTTCAGTAATTAACTAAGTACATTACTGAGAAGCTAGAGCAGCTTTGGCTAAATTTCAGTTTTCTTAACTTACCTGGATTGTACCAGTCTGGTGTTTTTGGAATACGGCCTGTATAAGAAAGAAAGCAAAAGGCTCAAGATTAGTATCCAATTACAGATAATGTCATACTATAAGTAAGTGCCCTTAATCTAACTCAAGAGCACTTGCAGGATTGCTGAGTTCGACCATTTCTGGCCAAACCATTTTCTTTCATATGATGATTGCTTCGGTTTGAATTCGTGTGGCTTAAGCTAAAGCTGCATCAGTGACAATCAAAAAGGCAGACCCGTTAACTATTAAAGTATTCCTAGCAGTTCTCTACCTTCTGTCACAGAAGCCACAAAGGAAGACTAGATGGATTAAAATACGGCTAATAATTAGAAAGTGTAGAAGCCGTAATTAAAATACGGCTAATAATTAGAAATTTAATAATAATTAAAATAGGCTAATAAATCAGTATATTATCCACATTACATAGAAGCACTAAGGAGTAGGCACCAAGATAATCATCACTGCAGGATGAGGTTATTCAAAAACTACTTTTCCCTCTAATGCAATTTGAATAATTGTTCTAAAAGCCTGGGTCGCTAGAGTTCATTGTCCCCCTGGGTATCTTTGTAAACAAGGGACAGTAATTGAGTATTGAAACTTTTGAGGAGGTGAGAGACAAACATGGAGAAAAATAATAAAAATCACCCAGAATTCCTGGTTGGACACAGAGAAAATATGGTACTTTATAAAGAATGATGGGGCTTGAAATTGGGTGGGTCAGGGTCCAAATGCCCTCAGACCTTCACTGCTGTGGGACTTTGGATCAGCTGCTAAGGTCCCTGAGACTCAATTCTCTATTCTATTAAAAAAAACAAGACTCAGGGCACCTGGGTGACTCAGTGGGTTAAAGTCTCTGCCTTCGGCTCAGGTCGTGATCCCAGGGTCCTGGGATAAAGCCCCACATCAGGCTCTCTGCTCAGTGAGGAGCCTGCTTCCCCCTCTCTCTCTGCCTGCCTCTCTGCCTATTTGTGATCTCTGTCTGTCAAATAAATAAATAAAAAATCTTTTAAAAACAAACAAACAAACAAACAAAAAACAAGACTCCACCACCTATCTCACAATGACTGTAAAAATCACTTTAAGATGGTCTCTACAAAAGCACCCAGACAATTCCAGGGCTGAACATCTCCCTGCAGGATGCTAGTTGCTTTCCTCTCCCTTTACATTCTGGTTGTAGGTCATATGGCTTTCAAGGCAAAGACATAGTTTGATGACTATTAGAAATTACAGGGTAAAATAGCTATTCTTAATTTTGCTGTTGTATCTGGGCCTAATGCAGAGAAGATCCTACTCAGAGGACTGCCTGTATATCCAACATCTTGGTTTCTCTCTGTGAGTCAGTGCTTTGTATATGGGATAATTTCTATCAACAATGGGTTAAATCAATTAAAAATATGCATAGTTTCTTGTTTGTAATCTTGTCAAAAACTTTTGTTCAGACACATGAAAAAATGCCCAACATCAATTGGCATCAAGGAACTACAAATCAAAAACCACAATGAGATACCTCACACTGGTCAGAACGGCTAAAATTAACAAGACAACAAATGTTGGCAAGGATACAGAGAAAGAGGAAGCCTCATACACTGTTGGTCGGAAAGCAAACTGGTGCAGCGACTCTGGAAAATAGTATGGAGGTTCCTCAAAAAGTTAAAAATAGAACTACCCTAAGACCCACCAATTGCACTACTAGGTATTTATCCAAAGGACACAAAAATAGTGATTCAAAGAAGCACATGCACCCCAATATTTATAGCAACAACGTCCACAATAGCCAAAATATGAAAAGAGCACAGATACCCATAGACAGACGAATGGATAAAAAAGATGCCGTATGTATATATATGGTATAGGTATTATATATATGGTATTTTATATATATTCCATATAATGGAACATCACTCAGCCATCAAAAAGAATTAAGTCTGGCCAGTTGCAGCACTGTGGACCTAGTGTTCTTATGCTAAGTGAAAGAAGTCAGTCAGAGAAAGACAAATACTGTATGATTTCACTCATATGTGGAATTTAAGAAACAAAAGAGATGAACATAGGGGAAGGGATGGAAAAAATAATATAAAAATAGAGTGCAAAGCAAACCATAAGAGATTCTTAACTATAGGGAACAAACTGAGAGTTGTTGGTGGGGAGGTGCGTGGGGGAGATGAGGTGACTGGTAACTGGGTGATGGGCATTAAGGAGGGCACTTGATGTAATGAGTACTAGGTGTTACATGCAACTGAGGAATCACTAAATTCTACCCCTGAAACTAATATTACAGTATATGCTAACTAAATTGAATTCAAATAAATTTTTTTTTTTTTAAAGATTTTATTTATTTATTTGACAGAGAGAGATCACAAGCAGGCAGAGAGGCAGGTAGAGAGAGAGGAGGAAGCAGGCTCCCTGCTGAGCACAGAGCCCAATGCGGGGCTCGATCCCAGGACCCTGAGATCATGACCTGAGCCGAAGGCAGCGGCTTAACCCACTGAGCCACCCAGGCGCCCCTCAAATAAAAATTTTTAAAGAATCTGTTCATTTGTTTTTTGGAGGAAGCTATGTCTAACCTTGAAATTTCTTTAAATTAGTGAGAAAAGCAGAGTGTAAGGCTTTTTTTGTTTGTTTGTTTGTTTGTTTGTTTGTTTGTTTTTTATGAGATTATGTATGTGTGTACAAGATACCAAGAAGTATAATAAAAGAATAGGTACATTTGGGTAGTGGCATTATAGGTGATTTTCCTAAAAACATTTTTATGAGCTTTATTTTTGATACTATTTTTTCAATTAAAAAACAATATTTTAAAACTATGTATATCTATAGTGGTTATGGTTATTTAAAAAATTTTAGCTTGTCAAAATATCCCTTTTAGAGAAGAGGACTAATTAGAACCAAATGGATCAGGTAATAAGAAAGGCAAATACTCTGGTTTCTCTTCAGATCATATGAATCTTTTTTGCCTTTTTTAAAAAGGCAAGAGCTAGAGAAAAGATATGGTGATTTAGGCTATTGAAGAAGTAAACTGCTTTCAAAAAACCAGAAAAATACAGATTAATACAGAAATAATCCAGTTGAGCAGACTCTGGTGGCTCTACTAACTGATATGACACATTTTAACTTAGAATTTAGGGACTATCGAAGAGGAGTTTACATAACATTTAAATTCTAGCTCCAACAATCAGTGATTGCTTCAAACCACTGTGAATAGGCTGAGACAGGAATTTCTTTAGTTTTGGAATTGTGTTTCTGCATGGGGAAGGCAGGGGTGTCATTATTTAGAAGATTTATTTATTTAGTTAATAGATTTATGCTTGCTAAGTTAGTTAATTCCTTTCTTTTTTGTTTAAAATAAAAAATACATAACAAGAAAAAAAAAAGACAACCACATGCTCTTTGGAATATTTCCTGTGGTTACTGGTTTGTAATTCCTATGGTTATGCTGGTGTGAATTCTTGGGTCTTCCCCACCACTCAAACAGGAGGCATGGGGTTGGGGTAGCAACTATCAATGAGGCACACTTTGGAGGGAGCAATGACACTCTGTGCCATGTTAGCAAACATCAAGCCTAATGGGAACATCACGATTACTGCTTCAAACCAGACAACTTATCCAAATTAGTTACTTCCCTGCGTATTTAAAGGATACCCAAACTGGTTTCCCTTTATTCCTCTTAAAGGTTTAATCAAGTAATCAGAAATAACTAAAGTTATCAACACACATACACACACACACACACACACACACACACACACACACACACACACACACACACGAGTTTCCTCTTTTATTAGTAGCCTACCAGTTGCCTTTGTGAAAGAGACTTTTCAGTTCCTGTACTGGATATCATGTATTTCAAAGGCAATATGGTGACGGCCTTTTTAAAGAAAAAGAACAATCTTCTAATAGGTAGTGGCATGAAGGAAACTTCTGGTTTCTTTAAGAGCTTAGAGGAGGATATACATTTAGTTTCAATGATCTACGTTCAATTCAGAAATTTAGTTTAGAGCCTTCTGTGCAATTACCACTAATTAATTAATTAATTAATTTTTAAAAAGATTTTTTTATTTATTTGCCAGAGAGAGAGAGAGAGCAAGTGAGTACACACAAGCAGGCAGAGAGGCAGGCAGAGGCAGCAAGAGAAGCAGGCTCCCCGCTGAGCAAGGAGCCTGATGCGGGACTCGATCCCAGGACCCTGGGATCATGACCTGAGCAGAAGGCAGCGGCTTAACCCACTGAGCCACCCAGGCATCCTGACCACTAACTAATTTAATATATCCAATAAAATTATTCAAAATGATTTTTAAGTTATTAAAATTAATTTGGCTGTTAAAAATCTGAACATTTTCCTTTTTTCCTCAGTATTTCTTTAACATTTTCCTAGTAATAAGCTGAGTAAAAGGGTATCTCTTTATTCTTCTTTCTCTTCTTTTTGTCACCAAGCCTCTACTATTAAGCGAATTGGTTTCCTGAATTTGAATTTGAATTTCATAAACTACTAGAGTTTGGGGGTTCAGTGCAAACTATTTCTACATGTTACAGAGACCTGCCAAATTTTGATTTCTTGATTTTTGCCTCATTCTTCCCAAGCTTATCTTCATTTTATCCTTCATTTTACATCAAAATAAAAATTGAAGTGATTCCCTCCACTATGTATCTTCTTTTAGTTGAAATAACCTTTCATTATCTAATCTCTCTAAATTCATCTTAAATTTTATCTTCCATACAAATTCTTTCATGATCAAAGAGGAAAATACCATCTAATAACCAGCCTTGTACTTGGGGTAGGAGTCAAGCAGGATGGAGCTTAATATACTAACTACAGTATATGTAGATAACTATATCTATATATATATAGATATATATAACTACATCTTCATAGGCTTTTTAAAGTTATAATTATAGACTAAAATGCTCTCTTAGGTACTTTAGGCTCAACATTTACAATGTTCATACGAGAAGATTGTGAAAAGGAATAACTACCACTTACCTTTTGGAATCTGGCATACCCATTCAAGTTTTGTATCACAAGCAAAAGGTCTTAAGTAAATAAATTCTCTGTCATCATAGAAGTACCAGCTTCTTCGCCCTGGCCTCTGAATGACCTAAAAGAGGAAGAGGATTGCAGAATATTTTCAAGATGATGCAGCTTTATAAAACAGTAAAGTATAAGCCCTATAGTCTTTAATCTATTTTAGCCCTAGCACCTAAGATATTTGTTCAATGAATGAACACTGTTTAAATAGTTAACAGCCTCATCAAGAATCTTCAAAGAGGCTGATACAGCAAATATATCATAAGGTCATGTTTATATCCAAAATGTAAATTTTTTTTCTCTTTTTGCTGATATGAAACTATAAATTGTATCTTTAAATTTCAGAAAGGTCAAGCTAAAAAAATGTTTACTTCAGTGGCTTCCCAACACCAGACTATGATGAAAGCAGATCTGTGAAAATGTGACATAACAATCTGACATCAAGGGCCCAGGCTCCTGCTCTGCACTGCTAGGATGTTAATTAACCTCCTCTATGTGATCTGAGATAGCTCTCTACAAACTCCAATTAGTAGGCAGGCAAGAAAGGAAATGGGAGGGCATGACCTGGGAGGAATCTCCCTCCCTTTTTGGACTACTCTCTCTTAAGGTCAAGATTCTGGTGGGTACTAATGCAAGTGAGGGGAGATTCTCCTTCTAGGATACTGCCTGGCTAGCCTTGTTCCTGACATTGGCTGCATCAGTGTCTCTTTTATTTAGGTTTTTTTGGGGTAGATTTTCTAATCTCTTTACATGTAAGTACTCTTATTTACATAGAACATGGTTTTTGCATCAGTGTTTGGAAACTTTACAAGCTTCTCCGAAGTTTTCACCTTTTCATGTGTTAAACTGAGAGTTCTATAAAAACGGCATGATACTATTCGGTTTACTATTAGAACAATTGCTTTGAAAATAGTGCTTTCCAGTGGCCTTCTCAGTTCTTTGTCTCAAGCTTCCTGCAGCATTTCTGGAAAATCACTCTCTTGAATCTCTTTCTTGGGCTTGCATAGCAAAGATACAATCTATATGTCTCCCTACTTCCTCATCTTACATTTTATGTGTTGACAGTTCTAAATCCACTTTTGGCCCTTTGCACTTTTTTAAAAAATACATTTTTCCTTCAACTCTGATCTTTTGATTTCAACTTACTATAGGATATTTCTTACTACTAGCTTGAATTCAAAATATCTAAACTAAAATGTTAATATTTTCTCCATAAACCAGTACCTTTTCTATTTCTACAAACACCTAGTCATACTGCAGAGTAAACCCAGACACTTGGGTTTCAGTTCTGTAACCATGTATACTTACTCAGAACCCAAATTTCTTCCTCAAAAGATGAATATGAATGGTCCCTACCTTACAAGGTCACGTATTAAGTAAAATAAGTACCGAGCTCATGAGTTAACAAGTATTAGCTGATGCCACCATCATCACCATTACCAGGGTTAATTATCATTACCTCTCATAACACTCTTGTTCTTGCATAAAATTTATACTCCATCTGTCATAGCTCCTGCAATTGCTTGTTCACTTATCTCTTATTAGACGTAAGTTCTATGAGGACAACTCTTTTATACCTTATCTTTGGTGTATCCCCCAGAGCATCAAAAACTACTTAGACTACTTTATGGAATCAATAAATTAATGAATTTTTCAAAGGAACATGCCTAACTGGTCTTTTACATCTTCTGGTCCTACTTGCTGCATCTTGAAATCTGACTTGAGATGAATCTTCTTCAGACCTTCCTTGGTTCACATCAGAAAGCTTTTATAATGTTGTCGCCTACCACCAATGTAATTTCCTGTTTATTTTCAACCATGGCACCAAAGAAAACTTCTTGATCTGTATTCTGTTCTCCTCACTGTCTTAGTCTATTCCTTCCACTCTCTCTTTACTTGAGGCCACCTCCTCATGTCATGACTTACCCTAACCTACCTGTACAAAAGCACAGTACAATCCCACCTCCTCCTGGAAACAAGTCACAGGATTCACTTTCTCTTCTGAGTTTCATTAGCCCTCCTCAGCCCACTCATTTGGAGCCTATTACTGTACAGTAATAAGAGCCACCTTTCTTGAATATGAATTTTCTCTTCTCAAATTAAGTCTAAGGTACCTTGAGGTGGGGCCATAGGTGTTCTTACATCCCATTACATCTAGTATCATGCTCCACACACAAAAGGCACTCTGTGGATCTGTTGCCTGACTGCATACAACGCCAAATTTATGTTTTAAATATGCAGATTTTCCAGCATTGGACTGACCTTGACAGCAGCACAGTCTCTGATATCATAATCCTGCTGAAACTCATTTTCCATAAGAATAGTAGACACCTTAAAAAACAAGAGAGGATTGAGACCGTAAGACTGATGTACAAATATTTGCAATTTAGATGTAATTTAGGCAGCTCTAATAACTCAAACACATTCACATGCCACAGAAGGAAAACTTTTTCATCTTTTTTTCAGTATCAGAATGTTAAATTATGAGATGACTTAGAAAATATTATACTGTCATCACTTTCCAAACAAAGGAAGCTACAGTTTCAGAAGTGGAGGTTAATAGTGTGTTAAGTTTGCAGCTGGAATCACAGAGAATAAGGAGCTTGCAAAAGAACTTTTTTTCTTTTTTTGGCATGGATTGAAATGCTAGTTATTCAATTAACTAATTTCAGA
The DNA here is from genome assembly GCF_002288905.1 of Enhydra lutris kenyoni. Lineage (NCBI taxonomy): Eukaryota > Metazoa > Chordata > Mammalia > Carnivora > Mustelidae > Enhydra > Enhydra lutris. The sequence goes on from NW_019154085.1 coordinate 57,418,197, forward strand.
TTTGCTCCCATTTGAAAATGAAAGCCAAGAAATTTTATATTTGGAAAGAATATATGATGAATTGACACAATGGTAATATGGAGTAAATATTTAATAAATTTGAGACTAATTTGCTCTTCTAAGCGTTACCTAAAACCTCTCTTTAGGATAATGTAAACATTTGAAATAGTATTTAAGGTCTTCTTGAGGTTTCCCCAAACAAATTATTTCTCCCAATAAAGATACATTCTTTTTTATGTAACTTTTATATTTTTAGATAATAAAAGTAAAAGCTTCTCATTGTGACAAAAGGAAATAAAAAACAGCACAAAGAAGAAGAAAAACACACTTTACTATCCAAAGATGCCACTATATCTATATATCCATATTTTTCTATTTTTAGGCCTATAAGAAACTATCTATATGGTTATTTTTTAATTTTAAAAAGTATTTATTTATTTATATACGTATGGTTATTTTTTAAAATAAAAGTAAGGCTCGTGTCCTTTTTCCTCACTTCATATATGTGAATGTATTTTCATTTCAATAAAGATAGTTCTTCATAATTTTAATGGCTATATGGTTCTCTCTCTCTATATATAAATATATAATATATAAATAAATATAAATATATAAATAAATATAAATATATAAATAAATATATCTTTATAACCATAATATATTATGGTTATAAAGATGCGGGTGTATGTAAACAAATAATCCCTACAAGAAAGTTTAAACTTACTGGTGTATGATCACTCCACTCCCAGGATCCTTGTAAATCTGGGCTTCTTTTATTCAAACCTATCCACAGCCAACGCTGGTCACTATGTAAAAAGGAAGTATTAAAAAACAATTTGAGCACAGATTTGGCAAAATATATAGCAGTCACATGTCTAAAATGCTTAAGACATATAAGTTTGTCCTGTCACTAACTGAAAAGCACAATTTCAAGCTCTATTAAGATGCCTTCTGAAATAAAACCGAACTTTAAACATGAGATAGCTATGGAAAAAGTACCACACTTATTAAAACTAACTTTTGAGTCATGTTCTTTATATGAAAGGTAAAAATTATTCTGCTTTGAACTTGAGGGAAAAAAAGGTACATGATTATTCCAAATCTTTTACTGGAGACCTTCAATATTAGATAATGTTTTCCATATAGTCAAAGATAGCAGTGGCCTTTTTTAAAGTGTTTATCTATAACATAATCAAATATATATTTTTAATGCAAAACAAATCAGTTGGCTAAATTTTTATTAAATAAGATCAAGATTTTTAAAAAATTCTTTAATTTCCACAGCCTATTAAGTTTAAAGTAAACAAATATAAGTATTTTTTTTAAAAGATTTTATTTTTAAGGAATCTCTACACCCAAAATGGGACTCAAACTCACAACCCTAAGATCAAGAGTCACATGCTCTACCATCTGAGCCAGCCAGTTGCCACCCCCCCATTTTCTTAAAGATTAAATATCTTCTAAAAGCCAAATTCCATGGGTTATAGCAGAACAACATAATTAAACAGTCATTTAAGTGGTTATATTTAACATTTGTAACTATTATACTTCTATGTACAAGGCATTGAGCTAGGTGCCATGGTAATACAGAGAAGTACAAGACATAACATCTTTCCTCAAATGGCATATAAATTGGTCAGGGAGACAAGACATACATGAATAAAGAAAATAACTGTTTTGGAAAGATATCAAATGATACAAAATTTGTATAAATTTTAAACGTTACAAAAATTCAGAGAAAGAAGGTCATTGTGGACGGCAGGAAGTCAGGGAACATTTTCTGAGGCTAGTAGGACAATAGACAGTCATCAAAGGATGGCTAATATTTCTTTTAGAGTCATAATTCGAGTGTTTAACACATGCCAATTTTTGGTTTGACTGAGAAGAGGGACAGACATTCCAAGGAAGGATACATAGAATAACATAGAAGCAGAGACATATATTGTTAATATCCCTTTTCCTCAATTAAACTTATACTTTAGCTAGAAGATACTGCTAATATAAATAGAAGTGATATAAGCATTAAAACATTTTTTCACCTCTAACTCCACTTGAAAATATTCTCTAAAATGTTACGCTTTTTATGCTTTTTAAAAAATTCTATTTATTTATTTGAGAGACAGAGAGAGTGTAAGAGTGGAGAGGTCAAAGGGAGAGCAGACTCCCTGCCGAGCAGGGAGCCCGAGGTGGGACTCGATCCTGGGACTCCAGGATCATGACCTGAGCCGAAGGCAGTTGCTTAACCAACTGAGCCACCAGGTGCCCCACACTTTTTAGGCTTGAAAAAAAAATTATTATTATGCTCAATTAGCCAGCATATAGTAAATGATTAGTTTTTGATGTAGTGCTCAATGATTACTTTTTAGGCTTTTTTTTTTGACAGAGAGAGAGATCACAAGTAGGCAGAGAGGCAGGCAGAGAGAGGGTCAAGCAGGCTCCCTGCTGAGCAGATAGCCCAATGCATGCCTCGATCCCAGGACCCTGAGATCATGACCTGAGCTGAAGGCAAAGGCTTAACCCATTGAGCCACCCAGGCGCCCTACTTTTTAGGCTTTTTAAGTGGACTTTTAAGGAGACACTTTTTAAGTAGACTATTATCATGTAAATTGTTTTTTGGTGATGTTGATTACTTTCCAAATAGTTTAACCTTCTGATTGCCTGATCAGTACATATGAGTGTATATTACATATGCATAAATAGACACATATATAAGTGTTACATGCCTATAAATATAGCGCATATTAGAGAAGGGGTAACTTCCAAACCTAAAATTAATCCTTACTCTCAAGCTCAATAGAATGTATGGTATATATGGAATGTATAGCTGAAAAATATGAGTCTGCATTTCAAAAAATTTGCTAGTGAGTCAAGGTTAGAGTAAACTTGATTTTTTTTTTAAAGATCTTATTTATTTATTTGACACAGAGAGAGATCACAAGTAGGCAGAGAGGCAGGCAGAGAGAGAGGGGGAAGCAGGCTCCCTGCTGAGCAGAGAGCCTGATGCAGGGCTCGATCCCAGGACCCTGGGATCATGACCTGAGCCAAAGGCAGAGGCTTAACCCACTGAGCCACCCAGGTGCTCCTTGATTTTTTTTTTTTAAAGATTTTATTTATTTACTTGTGAGAGAGAGAGAGAGAGAAAGCACAAGCAGTGGGGAGCGGGAAGGCAGGCAGAGTGATAAGCAGACTCCCTGCTGAGCAAGGAGCCCAATGCAGGACTCAATCCCAGGACCCTAGGATCATGACCTGAGCTGAAGGCAGATGTGCAATTGACTGAGCCACCCAGGCATCCTGAGCAAACTGAATTTTAAAGTAATTTCTCATGTTTTAATAAAATAATTGATTTCCTTTACCTCTTTCCTCTATTCAACATTCCCCTATACTTAAATATAAATAAATACTTTTCATCTTTTCAGTCTTAAGCTTTTCAACTTATCGCAATGGAATGAAGGCAATCCCCTTTCAGTCTTTATTGTTATACTGTCTTCTTTCACAGACAAAGACGACCAATTTGCAGATTTCAGATAATCCAGTGGACAATTAAGTCCAATTAATTTAGCAGCTATAAGAAGAATTTGCAATTTGTGTCTTCAACTATTCAGAGCTTTCTAACAGGCCTCCAAATTTATCATACTTCCCAACTGCTGAATTTCTAAACCACAGGGTCTAGATAATTGCCATATACAGTATAATTAAAGTCAGATAGGTAAAATAAAGAGGAGGTTAATTTTGTCTTCTCGTTCCTTTGAGATGTGAATTTATTTCTTTCAAATCTGTGCACATAATGTATTAGAGCCTGGGGAATTTGTGCACATTTTGTGTTTCCCTAAAGTAAGCCTTAGATAGCCTATCTTCTTTCTAAAACCAACAGTACAACCATGAAGATAGTCAAAGGTCATTTGTAACCTGCATTTACTGAATAGTCAGCTCCCACAGAAAGCCTCTTTAGAGACCTGTCTCTAATCTTTCTACCCAGTCCTCTTTTAGCTCCATCTCTGCTCACTTAGAAAACTCTGCTTTCAAGCTCAGTTCTGCCTCCTTGGTGGCATCTCATAAAATAGTTTCCTAGAAAACACAATTTGCTGCATTGTCTACAATTTTTTAATCTTTACTACCTTCTGAGATTGAACTTCATTTCAATGCAGACATTTATAGTTTTTAGCTCCTAATTCAAGAGATTCATTAGTATGTTATAAATATAGAAAATAGTAGGTACTTGTGTTTTTATTCTGCGTGTGGCAAGAAGTGGAAAATATTTCCTCAATTCTAACTTATTTCTGATTTATCTATAGGCAGATAAAGAGAAGAAATTGAAAATCACATGAATCATTGCACACCTCTAATGTGGATTTAAAAAATTTGAGGGAAAAGATGGATCATAATTGGAGAATTAAATCAAATGGAAAATGTCTCTCTCTTTATAAATTTTTCTCCTACAAGCACTAAGTATATGGATTTAGGGTATTAGGTTAAGAAGACACTGCAGGAAAGGTTAATATGTGTATCTGTGTTAAAATTCGTGCTCTCAATCAAATTTCCTGCTGCATCTGGTTTCTAAGGAAAACAGTATCTCAGCTATAAACTCCAATAAATACTATTTGATGAGGGCATTTAGTCTGCAAAGCCTTAGATTTATATCTAAATCCATTCATGCCACATCACAGGAGGTAGTACACACAGCAGCAACAGCATTGCAAACAAGGCTTTCTCCTTTAATCCTAAAACTATTTTTGTTCCACAATGGCTTTCCCTGGTGGGCTGCCATTAAGAGTTACAAGGATCTTAGAGCCATAATGACTTCGTACACCATGAATCCTTTTCACTGAAATACAAAGAGACATGGAAATTAGATTGCAAGAAGTATAGCAGTAATCTGACTTAACTCCTTGGCATGCAATACACAATTTGGGCAATGGACATCTGAGAAAGGTCAATTCCTGCAATAAAAAAGTAAGGACTTCAAGGAGTAAGCTTTAGAATCATTTTCTGATATAAATGAGTTTATTTCCTACCTTCCCTTCAAGCCAGGGTTACAATATTGGTTTTAGAATACATTGTCTTTCTAAGTATAGCATGGGCAAATGATCTCTTTACTAATGGAGCACCTAGTAAGCAGACAACAGTCTGCTTAATAACCCAGCATATATCAGCTGGTAGGTTAAGAGTACAAATAAAAAATGGTGCCTATGAATGAAAGGATTATGGTGATTTGTTTTTTATTTGCACTCTTTTGTTTTCAAAAATTAAATATATATTACTTTCATGATCAGAAAAAAAATGAAACATTGTTGTACATTCTTTGGAAAATAAACTATATGCATAGAAGAAAATGGAAAGGATTTACATTAAATGCTAATTATGTTTATAACAGAGCTAAGATTTGAGGTGATTTTTGTTTTTTTCATTGTCACTTTTATATTCCCCAAATCTTTTTTTTTTTAAGATTTTATTTATTCATTTATTTGAGAGAGAGAGAGCACAAGCAAGCAGAGAGAGAGAGAGAGAGAGAGGAGGAAGCAGGCTCCCCGCTGAGCAGAGAGCCCGATGCGGGGCTCGATCCAGGACCCTGAGATCATGACCTGAGCCGAAGGCAGAGGCTTTAACCCACTGAGCCACCCAGGCGCCCCTCCCCAAATCTTACATAATGAACTTGTATTAATTTCTTAATTGAAAGGAAAATCATCATGTGTGATCAGAAACAAAGAAACAAATCAAGAAAATTCCTTCATTACCTCACACTCATTTTATTTTGTAGTGTAATATATATTACACTTATATGTATATAAAAGCTCTTAGTGATCATTTATATCACATATGATATTCCATTTTCCATCAATTGATTTCCACAAATACCTACAACCTCATCGCTTAGTACTTATCTATGGCTCCCTGTTCCAGTTAAAGATTTCTAACCTCTTGCTTGGTATTAGCCAAAATCCATTTTGTTTATGTCCGTATTTTACTTAAAAATACTTTGGCCTAGACAGTTGGATACTGTGTGTGTCAAGCTTGAGATCTAGGGGCCAGTAAGGTGCTTTGCTCAAAATTCTCACTTCAGGGAGGATCAGGAGGGTATCAGAGTATGTTCCAGAGGCAGCCAAAGCCACACCTGAGGTTTTGGTTATTAGCAGAGAGAATATCAGAAATAGGTACATACCAGCAAAAGTAGAAGCTTGTTAATCAGCCTGATGTTGGAAATGGGCTCTCAATAGTGAAACTGAAATTATTTAAGATATGGGGAATAGCTAAATTATTTAGGGACACTCACACCCATCATGAAAGGTTACTACTTTCTGGTGAGGCTGGTAGCCAGTTACCATTAGAAATGGATCTGGGGCTCGATCTCTAAATCGTGCCATGTCTAGTCATTGGGTCAGGTGACTGGAACTGCCTGATGCCAACTGTAATGGGAACAGAATCCTGCCTCAGGAATATTGTCAAATAAACCTAAAATGAACCTTCCTTGCAAAATGATGGTTGGAACACCTAGGATAGACTGCTGGGATGTTGGAAGCTTATGAAACAGATTGTATGAAATAAGTATTGTGTCTACTTCAATGAATGCTTAATAAATGTTTGTATATGTGGAAAGATTTGATCTGAATTTTCTATTCATTATAATCTACTCTCAAGGTTGTGGAGAGTAGCTAAGAAACACTAGCCTCAAAAGGAAATTAAGAGTTTGGGTATCCAAATTAGCTCAGGTTAGTGTGCAATGAAATCTTGTATAATAATTTCTAGGGCTAGAAATGAAGTCCAGAATGTCTGCACTTCTATGATAGATGCTTAATAAATGAGTATTTATGGAACACATGTACTATATTTTGGATCAAGTTTCCAGCACATTGTAGTGAGACTTCCCTTTTTTTAAATGAGAAAAACACAATAATAGGTATATGAATGTAAATCTGGAAAATGTGGGAAAACGTTCAAACATTTCAAAAATCACTCAAAAATCTTATCTTCCAGAGGTAACAATGATTATCTTTCTTTGATGGATTTTTATAATCTACTTTTAAATGTATATAGCATATTTTTTATTCTTCCATAATTTGCTTTTCCTCCCACTTAATATATTGTAAATATTTGCATGTTATAATTTAAAAAAGTCTTAATGCACAAGGTATAAATTCCAAACAAAGATCAATAACAGTGATGATAATAGGAATCTTTACCTTTTTTCTGACTTTTACAGAAATGCATTTAACGTTTACTAATTAAAGGTGATATGGCTATTGGTGAACTATCCTTTTTTGGGTAAGATATTTATTTATTTATTTATTTATTTATTTATTTATTTATTTGAGAGAGAGAAAGCGAGAGAGCACACAAGCAGGGATTGGGGCAGAGGGAGAAGCAGGCTCCCTGCTGAGCAAGAAACCTGATTGTGACCTGGGATCAAGGACCCCGGGATCATGGCCTGAGTTGAAGGCAGACACTTAATCAACTGAGCCACCCTGGTGCCCCTAACCATCTATTCTTACTTTACCAATAATTTGTACATTAATTATGTTAACTTTATGATATGTTTACATGGCAAACCAGGAATGAATAATTTTTTACCAGATGTATTTTTAGCACCCAGTAAGATGCTCATATGATATTTGACCTCATATACAGAGTTCCTAGCACTAACCCAAACTTGTATCCTTGGAAGAAATCCTACATGGTCAAGGTATGTTATTTTGATGTACTATAATGAAGTGGGTGAAGAAAGTGGGCTCTAATGGGTTCAAATATTGGATCCTTATTATTTATATAACTATGGGCAAGTTGTTTTACTTCTCTGTATCTGTTTTCTCATTTAGACAAAATAGGCATTGTAATAGTACCTACCTCATAGGTTGTTGTAAGGATTAAATGAGCTAATAGAAAACATTTAGGACATTATAAGCACTGTGCCAGTGTTTGTTATTCTATCATTTATCAGTATTTACTTTTTCAAGTCTAGTCTTGAAGTTGGTCTGTAATTCTTTGTGCTCTTGTTAATAGGCTTTGATATCAGAATTAAACTAGTTTGTGAAATAAACCAGATGTCTATATCAGTTTCTATATAATAGAATACAAGCTCTTGCTTGTATTACTGAAATACAAGGTAATGATCTCTTCTTTAAAATGTGAAGAAATTCACATATACAACCATATATTATACTTCCTATCTCTTTCTTGGAAGAATCCTTGTCAACTTTTTCCATTTCTTTCATGGATATTAAATTACTTGGTTGTTACTTATCACATCAATTGTATAGCAATTTGTATCTCTCTAGAAATTATTCATTTTAACAACTTCATTTGTAACAGCATAGAATTTTGCATAGTATTCTTACCAATTAAAAAATTTCTCCATGAAACAGGTGTTATAATCCCTTATTAAGTCTTCATTTTTAAGTATCTTTATATAAAATCTTTTAGGTTCTTTCTTATGGTTTTCTTGTATTTATGTTGAAATTTATTTTTACTATTAGGTGAATGCTTATTTCCATTATTTTTGTTTAATAATTAAAGTTCTTAGAGCTATTAATGTACATCCAACTATAGCTTTGGCTATATCCCATGAATTTCAGAATGAGTGTTGTTATTATCATCTGTACAGTTTTGATTTATTTGCCAAAAAAGCTACTTAAAAACATTGAATTTATAAGTGGATAGGATTTGACTTCACTTCTTATGTACCTGTATAATTTCACCACTTTGGAATTTTAGATTTTCTTTTTAGCCTAAGAGGTCAATTATTGTAAGTGATAACAGGCAAAGAGCCTGAAGAGAAAATATATAGAGACTTTGTAATATATTAACAAAGAGGATATTGTTAAATCAATCTTAATTATGCTATTTGTATATTATTTCCTTTTGTCTGTCTCACTGGTTGATGAATCAGACAAGAGTTAAAGTCTCTCATTATTGTTATTTATTGAAAGATTTCACTAATATAATTAATATTTTTGTTTCATATATTTTGATGCCAATATTTTTAAAAGTGTAATGGTTCTTGACTATTATAATGTCATTATAGATTGTATCTTTATTCAATATGAAAGAGATATCATTTCCCCATCTGGTACATTTTTACTTCACTTATATTTTATCTAATATTAATACTGTGACTCCAGTTTTTGTTCACATTTGTACAATATTTTTGCTCATTCTCTTAATTTTCCCATTTTAGTTACTGTATTAAGTTTGTGATTATTAACTCAAATGTTCTTTAGGTTAAAATGGAACAAGAATATAACATAAGTAAAGTGGGTCAAGGAGTAAGAAATTAGAGACCACCACAAATTGTAGAGTGATGCCTTATTTTGGTGGGCCACTGGCTACTTGGGACTAACTAATTATTGCTACAATATGAAAATGTATCCTGTTGTTTTAATTTTTAAAGAAGTGTTAAAAATGTGGATTTTTATCAAAATTTCTCAACTTTGAGACACTTCGTAGCTTCTTCCTTCTAGGAAAAGAACATCATCATACTCTTTGGGCTGGATAGGTACTTACTGGCAAGATTTGTTTGAGTTATCTTTCAACAGCATATAGTTGTATTTCATTATTGAAGAAATTCGCAGACTTAGACTTAAACATAGCTGATAATAGATAAATTTGGTTTTCTGCCATCTTGCTTTATATTGGATTTCATGCTTTGCTATTTCCTTTATAATTTACTACATAAACTTTTTTTTCACCCATTACATATTCAGTAGATAAACACACTCTGTTTTAAAAATGTATATAATCTGTGTATCTACATATGACTTCTTGGCAAATGAGGAATTTATTATACTTTCATTATTTACAACCATTTTATCTCTTTATATCCCAGTTTTTGTTTATAAACAGAGTTAAAAATCTGGTCTTATTAAAATATTCTAATGTTTCTCTTTCAGGATTTAGGATAATTTCTATTTTTATTATTATGTATACATGTTGCATTATTTAGACTGGAGGTGTTTTACATTATCTGTTCTTCCTCCTAATTCTTTTAAAATAAATTACCTATTCATGTGCTCTTGATTTTTAATTCCTCTCTCAGCTGGAATGTGTCTTTGAATTTTTTTCAAGAAGGAAGCTATAGGGTTATATCAATTATAATCTTCACAAACAAAAAGCAATGTAATTGAGAACTAAAATTAATATATTGCAAACATTTTCCGCCTCAAAACTCTGTTTTTTTAAAAGATTTTATCCATTTATTTGATAGGAAGAGAGTGTGCACAAGCAGGGGGAGTGGGAGAAGGAGAAGCCAGCTCCCCAAGCTGGATGTAGGGCTCCATCCCAGGACCCTGGGATCATGACCTAAGCTGAAGGCAAATGCTTAACTGACTGAGCCACCTAGGCGCCCCAACCTCAAAACTCTTTAAACGTCAGTTTTTAAATGCCTTCTTAGACAACTATCATATGATCTCCCTGATATGAGGAAGGGGAGATGCAACGTCGGGGGGTTGGTGGGTAGGAAAAGAATAAATGAAACAAGATGGGATCAGGAGGGAGACAAGCCATAAGAGACTCTTAATCTCACAAAACAAACTGAGGATTGGGGGAGGGGGTAAGGGAGAGGGTGATTGGGTTGTGGACATTGGGGAGGGTATGTGCTATGGTGAGTGCTGTGAAGTGTGTAAACCTGGCGATTCACAGACCTGTACCTCTGGGGCTAATAATACATTATATGTTAATAAAAAATTAAAAAAAATTAAATGCCTTCTTACATTTAATGTCCTAAAGAAGAAGACTACCTGGGTTTTGTGTTTTGTTACCTGTTTCGTTTATTTAATTTTTTTGCTGTTTTTCGTTCAGGATTTTGTTTGAATCAAAATGGTAAGGAAAGTATTCACCAGGATATGTCTAAATGGTAATTTGTTTTCCATAATTTTGCCTGGTCTACCCTGAATCCTTGATTTACAGATTTGGGTCTTCTTTTCGGTTCATAAAAATGAGGGAAGAAAAAAAAATAAATTTGTGAAGTTGAAGGCCCTCACACTCATGTATTCTCCCAAAGCTTCAGAGAAATTTTCTCCTATGATAGCATCACCTCATCCATATTCCTCCACATTGTCCCTATAGACATCAGGAAAATCATCCAGGAATCCTCCCATCAAAACATCAAAATCACAAGGGCTTACTGATTCTGTCTCTGTAGCATCTCTATTACCTCCCTATTTTCATATTCTCCCTACCCATTCTCAAAGTAGTTTTCCACAAAAGGGCTGTAATATCCTTCTAATTACTTGCCCCGCATCTACTTACTATTTCTCTCTTTCTCCCCCTCTCTCTTTATATATACACACATATAAACACACTTTGTTGTTTTGCTTATCGACTAAAGGTCAAACTCCTTCCCTAACAAAGGATGTGCCAACTTCATATCCATATCTCATTTTCTAGCTAATGGTATGACTCATTTCTCCCTGACTATATTTATACACTCTGGTCTCAGTACCTTAGCTAATGTTCTGTTTTCTCTGGCTCCTTCTCCTGGTCTTAGCTTTCAAAATATTACCTTACCTTATCAGAACCATCCTTCTTCATAACATTTTTCCCAATTATACCTCCCCAAAGCATTTCATCCATCTTTAGAAATCCCATGGTCCCTACTTATCTTTGTTCTAGATTTTCACCATACTCTTCTTATCCCCATTGTTGGACTTTATCATGCTAGATAAAGGATGGGGATTCTATCTCCCACACTATAAAACACTTTTTATAGTGTTTTGCACATAAAAAAAAACCTGCTTAGCACTGAATGACCCTTTTACAAAATAAAACATGTCAATTCTGAATACCTGGAGGACATCAAATTTAGCATAGAAGATCTCATTCTAAAAGTATTACCTGAACCGGTCCATTAAAAAGTGAAGAAATTCCTTTACTTCATCCATATGAGTGAAGCTAGGAAGGTGTCCTCCAAGAGCTTGGCAGAATCTCTCAGCTTCTTCCCAGTTCCTTTTCCTTACAACTCTTTCTATATGAAACAGCTTAACAAGACACAATGTTAATCTCTTTTCTGGCATAATCATAAAGTATTCATAATTTCGAAGTTTATTATGGTCAAATGTGTAGGTTTTTAAAGTGGGTTTATTTGAATTCAAATATAATTAACATACAGTGTTATATTAGTTTCAGGTGTACAATAGAATGATTCAATGATTCAATACATTGCTCAGCGCTCACCGTAAGTGTATTCGTTCATCCCCATCACCTATTTCACCCATCCCTCCACCCACTTCCCCTCAGTTTGTTCTCTACAGTTAAGAGTCTGGTTTTGGTTTTTCTTTTTTATTCCTTTGCTCATTTATTTTGTTTCTTAAATTCAAATGTGTAGGTCTCTGAAAGGGATTCTTACAGGTATATAATAAGGAAAATTTTTTTATTTTTACCTGTAATTAAAACAGGTGAAAAAAAAACATATACCATGACACAAACAGGACCCGCTGAAAGTGTCAACTGAAGGCCAGCACAGGTGCCAGCTACTGCTGTCAGTAGAGTGACTGAGTGACTTTCCTCACCAGGATGGGGAACTGCTCCAACAAGACACCTGCAATTCTCCTGCATTCCTAGGACCACCCGGTAAGGTTATAAAGGATATACATGAATACTTTGGGAGTAGACTTCTACAGAGAAATGTGCTAAGAACATAATTATGGACATACTACACTAAGACCTGTACAAGTACAGGCCTATTTTCTGATGAAGATGAATCAAAGGGTAATATTGACAGAGAGTGGCAAAACAAAACTTGCCACTTCAGACTCTTTGGTTTGTGATGACTAATTTTTTTCAAAAAAAGAAGAAGAAGAGATTATACAATGGTAAATCGAATTACTGATCCCAATTCTTCAGTTCCCTGTGATATAACTGTACATTCTTGCTATGGCTCCTGGCGGGTGACATACACTCCTCTATACCTTGATTTGGGGCCTGGCTATGTGACTTTGCTGTGATCGATGGCATAGTAGAGGAGGTACAGTGAACAGAGGCCTGAAATGTGCTTACATGCTTAGGCTTGCCTCTCAGGCTCCGGCAGTTGACCGTGAGAAGAACAAGCCCCTGATAGCTACTGTCCCATCAGCCCGAGACCCAGTCAAAAGGAAGCACACCCCAACTCACAGCCTGGAGCCCAGCAGAGCTGACCCACAGTTGAAAGCAGAGCTCACCATTTAAGCCTAAACTAAAACAATCAATCCTTATTTGACCCAGAGATCTGTGAACATGAGACGAAATGTTTGTTGTTACAGCCACTGAATTTTGGGGGATGGTATGTAATAGTTTCTTTGTGGGAACAGCTGACTGATACAGGCCTGAAAAAATTTATTTGTTTTTAATGTAAGAAGTGATTGAATTCTTCATTTGACAACAAGGATTAGAGGGATATGAGAATCATAAGCAAAGTATGTAGCATGTAGCTTCCTTAACTTCTCAGAACAAAAGAACACTAAGAATGAGCCAGTTCTGGCTCTGGCATTGCTCTTTTGGGTAGGACATGAGTTCATGTGAGGATTAGCTGTCTCATGACAAAGGTTCAATGGCATTCCCAAACATGCTGGTAGGTTACATATGTGCCTGAAGAGAAGCATAATTTCTACAAGCATAAGGACTAGGATAGTAGAAAGATAACCTCATTAAAGAACTGAATGAGAATGTTACTTTACCTTATAACAAGAAAGACTTGAAGGGAAACTATGCCAGCCTTCAGGACAGGGGTCTTCAGGCTTGGGAGCTACTTCTTCAGGCTGAATGGGCCCACTTATTTTCTTGCAAACTGAAAGTGCTCTGAAGTTTCTGCAGTCTTTCACCTCCCACTTTCCGAGAGACTTTCCAGTAGCCATAGCCACACACCCGCCTGGAGAAGCTGGGGTTGAAACATTACATTTGAAAATTAAAGTCCAAACATTTTCTAGTGTCCTTACCCTTTATCTGGGCCAAGGTCTGGAGAAAGAATATAAAAGACAACAGAAGAAAGAAATGTGTGGTTCATAATAATGATGACAACAATGATGACCATGATGGTAATAAAGAGAAGTGTTTATTACTTGCCAGGTACTATTCTAACAGGATCAAATTAATCAGTCCTTACAACAGACCTCCAGAGTATCATACTAAGGTGCAGTGAGGATTAGTGACTTGTCCAAGGTCACATGTTAGTAAGTGGTTGATCAGAACTGGAACTCAGTTGGTCTGTATCTGCAGCTGTAGCCTAAACCACTAAGCTGCTCAGCATAGCCTAAGGGATTCATATTATCTTAACAACTTTAAACAGTTTTTAAGGAACTTAGTAACCCTCAAAATGAAACTCTTTCACATTCAGATCGAAAGGAAAAGGCAGTACAATAAAGAGAAGGAGGTGTATAGTAACACACATTTGTTTTCTACTTATTTTTTGGCTGCCAGAATTTTATTTATTCACAACATTAAGAGATAGCTTATATTATCAGATCCATTTTTCAGATGAAGAAAAAGTGACTTGCCACAAGTGCCATGTTCCCTTTTATATTCTACCACACTGAATGAAATGGGCAAGAGACAAGAACATAAGTTAGAAAGTAATAAGGACAACTTCTATTCCACCAAACGGACATGGTCTCATGTCTCATACATGGACAACAATTGGAACAAAGGACTGGGAGAAAAATGCTATGTTGCCCTGGTGGGGTGTCTTATTTTCCCCCTGTTCTGCCCCCTAACCATGCCTTGTCTATGATGGACCATGCTGGCTGAAGCTGGGAGTAATTATGGTAAAGAGAGCTCAGTGATAGTCTTTCTGACTATAGGACTGAGAGAATAGTCATTGTGGTTACTTTCTGAGCTCCTCTCCAACCACTGAGGCTTTTCTATGAAGAAGATGATATTGACTCTAAGATATCTGAATGTCTATAAAAGAAATCCCATATGTTTTGTATATTAGAACATTATAAACATTATAATCATATATATTTATAACATACATATAATTATAATCATATATAATTATAATTAAAACATTATAATCTAAGGCAAGATTTAACTAGGATTATCACCTGTATCCTCCATCTTGCACAAGTAAAAAGATGACTTTGTTATCAATACGTTCATATTTATGGTGGTGACCATCTATTTCAAATTTTGTGGGCATTCTCTATTTCAAATATTATGTTTCATTATGCACTCATATGTTCTAGTTACTGGGTTATAAAAAGTGGTCTTCATGATCACATGGTACAGAAACAAGAAAATATAAGTAATCCAAAGGAAGAAAAGTTGAATACTTTCTAACTCTAATGCAGTCTAACTCTGGTCTTATAGAAAGCCAAAATCCTCTACAAAGCATTGGACTGAAATCAGGGCATCTGGATTTTAGCGATTCAATAACCAGGCAACATTTGTCAAGTAAATCACCTTTCTAAGACTCAGTCTTTCAACTCTAAAATCAAAAGGGACTTCTGAGGTCTTTTTTGGTTCAAAATGTTCTAATTTGATGGCTAATTATGTTCAATGCTTTGAGCTGGTTGAAGAAAGATGAACTAACTTTCAGAATAAACCATACCTACAATATTGCCTCCTTAATTTTTACCCATTTGAAATAATAGAAATAAACACATTCAATTGTGAAGAAGCTAAGAAGCAGAGAGATGAAAACGTAAAGCACTTCAAAATGAAGCTTCTAGATTCTGTTTGAGACTTAGATGGAAAAGATAAAAAAAAAAACAAAACCTCACATTGATGGTTCTAGCTTTGTGCCATTAGAGGGTGGTTTCTGAGAACTGAGTTTTTTAACTCCTTTTGGGGATTATTACCAAGGACTTCTTAGGAAAACATAGTCACTGCTTCCATTTATGGTTCCATAGACAGACTCTCATCTTGAAGATGATCATTTCCCTCACATTTCAAAGCTAAGTGAAGACCATACCCGGGAGGTATACTGCATTTCACAAATCATCATATTCCACTACTTACCTGGCTCAAGAAAATTCCAGTTGGAAAAGGTTACAGCTTGCTTTACTCCACCAACACCTGTCCAGCTATACTCTCCATGTGAATCTATATCTCTCAGGCCAGTCCAGAAATATTTTCCTGGAGATTTAGTATACTTTTTAATCATGTCATTCAGGTACTCTTGCTCAAATCTACAAAACAAGAGTTAAATTAGCAGGTGCTTTTATAGTGATTGAATTACTAGGTATATTGAAGATGCATCTTTTTCTTAGGAGACTTATTTAGTAAAGCTAACCCAGAGTTAAAAGCTCACAAGTACATGTTTACTGATGGTCATACCTGCTAGTTATAGTCAGATTGCAGTTGGTTCCAAAAGGGACTTCATCCTTATAAATCTTGTAACAGGCTTCTCCATGTCTTTTCCAGCCCTAAATCCAAGGAGAAGTATCATACTGTTCAGACTTAATGTCCCCCTCTAATAAGCAAGATTCTACTACACTGATAACAGCTCACATTTAGAGAAGTCAAGGACATGGCCTGTACATTCATACACGTGATGAAGGTGGGTTACAACTTCATAGATAACTCCAACAGGATTGTGAACCTGTGTCAGACAGGAGTGTCTTATTTCTCCTTACCTCCGGGACCTAGCTCCTCATAAGACTATAATGTTGTTGATTGAACTATTTTTGGAGAGGGAAAAGATAAATGGGGGAAGTAAAGACATCAGCATTAAGGATTATAATCGCATAGATTTTTATAGAAATCATGAATAGGTAATTCTTTTTCCTATAATGTTTTTTCTTCTGTAAGAATGCTAATATGTAATGATTCACTGCTCTCTGATTTGCTCTAATGTAAATGAACAGAAGGCAGTCATTTCTTCTGTTTCCCAAGTCTGAATTGTTTCAGTCTCACCTATCATTCTTGATGAAGAAGGTGTAATTCTGCTTGGAAAAACTTACGCAGGGACTTTACATACCTCATCTGGAGGACACATCTTGTCAGATGTCGTATCATTCATTTGTTCTCCCTTTTTCTTACATACATATTTAAGTTTCTCTTCACACGACTGGACTTTCCACTGACCTAGCTTTTTAAAAATAGAAAAAAAATTTTCCACAGAGAAATTATTTGCCATATATTTAGAGTTGAACTCTGACTTATTTTAAATCAAGATAGTTTCTTCTAACAATACTGTGTGCAAGAGGCAAGGGGAGGAGGAAGGGGAGAAAAGAGAAAATAAATGACTACATCTGGGAATATACTCCTAGAAAATACTACACAACATGCCTTCAAGGTTGTGGCTCACTGCCTGTTATTTTAGCACCACCTCAAGATCATAGTGGAGATGAATTCCATTTTCTTATAAGAGTAACAATAAAACCATTGAAGGACATTTAGTCCAGGAGTTGAAGAAAGAAGAACTCAGCCTACACACAGTTGACAGTGTTCAAGCCTTCTTCCACATGACATGGCCAAAGTCTGCCCATTGATGAAAAAGTTTTGGATATGTCAACCAACCATGCTATTTCAATCTCCTCATATATAACATAATCATGATAGTTAGAACAGTTACTCTCCAAGAATTCCAGAATCAAAAGTTCTTTCCACTCTATTTCAGCTTAGACTTCAAAGTTCTCTCTTTCAAATACGCTACTTAATATTAATTTTGCTTAAGTCACTCTGCTTTCTTCAAATTAAATTTCAACAAGTCAATTGTGATAAGGGTCAATTTTGAACACTGGAATGCTATCTAGGTATGTTATCAGTGTAGTCTTGTCTATGGAATCTCATTTCTATCTTTGACCTCTACCAAAAACATCTTAAAAATCCTTTAAATAGAGCACCAAATGTGACACCCTTCTAAATTCATCTTTGACACCTTTCTAGATATCTCTTTACCCTTGAAACACTCCTAAATACGCATAACATTTGCTACTTCCACTTAAGTCTCTCTAAAAGTCTGGGGGACACAAGCCCCCTAAATAATTAGGAGTCCCTAGGAAAATGATACAAACAAAATATAAAGGTAAACATGTATTTTCTCTCAACATACAGTCTATTTTGGACTATTAACTAAAGCATGTTCAATAAATAGCTAAGCATTCCACATAAGAAAGATGTTCTCTGAAAAACATTAGACCTAATTTTAAATTAATTATTAATTAATTAATTTTAAAAGATTTTATTTTTTTAAGTAATTTCTATATCTAATGTGGGGTTCAAACTCACAACCCAGTGAT
This sequence comes from Enhydra lutris kenyoni, assembly GCF_002288905.1. Taxonomy (NCBI): domain Eukaryota; kingdom Metazoa; phylum Chordata; class Mammalia; order Carnivora; family Mustelidae; genus Enhydra; species Enhydra lutris. The sequence goes on from NW_019154085.1 coordinate 57,436,340, forward strand.
CAAGAGTCACATGCTCCATCGACTAAGCCAGCTAGGCACCCCTAGGTCTAATTTTTAAACAAAAATATTTTTTCACTTCTTAAAGTAAGATTAATATAAAAATCTGAACATGAATTCAGAAGATGGGATTTTTCCCTTAAGCTGTGGCTATATGTTAAATATACTGTTGGTCCAGAGAGAAAGCAGCTTATTAGAACCAATCTGGCACAAGAATTGAGTACTAACAGGATTTCCTTCATGTGTTTCAGACCAGAGCAGATACTCTCAGACAGGAAGTGCATTGCTTATTTAGTTGTTTTATTTGCCTCCTTTTTTCTAGTAGCTTCCAGAAAGACAATCTAACGGGCTCTTACATTTTATTTTCTTTCCAGGCTTAAACAAATATCCCAACCAAAGTCATTTTAACATTATTTGGTATACAATAAGAATATAAATAAGCCATAGAAAGTTTCCTACCTTTCCTAAATAGGAAACACAGTTGGGAGTCTTATTGTAGGGAACATTTGGCTCATTCTTACTCCAATATGTTAGAGTAACTTCAGTACCATCAGACCACTGAAATAAACTTGGAACATTTTTGTTCTTAAGACCTATCCATATTTTCTCTTCGGCATCTAAAAGAAAAATATTTTATTTATTTGGTTTTACTCAATTACATAGTTCAATATGTACATTGTCACTGATTTTTACATTCTGATAATGGGGTTTTAGGAGCCTCAATGGTATTTGTAATGAATCTATGAAAATACTGATAATTTAGGCAGGCCAGGAGTCAAGGGCTTTTCAGGGTACTTATGCAGTCAAGAGTACATAGTGGAACAGCCAAGTTGTGATCTGCAGGTTAGGTGTTCCTGATACCTGATTTAGATAAACTTTGCTTTATGGGGTATACAGGTTTCCTCTTGTCCAAAAGCTCTTTCTGTCACTTCACTTTTATGAAAGATATATGTACCTATTTTCCCTAAGTGAACAAAATCTGAGGTGGATTTTTGCTTTTATGAAATGATGTTTGCTTCTTTGTTTTATGCCATTTTGGTTTATCAAAGGTTTCAGAAGAACAGTCTATCTTTGGACAACAGGGGAAAACTGCAATGGAATTCTACAAATACAATCCTAGATACTCCAGTTAGAATAGGATGGATGTCCACCCCTGCCCTGGGATGATGCTGCTGACTTCCCAGGGGAAACAATACCATGCCGACACAGAATAGGTGTCTATTGTTAGCTATTATTATTAGTGAATCCTAGGAGGTGGATATGATACACATCTAGTGTATTTTTGTTCTTCAGTCTTTAGCTTTTAAATAACTACAAAAGTGAAATAATCATCACAAGCATCTGGAGCAACTTAAATAGGTTTTAGCTTATGAGATGAGGAAAATTATTCAATCACTGGCTATACTGTCAAATTGACAGCTACTAGCTATGTGTGGCTATTTGTAAATTAATTAAAATTAAATAAAAATAAAAATCAGTTCCTCAGTTACATTCCATGTCCTCACAAGCCCCAAACGGCTGGTGGCCGCAGTATTGGATAGTGCAGATTATAGAACATTTCCATCATCACAGAAAATTCTATTGGACAGTGCAAATCTGTAAGGACCAAACTGTAAGCTTTCATTCCTACCAAGAATCTAAAAATAGGGGCACTTTAGAACATTTCAAACCTCTCAAATAGGATATTTTAAAAACTTACCCCCATTATGGAGTTTTGTGACAACCACCTCCACATCTGCTAAAGAATGAATGCTGATGAGATCGCCATTCAAGACTTTGCATTTTGTATGTGCCTTATCCCAGGAATCACTTTCATTTACCAGCAGATAGCAAAACCCATTATTTGACAGCCAGCCTGCATCACAGTGTGTGTCTGAATATGTCCAAACATCTGCAGGAAAAACAGCTATTTATATTCCAGTAAAGATACATCTATTTTGAATCAATAACATTGCAAATTCTTCCTTCTTAAATCATGAGGATTCTGGAAAGCTGGGGAATGGGATGTCAAATAGCACAGGGACATGAATTTATGTGGTGCTTCATTCTACATCTTAAGAGTGACTGCAGGGATACAGGTAATTATATGACTGTAATGTGATACAAACGTGCTACATGATTAGGCTCCAACTATTTGAGAAGGGGCTGCCTTTAGTCCTAATAGACAGGAGGATGGTGTCGGGTAAGCCACTTGTTAACAAATCTCTTCCTTGGTTTGGGATTTGTTAGGTTCCCCTCCAGTCTCTGACTTTGAGAGGTTATGAAGTCCAGCCTCCTTTCATGTATGGTCAGATCAGCAAGGGGATGTGGTTTCATGCCTACTGTTGGACACGGGGCAGAGATTTAAGGAATAAGTAGAACATTTATAAACTCTATACAAAAGAGAAGACAGCAATGGAGGGAAAGAGCACAGGGCCTCTCTGGACCTCTCCTTTCCTTCCCACTACTAGATCTACATCCTTATGCAATTAGTGATTCTTTGTTTTCACCACATTAAAACTCACTCAGATGATGGTCAAGAAAGACTGGAGAAAAAGACAGGTATAATACCATACAAAATACTTCTGTCCTTCTTAATAGAATTAGAAATTAAGTCAATAACTCAGACTTCATGGATTCTGGACTGTTTGGAATACCTGATGTATGAAAACACAGCATCTTAAAAATGTGAACAGTTTGTTCTTCACTTAAAGATAAAACTCAGGTCCGGTTAGCTTCTCACACTTGCAAGGTAACTCAATTTTACATTTCTAAAATAGCACTTGCTATTATTATTATTATTATTTTATTTTATAATTATGATAAAGGAACAGAGGAAAAAAACACCCATAATTGAACTTAGGACAAACATTTTCCTAGTCTAGTTTTTGTCTCTATGAATACATATTTTTACAAGATTAAAATGATAAGTAGGCATATCGTTTTGTTCTGCTCTTGTATCTGCCTGCCAGCACAGTTATTTTAATAAGTGCATATTATTCGATCATGTGGAAACATCATATTTACTTAATAATTGCTACTACAGCATATTTATATCATCAATCACCCAGGTTTATTTTCATCTGTGCTATCTTTTCTATTATGCTTTTTGTTGTGTGGACTAAATTTGGTTTGAATCAACTTGACAGATGAGTGTTCATTTTCCCCTATTGTTTTAATAAAACATCTCCTGACAGTCCTCATTCTATATATTTATTTTTTAGTCTTAAAAATATAGCTTTATGCTACCATGTGGATAAGAAATTTTATTCCCTTCCCCCAACATTCTTTTTTTTTTTTTTAAGATTTTATTTATTTATTTGACAGAGATCACAAGTAGTCACAGAGGCAGGCAGAGAGAGAGGAGGAAGCAGGCTCCCTGCTGAGCAGAGAGCCCGATGCGGGGCTCGATCCCAGGACCCTGGGATCATGACCTGAGCTGAAGGCAGAGGCTTTAACCCACTGAGCCACCCAGGCGCCCCCCCCCAACTTTCTTTAAACAAGACATTTTAAGCCCCCCTTTTTCCCTTCCAGTTTTGAGTACTAGTTTTTCTTATTCAGGAGGATTTAATCAAATACCAGGTATGTGGTGAGGCTTGTGCCAGACAGGGCACTCCTCTTATCCTTTCAAAGGCTTCTGAAGTTTCTTTGTACCTCAGAAACTTCAACTGTTCCATGTTTCTCCTATCCCTGAAATCCCTTGGGGGAAAAAAAACCCTTCCTTGTACGTGTTTTGTCCTTCTGCACCTTCCCTTTTCTACCTGATTTATCAACACAACAACCTAAAGGAGCAGCCTGGCAAAGAAGGACAGAACAGAGGTGGGCATCATTGAGAAGGAGCTAGAAACTCTAGAAGAGTTCCTCCAACCATCGTTTTTTACTTCTCAGAGGCAGGTCATACATAAGAGCTGAGTATGCATCAGCATCTCCAGGAAGGCTTCTTAAAACACAGGTTGTTGGGGCCCACAGAGTTTTTGATTCAGTAAATCTGGGGTGGGTTCTAAGAATGTGTTTTGAAAAGGTACAGGTGATACTGATACTCTTGGTCTAGGAACCACACTCTGAGCACCATTGCTCTAAAGAAAAAAGAGCCACCTGTGGATAGAAACATATTTCTTACCTAGAATACCTCTGCCTTCTTGTGGGGCTTTACCAAACCAAAGCTTTAGGCATATAGAGTTAATAATATCCAGCCACAAGGTCTAAATGAAGTAGTTTTTGGCACTGGCATTGAAAAGGTAGAATTAGATATCTGAAATGGATTTACTCGACTTCACAAAACTATAATTTTAAGGCCGGCTTGCACAAGGAAATGAAAAAGATACCTGTTAACTCCACTGTGTTATTTAATGGTTTCTTGCAGACATATGGCAATTGAGCTTCACAGGAAAAACTCTGCCATAGACCAGACATGGCATCCATCCTTGCACAGCTTGATCCGCCTATCATTGTAGGTGCGCTAGGCATATCTTAAATGGGAGAATTTTCAAAGAGTTCAAAGGAGAAGGTTAGGCCCAGAGTGGTGGTTAGAAAAAATAATTTGTATTCCTAATTTTTTGCTTTTATTGGAACTCATAAAATAGTTAAACCTTCTACTGAATTAAGATGTATAAGCCTCAATGGACACCCATGTGCTTAAATATGTCTTCCTTTTAAAATATAGGATATAAGGCAAAATACTATGATACAGTATAGTTAATTGAAAAAACAAAACCAAAAATCAAAAACAAACATCTGCTCCCAATCAACTTCCATATCATATTCTGTGGACAATAGCTCCTAATCTGCTATTCTATATAATAAATATACTATATTATGGTTCTAAAATGCCCTTAAGACCTTGAATTAAAGGTTAAATCATCTTTAAAGATTTTATTCTTTAAATAAGAGATAATAGAGAATAATAGAGAATTTATTCACTAATAATGAAATTTCATTAAACTGAAATGACCTATTGGTATTTTATTGCACTTAGCCCATTTTTCTTATATGTGTACAGGATATTTCGTACTGGAGCTAGTGTTAACTTTTAGGTTCTACCTTTGTCAGAAGCCTAAGATTTTATTTTTTTAAAAAGGTATCTAAACTTCTTCTGGGGAGAAAAATCTTTTGGCTAAGTAGGATTTTGTTTGTTTTATTCACTATAAAATTTTCCTTAAGGTATCTATTTGTGTAATAAAATACAACCATTATGTTGTTAGTACTTGAGCACTGCTGTGGGAGACCCCAAGAGTTTTAAAATGAGAGCATACTTCTGAATGGAGTTAAGCTGCAGATGAAACAACATGGGTTAGTCATAGACATGTCAAGTCACCTAAGGGACACAGAACAGCTTCTAGGCCATGTGATGGGGCTTATTCTGCTGTTACTTAGAAATGTTGGGTTGCCGTAAAGGTTAGAGACAAATGCTCAGTTATCCGTGATATGGTTCAACTTGGCTATAATGGTATCATAATAAAGAAGGAATTAGGGGAAAAAATTCTTTTGAGAAGTAACCATAATAACAATTGTCAAGATTTGAAATTTTTATAAGCTGTCAGAGAGTGGGATGATTTTGTTTATTTACTTTTTTGAAGTTTTGCTCTGGGCATAGTAGGTAGAAGAGGGAGCAGTTACCTGGGTCCCAGTTGAGAAAGTTTAATGGCTTATGGTCCGACCATTCCCAGCCTCTAGCAGAGTATAGTTGATTTAAGCCAATCCAGAAAATTCTTGGAATGCCTACTTTTTCTGTAAGAATGACATAATTTTAACAAGTGACAAAATTACCTAATTATCTAAGTCAAACTTAAGTTTCTACTAATACCAAAAATATTTAAAGGCCTTGATGGTAAGGCAGGAGTCCTTGTAGGAGGCTGTCTCTCCAACAAAGGTTAACTAAAGGCTGGTAAGTTAATTCATTTCAGCTTTCCTACTAGCTTGTCCCTTTCTTCTAAGGCAAGAACAGAATCTTCTCAGAATAGCTGTTTCACTATTTTTAACCTTTTGTACTGATACAGATGAAAACAGTTTCCATTATATATCAAGATTTTGAAGAACTGATTGTATTCCAGACTGACAGTTTAAATTCATTAAGCACATATTATTTAACTGGTACTAGGGCAAAAAAAAAAAAAAAAAAAAAAGACAAAGTCCCTGCCCCCATGATGATTTCAATTTAGTGAACAAAACAGATGTGAATCCCCTAAACGGTAAAGTGTTACCCATACTGCTTCAGAAATATGTACAGGAGCTGTTTGGTAGGCAATGGAATATATAGCTTTAGAGTCCAAAGGAGATCTTTAGGATGGAGTCACAGAACAAGACACACACACACACAAACACTACAGGGGAAATGTGTCATTCAAATTCATTATTTGGCAACCAGAAACCATCAGCAAAAAAATGAGACAAAGATAGAGAAGCAGAGATAATTTAAATAGTGAGGTTAGTTGTGGACAAATGACACTCAGTATACACACGCCCACAAGCAATGGATGCAATTATGCTTGCATGGGTCCATATGTATTGGTAAACTGGATGAAAAGATTGTAAGGATTTTCATACCAGTATCAAGAAAGTCAACAAAATTATACAAGAGCCTGGTTAAGTCTTCATCAACAACGTGAAAAGAGAACTTGAAGATACTGAGGGCCAGGTAGAACAGATAGAACAACTGATGAAATGGTCTACAGAAGACTAGGATGTTGCTGACAAATAGGAAGAGCTAACAGGCTGGAATCTCTACAAATTTGTTGAAATATTCTCAACAGTAAGACACTTGATAACAGTTTCTTAATTCCTCTCAGGGAATTATGTATGATGTATTATTAAATTATATATATAACCTATCTCTCCCTAAATATAAAATATATTTATATTTATAATTATAATATTTATAAAATATTAATGTTTAAGATAACCTTTTTATAAATTATAAAATATAATTTATAAGATTTTAAAATAATTAAATTTGTATTAATATGTTTTATATATGTGTCATATGTTTTATATAATTTATGTGTACATTATTTACATAAAAATTGTTCTTAAAATAAGGATATGTTTTCTATATGTAAATCATACAAATATATCTGGTATATATCATTTTGTTCCTTTATATTTATCAGATATATCTATGTGATCTGCATATAGAAAACCATATCCATACTCTAAGGACTTTTTGAGGTTAATTTTGACTACATAAATGCCTGAACAGGTAACTCCACTAGAACTGACACCCAAGGAATGGAAAAGCCCCTCTGTGTAGAGCAGAAATAGAATCAGCAAAGATGGAAGGGGCCAAGAACAATACCCAGAGACCAATGTTAACAAATACCAATGGGTATGGGATGGGCAGGAGTCTGCAAAGAGGGTGGTAGGGACAGAGGCCCAATTACCACTCCACTGAGGAACAGATGTGAATTTAGGAATGAAAGATACACAGTGTTTTCCAAGAGCTTGTCTGTGAAAGAAAGAGGCAGATATTCAGGATTTAGGAGAGAGATATAGCTACATCTGTATCTATATCTATATATCTACACCCATCTATCTATATTTTTTAATGGTAGAAATTTAAATAAGTTTATGGCCTGTTGGGGAAGAGTCAGTAGAGTGAGAGTCAATGAAAATATCAGAGAGAGAAGAAACAGTTGGTGTGGATGTGAAGAGCTTTGGAGAAGGAGTTAACCTTGAGCAAACTAGAGGGATGACAGATACAGATAAATTTGCAAGTATGAGGAAGGGAAACTAAGGATCTGCTTCACTTTGCTCAAGGAAATAGATGGTAAGGATACTCTATGAGGAAGGAAAAGGTGGGTACTTGGGTTGACGGTTTGAGGAGACTGCTGAAGGGAAATTTGAATTCTCCTTTTCTTCACCTTGTTAGCAGAAGTGCTGGCATACAAATTGAGGATTTAATCCAATGTAAATTTCTCATTAGTAAAAGCAGTTGATTCTCCAGCCTTCCTAAAGAAGTTCTGTAAACTGTGACATATTTATGGCATTCCAGACTCAACCATACAGGACATTCAGAATTCCCTTTATTAATTTTTAACTAGGGATACTATGGAGGACCAAACTGTCCCACCCATCATCCCAAGTTCAATACCCTCCCTTCCATGAAGACTTTTCAGATATCCCCAGTAGGACATCTGAATAATCCTATTAGATTGTTAGGGTTTTGACAGTCACACTTGGACACTTTTATTCTTCACTGAAAACATCAGTTTTCAAATGTCAATATTCCAGGATGCTTAAATTTATTGGCACTTTTCACTTTCAACAGTATTTTTTTGTAAGGTTCAAGGAGTTCTAGAAAAGAATTCCACTGACAACCACTAGCCCATCAGGAATGGATAGATTTCCATTCCAGAGGTCTGATTATTCAAGTACCAAACAACATAGGAAAAGGGGAAAGCTGTAAGTAAGAAAGGAGGACTGAAAAAAGGACTAGCTAGAAAGCATGACAAAAGACTAGTAGACTTTTAATGATGAAAAGAAAAAAAGAAAACTATGTAAGAGCAGAAAGTAGTATAGTAAAAATGTAAGGGCTCTGGAATCATATATGTTGGTATTTGAATCCCAATTTTGGTACTTCTCAGCTGTGTGACATTGGATACTTTATTTTTAAGCACCAATTTCCCATCAGTAAATGGGAAATACTTGTCTTATGACACTGTAATGATCATTAAATCATTTAATTTATCCTCATCTGCCAAGTGAGCATAGCAATCAAAATACCTATATCTTATAGTGCTGTTATATGGCATTAAATAAGACAATGTATGAAAAGCATTTAGTACTCAATCTGAAACATCATTGTCATATATTATGGTTATTTTGACATTCAAATCATCAGAGACTCAATAACTTGGGTTTCTTGATTTTTTAAAAAAAGATTTATTTATTTTAGAGAGAGAAAGCAAGAGTGAGGGAAGGGCAGAAGGAGGGGGATAGAGGCAGACATTTCACTGAGGGTTGAGCCTGATGCAGGGGTTGATCCCACAACCCTGAAAGCATGACCTGAGTCAAAATTAAGAGTTGGTCAGTCAACCAACTGAGCCACCTAGGTGCCCTGGGTTTCTTGATTTTTAAAAATAAAATAAAACCTTTCTGTTTATAAACTTCCTAGTAAAAAATGTGCAATACTCTGATGGAAAAAGATATATAATTTTACTGAATTTGTAAAAGATGTCACAAATAAGTAGTAGAAAGGCATACCATTTTCATGGATGAGAAGACTTAATAATATAGTGATGGCAGTACCTCTTTAATTAATCTAAAATTCAGTGCAATTCCAAAGTCTCAACAAAGTTTTTCACTGAGATTAATAAGGTGATCCTTAAATTCATAGAAGAGAATAAGTGGTTAAAAAAAAGCCAAAGCAATTCAAGAAAAAATATGAGAGGACTTGCTCATCCATATTTTCCATACAGCTGGCATAATTAAAACAGTATGGAATAGACACACAGATAGACAAGTAGACCAAAGGAATAGGATGGAGAGCCTAGAAATAACCTACACGAAATAGGGGAGTTTATATTTATTAAGGTGGCATAACAAATCTGAGGGAAAAATGTGAAATAAATAGTATTTGGTCAACTGACATCCATGCAGAGAAAGCGTGGAAAAGATAGAGAAAGATAAATTAGATTCCCGCCTCTAAAAATTTTATTCCAGATGGATTATGGATATGAAAAGCAGAATTATAAATGTTTGGAAGAAAAATGAGAGGATATATTTATCATATTAGGGCTAAGAAAGAATTTGCTAAATAATATAAATAAGCACAAAACATTAAGGAAAAGATTGACCAAATTAAAACTAATGTCTTTTTAAATAATAAGAAGTAACAAATGTAAAAAGACCAAAGCCTAGGAAAAGATTTTTGTAATCCTACAAGATTAGATAAGTATGTATAAAGAACTCAACAGGTCAATAAGAAAAATTCAAACAACTCAATAGAAAACAGGCAAAGGATATCAACTTTATATCTGATTATAAGATATAAAGATTATAAACTGAAAACCTAAATGCCTAATAAACATGAGATACAAAACCACATGAATTATCAGGAAGATATAAAAGAAAATTAAATACCATTTCACACTCATCACATTGGCCAACTAAGTCTGATAACATCAGGTGCTAGTGGAAGTGTAAAAGAAGGCAGCCCTTTGGAAAACAATTTGGAATTTTTGGTTAGTGGTGAAGAGACGTGCGCCCCATGACTCAGCAATTCCTACTCTAGAGAAATTGTCATACATGTCTGCCCCAAGATGCACATATGAGGATGTTCCTTGCAATAGCAAAAGCTGAAAATAATCTGTTTCTCAATAGGGGAATGGATAAGTTGTGATTTATTCATACAATGCAATGCTTTACAGCAGCAGTTGACAATGGATAAACTTACAAAAGGGCACATAAGTATTTGTATCATATAAAAACAGAACAACATTATAATGAAAACATATATAGTATTTATACATATATATGTTATAAAAGTACTCAAAGAATGGTAATTTTGAGAGATGACATGGGGCTTTAACTCTATTAACATTTTCTTTAAAGGGACGGAAGCAGGGAAGGACGGAGGGGATCAATCATATAAAGAAATATGACAAAATGTTAGTGCATAAAGAGTGTATAACGTCAGGGTGGTGGTTACACGGGTCTCTTTCAGGTCTTTTCCTATTTCTGTATATATGTTTTCATAATTAAAAATTTAAGAATTCCCACCATCACCACACAAATAAAATAAAACAAAATCCCATCCACTCAATGGGTCCACTGATTAAATCCACTTTAAGATTTCTTTGTCCTCTCCTTGCCTCTGAGGATGGCACTCCTCTACTCAACAGGAGGACCTTTCCCTGAGGCCATGTACTGTGACTCAGCCACCTTCTTCAGCTTCCTTGATTTCTCTACTTTTCAATGTTCAAGGAGTTTAATGTTCACCTTTTAAAAAATTTCCTCAATAAGGCTTAGGGTAGCAGTTTAATCTCACTACCTCACTCCATTTTCTGAACATTACCCTCTTTTCAGTCTCCAATATGAAATGCATTTTCAATGGATAGAATAGGATTATATTCATACCATTCTGCCTATAGGTTTCAGTGTTGACATTTAAGAGAAGATAGAAAAATATATACACGAAACAACATACCTGGATATGAAAACAGAGGTAGACAGATGGCATCTTTAAAATCCCAGCAATTTGCTTTAGCACACGTAAACCTACCTTTAAGATAAGTTAATTCAGCGGCACTGCTGATGCTCAGTAAGTCAGCGCCTTGATTCTGACACGAAACATAAGCTTCCTTCCAAGAAAGAGCTGCCTGAGTGTTATATTGGTAGCAACTTCCAATCTGCTCATTCTTTTCCCAATTATCTTCACAGCCATTTTCTGTTGATAGAAAGATATGTTAGTGATCATAAAGTAAGGGCATAATGTTTTATATTACTAGCAATGTTTACTAATACTGAAACTCAATTTCCATACTCTTAGGATGTACTAAAATTGAAGCTCATTGTTTGACTAGACCATATTTTGATTCTTCGGTTACACAAAGAAATTGAAGTCATGAGAACTAAATGACTTTGGCTGATTAAAGCTTCCACTTTCTTATCCTCTACTCTCCCTTTATTCCCTATCAATTACCATGCCATATTTTAGCCCATGCCTGCCCTCTGCTGAAATGTAGGAGTCTTCAAATGTATTCACATTGTCAACTCCTAAGCTGATGGAAAACAAGCTTATGTGGAAAAAAACAAAACAAAACAAAACAAAACAAAAAACAAGCTTACTTGAAGATGGTGGCAGACTGCAGAGGGGTTTGCTTACAGCCTGCAGTGAAACCACTGTGTGTATGTGTGTGTATGTGTGTGTGTGTACAGACATGCTGCTTAAACACCCAACATTTAGAACCCAAGTGATTGCCTTATTTGAAAAACTCAGTCCAAATTTCTCTTAATGTTTTAACAGATGATTTAATATATAACACATAATTAATATTTTATGATCAATATTGCAGATGTCTATGTTGACATATGTGTGCATATATATATAGACATGCATGTTTATTGCATAAGGCGCATATTATTTTCTTTAACAATTATCTAAAAAGCATGTATAATTTCAAAGACCCTTCAAGTTATTTCTTAGATGAGATACATAGGTCTTGACACAACTGGTTCAAAAATATACTTAGAGACTCCTGTGTACTCTCTAGAAGAGGAAATGCAATATACACTGTAGCAAGTGTGTCCCAGGTTCCACTCAGGGACTTTTCCAAAGGGCCTACCATAACCAGTCACACATCACATGTTAGACTCATGGCCTTTCAAGCTGGAAGGGCCCATTGAGATCCTCTTGTCTAATGCTTTCACTTCACAGATGGAAACAAAGATATAGAGGAGTCTGTGGCAGAGCTCTCATCAGAGCACTGGTCTCTAAATCTGGTCTTGTTGATCTCCTGAATGTCATACACTGCTTCTTCAGCCACTTTTGAATGGCCTAACTAGCAACAGAGGTGGATGTGACTTTGGTGAAAACAAAATACGTAGATTTGCTAGTATATTGCCTAAAGTTTCCTTATTACCACTGGTCTTATGCCTGTAAATCCAGAAGCTTCCAGTGGGATAGCAGTATGTTTGCTATAAAATATAATGTATATGGTTTAGCAATCCTTGGCTTTGAGAAACTCACAGTCTTGCTTTTTCCCTAAAAATAACTGAGAGGTCTATGAATACTCCCATTCTTACCCCTACCACTCCCAAAGGAAGCTAAGGACACTGAGACCAATGACAGTCAAGGAAGCAAGGTAGAGTGGAATGAGTACACCATGGAATGAGGGTCAGGAATCCTGGAATCTCCATCAGACTCCGTACTAATGTGGTCTGACCCTGACACGCCATGTCATCAATTTGCATCTGCTGTCCCCCACCTGAGCAATGAGGGTTTGCAACTGGATAACCTCCAAGCTCTATTTCACATCTAAAATTTTGGATCCAGACTATAGTGAGGTTTAAATGAAATCAGTGCCTTGTTGACCAAACTCTGCCTGATATTAATTGTAGCTGAAGCAAATACTGGCTTTTATCTTTTGGTAGGTTCTGGGTGTTGAAAAGCCTGTGCCTCTACCTAGAACAGTAATTCTCAAAGTGTGGTCCCCAGACCAGCATCATCAGCATCACCTGGGAACTCAATGAACTGCAAATTCTTGGGGCTCACTCCAAATCTACTAAATTATAATTTCTGGAGGTGGGCCCCCAGAAATCCCTGTTCTAACAGACTTTCCAAGTGATTCTGCTGCAGAACCATTGGCTCAGGATAATCTCATCTAGTTGCTTAGACCTCTTCATTTTGAAGTTCAGCTTCCCTTAAGGAGGGATCAGCATTAGTAATACCACCAGGTTGGCTACTGAATGAGGCATGATCTATATTTATTTGGGAAATCAGAACTGGATTTCCTAGATTTGAATCCTAGCTCTAAATTGTATTAGCTATGTGACCTGAGGCAAATGATAGAACTCCCCTGTGCCTCCCTTTGCTCATCTGTAAAATGGGGATAAATAGTGGTACCTACCTTATTAGGTTGTATGAAGATTGAATGGGTTAATATAGTTTGAGTGCTTAGAATAGTATCTGACACTTGGCAGGACCCTATAAGTATTAACTGTTATTACCTAGGTCTGGAGCTTTTACCTTTCTCTTTATTATACATTCTTTCAATCTACTGCCCAGTTAAAAATATTTCTGGAGCACTTATCACATGTCAGGTCCTATGACCTGTAACTCTCACCTGACTGGTATGAAAATATGTTTCAGTTATATACCAGATCATGATGCACTGCTACTTTGGTCTCTCTTTCTAAAGAACAGTGAAATCTTTATCACACCCTGAGTAGTTTGTTTCTAGTAAGAAGCAATTAGAAAAAATGCTCTGCCCAACATAAAGAAATGGCAGGAGAACAGTGTCACCAATTTTGAGACCAGGGATATAGGTCTCTTAGGTCCCTCTTCGCTTCAAGCCATAAATATACTTAAGTCTCTACCACTCTAACAGTTTTTCTTCAACCTATCTAGCCCCCAAACCACCATCTTCACTCTCTTTCTATTCCATAAAACTTAGGAGGCTTTCTCTCCTTCTGTTGACACTTCTAGTCTACTATAGTCTGGCTTGTATGACCACTGGTCTTTTGAAACTGCTTTAGCAAATGTCAGCAGCAATTTCTTAATTGCTCATGCCTTTTCCACTTCTTCTTCCTGAGCCATCTGTGCTACAGAACACTCTCTCCTCCTTTGTCTTCCATGGCACCATCCTGTCTTGGTTCTTTCCTTGGCCTATTTCTGAAAGCAAGTTCATAGCTACACATTACTTCCTTCTCTCTCCTCAAATACATACCTTCTCTAGGATAATATTTGTTGCAGTCATTTTTTAGTTATCTTGGACTCTTCCTTCTCCCTTTTGCCTCACATAAATGGTTATCTATTTTCTTTCCATATATAAAGTCTGCTAGCCCATACATACCTGGTTGTAAGCAGAAGCCCCACCTTTGATCATATTCATAATCTAAGGTGGTTGCACACCATGGCCCACCATAATTTTCATCAAAAATGCACTCATGATGCCAGGTCCCATTTACTAAGAATGGAAATTCACAAGGTCTTCCATAGGAGTTCCCATTTCTGGTATAGATCTCTGTGGTGTGGGGAGGAAGTAGAGGAAAGGAAAATTAAAAACTGGACAATCACCTTCAGTTAACTGATTCCTAAATTTTCTGTGAAAGAAAGATTGCTGTTTTCACATAAGAGAATACAGTATCTAAGCAGGCTGCATAGTGTGAAAATTCAGAGCATGGATGCAGCATTCAGCTCCGAAATAAAATGCTGGCTCAACTGTGTGGCTGTGGACAAGCTCTCAGACTTCTATTAGCCTCAGTTTCTATATTTGAAAGTTAGGAATGATAGTATCTAGCTCATAGGTTTGTTTAAGAGGATTCAATGAGATAATCCATGGAAAGCTTCATTTATAGTGGTGTGATGAAGAGCTAAATGGTCTTGGCTTGATCCAGCACGGATAAACTGATTACCATGGGTGGTAGAAGGCAGGGATGCCCTGCCTGAGACTAAATTTACATTCTATTTTCTTTTCTTTAGTAAGAGTGGGACCAGAAAAATACCTTGGAATCACTGAAGGTGGGTGTGAACTTTGGAATAAACTGTAGTTAGCCAGATGGACACATAGCCCCATTGTTCACAGATTGTTGATAGGATTGAGGTTGTGCGTTTCGAGGAAGTAGGAGAAAGAACAGCTGGATCTCTGAGAAGGCTCTTGGAGAGGAGCAGGGCATGGTAATTCAGGGTATAAAAGAACCAGCTTTAGCTGGGCAGTCAAGGGACTAGCTGGTGGCCAGCAAGGTAGCAAAACTAGTTTTTCATTTTAAAAATTTCCCTGGTACGTGGAGAGGAGCTGAAAAATTATTCCGACCTCAAGCATGCCTAGAAATACTAAAGGAAGTGCTCAATACTTTTTCAGTTAACAGTTCTCTTGGAAAGGTGTTTTTATAGAACAGCTAACTGTGTAATTATTTTACACAGGATAGTTTACACAGGATAAAGGTTACCTTTATCCATATCCTTAGTTTGTTTAAAACCAAGGTCATTATCAGATCAAATAATGGCTATTAGGTAAAGCATAATGATCGGATCCTATCACCATTTATCAGGCTATTAGGGTCCATTAAAATGTCTCACAGATTTGCTTAAAAGTGTGCTTAAGATGGTATTTGATTCCACATTCTTTATCATTCTCAAATGTTCATTTAACTGAAATATTATACTTAACAGTTTCAAATATATTAAGCAGCAGCAGAGCAGAAAGCAAGAATAATCTAGATGCTTTTATTTGCAAACTATCTTTTAAGGAATACTGGTTTTGTTTTCCTCTGACATAAATGATTTTAGACAGGATATTTCTGTTAAAGAGTAATTTGATCTTATATTTTATAGGGAAACTGCTTATTACCTATATTTCATTTTTTAAAATATTTTATTTATTTGTCAAAGAGAGAGAGCAAGCATAGGCAGGAGGAGCAGCAGGCAGAGCAGGCAGAGGGAGAAGCAAGCTTCCTGCTAAGCAAAGAGCCCAACGTAGGATTCGGTTCATGACCCAGGGATCATGACCTGAGTCAAGGCAGCTGCTTAACCGACTGAGCCACCCATGTGTCCCCCTATGTTTCATTTTTAATGATAACTAAGCTCCCAAAAGCTCATGACCACTTCTCTTCCCATATCATAGCATTTAAAAGGAGTCCCTGAGCCCGGCAACCATTACTTGAGGAACCATCAGTTTCTTCCTAAAAATCCTGTTTCTGTTATACCAAGCGCTTTCACATACATTTCTTTCACTTCCTCTTTACCATAAACCTGTAAGATTAATAGGGCAAGTATTACACTTTTTTTGTGAAATCCCCATTTTTACAGTGAAGTTAAGTAAGACATTCAGTAAACTGTAAGTGATAAGGATGAGAACTGGCTCTCTCCTTAGAGTACTTGACATGTTAAGGACAACTTGTGACTTTAATGGCTGCCTTCTCAGGTTTCAAGTTATGTTTCATAGCTCAAAGCTGAGCTTCAATTAAAAAGCTCTCCTAGTCACAACATGCTTTGAAGAATGATAAGCATATAACCGCCACCACATCAGTAGCAGCTAAATTATGCTAACTATTCAGGAAGAGTTTTATTCTCACACATTCTTCACTGCTACTGGACCTCTTAAAACCATGTGTTTCTCTAGGGAGACAGGCTT
Organism: Enhydra lutris kenyoni; assembly: GCF_002288905.1. NCBI lineage: Eukaryota > Metazoa > Chordata > Mammalia > Carnivora > Mustelidae > Enhydra > Enhydra lutris. The sequence goes on from NW_019154085.1 coordinate 57,453,106, forward strand.
TTCCTGTCTTCTTCCATCTTCTTTCCATCTGCTGTGTGAATTTATGATGATAGCACTCTTAAAACAATAGCATATTCTGCAGTAGGTACAATTTGTGAGTTGAATCACTTACATGGAAAACTAACATTAATTTTTCCATTGAGGCAAAGTGGCTTCAGTGGTTAAAGAGGTGGGCAGGCTCCTAAGAGTTGTTCAAAATGTAGATAGTTCAGTCAATTTCCTCTGGACCTGCCAAATATTCATACTTGAAGAGTACGAGTGAGCTCAAGATATCTTAATGATTGATATAAATGCCTATCTGGATGCTAGTCAGAAGCAATCCCTTCGTAACATTTATACAACTGAAGTTTTCTCTGTGATGAATATGACTCACACAGGGTGGGGGTTAGAGAGAAAGGCAACCCAGAACACAATGACAAATAATTTTTCTTATATTAGAAGTAAAAAATATAGAGCAAAAATCAAGGGAGAAATTAAAAAAGCTGTATTTGGGGAGTTCAATCACGGCTTTGATCAGTAGCTTTGCTCTAACAAGCTGGATAACCTTGGACTTCACTCTACTGGGACTCAGGTTATCTTATCTTTCTTATCTCTACACTGTTAGACAAAAGGTGGGGCAGGAACCAATACTTGGAGTCTGACACAAAGGGTCCCAGATAAAGTCCTTAAAACAGTAGTCTCTAGGAGCACCTGGGTGGTTCAGTGGGTTAAACCTCTGCCTTCCGCTCAGGTCATGATCTCAGGGTCCTAACATCGAGCCCCGAATCGGGCTCTCTACTTGGAGAGAAGCCTGCTTTTCCCTCTCTCTCTGCCTGCCTCTCTCCCTGCTCCCTGTGATCTCTCTCTGTCAAATAAATAAATAAGATCTTTAAAAAAGAACAAAACAGGGACGCCTGGGTGGCTCAGTTGGTTAAGCACTGCCTTCGGCTCAGGTCATGATCCCAGTATCCTGGGATCGAGTCCCACATCGGGCTTCTTGCTCATCAGGGAGCCTGCTTCTCCTTCTGCCTCTGCCTGCCATTCTGTCTGCCTGTGCTCGCTCTCTCTCCCTCTCTCTCTCTCTGACAAATAAATAAATAAAATCTTTAAAAAAAAATAAAAAAAAATAAAAAAGAACAAAACAGTAGTCTCTAATCTAAGAAGAGGAAGGGACTATTTAAATTTAAAAGAGTAAAACTGCCAGGACTTAATATGTGATTAAATTTAAATAATGAGAGAGGAAAGCAGGACACTCTAAGGTGACTTGTAGATTCCTGACATTCACCACTTAGATGGTACTAATCACCTGGAAAGAAATGGAGAAAAGGAGGCAGGTTTGACACTGGCTTTTGCGCAAATTAAAACTTGAGGTATGTGGTGATGAATCAGAGCTGTGAGCCTTTTCTCAGAAATCTCTAAATTTCTTATTTGAAAATTCAGTTTTCCAAATATTGTATTCGGTAGGGTCAGGAAACACTTTCTGCCTGTGGGATCTTGCTGTGGCATTGCTGTTTTGCTCTCTTTGGGGTGGTACCCTAGGTAGATTCTTAGACTATTTTGTGCTACTGATCATTTTGGCAGTTGTGTGAAATCAGAAGATCCCCTTGTTGTGAGAATATTACAAATGCATAAAATAAAAACCATAGGATTAGAAAGAAAACCAGTTAGACTGAAATTTGGGGGACTGAAGGAATTTACAATTACAACTACATCCCTCAAAAGAATTTGGGGCAGGAGACAGAAAGAGCCCTGCCAAGAAAATTATCCTTCTGATCTTTGAACAAATACAATGAAACAAGTCAAATCCAGTTTAAAAGGCATTTTCCTTTCATTTCTTGTTCTCTCTTAGCTGCCAAGTTAGAGAAAAACTTTCAAAGGGCAAAATGTAAACTTGCCATTAAGTGGTATCCAGAAAGCAATTGCTTCTTTTTTTTTCTTTCAAGGTTTTATTTAAATTCATTAGTTAACATATAGTGTATCATTAGTTTCAGAGGTAGAATTCAGTTTCATCACTAGTATTTAACACTCAGTGCTCATTAAAGCCCTCATTAAAGAGGGCAAATGGCCTCTTTAATGCCCATCTCCCCACCCACCTCCCCTCCAGCAACCCTCAGTTTTTTCCCTATAGTTAAGAATCTCTTACAGTTTGCCTCCTACTGTTTTTAATCTTATTTTTCCTTCCCCTATGTTCATCTGTTTTCTTTCTTAAATTCCACATATGAGTGAAATCATATGGTAATCTTTTTTGACTGACTTACTTTGCTTAGCATAATACATTCTGGCTCCATCCATATCATTGCAAATGGCATTCTTTTGATGGCTGAGTAGTATTCCATCGTATATATAGGAAGGAGCTGACTAGCATAAACAGACTTGTTCAACTACTCAAGAACTGAGGATTAAAGAAAAGGAAATCCCCATCTCTAATTCTCTAATCTAATATTTTCCCGTAAGATTAGAACCTGACATCTCAGAAATGGATGCATCTTCAGTAGGAAATAGAAATAGTTACTGTATGAGAGAAATTTGTGCAGATAACTGGAACTCTAAGGGGCCAAATTTAGCTTAAATGAGCTTTGAGAGAAAAGAAAAATCTCTGTAAAGCTAAGTAAATTTACAAAGAAGAGCAAAGATGAGATAATAGTTAAGACTTAGAAAAGCTGATTAAGTATATATTTATATATCAACATTTCATGTAATTTCAGAGCAACATGATAAAAAAGATTTGCTTGGGTGATAACTAATTACATTTAGAGGTTTAAAAAAATAAACCTACTCATTTTTAAATTTTTTTAAGTCGGCTCCCTGCTCATCATGGAGCTCAATTCATGGAGCCCAACGCAGGGCTTAAACTCATAATCCTGAGATCAAAACCTGAGATGAGATCAAGTTGTACACTTAACCAACTGAGCCACCCAGGAGCCCCAGCTGACTTATTCTTTTTAAACTTGGAAATTTGTTATAATCTAGTTTCTAGACCCAGCATGAAGTTCATGATCAGCTCCCTCATAGGCAATATTCATATATAGTTGACCCTCAAATAACATGGGTTTGAACTGCAAAGGTCCATTTATATGTGGATTTTTTTCTATAAATACAGTACAGTACTGAAAATGTATTTTCTATTCTTTATGGGTTGTTTTTTTTTTTTTTTTTTTTTTTGAGACAGAGAAAGAGAAGGCACACCCATGCGTATTTGAGTGGCAGGGGAGAGGCTGAGGGAAAGGGACAGAGAATCTTAAGCCAAGCTCCACGCTCAATGCACAGCCAGACCTGGGCCTCGATCTCACCACCAAGAGATCCTGACCTGAGCAGAAACCAAGAGTCAGACCCAGGCATCCCTCCTTATGATTTTCTTAATAGCATTTTCTTTCCTCTAGTTTAGCTTATTTTAATACTACAGTATGTAATACATATAGCATACAAAATACATGTTAACCAACTGTTTACATTGTTCATAAGGCTTCCAGTTAACACTAGGCTGTTAGTAGTTAAGTTCTGGGTGAGTCAAATTTTTAACTGCAGTGGGGGCAGTAACCCTAACCTTCACATTATTTAAGGATCAGGTGGACTTATTTTTGAAAGCAATTGAGAAAAAAGTCCACTCTTAAAATCATAAATACAAACATCAAAGTGTGACAGACATGCCAAAAATAAAAATAAACTCACATGAGGTCTTCAAGTTTTTCCATTACATAAAAATCTGTAGACAAGGAGAAATACAATTTCCTTTATTTTTTCTTTTTTTCTTCTTTTTATACTTTGAATAGGTTTGATTTTATTAGGTCATTTGAATTTCATCCTGCATGAAGGAGTTCTTGTTACTCTAACGTCTTCTTTGCTCTGGAGTTCAGAATGTAATCACAGGAAATACATATGCTCATGTATCATAGAGATTCCAAATCCCAGGTTTACTACAGAGTGACTGTGTAACCTCGGACAAGGCACCCAACCCCTCCTAGCCTTACCTGTAAAAGGGGAAAAGTAGCACCAATCTCACATAGGCAACTCAATGATAATGCACAGTGCCTGGTATTGAATGCTAGCTCACTGCCCTTACCAATGCATGACTTTATTTGTGATCAGTTGTGCATGTTCAATGTCACGTTTACCAAATACAACGGCAAATGAATCAAAGTTCCTCTCCAGTACTCACCATGATAAGGCTGGTCACAGAGGTTTTCCTCTGTGCCTCCTTTCTTCCACACATCAGATGAATTTGTACTTGCTATAGCATGTCCATTCTTCAGAGCCAATCTGTACTGGGCAGCTCCATACAGAGAGTGGTGCTCACATTTCCACCACAGTAAGGCACTGGAGTCGCAGCTGAACATTCTCAAGGAATCTGTGGGTTTGGTAATATCTAGCCCAAGGCACTTCTGGGATTGCAAATGAAAGAGTCGATGCTGGGACACCCACTTCCATAACATGTCCCTACTTCCATCACAGTCTGTTGCTACTATCCAGTCATTCAGTGGCTTGATGCACTTGCCCATGTTTTCATTGACGATGGTGAATGGATCATTACCTGAGTCAAGACAGACAGTCAAAGAAGACATTTCAGAATTCTCGACTATGTGGTTAGCCTTGGCCCCTGCTTGCTGAGGAAAGTCTGAGCACCACTGGACTATTCCCACCCTCCAACCTCTATAAACCGCAATGCCCTACATGAAGTCAGAGGACACTGGTATGGGTTAAGAGCATGAGCTAGTCTGCCAGGTTCATAGTCTGTCTCTGCTACATATTTCCCATGTGATCAGGGCAAGGTATTTAACCACTATGCCTATTTCTTCCTTTGTAAAATAGGACTTCATATGGGATGTTAAGTTAAAATAAGCTCATACCTCTAAAGCACTTAGAAGAGTATATATGTATGTTATTGTTATTCCATGAAATACCCCCCCCTTTATTTAATGAGATGAAGAAGCTCCTTAGTTTTCTTCTTCCTTAGACAGCTGGTCAATGAAAAATATCCTGAACTTATTCAGGACCATAGTTCTGTCTTGCTTATGCTTTGGCTACTATGGCAGGGCAAATTATTACATGGCATTAATGTGGCTCAGAGGAGATGGGGAGACTTCTGAGGGCACCGAAGTAGAATAGTGGGGTAAAGGGATGAGAGGAAATGAAGGTCTGGATACTAAGGATAGGAGAGAACTGTGGTCTCCACCATAGCACCTTCAGGAACATGATGGGAAGCCCGTGGGGAGGGGCTAGTGGGGGAGGCTGCTGACTCTGTGGATCACATAGGGAGGTTGAACCTGAGCTCCAGAAATGACCTGAATACAGAATTCACCACCCAGTAGGTTTGGACAGTTGGAAACTCAGAAGCAATGAGTGTAAACTGAAAGCTAAAGGAGGACCTCCCTGAGTATTTTCCTGGCAATTTCTCATGAATTAGAGAGACCTCAGTGATGACAGAAACTGAAGTTCTGCTAACTTGGTGGAATGGGGCTGCAGAAAATATTTATTCTGATTTTATAAAAATGAAGTAATGCATTGTTATTGCACACCTGAGTTTGTGGAACAAGAGTCACATCTGTAACAACAAATTACAATTGAATAATTTGGCCAGTGCTTTTACATAGAAGCATTTTTTTTGAAGTCATAGCACAAAAGTCCATGTTGATGAGACAAAAACTGAAATATCTTAGACAAATTTAAACAATCATTGCCAATAAACCAAAGGGTTCAGCAAAAGGCCCTGTAAAACTTTAGTTCCCAGAAGGCACTTTCATTTTGATGCCAGCTTCCAATCACTGATTTTACTGATGAAAGATACCTTTTCTAATAATAATTCACAGGCTTTTAGAGTTAAAAATTCTCATGCTAAGGACTTGAGGGGAAATTTCATTATGTAAATAATAACTATAAAATTAAGTCAAGTTTCAGCTTGAACTTTAAAGAGAATTTTTGTTGTTTTAAACAGCAGCAGCAGCAGCAACAAGAGAAATAATAGGAACAACCACAAAATCCTGTATAACATTAAGTTACTTTTGCTCTCATATCTGTATTTTTAAATATTACATAGAACTGCAGCTAGGTGTCCTTGTCATAGCAGCTTCCATCCCTCACTCTTCCTTCCTCGACATCTCTCTGCCATTCTCTACATTATGGACACCATTTGGGAGAACAGTTAATAAGAAAAGGAAAACATACTATCTTAGATTATCACTCACAGTTTCTCCAATGTCCTCCCACATATTCAATATCCACTCAGACCCATGAGGGTCTTTCAAACTATTCTCTCTTTCCCAAACTATTCTCTCTCACTTCTCCAAAAATATCTTGCATTCCAAAGTATCAGCAATTACTAGAGAAAAAAAGAAGTTTGCTTCTGCAGGAGAATAGGCATCCACCACCCTTCCTGGAACCTTACCCTCCCTTGCCATGTGATCTCATTGCTCTCTTTTCTGGGCACTTTGCTCTGTGCCCTTTGAACCCAGATAGGTGAACTGACTTAGCAGCAACTTTGCTACCTTTGCAGTTCAGAGTTCCAGACTTCTCAAGTTGCCATTGCAGAATTCAATAGATTAGCCACAGCTGTTAGTATAGTGGAATAAGCAGTGAAATAAGGAGTTAGAAGTCCTAGATTGAAGACCTACCTCAGCTACCAGTTAGCTGGGGACCTTAGGGAATTCACTTAATCTCTCCAGGGTCTTTGTATCTCCAAATATAAGATGAAAGCAGATAAATATAAGATATCTACGCCACTTCCAGTACTCACATCCTGTGCTTCCACAAGATAACAGTTCTCCTAGCCTTGCAGGTTTTACCAGTATTTCTAAGTTCATTGTATATTGTTCTTGAACAGATGTTCATAACTTTATTATGCCATGCTAATGCTAGTAGCATTTTAGGTCATTTGAATCCCATTAGTATCAAGCATGTGCACTTAGGTAACAGTGATGCTTTGTAAATACTTTTTATAGAAGAGAAAAAAAATTCACCCTTTCCCATTTACTATATGTTTTACTTCTAGGATACCCATAGACTTAATAAGCTTGTAGAAACTCTGAAAGACTACTGGAGATATGTGGAGTAGCATGGAGAAGCTATGTTAAAGAGGAGTTGCCAAACTTACCTAATTGCAACATCTATGGTCATAAATACTTGCCTTATTCTAAATCTGTCTTTTAACCAAATTAAAATCAATATGTATTATCAATATGTATAATCAATGTTTGACATCTATAGTGGTCACTTAGCACAGACATTAATTATTGATATGATTTAAGGAAACTTGCCATTAGCCTTCATACATAATGTATGTCTAAGCTTTCATACATAATATGTAAGGTAGGGAGAGTCTTGTCTTCTCCTGATTTTCCCCCTCTCTTTCCATACTCTTAGCAGAAGCTATTCAGTCTGCCTCAGTCCTGTGACCCTATTGGGATGGTAGATTGAAGAGTGGGAAGGACTGAAAATAATCCCTTTTTAAAGAAAATTTTTTAAAATAAGGGTATATAAAATATTTCAGAAATTACACTTTGAAAAGGTAGTTACAGAGCAACTTATAAACAGATTCTTTATTGATAACCTTATGTTGCACCTTGTTCATCTTACCTTATATTGGTCCTAAATGGAATTTTAATGTTTACCTCCACATACAATATTTGGGCAAATCTAAAAGGCAGAGGTTGATGAAAAGAAGTCTCATCATCCCTAGTAGCAATTTTTATATGCTTCATTTTATATAAATATTCTAGTGGTGTCTGAAAGGAAATAACCAAGTAACATTATCATATACTGAAAATGAATTTTTAGTATGCCGCATCCGTCAAAGGAAAACCATCTCCTATTGTCTAATCATTAGGTAACTTCTGTCTTTCCTAAACCAAAGAGCTCTGCACGTTCCAAAGAGAACTTGGACATCAACATTTTATAATCACAGACAAATGGAGAGGGAGACGGAGGCAGAAGGATGAAGACCGCAGCATTTTTAGTTTCAGGGGTACTTCTACAGCTCACAATGTTAAGCATTTTGTGGAGTCACCACCACATATGCAGAGTGTACAGGTGGAGTAGGAAAGAATCAGAATCTGGGTTTGCCAGTTCGAAAACAGATCCCAAAGTGACCTTGGGTTTATGGCAATCTACTAGGAGATAGAAAGCTTTGGGGTTCAGATTGGGTGGTGTGGGCTGGTGAGAACCTAGGAGTGCCAGAAGGATTGTTTTACTTCAAGCTGTTAGCTCTCCAAGGAGGCAAAAAAGTAAACTAAGAAAGTGGCATTTCCCCAAGGACACAGAGGAACTCCTTCAGCACCTGAGCAACCCAGACCATCTGCACAAACCTAGCTGCATACACGTGACAGAGTGCATGTCACTACCAGCATCGTGAAGCTGACACACTGCCAAACAAGTACTGAAAGGGCTGGAGTTTCAAACTTCCAGTACTTCCCCTGATGGGACCGCAGGTCTGTCTGAGGGTGTGTGTAAGCTGGCCAGAGCAGTTGCTAAGGGTGAGGAAGGATGCTGGAAATCAAATACCTATGAGGACCTAGTGCAGGGAGAATGGAGTTAAGCTGGTGCTCTTTGCTTTTGGTTGATGAGAAAGGCCAGGGATTGCAGAGATTGCAAAAATTAAGGAAATCTTGAATTCCATGGGGGAGACAAAACAGTCAGACTAAAGCAGAAACAGATGGAAACCAAGACTTCAGTGACTGAAAGGTTAGTGTGTTTTGACTGTAGTTAGTTATGGCAATGTAATTTTTCGCCCTGGATTGTGGGGTAGGTGGAATAGAACTCTCACAGCCAGTAAAAACTCCCTGTTGGGAGTTTCCAACAGGGAGGGTAAAAGAAGAATGGAGAAGGGTGAGCAGCCCAGACCATCTGCGCACTAAAAGATCCTTGATGTAGATAGGGTGATGTCACTCACATTCAGGGAAGCTTTTCCCCAACACTCTCTGAAAAAAGTCTAAATCTGGCAGTAACTTAGTTTAGCTGCCACAAGAAAATAAGAGCCACAGGGGGGAACCTACAGTTTTCAAAAAATTGCCTTGCCCATCTTTTACTTCCTCAAACAGGCAAGGTAACAGAAGTGGTAGGTGGTGAAGGCTCACTGACTATCCCCCTGTGCAGCGCAACTAAGAAAGTCTTCAGGGAACCCTTTGCCAAGGCGAAAAGAAAGTAAAAGCAAAGTCCGGTTGCTGCCAGGGGCCATGGTGAGGCTGGCACTACCCAAAGCATCAGCGAAGGGAGGAAGTCTATTCCTGGTCCTGCTTCCGCAGTTAGAGGCAGGAAAGTGGTCCTCGGGCAAGCGACCAGCGCTCCAACGTGTGGCCCTAGGCCTCGAGGGACTGTTCTGGAGCCGATAAGCTTAGAAGAAAAGATCGCTGCTCAAGGCTTTCGGGGAGGGCATCATAACGGAATGATGATCATGGTCACTTTAGGAGACATAGCTCACGCGGACTTCTTTTTTGACGTGCACCTTTGGCAACCGTGCCGCGAAGTCGGGCAATCGTTAATCACCCTTGGCGCTGTGATTAGACAGTTCCTCTAGACACTGAGTGGCCAAGGTGGCCAAGAGACGAAGGAAGGGCGACACGGGCTAGTTGGAGTTTGAGGGGTGCTGAGGAGCCTTTTACTCCAGGGAAGCAAGACTTTAGTGGCGAGAGGACCGGGAAGGGACAGGGGACCGGCGCAGAAGGCCGCGCGCCTTCTCTAAGGCGGCCTCTTCTTCTTCAGCTAGAAGAAGGCCCTGCCCCTCCACGACCCACTCCGCCCTCCGCCCGTAGTCCGAGGGCCACGGAGTGCCTTCTCCCCAGACCTCCCCTTCGGCTGGGTCACTTGTTGGGCTCCAGACCCCCGAGGCAAGCAGAGGGGACGAGACCCGGAGCCCAGCCGGACCCGAACTCAGGAAAGCCTGCAGACCCCAGAACGTCGAGAGCCCCAGCCGCCAGCGGGCTGGCGCGCCCGCGGTTACCTGTACGACCAGAGGGCTCCGCCAGACCGAAGCTCCTTAGGAGCAGCACGAGGAGCTCCGCCGCGCGGCGAAGGGTCGTCCAGCGCCTCCTCATCCTGAGCCGGCCCAAGCTGTCCAACCCGGTCTTCAGGCGCACGCGGCACCCACCCCTCCCGGAGCGCCCAGCCTGCGCTTTTGCCGCCAGCCTCCCCGGGGGGTCCTGCCCCGCCCCCCCCCCGCCCTCGGCCAATCAGGCGGGACGGGGCGGGGCAAGGGCGTGGAATTAGTGGCGGGAAGACTGCCAGCTGAGAGGCTCACCTTCTGGAGGATCTACCCGCCGAGAGGCGGGAATTGCGCGCGGAGCGAGAGAGCGGAGGTCGTGCAGACTACCGGGCTTGGGGGTCCTGGCTCCCGCCTCTTCGTCAGTAAAGTTGAGGGGACGCGGCACTTGCTGGGACTTGACAACACCCGGGTGGTGGGTTGGTCTGTTTAGGACCTTGTTCTCTGTGTAGTTCACCTCAGTGTGGGAGGACTTCATTGCCCGGCAGGGCTGGAAAGGCAACCACATCCTCTCGGTCCCCAAAGCGGAAGTCTGCACCGGTAGGGTTGCTCCTGCGGTCAAGCTAAAGAATCCAGGTGTCCTTGGTTGCGTCTTGTGTATTCGGAGAGCGCCAACAAAGGCGCAGTAATGGCACGCTGCAGTTTCACCGCAATTGTTAAAGAATTACAAGCAAGAGCTATTTGAGTGACCCTACAATCAACACTTCCAACGATTTAGGCCTTATAACCATCTGATCTTCGCACGTAAGCTCTTTTCTTAATAATTAAATGAGAACCTTCATCATCATCATCATCATCTGTAGAAATGTACAAGTCTGCACCCCAAACCAGCAATGTGAGAGTAATATTTATCCTCTCCCTGTGGGATCTGCAGTCATTATAAATAGGCTGACCTAAGTTGCCTGGGTGTGAATGTCCTCTAATTTCAAACCTCATAAAGGCACACGGTGTGTACCCAGAGTCACCTTCGTTGCTGTCCCCCAAGAGTGAATTCTTCCACAAGCAGAGGAGCATCTAGGTTACCTTTCCTGATTCCAACCACCAAGGCTTCGCTGATGGCTCCCAAATCTGCCTTGGTCGGTTCTCTCCCTACCTGGACGTTTTAGTTCAGTAGGTATATTAAGCACTAGCCATTATAGGGATGGGTACCTCCCAGGATAAGATAAAAAGACAACATCCCTGCCTGCTCACGTTTACTGAGTACTGGGGGAGACTAAGGTACACACAGTTTAACTCAGGGCAGAATGAATGGGGAGACTGGACAAAGCTTCCAGGAAGACAACACGCAAACTGGGCCTTGGGCAGTGGGTAGAAATTTGATCATGCACAGCTGCTTAGAGAAAAATAATGACAGAACGGCAGGAAATACAAAGCAATATGAGAAGAGGTCAGTCCAGTATGGCCACCCTGCAGGGTGCATGTGTGTGCATGTGTGTGCGTGTGTGCGTGTGTTGAAGGTAGTTGTGGTGGAGGCTTTAGCGAAAATGACAACAGAGAGGTGAATTGTGGCTATTTTTGTGAAGTGCTTTGAATATAATGTGAAAGACATTGGTTTGATTCTCTAGAACTGGCCAGTGGAAAGTTCTGAGTAAAACAATCTGCTACTGCTCTGATCCCCTTTGCATTTGTGACTGCTTGCCTTTCTGATCCTGCCCAGCCTGGAGCTAGTTGAGGGCAGGGGTCTTACCTTCTCATTATACCTTCCTATATTGAGCACCAGGCCTGACCTCAGAGTAAGCTCTCTATACATATGAATTTACTTAATTAATAAATTCCTGTAATCACCACCTTAGGGTAGGGCTGCAAGAGCTCCTGCTTGCATTATGTTGCAATAATTTCTCAACTGACCTTCCTGCCAGCAATTTCCCTCTCAGGCAAAGGAATCTTTTTTTTTTTTTTAAGATTTTATTTATTTATTTGACAGACAGAGTTCACAAGTAGACAGAGAGGCAGGCAGAAAGAGAGGAAGGGAAGCAGGCTCCCTGCTGAGCAGAGAGCCTGATGCAGGGCTCGATGCGGGGCTCGATGCGGGGCTCGATCCCAGGACCCTGGGATCATGACCTGAGCCGAAGGCAGAGGCTTTAACCCACTGAGCCACCCTGGTGCCCCCAGGCAAAGTAATCTTAAACACTGTTTGGAACATGTCACCTTTCTTCTACTCACATCCTTTCAGTGCTAATTGGGAGTTCAGGGGGGATTTTGAACCCCTGAAATTACATACTGCTTTATGAATACACTTAAAAAAATTTTTTTTTTTTGAGAAAGAGAAGAGGTCCAGGGCTTTCATGAGAGTCTTAAAGAAGCCCATAATACAAGAAGAAAACTTATGTAGGATAAAGAAAGCCTCTCTACAATTTGAACTTTTACTTTTAATTACCTTCCTATGTCATGCCTTGGTTCAAGCAACCTGTTTGATCTGTCTTGCCTTTTCCTATATCTGCTCATATATCCATATTTTCTCCAATCTAGAATGCCTCTTTTCCCTCTATCTTGTCTTGGTCCTTCCAGTTAAGACTCTGCTCAAATCTCATATTTTACATAAAATGTCTCCAAGAATCCCTAACCCTTGGGGTTCCAAACATCTAGATAAGGTTGTACACTATATTCACTTGGCATTTAACATGTATGCCTCCTGCTGCTTGAGTAGTTGCCCCTTACTTGCGGTTTTGCTTTCCGTGGTTTCAGTTACCCTCAGTCAACCACAGTGCAGATGATCCTTCTTCTGATGTGTGGTCAAAAGGTCAATAATAGCCTAAAACTATGTCACTACATCATTCAGCTCATTTCATCTTATCATGTAGTCATCTTATAAGTTCCCGTCATCACTAGGAGGATGAATATAGTATAATATCTTGAAAGTGAGAGAAAGAAGAGAGATGACATTCACGTAACTTTTATTGCAGTATGTTGTTATAAGTGTTCACTTTTTATTACTAGTTACTGTTGTTAATCTCTTAATCATACCTAATTTATAAATTAAGCTTTATCATTGTTATGTATAGGAAAAATATAATATATATAGGGGTTGGTCCCATCCTTGGTTTCAGGCATCTGTTGGGCTCTTAAAACATATTCCCCATGGATAAGGGGGGGACTACTGTACTTTTTCTGTAGTTACATGTGCACTGATCTCCACCTAGGATATATGTCTTAAATAACTACTTATTGGGGGCCTGGGTGGCTCAGTGGGTTAGGCTGCTGTCTTCGGCTCAGGTCATGATCTCAGGGTCCTGGGATCGAGTCCCGCATCGGGCTCTTTGCTCAGCAGGGAACCTGCTTCCCTCTCTCCCTCTCCGCCTGCCTCTTTGTCTACTTGTGATCTCTCTCTGTCAAATAAATAAATAAAATCTTAAAAAAAAAAACTACTTATTGCCTATGGTGACAATAGCAACCTATGTACCCTTCAAGTGTCACCTTGAATGTTACTTCCTCAAGGAAATCTTTCTTGACTCTGCAGTCTAGGTCAACTTCCTCTGTGATAGGTTTTCAATGCATCCCACACTTTGTCTTGATAGTATTTAGCATAGCTGGATTAAACAATTATATACTCACTCACTTGCGGAATGTCGATCTCCTTTTCCAGGCTGCAGGACGCATGAAGGCGGTGTCTGTTTAGACACTTCTATGTTTCCAGTAACTGGACCATGACTTGCTGACTGAATGATTGAATAAATACATAGTAAGTGCCCCATAAAGGATAAATAAATGAATAGATACTTGGTAAATGCCTGGTGCGGGCAACAGGAGGTCTAGGCATTTTTAAAAGGGAAAAATCACCTGGGTTGGATGGGTGGGAGGGTCTTCAAGCACCAGGATGAATGTCCTTGGATGAGTAACAGTCAGTAAATAGAGGTATTGGGGAGGACACCACATGGCTGAGGCAATGATGCGAGCAAAATAACAGACATCTGCCAACCGCCAGGTGCCAGGCCGTTGTGCTGAGCATTTCCTGTGTGCTCTTGTATCTGATAATCAGCCTATGAATGAAAAATAATCCTTATTTTATAGATTTGGAAACTGAGACAACATAAACAAGATTGATATAAGTAGGCCAAGGTCAATAGATAAGTGAGAATACCAAAATGGAAATCTAACTATGGAACTTCCATGAATGTGTGAGAGTGTTAGTATTATTTTATTCCTAGTCACAGTTAGGAAGGGGGAACATGGGCTTTTAGATTTCTAAAGTGAAGTTTTTAATTATAAAATGTATCATACCTATAAAAGAGTAGCTAGACTCTGGGCCTCTTGCTGATCGTGTCCACCTTACTCACACAGAGGTAACACTTCCTCAGAGTTATTATTTCTTTATAGTCTATTATAGTCTATTTCTTTATAGTCTCCCCATATATGATTCATTCCTTAAATCGTCTATACAACTTTGCAAGTCTTTGAATTTTATGTAAGTAGAATCATTTCACCTTTTGTGGGCACTTACTTTTTTTTTCTCAAAATCATGCCTGTGACATTCATCTGTATTGGTGTGTGTAGATACAGTTTGTTCATTTTTATGCAATGTTCCTTTATAAGAATAAAGCACACTTTATCCATTCTCTTGCTGGTGGACATTTGAGTAGGTTCCAGCTGGGTAATATGCTATAGTTAGCAAAGCTTCTGTGAACATTGTTGTATATGTCTCCTGGTGCACATGGCTAGATTTTCCCGAGAGTGTGTTCTTAGAAGTGGAATTCCTAGAGCATATGGTATGTTCAGCACCAACACCATTAGACAAGGCCAATGTGCTTTCTAGTTGGCGCTCCCAGTAGTATGTACAAACATTCCTGCTGCTGAATATCCTCAATGCTTGGCATCTTAATAGTTTTGGCGGGGAGCAAAATGCTATCTCATGGTAGTTTAAGGTTGATTTTTCTGATTACTAATGCCATTGAACGTGTTTTCCTATGTTTATTGGTTATTTGTATTTCCTTTTCCAATTTGTACTCGGGTTATTTGCATGTTTTCTCTTAGATCCGCTTTCTGCCCTCCCCTGCTTTGAATCTCAAAGGCCTACTCTGCATCCTCAGGCTCCCTTTTTCACTGCGTTCTGGTTAGGTTCAGCCAATGAGAGTTACTGGCAGGAAATGGAAGCTTGGGAGGCGGAGAACCCAAGGTGTTTCTCTCCTCTATGCTTTGGGAGCATGTCAAGCAGTGACTGTGTCTATTCTGTAGTTTTAGCTCATACCTGGCAGCCCTACCCTTTGTGGTCCAGTTCCTATCAGGCAACCGTGCTCTGCTTCCAGCATGTTTGGGTGGTTCCTTTTCCAAGGTTCTAGCTCCCGCAGGGTAGACCAAGCTCCTATTTGGATAACACCAGTCCTTCTCTTTTCCTCAGGTCCCAGGGGTAGTAGTAGCTTCTTGTAATTGGTACTTTCTAGATAATCTCACTGGCACTTATTTTTAGGTCGTTCAGTATCTCTGTAAGTTGTTATTTCATTATATTAAATGTCTTCTATTGAACTACCTCGCATGGGTTTCGTTCTCCTTACTGGACCTTGGTGATACTGATTTAACATACGAAAGAACCGTACTTGAGACAGCATCCAAAACTGAGTAAGATGTGAACAAGAGAAATTACAAGTGGAGCATATTCAACTGCATGAGGAGTCATGGCATAAAGAAAGCCAGTATGGGGACACCTGGGTGGGTCAGTTGATTAAGCATCTGCCTTTGGCTCAGGTCATCATCCCAGGGTCCTGGAATCAAGTCCCACATTGGGCTCCTTTGCTCAGCAGAGAGCCTGCTTCTCCCTCTGCCTGCTGCTATCCCTGCTTCTGGTCTTTCTCCCTGACAAATAAATAAAATCTTTAAAAAAATAAAAAAGAAAGAGAGAAAGAAGGCCAGGTAGTGTGGGATGCATTTTAACTGCAATTTTGATGATGCACATAGATGATCCCAGGTGTAGTAAGGAGGCCCCAGGGGGCCCAAGCAAGGGCTTGGTCTAAGAATAAATTTTAAATAATTCCCATAGCACTGTGATAATAAAGATTTGTATTTATTCCTGGTTATAACTAAACTCATGAGGACTATAATCATGGATACAGACCCCAAAGGGCAAATATAAGGTTGTAATTCACCCACTTAAAAAACAAAGGACAAAATTAAACAACTGCTTTTATTAAAATAAACAACTTACTCGGCAGACTTTAAATTGTATAATTCTCAGATGAGGAAATGTTCCATCAGTATGTCTACAGAACATTGACAGAAGGAACTGGAAAGGAGCCAATGTGTCTTACTCATTCACTTACTCAGCTTAACCTCACGCACAGACACCAAGGAACTATGGAATTATAGAGTTCACAGAGAATTTTGGAGTCCATCATCTGCCCTCCCATTTTATGGACAAGGAAACCAAAGTTCAGAGAGTTCAGTGACCTTTGTTGATATTAGGAGCACAAGAGAAGTTAGATGCGGACCCCTGAGATTCGTGAGAAGACTCCCAAAACACCAATGAGAGACCTTAGGGCTGGTTACCTGCCTCTGATAGAAGCAGGGGTGAAATTTTCTTGTGAGGTGATGATGCAAGGGTGGGTCATAGGTTAAGAGGACGCTGGTGTTGGTAAGACTTGTGTACTTGGTGGGAGAGTATTGCAAAGGTCTGTAATGTGTTTTGATCAAGAGTGCAACACCTTAAGCACAGTGGGAATTCCCCAGGAAACATTTTTGTCAAAGGTATGTTATCTGGAAAATAAGGAAATAATTTTAATGGTACAGATGATTTTCTAGATGTGGGAAATGTGATGAAGGATTAAGTTTTGATATTGACGTGCATTCACTATGTTTTGGCAGGGAGGCAAGAATAAGGGTGATATGTTTGCTTTTTACTTGTGTATTTGGAAGTTCTTTCCTCAGAATAACCAAATCCATTGCTAAAATCTCTTCTAAGAAAACAGCAGTACAAACGATAAATAACCTAAGCCCGGGAGTCCTTGCTCCTCAGGGAAACTGGTCAGGTTTATACTTTAGAACAATTATTTTCCTGACTTTAGCAGAAGGTAGTGAAGAAACCAGAGTGTGATGTGACTCTCCTTCAAAGCTGACTCATAACTCAGGACCACCTAACTTGTTAGTTAAGGGTAAGGTTAAGATACCTTACCTTAATTAAGATTACCTTAGTTTAGGTAAGAAAGCTGGCTGACTTTTATTTATTTATTTATTTATTTATTTATTTATTGTTATTGGGTTTTTAAAAATCTTTTTTATTTTTTCTTTTCAGCGTAACAGAATTCATTGTTTATGCATCATATCCAGTGCTCCATGCAATACATGCCCTCCATAATACCCACCACTTGGCTCCCCCAACCTCCCACCCCCTGCCCCTTCAAAACCCTCAGGTTGTTGACTTGGTGTCTGCTCAAAAGAAGAAGTTTGATAGTGCGACTTCTAAGAAATTTTAGTACTGAGAGCTATGACACTATTTAGTACTATCAAAGACTATCAAAGAAGTTTGGTAGTGCTATCAAGGACTATCAAAGAAGTTTGATAGTGCGACTCCTAAGAAATTTTAGTACTGAGAGCTATGACACTATTTAGTACTGAGAGGTATTACTGTATTTACCAGTTTTACTATTATTTACCCTTTGTCAACTCACTATCTCCATGAAGCAGATGGTCCAAACTTCTCCTTTCGAAGACCTAATTCCATCTCCTTGTAGGCCTCCTCCAGGAAGCAAAATGTGCCTCTTACTTTGCTGGTAGGCTAGAGGCCATTTAATGTGAATTCACCAGGTCTCTATTTTTCCTCTCTCTAACTCATCTTTATCTCAGCCTTGGAGGAGAAGTCAGACCTCTTTTTCTTAACATAACTTCTTTTGTGTTCCCAACCACATTCTTCCCCTGTATAGTATTTTTTAGTTTCTCCCTCTCCATGAATTACAAGAAGAGAGACTCTGAGCATATTTTAAACTTCTTATTTTTATTTTTTCTTTTAAATTTTAGAAATATTTTATTTATCTATGAGAGAGAGAGAGAGAGAACATGAGCAGAGGGAGAGGGAGAGAGAAACAGACTTCGCTGAGCAGGGAGCCCAATGCAGGGCTTAATCCCAGAACCCTGGGATCATGACCTGAGCTGAAAGTAGAAGCTTAACCAATTGAGCCACCCAAGTGCCCCCTATTTTTTTTTTTTTACTATAGAATATAAAAACTCTACCCAGAGTAGAGAGTATAGTGTAATGAATTTACTGTTCCCATCACCTTCAACAGTTATCAATACATGATCAGTCTTCTTTCATCTCTGCTCTGACCCACTCTTTACTCCTTTCAGATTATTTTGAAGCAAATCTCAGACATCAAGTATTTCATCTGTAAATATGTCAGTATGCATCTCTAAAATATAAGATCTTGTAAAGACATAACCACTATACATTATCTCACCTAAAAAACAATGACAAGAATTCTTTAATACTGTTTAATACCTAATTGGTGTTCACGTTTCCCCAATTATCTTATAAATGTTACTGTTTTGTTTTTATAATGTATTTGAATCAGGATCTAAATAAGGTTTTAACATTGATACTGGTTGAGATTTCTCTTAAGTATCTTTAAATCTCTAGAAATTAAAGATGTGTTTGTAACATTTCTCTACCTCACCGGCTTCATGGTGGGCAGCAGGTAGTTGTTATAAACTGTGATTTGGCATCAATCCTTGGACTACAAATACCTCTGTCTCTCACACCCAGTCCCAAATTCCCCCATTTCTTATGCATTTGAGGTCAGCACATTGGAGTTGTTAAAATGAAAATGTTTTCTGGAAATAACCCATATCAGTTAATAGTCTACATTCATAATCTACATTCATATGCTCATGGGCAGTGTTATAGCTAAAGAACTGCAAAACTGTACTTCTAACAGAACAACTATTTCTTACAATCTGAGATAACTCTCAAATCTGTCTCAGTAGTGTGACTTGCTAGAGAGAGAACTTAATCCAGATAAATACTAAATTAGCACAAGAACTGCCCACTTAGTAGTATTGAGGTAGACATTTTTGCCCCCAGGCTTGGCAACTTTATTTCTGTGTCTGACATTTTAAGGAAACATAAGAGTAATAGTAGTACTATTTCTGTAGATAATGGTTAGGTATAAATGAGATCAGGGAAGGGGAAAATGATTTACAAAGCTAGTATAATCTGTGGAAACAAAAATAAAAACTAAAACAAAGCAGTTCATCTTGAAGTTCTGTATATGGGGAGTGGAATTCAGAATGGCAGGTAATCATGTCTCCCTAAACTAAATAGCTGTACTCATGCCATTGCATATACTTTACCCAAGGCATCAACTTCCAATTGCAACAATATCTGGGAACTCTTGGGAGTAAGGATGACATGACTACATTCATTTTTTTAAAAGGCAATAATATTCATTTAATAACATTTATTAAGCACCTACTTTGTGCCTTACTTTTCTTATGGGGCTTTAATAGTACCTACTACACTAAGGTATAGTGAGAATTAAATGAAGGAGACATTTAGATTAGCACCTGGAGTAGTTCTAGTGTGTAATAGCTGAAATTTATTATTAAAATTGTTGGGTACTAAAGTCACTACTGGAGATATAAAAAATGTACAAGATATGGTCCTTCTCTCCAAGGAGCTCCAAGCCTAATGGAAAATGAGACATGTGGGGAACTGGAGTGGATACCCAGGAGTGGAGCAAATTCTGTCTGCAGAAGATGATAACGGATGGTAGGGTGGAGCTATGTCAGAAAAAGTTTCTCTGTGTAACATTCAGGAGCCTAGACTTTATTGTCTGCACAATGAAGACCACTGAAAGGGTTTGACCAAAAACAACATCAAAAAAGATATAATCAGATTTACATTTTGAAGAGATGACAAGATGACTCTGGCAGCTGTGGACAAATTCCAAGTTGGTAAGACTAAACGAGCTGTTAGGAAAGTCCAGGCAAGAAACAGGAGAGTGTTAACGAGGACAGTAATAATGGGAACGGAGAGGAGATAAGAGATAAGGCAGCTCATACAGGGAGACAGAATATAATAAGCTGCTATTGAAAGGGTTAGAGATATCATTGTTATTTATGGGACAGTTAGGCCCTCCCAATTATTCTAAAGAAACTTCTCATTTTAATGCCTGTCAGTCCATGTATTGAGATTTTTGCATTTCTCTTCAAATTGTATACTGTAGTGTAGGGTTTTGTAGTTTCCATCCAAAATCATCTCCATTTGAATTGTGAATATTGGAAGAGAAGAATAAAATCAGCGATAAAGCAGCAATGGTCATTATGGGTTAACTAGTGTTTGCTGTAGCTCCTCAACCCTGGAAAGTATCAGAATGAATAATTTAGGGATATAGTCAAGGTAAAAATGTGAAATTCTGGAGGTATAAAGATAAAAATGGGATAGTGATGGTACTGTGTAAGGATTATATTGATATATGTTAGTGAATTACTCTAATAGAATATTAGTACTATTTGGAAAGCTGTCAATGTCATCTCATATTTAAACTATTAAGTGCATATTTAAGCTGTGCATATCACTTGCATTCATTTCATGGCTAATCAATCCAGTCAGAAATTGTTTGCCAAATGGTAATGGGATTTTCTCTAACAGCCAGATACTTAAGTCACTACACACCAAATTATGGGATAAAAAAAATCAGTTCCACATCCCAGATAATTATTGGCTTAAAACAATATTGTGTTGAGTCCTGGCACATACCCTCTAACAGCAGATGTCTTTGTTTTGGACCATTTTGATGATCTTAGTAACTCTAGCATGATAAACTAATGATGCAAATTATTTTTCATTTTAATTTTACATTGTGGATGGAACTATTGGCTTTCAATGTAACATATTTTCTGTTGCAGCCAAGGCCTAAATTAGAGTAATAACAATGGTGAAAGAGAGCAGGTGACATATTTTAGAGCTATTTGGAAGTGGAAAGCAGGAGTTGAAAGAATAAATTCCAGGCTTCTGAAGTGGGTGACTGGCAAATGATGGTGCCATTTGCTGTGATAAGGAAGGCAGGAGGAGGGGGGAAGATTTAAGGAGAAAACAGATTCTGTTTTAGATTTGATGGATTTGAGATATCCATGGTATGGATATGGAAAAATTTACTAGTCCCTTAAATCTAGAACTCAGGAGGGATCTATCTATGTTGGTGACAGAGATTTGAGAGTCATCAGTGTACAGGGAGTAGATTAAGTTATATGAATGACTGAACAATGAAGAATTCTAAGGAATACTAGCATGGAAGGACAAGAACAGGAGGAGAGGGAGAGAGAGGAGGCATGAAGACAGTCAAGAAGAAAAGGTAGAAGAGGGATACAATGAAAGAATATTACTTATAGAAAGATGGTTTAAATCAGTGGTTTCCAAACTTTTTAAAGTATGTATTCAATTAGTAATTTTTTGAACAATCCCCATGTATATTTACTTATGGATTATATGCATATAACATTTTCATCTACTTAATATCTACTAATAGATAGACCCTAAGATAATGATCTGAGCTGAAACAAAGAGTTGGACCCTTAACTGACTGGACCACCCAAGCATTCCAAAGTTGTTGTTGTTATTATTATTATTATTATTATTGTGTTTTTTGGCATATGAAAATTTACTATTGTCACAATTTTCATATGCCAAAAATACAATAATAATAATAAAACAAAAAGCATTTTTTAAAAAGTCCAAAAAATTTATATATCTAATTCTATTTAATTCTATTTTAATTCTATTTAGTTAACATACAGTGTTATATTATTTCATGTGTCAATATAGTGATTCAATAATTCCAGACATCATCCAGTGCTCATCAATGACAAGTGCACTCCTTAATCCCCATCATCTATTTAATCCATCCCCACCTTCACCTACCTCCCCTCTGGTAACCTTTGGTTTGTTCTTGATAATTAAGAGTCTGTTTCATGATTTCTCTCTCTCTTTTCCCTTTGCTCATTTGTTTTGTTTCTTAAATTCTACATGAGTGAAATCATAGTTATTTGTCTTTCTCTGACTTAATTATTTCACTTAGCATTATATTATCTAGCTCTATCCATGTTACAAACGACAAGATTTCATTCTTTTTTAATGGCTGAATAATATTCCATTGTGTGTATGTGTGTGTGTGTATCTGTATATCTATAGATAGGTACCACATAAAATTCATATTTTCCCCATTTTAATGTCTGTTCATCAGAGAGCTGAAATCACTGTCCACACTTACATGAACTTAGTCCAAACCAATCATATTGCCATTATTTGTAAGTTTAAATAAATGTTTAAGTAAATCTAAAAGTGTTCTTTTAATACATATTAACTGAACTTTTAAACTTTTTAAACTTTTTTTTGAACTTTTTAAACGTTTTTGAACTTTTAAATGACAAGGAACCTGTGTCATATTTATCTGGCAGTGTTTTTCTTTCTATGCCTATGGTTCATGGAAGGAAATATGATGTACTTTATAAACAACAGAAGTTGTAATGTTTTCTTCTATCACCTACGTCAATCATCCTGTATACCCTAGTTTGGAGATTGGCTTTAAATTAAAAGGTAAGGGTCAGTTGTGTGGAACATCTTAAACTGATCAAATAAAATATTATCTTAAAAAATAGAAGAATGGGGGCACCTGGGTGGCTCAGTGGGTTAAAGCCTCTGCCTTCGGCTCAGGTCATGATCTCAGGGTCCTGGGATCGAGCCCCGCATCGGACTCTCTGCTCAGTGGAGAGCCTGCTTCCTCCTCTCTCTCTCTCTCTCTCTCTCTCTCTCTCTCTGCCTACATGTGATCTCTGTCTGTCAAATAAATAAATAAAAAAAAAATCTTTAAAAAAAAAATAGAAGAATGTTCATCACTTTTAACAACCAGGTCACTGGAAGCTTTGGTGGGGGCAGTATCAACAGTGGAAGAGGGACAGCCAGATCACAGTGGTTCAAGGAGTATTTAAAGCACACTCACTGTATGCCAGACACTATGCTATTTAAGCACTTCTCATATAAACCTGAGAAGAAGTTATGATTATTTCTAATTTAAGAAAATAATCAGAGACTTGCAGAATCTAAGTGACATGTAGTAGGTCACATAGTTAAGTATGTAGTCCTAGCAAAATGTGGATCCATGTTGAGCGTTTTAAAAACTAAGCTCTTAAATAATATGCTATCATGTCTTCTGGCATCAGGTTAGTTAATGGAGATAGAGACCGAGTGCAGACAACTACTCTTCCAGGTATCTAGTTATCTTGCCTATGAATAAGAACAGAAAGAAAGGGGGGGCACCTGGATGGCTCAGTGGGTTAGGCCTCTGCCTTCGGCTCGGGTCATGATCTCAGGGTCCTGGGATCGAGCCCTGCATCGGGCTCTCTGCTCAGCAGTGAGCCTGCTTCCTCCTCTCTCTGCCTGCCTCTCTGCCTACTTGTGATCTCTCTCTCTCTCTCTGTCAAAAAAAAAAAAAAAAAAAAAAAAAAGAACAGAAAGAAAGGGAAATAAATGGCCAAGTATAAGGCAAGAATTGAGCATTTTTATAAGGTGCAGGGAATGAGGCAGGAAAGAGAATTTGAAGCAATTAGGCAAGAGAGATAATAAGGATAACAAAATCCCTAAGGATCTGGAGTACAGGAGGGAAGTTCAGCCTTGAGCAGCAGAAGGTTGCCTCCTCCTATTAAGGGAAGAAAAGTGGAAGAACTGGAGTCAAGTGCAAAGAAGTATGCAGGTTTTGTGTGGGGAGGAGGAAGAAGAGGCATGGGAGATTCCAAGTTCACAAAATTTATTTTCTCTGCTGAACAGGAGACAAGGCCATTGCTTAGAGTGTGTGGAGGGTGGAGAAAAAAAAAGTAGCGGTCAGACCTGATAACACTATTACAAAGCTTTAAGCAGTAGCTGTGGGGAGCTGCTACAGTTTTGGAGTTTTCACTGACTCTCTATGTCCACTCTCTTAGTCCACTGACTTATAGAGAGACAGTGGTTGGAAGACAAGGAGGCAAGGGAGTCAAAGATTCCAAGAATGAAGAGGGAGCTGATAAACTGGAGAAAATTGAGATATCTAAGTCCTGGAAATCTCAATGAGGTTACAGGCTCTGCAGATATAGTGCCATAGCAGAGTGCTGAAGCTCAAAGAGAGAAGAGAGTTGGAACCTGGCATTTGAACCCTCACAGTGGGACACTTATCTCCCATCCTTCCAATGACCATCCTTCTAAATGCTCTCCTTTTATGGCAGGACTGGAAATTTGAAAATTACATTTCTCAGTCTCCTTGTAGAGTTTAAGTTCAAAACCCTCCTCTGAGAGGCACTAGGTTGAGATTTGCAAAGTAGAAGAGGTGAAGCCATTTTTCTTCAACTGCAGCTCCAGACAAGTACCTGAGAATCTGCAAATGGCAGACATCTCAGCAGCTGTGCCAGGATTTCCAAGTATCCTCCTGAGAACCACCTACTTGGGTGCTGCAGAGGGCTGAGAACTCCAGTACACCTTTCAATACAACACATGCATTTCTAAATTTCATGGATTCTAGCAGTGTCTTTTCTCTCCTTTGCTCCCCTGGACCTCCAGAGATTGTATAATCCTCTGTTTCTTTAAAAAAATAAAATACCCTTTTACTTGTGCCTAGAGAGCTTTCTGTTTTCCTGACACAAGCTCAGCTAGTATGCAACCCCCTGCCCAATTCTTCATGTAAGCTAGATTATGAACTCTTCCATGATCATATCAATATTGGTTAGGACTATCATATCTGTTTACTGGGATTCTTAGATGCAAGCAACATAAAGACTATATAGTTAAATTAAAAAGAGAATATGTTGAAAAGATTTCAAAGAGTTTGTGGAATTATTAGGAGGATGGGAGAACCAGGCTTTAGGAATGAATCTAGACAGTGTAGGGGAAGCATAAAATTATGCCACAGAGACCAGTGCAGTGATGGCCACTGCAAAACTCAGAGGCAGGTTTGCCTACCTGTTGAATCCATGCCCCTCTGTCCTAGATATAAAGGTGTCAGGGAAAACGAGAATCTGGACTTCCAGCTAATAGAGTGACAGCTCTGTCTCATAAGATGGAATAACCTCAAATAAGAGATTCAGAAGCTGCGAAGCCTCATAATTGATAAATATCTACTCTAACATCCAATCTTTTGTGTGTGCTATAGTTTAGATCCTTCTGTTTTATCTGGCATACCCTCCAAATGTTCATTGTCCCTGCTATGTGTAATTATCCTTTAAGGGCCTACTTCCTTCTTGAAACCTTCCCAGCTGGAAGTGACTGCTTCCTGCCCTGACTTCCTACAGCAATTTGTATCTTGTTTGGCCTTTTTAAATTCTAACTTGTTTTTATTGATATTTGCAGTTGAAAATATTAAAGTTACAGCATATATTTAAGGCTGAATGAACATTAGAGGGCATTTAATGTAACTAGCTCATCAGCTCCTTGAGAATCATCACTTGCCTTACCAATATTGTGTGTCCACAGTTCCCAGCATAATACTCACTTATGATAGGCACATCATAAATGTGAACTTGAGGTAAAGAAACCACACCAAGAGTTGCTTGTCCCCATTTCCATTTTCTCTTCTAGCTACCTCCCTCTGCCACCACCTGTTTGTGTTTGATGCCAGGCCCTCCCACATCCTCTAACATCTTATTTCACTCCTTTAATTTCTCTAGAATTTTCCATCACCCTCTTTTCAGATTTCTGCCCAGTGAAATATGCTCAAATACTCCCTGTTTTATAATAGCTTTTCTTGGTTATCTTGCCTTCCAGCTCTACACTTAAAAAAAAAAAAAAAAGAATAGTTTATATGTAGCTTCCATGTTGTCACTTCACTCTTGTCTCTCTCTTCTTATAGTCTGGCTTGTTTCCTCTTAAAGGTGCCTGATCTGGGAACTGTTTGCCTGCATCCTCTTTGGCATGCCTGGTTGTTTGCCACCGTTGAGCATGTGACCACTGCTCTCTCTTGTCCTTTGAGACTGCACTCCTGATTGCTCTGCTGCCTTTTCTCCCTGGTTGCTCTAGTGAACATTTGTCAGTTTGGGGGTGCTTAGCATCCTGAGCACTGTCTGTTCGGGGAAATCACTGTGGCAGGGGTGTGGAGGCAGGCAGAACCCACAGGTCGGTGGAGGCTCTAACTCTCCTCTTCCTCCCTCCCCTGATCCAGCTGCTAGTGTGCTGGCTCATGGCCCGTGCCCTGCCAGTCAGAGGCTCCTGTCCAGAACAGTCAGGTATTATATTTCTGCCACTGGAAGTAGCACGAAACGTCTCCTACCCAGAGCAATGGTGCAGCCTCAGCACTGCTGGACACGTCCTGCAGCCAGCACTGTGTTGATGTTCTCATCACTTACTCCTATGGCCTGTGGGAGCTTGTCCTGACTAATAGCTGCTGGCCTCATGTGGTCCCTTCTTGTTTTCTGAGCCTGCTTCTTCCTTACCTGCTTTCTGAGAGCAAGCCCATATGCCATCAGTAAACTCTTTTTCTGCTTGGGTAAGAGTTAGTTGGTTTGTGCGGTTTGCTCTCAAGATCCCTGGCTAGTATATTTCCTTTTCTTCCTCCCACTACCTAAGTGAAGGTATTCCTCCTGTCTCTTTCTGTGTCTGTCTTTTTTCACCATCCACACTCTATTGCCTGGGTGTCAGTTAACACTTTTATGCCAATTTCTCCTAAATCTTTTTCCAGATTCTACTTCTCTCCTCAGCATTGATCTAAGGGCATGCTTCCAAATGCACACCCTCGCATATCCTTAAGATGCATAAAAATGAAAAGCAGACTCACCAGCTTTTATGTTGCTTCTAAATCCATTTCTCCTCCAAATTTTTCTCTTTCTTGCTCAACATGCAAACTGGATTTTTCTATCTATGCCATCCCTCACATCCCCAAACAAATAGTACCAAGTTCTTTTAATTTTTTCAGGACCAGTACCTCATATTCTTCCTTTCCCTGCTACTTTCTTTAACTTTTGCCTGAACAGTTGACCTATGCTCCCTACTAAGCTCCTCTAGTTGTTCTCCTGAATCAACTTGACACATATGATCAGATTAAATTTCCTAAAACACAGTTCTGGTTATATCACCGTTTCTCCTGCCTCTTCATGCACCTTCGGTGCTTCCAGGCTAAAGTGAAAATTCTAGAACCTGACTCTCAAGCCACCCACAATCTGATCCTAACCTAATTCCCCTTATTTATGCTATAAGTGGGATTTTTTTTTTTTAACATTTAATGACCTGTCGTCATTTTCCCACCTTGAAGCCTTATGTTTTCTTTACATCAGGTGTCTTTCTCTGTAGCTCAATCCAAGCACCAACTTAAGTACCAAATCAAATGCCAACTCCTCCAGGAAGTCCTCCTCCTGGTGCCCATATGAAGTGCTTCTCAACCTTTAATATGCATATGAGTCACCTGGGCATCTTGTTAGAATGCAGATTCTGATTCATTAAGTCTAGGATTTGATATTTCTTTTCTTTTCTTTTCTTTTCTTTTCTCTTCTCTTCTTTTCTTTTCTTTTAGATTTTCTTTATTTACTTGACAGATAGAGATCACAAGTAGGCAGAGAGGCAGGCAGAGAGAGAGGAAGGGAAGCAGACTCCTGGGATCATGACCTGAGCTGAAGGCAGAGGCTTAACCCACTGAGCCACCCAGGCGCCCCTAGGATTTGATATTTCTTACAAGTTCCTCCTTGATGTTGGAAGCTCCTGGGCCACTCTTGGAGTAACAAGGCCCTAGAGAGAAGCATGTTTTTTCACTAAATCGTAGGGCAAGATACTAGGGCGAGAGCTGTATATTATTCATTTACAATATTCCATCATCTTTAAAGTAGTCATTTTGCCTCCTCATCATTATGAGGCTCATCATTATTTTGGTTGAATACAGTGACTCAATCAATTTATTCTAACAGAATTAAATGTGCTCCTTGTATCATCTCCTTTTCTTTTCTACTCCATGGTTACCCTCACTTCTTAGTGTAACTGGATTTTACATGGACAGATCTATGGGAAGAAGAGAATGTCCCATATGTTACCTGCTATAGGTAAGGATGGTCCAGCCTCTTTAAGATAATGCTAATTTAATTGTTGTTATAGATCCATATCTTAAATGCCAACAACTGAATCTACTGTATCTGTCTGCTCCTGAGCTGCAAGGGAGCCTAGGGAGCGAGCCTGTCAGGAAAGGTGTTCAGAGATGATACACGGCCAAAATATATGTCAACTATCAACTACACTAGTCTCCAAAACTCCATCAAAATGAACTTTGTGCCAGAATCTTTAGGCTAAGAGAAGCTACTCATTGCTGAATGTTTTGGGCACCAAATTTCAAGCGTTGCATCTACTGACAAGGAAAACCACCAGTTTAGAAAACCTTTTTCTTTGACTTGGGGAAGGGGATGGCAAAACAAAATACCAGCTATGATTTTGGGGCTGTATTGCTCTTTTGATCATAGGAAAAATCTGCCCCAGGACCCTAATATGAACAATTCAGTTAGATCCAATATTTCATTAAGAATGATACTAGGTTATAATATCATGGTAAATTCCATTCTTATTGAGTCTGATGTATATCACTTCTGTGATGCCTAACATTGTCCAGTAGATTTAGGGCAGTAAGGACTTGGGCACCAAGAGGTAGACAACATCTGTTTCTTCAACTCTCTGAAATTTTATTTTCAAACAAACCAAAGGGTATTTCTTGGACCTCCCTCCTTTTCCCCAATGCACATATGTACTTCCATGTCAGCAATTAATCTTCCCAGCTTACCTGTACACCTGCTAGAAATAATGGTGCCAATTCTTATTTTCCTAATCATTCTGCACCCCCCCCTTTCCAATATTCTGTTAGAATGCCTTAGTAATGTAATAGTGATGGTAGGCATCTTACATGTTGCCCAGTGTCCAAATTACTATGGTGGAAACATTAATTCTACATTTTGGGATATATGCGTATTTAAGAAGGAGAGAGAACCATTAGAAGTTATTGAGATTAACATTTATAGCAACTTCATAGATGTCAGTGAGTCTTGGGCTCTTCTGTGTAAATAATCTTCTGAGAACATTGTTTTTATTGTTGACACTTTTCTGCAGGTTTCTAAGACACACTTAAAACTCAAATTGTTCCCCTGAGTGTATTTTGTGAATCTGGCAGCATAATAAAAACTTTCTTTTGGAAGTCCCAGGATCAAAGTGATGAAAAAAATTAAAGTTGTGAGGAAAAAATAATTTCTTTCTTTAACCTCTGAGGCTTCCTATTTCTTTTTTGAGAGAGATTTTATTCAGGAAGGGACTGTAGTGTTACGGTCTGATTGACAGTGATCCCAGATGCCCCAAACACTAGTGGAAAGTTTGGGGCAAATTCCTGACCCTTTCTGGTACTCCGTTTCTCATTCTGATTTGAAAATAATAACCATGTCACCATCTTGTTTCCCAGTGCCAGTTGCTTTCCTCTTTCTTAGAGATGATTGGCATTTTCAGAAAAGTGTATTTTGGTGCTTGTTTTTCTCTTGGGTTCTAGAGTGGTTTTGTGTATACCAAACATCCACAAAAATTTCCATTTCTTTTTTGTCCCCAAACCCCCTGATCTGATGTAACCTTTTTGATGGGGGTTGGAAAGATGAAGGAGAATTGTAGAGGTTTTGGAAGCTTCACTCTGTGAATTAATACTTCTGCTTCAGCATAATGTTGGTATTTGATCAAACATAAAAAGCTTCAAGCTTTTAATGTCCTGCTGACACCAGTATCAACAAAGCATTGAAGCGGAAGCTTTCTGGTGGCTGATTAGAGGGAGATTTTATTTCACTAGCTTTAAGACTAAGTGTACCTTTTAGTAGATCTTTCTCAAGGATAAGCTACATCATGCATTATAAATCAAATTCAAGAGCTTTAATAAAGGACTCTTGATAATTTGGTAATATATTATCACTATGTTTTGGAAAGGCAATAAATGACTGCTTTTTATAGTGTAATTTAAAATAATAATATGGATTACAGTTGTGTTCAGTCATGAAATTATAATTTAACAGTTTGGGCTTATAATAACCCTTTTTCCCTTGACAGTGTCCACTCTTATTTTCGCACAAGAATGGCTTACTTGGGAATGATTTACTATGCTTGCTTTCAGAGTTTGGTAGGGCTGAACATGTGCTTACTTGGAATTTTATGTTGTTGTCTTGGAAAAAGCTTCACACAAAAATGAAATTGAAAGTTGGAGAAAAAAGACTGTTAAAGTGTGAGCCACTCCGATGTCAAAAGCATGGCCCATGTTTGCAATCTTGCTATTTCAAGGCCTTCCAGGAAAGGAGTGGCTCATGAGATGTGGAGTTGAAGAGAGTTTAACAAAGGAGCAATATTATAAAGGCATGGGAAGGTTAAAGGAAGCAACAAGGGACAGTGAATCACCCAGGAACTCCATGCAACAGGGAGCCGTTACGACCCGAGGCCTGAAGAAGCAAGCAGTTCTGCTGTTCCTGGCTCTGGAATACACAGTAGTTGTGGAAGAGGAGAGGCAATGAAAGCTGTGGCCTCAGTAGAGGAATGTGGCCACTGTTAAGTTACCTTAAACCAAGAGGGAGCCGAGGTGATTAAAATTCAAACCTTTCTTCTTTCTCACCTTCGAATTTCCTTTTGGAGTGTCCCATTGAGCTGGACCCAACAGAAGCTAGATGGCAAGGAAGTCCAAGAGATATAGGCTGAGGCACAGAGCAGGGTGAAGACAGGTGTGGCATGGATTTGGAAGAATATTCAGCACATTTGGAAGACTAGAACAGAACTGATGTTAAGAGGTTGCATTTATATCTGATATGAATATGACCTATTAGAATTTACACTCAGTGGTCTTGCAGTTCCCATTCTTTTGCTTCTCAGTCATTAATAATGAAATAGTCTTTGTCAAAGTTCTCTTTTTTTCCCTAGTGTTATGTGACTTTCAGAGCTGTTTGTTTGATGTCTTTAATCAGTTTTGAATGCAGCTTACTAGCTTTTAATAAGAATGCATCAGTCTTTGGAAACATGGGACCAAACAGAAACAACCCAGTCTTGCTACTGTTCAGGACTGCAGGAGGAAGTCTTGCCATTCATAAGATTCATCAGAAAAAAGAAATGGTTAACTTTGCTTTTAATTGTTTGTCAGGTAGTCTGTAGAGCTCCTCTGGGATTCCTATCTCCCCCTCCTCCACTCCTTTCCTTCAGCTCCTTTCCACTCCTTTCCACTTTTAGAGCTCTCCTTGGGGCTCCTTCCCGGTTCCAGAGACCTGTTTGGATTCCAAAGCAGAGTAGCAACTATGTCTCACCTTCCAAGTTATCTGAGTTCGCTGAGAAACCGATTTGCCCATCTCTGATTTTATAGTCCAGTGGCATGGTCTCTTTGGTCCTGTCTACCATGCCCTCAACTCCTCTAACCTCCACTTTTCTTATAGTGCCCTGGGAAATACACATTGTCCAATACACAATCAAAGAGCAGGCAGCACAAACTACTGACAAAAGCTAGAAATCAGGAATCAAGAGATCAGGTTCTGAATCCAACTTTGCCACAAACTAGCCATGTATCATTCGGTGGTCAAATTGAAGAATGTTTCTAAGCCCATTTTCATCATCTGAAAAACAGGATGCATGACATCAATCTGTGATCCTCAAATACTACTGTGAAATAAATAGGATGAGAGCTGGTGGAAGATGCCTAGTTGTAGTCATAGAAAGTGGATGCTAAGTGGAGATGGGTTGGACCTTGAAGATCACGACTGTGTCCCAGGACCTGGTTCTTGATTTTAAATCACAGAAAGTCACTATTGTTTAGGACCAAGGAATGT
The DNA here is from genome assembly GCF_002288905.1 of Enhydra lutris kenyoni. Taxonomy (NCBI): domain Eukaryota; kingdom Metazoa; phylum Chordata; class Mammalia; order Carnivora; family Mustelidae; genus Enhydra; species Enhydra lutris. Next base: position 57,484,772 of record NW_019154085.1, read on the forward strand.
AATGCCTTAGTTCCCCCTAACTAAACACCCACAGAAGCCAAGCTAGAGATTGTAATACCAATCTAGGATTGTTCTGCCATCCAGGTAAGCACTGTGTATGTGTTCTTCCATCTTTGCACCAGGACAAGTTCCTTGGGTCAAGATCCCCTTCCCAATGAGATCACCCACACCAGAGCACCTCCAACAGTGACAATCTGGGGCCATCACTGCCCCTACAAAATCACACAGGAGACTGAAGTTGCTATCACAATGCTAGTGTATTAATTTACAATTAGAAATGTCAGATAAGTACTTGCAAAATGAGCACCTTCTTTTAGGTGCATGGGAATTTAATCACAGTCACAAGCCATTTCTTATATAATAGGCAACCTCTCTCCTAGAACCTAATATATTCAAAGTCTGGGAGATCAGACATTCTCTCTATACTTGGCAAGCCTACACTGAGGACCCAAATCCTAACTAGAGATTTTGGGCATAGAAATGGAATAAAGGAAGTTATGCTTATAGCACAAGGTAAGATGGTTTAATAAGATATCCATCTCACCCAGGGATGACTTTGTAACCCTAAAATTCTTGGGCCATTACCCAAGAGCCTTGCCATTGGAAATGGAAATACACATTGTCCAATCAATACACAAGTCCCTTTCCCTCTAAAATTGTTGAGGATGTCTTTCTGTTCACCTGCTTCCATAGGGGAATAATACCCCTCCCTACTCCTTTCCTCAGAACCGTCTGGCTTTCTTTCCTCAGGCATGTCTAATCAAGTTACCATGTAGACAGGTAACCTGGGGAGCTATATTCTCTCTTGAAATGACTTGCTTACTTATGCTCAGATCCATTCTGTATGGATTTCAGAGTTAAGTTCTGAGGGAAATTCTACTTCCTGTGTTTGCTGCAAACCTTAAACACTAATAACTGAAAAGCAGTTTATGACTTGGCTGCCATGCTGGGCCAGCCAAGCCCTCTGTGAGATGTGCTGTTCAAGCGGGATGTTAGGGGTCAAGGCTGTTGCTCCTACCGGTTCCTTCATAGGCTTCACATGAGTTGGTTGTGTTTGCTCCCAAATTTAATCATGCCAATTGGTACTAGGTATTGTAACTTTATAGTTTAGATAAATTTAAAAACATAAAACATGAGTATAAAAAGAAAATTCCTTTATGAAAACTCAGCTAAAAGCTTTGAGAAGATTCAATACAGGAGGCAAATAGCTAATTGTGTTATTGAGCAAGACACCTATAAATATTGTGAAAGTTATAAAAATTTAGGGCTTTGCACTTAGATTGGCCTACAGCTATCTCTAAATTTGCACTGCACTGAGGACACTGAAACTGGAGATTGTGGACAAAACCCTATGGGTATGCTTTATGCATGAGGCCAACAGAAAGTCATATTAAAATGAATGATACTGTCCATATACCAAAAAATCTGTGAAAAATGTGTCTTCATGTATCCTAATAGAAAATAAAATGTTTTTTAAAAAGATTTTATTTATTTATTTGACAGACAGAAATCACAAGTAGGCAGAGAGGCAGAAAATAAAATGTTTACACTAAGTATGCATCTATCAATTCCTATGGTTCCTTGCTCTGATATTTTTGATTCCCTGAGTCCCACCTGAGTTTAGATGAAAGTGCTTCCAATGCAGTATGAGGAATAACAATAGTAGGATGATTATGATGGCTGACATCCATGAAAGTACACTTCTTAACAAATGTAGTTTATTATTAAAGTGTGACACTAAATTTACTTATTAATATGCAATTAAATTACAGATTATCTTCTAAAGCAATACATAAGCAAGTAGGCCTTCCTGCTCAATATTTCTCTTTTCTCTCTAAACTTCCCTTTGGAAGTGTAAGTTGTAGTATCGACTTGGAGTTTCTGTTGTGAGTAACAATGTTACTAGCTCTCCTATCCTTCCCCGTGGCCAAGAGGCACCACTTCATTCGGAGGTGCCCCGTGTTGGGCAGTGTGAGTGGCACTGGTTTTCCTTTGCACTTTGAGGTGTCATCTGGAGGAAAACAGAGGTAAAACAATCTCTTGTCCCATCAGATAAGCTTTTGCTTAAGGACTATGTGTACCTATGGCCTGGGTAAACACTATATTTATTTAGACATGTTAATTCTTTTAAAAAAATTTTAATTCCAGTTAATTAAATTCCAATTAACATACAGTATTAATTTCAGGTGCACAATATCATGATTCAAGAATTCTATCCATTACTCAGTGCTCATCATGAAGAAGCGTATTCTTAATCCCTTCACCTATTTCACCCATCCTTTCACCCACCTCCCTTCTGGTAACCATCAGTTTGTGCTCTATACTTAAGATTCTGTTTTTGGTTTTGTTTTATTTATTTATTTATTTATTTAAGATTATTTAAGATTTCATTTATTTATTTGACAGAGAGAGAGATCACAAGTAGGCAGAGAGGAAGGTAGAGAGAGGAGGAAGCAGGCTCCCTGCCGAGCAGAGAGCCTGATACAGGCAGGGCTCAATCCCAGGACCCCGAGATCATGACCCGAGTCAAAGGCAGAGGCCTAACCCACTGAGCCACCCAGGCGCCCCTTGTTTTTGTTTTAAATCTCTCTCTCTCTCTTTTTGTTTCTTAAATTGCACACATGAGTGAAATCATATGGTATTTGTCTTTCTCTGACTTATTTCAGTTCGATTGTACTCTCTAGATCTATCCATGTTGTTGCAAATGCAAGATTTCATTCTTTTTTATGGCTCAGTAATATTCCTGTGTGTGTGTGTGTGTGTGTGTGTGTGTACCACATCTTCTTTATCTATTCTTCAATTGATGGGTATTTCCATAATTTGGCTATTGTAAATAATACTGCAATAAATATAGCAGTGCATATATCTTTCCAGACATCCTCATTCTTGAACAGATTTCTCATAGTTTCCCCAGAACTGCATTTTGAATCAAGAACTCCAAAGTCCTTGATGACAGTAATGTAATGTTTCCTTTTAAGTCCTTGTTCCTCCCTACCCTTTTAGTGAGTGTTTCCTGGTTCTTCCTTCTGGCTCTAGGTCTCACTCTCCCCTCAAACTCTCACTCTCCCCTCAAAATCAGTGGGTAAGAGTCCCACTGATTCCTATGTCTCTGAGTTGGGTTTCTAGCTCCTACCGGCTCTCCTCTCTAAGCAGGTAAAAGTAAATTTTAAATAACCTCCTTGGGACATGACTTCATAAGTTGGGTCTTAAGAAGTTCAAGTTAATTCACAAAATGCCATGTGGAAACGATAGTAAAGTCACAATTTTAGGGTTAGGGGAGGGGCAAGAGAAAATATCCTTTAATATAAGTCCTTTAATAGCTTACCATATTAAATTCAAAGTATATTTATTTGAAGAATGCCTAGGAAAATATATAATGCTTGAATTTAATGTAAATGAGACACTTAATGGGAGAGACTGAAAAGGACACTTAATATTCATTTTTAAAATCGATTTCCATTATTAAATAGAAGCTGAAACAAATTGAAAATAGCGTGGATCAGGATTTTTTTTTGCAACAAAATGGTATTGCTACTCATAATTACAAGAAATGGATGACAATATTTTAAATGAGTTAACTTTGGCCCACCATGCTCACTTCATGGTGTGAAGAAAACAGCACTTGAGTGATTTTTTTTTCCTTAATTTGTTCTAAATTACAGTAAAGTGCTCCACAAGAAGCAAGTGCTTGTGTTAATTAACTCTGAGTAAAGAAGGTCACTAGTATACATGGGACTCATTTTGTGGTTTTAGTTATGGATTTTCTTCTGCAATTACAATTCTTCATTAAGCATTATAAGCACATGTAGATTTGCAATTTTTTATCTAGCATTTCAGATTTAGACACATTTGTTGGTTTTTCTCTTTGAAATTTAAAATGTAACAGCAATAATGGAATTGACTTAAATGAAACATATGGTTCAATGTATTTATAAGTATACCTAAAATATTGGCCATTTATGTAGACCTGAATATTACAGCTGAAAAAAAAATTTTTTTTTGGTATTTTTAAAAGTTTTAATTCCAGTGTAGTTAACATACACTATTATATTAGTTTCAGGTATACAATATAATGATTGAGCAATTCTAACCAATTACTCAGGACTCTTCAGTATATGTGTACTCTTAATCCCATTCACCTTTTTCACCCATCCCCCACCTACCTCCCCTCTGGCAACCATTAATTCTCTATAGTTAAGCATCTGGTTTTTGATCTGTTTCTTTTTTCTTCGTTTTGTTTCTTAAATTCCACATGAGTGAAATCATATGGTATTTGTTTTTCTCTGACTGATTTATTTCACTTAATGTAATATTCTCTAGATCCATCCATGTTGTTGCAAATTGCAAGATGTTATTCTTTTTTATGGCTGAGTAATATTCCAGTGTGCATATATACCACATTTTAATGCATTCATCTATTCCTGGACACTTAGGCTGTTTCCCTAGTTTAATTATTGTAAATAATATTGCAATAAACATAGGGGTTATAGCTGATTTTTTTAAATTTTTTAATTTTTTTATAAACATATAATGTATTTTTAGCCCCAGGGGTACAGGCCTGTGAATCGCTAGGTTTACACACTTCACAGCACTCACCATAGCACATACCCTCCCCAATGTCCATAACCCCACCACCCTCTCCCTACCCCCTCCCTCTAGCTGAATTTTTTTTGACCACATGCACTATTGTGCTTCAAGTTTTACAACATAAAAAATGAACGAATCTGAGTTTTCAGTCAATTTATACTGAATTGTAAAATCAGATATAAAATTCTAAATGCTATAAATTCTTGTAAATAATCCAAGGTACCCTAAGTTTTGTCAGGCTTTTGAGAACCATAAACCACTAAGTCAATATTTCTAAAATAGACTTTATTTTTAAATGTTTATTTCTAATATTCAATTATAAAAGCTTTAGTTTTTTTAGTGTAAGCAATGATTTTTATGCCTACAAATTATAAGAAGGCCATAATATATGTTAGTTATTTTGTTTATGTAACACATGATATATAGATTTTTAAATTAAAATTGTTTATAGAATTTAATATTTGAATGCTGTGGTATGATCAGCACTGTATACTTACTTGCCTCCTCCAATCCACTGCTGTAATAACTTGGAATCACTATAAACAAGTTGGCTGTAAATGGATTTAGCCACAACATAAAGGTAGTATCTACCATTTTTGTGACTAACTTTTTTCCGAGGATTCCAAAGTTAGCTACGTGCTAATTTGGGTTCGCCTTTTCTTCACTGTTAGTTCCAAACTGAAAACTTTTTTCCAACCTCAAAAAGATAGCAAAGAAAGCTATTTTATCTAAAATTTTCTATTTAGTAGGCATCATTCTCCATGTTAAACCTCCTTCTCTGACAGAATTAGTGTCCTTTTATTTTTTTCTGATTTTGTTCCTCCTGTTATTATTTGTATCACATTATATTGCACTTATTATTTACATATTCCTCTACCCTCGAGACCCTGTGAGAACAGACACAATTTTATTCAGATTTCTAACACCAGAGACTAGGATTCTCCCTGGGCCATAGTAGGCTCTCAATAAATGTTTATTGATCAGAACTGCTTATCAATATGTTGAAGTACTGCCCAGATATAAAATAGTGCTTTCTAAGACATGTCCATGTATGTTGGTTTGCCCGTTTTAGGTTTTTAATTTTTTAGATCAGGGTCAGCAAACTTTCCGACGAAAGGGCTGGAGGTTAAGTGTCGTCGACTTTATGGGCCATTCAGTCTGGGTCACGACCACCGAGGTCTGCCGTTGCATCCTGGAAGTGGTCAGACATGGTGTGGAAATGAAGGAGAATGGCTGTGTTCTGATAACTTTGTTTACAAAAACAGGCAGCAGCCTGGGTTTAGCCTTGCCAACCTCTGCCCTCAGTCACTGTTTTGAGGGGTGGAGGAAGAGGGAGTGGAAATGCCAGCCATGTATTGTAAATAATCACTACAGTCCAAGTGTCTTATAAATGTTGGCAATGAGTATTATGATGGACATAACATTTTTGAAATATCCATCATTATGACAAAGCCGTGAGGTGTCGTGGATAAGCAGGAGTAAGAGAATGAGACATCCTGACAAGACCTGGATCAGGAAAGAGTGTAGAGAAAAAAGAGCAAAAAGCAAGTAAATGTGGCTGACAGCAAGATGTATGTCAGTGCAAAACCTTTGGTAGGAGGGCTGTTGGGCAGGTTGAAGAAAAGATGAATTCTGCTTGTTTTTCATTTGGGTCAGGAGAGAAGAAACATCAAACAGCAGTGGTCCTCAAATGTTTGTGTTTGCATCGTTCCTTTTATGACGTAGGGGCTTTGGAAGTGGTCAGTTATTTTGTAGAAGTTCCTCAATTTAGATTTGTATGGTATTTCTTTTATTAAATTAATATTATGCCTTATTGAAGAGGATACCAAAGAAGTCATGTGCCCTTCTGAGGGCATCATACTAGGGAGTACATGATGCTGGTATGGCCAATTACTACTCATATTAGCTTTGATCACTTGAATAAAGCGGTTTCTTTACTGTAAAGGTAGTACTTTCCTATTATAATTAGTTACTGTCTTGGGGTGATACTTTAAGGCTATGCAAATTTCCTGTTTCTCCTCAAACGGTCATCCACTAATTTTAGCACCCACTGGTAAATCTTGCCTATATAAATTATTACTGTTGTGTTTGCCTAATGCTGATTTTTGTTTCTCTCATTCCTTCTACACTTATTAATTGTAATTCTTCTGTAGAAAAGAACTGCTGTTTCTCCTCAGTTTATTTATTCATTCATTCAGTTTATTTTTTTATCAATACAGACTTATACATATTTATTCTTATACATATAGTTATACATATTTATATACATATTGTTGGGTTATAATCCAATACCATCAATATTTTTCTGCTCAAATTGTTCAAATGTTGGCCATTGGGAGCTCCATCTCGTTAGTTTCTGTGTTCTTTGGACATGACCTCATCTTTTTGGGATCAATTTTTGACTTTCTGGGACCACAAGATAATCCACTTTTATCCTGCATTTTTCCTGCCCCAGACCTGGAATCAGCCACTTCTCCAGGGAGCCCTAGTTCCTTTGAATGGAGATACCTTAACAACTTGAATTCCATCATAATCTACTTAAAAATAGAAATACACACAAACTCTTGGCAGTCAGAGATTTTGCATTGTTTTTTTTCCTTAGTCTTGTATTTCCATTCCAATCCACCCACAGAATTTTATCCCAATGTAATATACTTATAATCTTGAAAATATTTTATTTATCACCTTGTCTTGTTAACCTATAGTAAAAAATATGAATATAAATTAAAATTATTTTTAAAATTCTCTGTGAACATAGGCTTTAAGTATTATACATTTTCTTCTATATTGAGCTGTCACTTCAATTTTTATTAGTACAGAGTTGATCAGAACAACATAAATATAATATAACAGTTAATAGTTTATATCAGACTAAAATGTTATAATGTATCTCTTAATGAAATGGATGTATCACAGATAAAATTAATTAATATTAATTTAAAATTGCTATAATGAGTCAGGATTTAACATGATTTCTATTATTATTATACTCAACTGTACATGCTAAGAAACTCTGGTAGAGATTGCTGGTGCTCATTGTAGTTGGTTATCTTCTCTTTCCTGAGCACACTGGAAGACCTCTCAGACTTTCTGCAGTTAGGTTGGACATGTGACTAGTCTGGCCAATGATATGTGAGTGGAAGTGCCACGTAAGGACACAGAAACTTAAGAGTTCTCTACTCCTTTTTTGTGCCATAGTATCACTGAAAACCCCATATTCCTGAGGTAGGGACATGCAGCCTAGATCTAGGAGTTATTGTTTGGATGTGAACTCCCCTGAAGAACCAATGGAACCATAGCAGGCTTTGCATGACCAAAAAAATTAATTTTTGAGTTTTGTTTTGAACCATTAACATTAGGGGGTTTATTTGTTTCTACAGCATGCCCTAACCTATCCTGACTAATGTAAAAACTTTCTTCATATAAATAAGTAGATGGGAATGAAAGTGTGTTTGTTTTAGCAATGTAATTTCATTACTTGAATTATTTTCTTATTTGTGTCCAAAGTCACAGTGATTCTACATTAAAAATCACTTTTCATCATCTGACAACTGATAATTTGATTATGTCCTTCTTGAGTTTTGCTTAAAGCAGAGAACTGGAAACAATCAAGTTGCAAAAGGATTTGTTACCCAGTCATTAAAATGATTTACTTTGTCAGTTTCCTAGAAGTAAAATTAATAGACTTTACTAAGACTTTTCAAATGACTATTAATTATGCCTGTTACTCTTTCACTCATAGGCACCTCTTGTTTTATCTGATATACAAAGTAAGGTTGGGAAAAGTGATATATTGTTATAGTTTTGTCAATACCCTTTTACTATTAAAATGTCTTTATCTTAATAACTGTTTTAATCATGACACTGGAGTTGCCAATTTAGTTTATTCAGGTAATGAAAAACATTCATCATAAAACTTAATAGGTAAGGCCAATCATCATTGTCAAATCCCCAAGCAAAATAAGACAGGTAAATGATCAGAAAAAAATCCAATTTGGGTTTTCAATTCAATGAGCATGTTAATACTCACCTTCACTTAGAAATCTTCTAAGACAAATAAAGCACAGAGCTTTGCCTTAAGCTTTTCATTAGGATAAGGTAAGGTGTCAGGTTCTTATCAATATCTGCACTTCCTTTGCTTTCACCAGAAATTTCTCCAGAAATACCTTCTCTGACAATAGTTAGGGGCTGCACAAGATAGTCTTAAACAAAAAGTAGTAGTTATCATTTCTCTTGTTCCACTGTATAATGCTTATTAACTTAGAATATCCTGACATGGAATATCTCATTCATCACTTCATCCTTCATCAAAAAATGTATGAACACAGGGAAAGACATGAGGCTCAACACTGGTTTTAGACTTCTTTTACTAAAAGAAGCTTCATTGACATCATGACTTTGAGCTTTTTTCCATTTGTTTGGTGCCATGGAGAATTTTCCCAAGATCATACCAAGATTTGGAGTGAAAGTCATGGTTTTTTGTTTTTGTTTTTTAAGGTAGAGATAGGCATTTGTATAAGAGAGGTGGAAAAGAAGAACCAGCATGACACTATGATCTCACATGTGTTCCCATGCAAGTTAGTTCTAACAAAGAATATATATGAAGGTTAAAGAGTCTGGAAACTGAGCTACTTAAAAAATATCCATGCCCTTCTGTTCCTTGGAAATCTTTATGTACCTTCAGGTATGTGTCCTTAGTATGGAGACTGTTAACTTAAACAATGCATTTCAATAGTCCCTGAAAGCTACATACTTAATCAAAGATAGGTCCCAAGTTAGCTTCTGTCAGGTAGAAGTAGGAGGTCCATTGGAGGACCCCAAGGCCCTCTAAGTTGGAGGCCCTCCTATATAGGAGATGCCTGGACCCATGAATGCAAAGTCCTACTGCAAACCCACTGTCGAGATATAAACCTTTGCTGTGTTCAGCCACTGAGATTTTGGGATTGTTTGCTACAGCACTTGGCCTTTCCTAATAGAGTAGCTGATGATGCTAGATAGGTCTCACTACTGCAGAGGTGAAGTGGCCTTGTATAACTGAGTGTCCAGGTAGATAATTGAATGGGAGTCATAGCCAGTATATCGGGGATAAGGCAGTGACAGGGAGAGCCGGAAAGGAGCCAAATCAAAGAGAATAGACTACAGGTTGCACCAACTACAGGCTTCATATCTGATGCCAGCAAAGTTCCTAGGAGTGGGGCCAGAGAGCTAACCTCAGTGGACACAGATAACACACATTTATGGTGGCTTATCACCTTCTCTTCCCCAGTACTACAACAACACAAGTTCTCATATATCCAACACCATTTTGAGGAGGAAGAGGAAACTCCAAAAATCTGTTTATCTAGAGAGACCATCTATTCCATCCTTGAGAGGAAGTGGAACTTTCAACTGAAGAAGCATTTAAACTGAAAGAAGACTGTTAGAATTGGAAGAGCCCAAGATATCTTTAATTGAAAAATCCAAGATTTCCCATTACCCAGAGTCATGGATAATAACCGATTTTTTTTTTTTTTTGGAGATGGGCACATGAATTATGTGTGGATGAGTTTGTGACCCTGATGCTTTTTTGCTTTTTATGCTATAGTTATGAAATCTAGTTCAGATTAAAAATAGATGTGCAAAAAGTTTTTTAAAGTGCACATCTATAAATAAAACAGAATATTTCAGTACTTTCTATTTCTGAAATTTCAGTAATGGGAAGGAGTGCATGATCCTGTGCATGGGGACAGATTCCCCAGAGATGTAGCTCAATACTAAATAGCAAAATACAGAGCATTGACAAACAGAGCAGTTTCTTTCTGCAAAACCACTTTATTAAAGACATACTTTGTCAAACTGTTATGTGTGACTCTTCCACTTCAATATACGTTGACTAGGAGGATAATTGATTAGCAGTTTTTACCAAGACCACCGAAAAGAATAGAACTTTAATTTCACTTGACAGATTGTTAAATTGGGTTTTTATGCCACCTGGTTAGTTCAAGCCAATTATTCTCATGAATTATAAATATATAACTGCTACATAATATAATATCTTTTAAAACATGAAGTCTCAAAACTTCAAAAAAAAATTATGGAAGTAGATTGTCCTAGTGTGTGAGCTACACACCAGGGGCAAAGAGCTATATTGGAAGCTTTTTGGAAGCTTTTGGAAGCTGTATTAACTGTTTCAGGCCACGAAGACTCCCTTCTTAAGTTATGCTCATCAAATTCTGTTTCTAATGGTGATGGCTTTTCACTTAGAGATTCACTCATACTTTCTCCCAGAGCTCCACCTTGTGACTAGTGGCCACTAGTTTCAAGGCAGCTGGGTGTAATAATTAAAAATGCACACTCTGGGGAGGCCTTGAGATTCTCCCAGTTCCTCTCTATCACAAGACCTTAGTTAATTTTCATAACCACCTGGTATTTTCCACTTATGAATTTACTGGATTTTTCTCACTTTTCTTTCATCAGGAAATAAGTGACATAAAAACAAGTTCTCATTAATTTGCTCACCCCAATACATACATCCAGTTTCTAGAATGGCACTTGGTTCTTAATAGGAATGCAAATGAGCATTTAGGTAATGAGTAAACTTTAAAATTTTGATTATGAAGTCACTTTTCCATGATGAGAAATTCTTGAAGGAAAGTCAAATCTGTGATATTTAATTTATGGACAGTGTCATGCTATTGATCATTATTTACCAACTGCACTGACTAGTCCAACACAAACAGAGATGGTTCTTAAGAACCATAGTTTACTAAATAGAATACTTTCACATAAATTTGTTTATATAGCAAAGGTAGCTAGATTATAATTGGAGAGTCATTTATTTAGTACTTCTCAATATATTTTCTAGTGCGGTTCTAATGGTACTGTAATTCACATCTTCATTTTTTCCCCTTTAGATTTAAATTATATTTTATATCTTTCAGTTGTTAGGAGAGTTATGGATTACTTTATACCTTTGGTTTTAATAAAGGCCATGAGTCTTAATGATAGTGAAATTTTAATAAATTCTTTTAAGCTTATCTATATTTTAAAATATCAAACACAGTCATCATTTATTAATTGAAGGTTTTAGGCCACATTATTTAGTTGCTTATGCAAGTGTGTTGCTAACAAGATCTTTCCTATTTAAAGACAGGTCTTTTTTCTTCTTTAGTTTGAGAAGTCAGAACTAATAAAAACAAATATCAGGTTAGAGCCCAGAACACGTGAGTTTTAAGTTTAGAAATTAGTTTTCTAAACCCTGATGTTAAAATGACTGAATTAAAAAAACAAACAAGAAACCTCTCAGAAGACTTTAACTTTTCATCTTATATACAAGCATAGAGTTTTATAATTTGTTTCATTTCCTCTCTTTTTTAATGGAATGAGTGTGAGTAAATGTCTGAATAGATCAGATTAGTTTGAAAATTCTTTTAAAATTTCAGTAGAAATATAGTAATACAAAATTTATCATTCACATTGGTTTGAGAGTCTTCAATAGGGTTACTTTTGATAGTTCCTGTTTTCCGACTAGTAACCATTGTATAATTTCCCCATTTTAAGAATAGATCACAGTTTGGGGAAATGAATAAATCAACACCCATCTGATTTGTTTAAGAATAATTAAAATAGTGACACAGTTCAAATTATAGTGGCCTCTGGTCTGTAAAGGAAAATGCTGGGGAGACTCCTCCTGTCTTTACTTATCGTTAGGGCTGTGGCATTCTCTGAATTCATTGTTATGGGTCAGTCTTCTCAAGATCACAAATGAGAATATTTTCTTCCAAATGTACTGTGCTGAAGTTGGTTGTAGGGTAGTAAGGATTCCCAAACTGTGCAAGTCTCCTGAAGACACCTCTATTGTGCTTGTATATGCAGAAGGAGAGTGTGGAAAGTGCCAGAATCACTATCAGTGTGAGTGCTACTGCAAGAGGTACAATACTGTGACTTGGTCCTGAGACAAGATGAAAAAAAGAAAAGTTCAATGACAATGAGTTAAGATAGATACTGTCCCATAGTTACTTTCTATATTATTATTTCTAAGAGAAATCAATATGTTCTGTACTGTTCAAACCTACCTTTTCCTGAATGCTCCTTTACTACATGAATACCTAAAACAAAAACAAAAGAAAAAAACTGAGATGAAAATTTTCTTTTAATTCAGCAATATTATGTTATTTTTTATAGCAGGGCTTAGCAAACTATGGCTCATGGATCAGATCTGGTGCTTGTTTTTATAAATAATGTTTTGTTGGAACTCAGCCACACTCATCCATTTATGTATTGTCTGTGGCTGCTTTCATGCTACAATGGCACGTGACAGAGACTATATGGCCCCCAAAGCCTAAAATATTTACTGTCTGGCCCTTTACAAGAAAATTTTGCTGACCCCTGATTTATTGTAATCATTATTATTGCTCACAAACACATACCCTGCTTTTTTTTTTTTTAAGCTGAAAAATTTCCATCTGATCCGGTCTCAGCACTGTGCTGCAATAAAAATATGAATAAAATATAGTCCCTGCATGCAAGGAACTAAGTTTTGTTAAGATCTGAGATGGAGTTTATCCAGCAATGATAATCTCTTTAGCCCCATACAAGGATTTTAAAATCATCACATTCTCACCTTTGCTATCTCAAGAATCTCAGGAAATGAATAATAGCTCCTCCACTCAAAAAATTGGAGGGTGCCTGTTTGAGGACTTTCTACTGTAGAAAAGTGTCTCTTTCAAGTAGACTCTATCTATAAATTTCAGCTCTGCTATTTTTAATCTAGGTAAAGATCCAGAGAAATATGTAGAGAATAACTCAGAGGAAGACCAGTAAAGGGGTTGTGAGTGGAGGAAGCGCGTAGGTGCAGTACTTCTGCCCATTCACTCTTACGAACTTGAAACACTGTCACCAATAGCAAAACCATAATACTGCACACTTTTTCATAATACAATTGAAAACATATATTATGTGTCTGTGTGAAGATACTTTTTAAAGAAAGACTGTAAAAGAGTTTTTATTCTCAGGCAGTGGGCAGATACAGAAGGCTGTAGAGTCAGAATATTTGGAAAATGATCCTTGATGTAGCCCCAGTGCTTTTCTCATCTGTAAAAAGGGAATATTATATCTCTTCCAGAGACTTAGGAAGTTGCTGTGAGGGATGAAAGAGGTGTTCTCTATATTATAGGAAGATTTACAGCCCTGTACAGACATGAGGTATTTCTGATTTGGTTTTAAAATTAAATGCTATTGATCACTTGGGCACACTAGTTATTAGGCTCAGTCATGTTTTCCACACAGAATTGCTATCTAGGCTACTGGGGCTTGAACGTTCGTGCCAATAGCTACCAGTTTTTTTCTCCTTCATTCCGCCCCAGTGTCTAATAGATCACAGAAACCTGACGATTTTTCCTTCCTCGTGTTCCTAGTTCTATTGCTCAAATTACAACTGCCTCCCTTTACATCTGGATGAGTGTGATTCCACTGCATGTGTCTACAGAGCACATAGGGGTTCTGTGTCTTCTTCCCCATCAAGTTCATCTCTTGAGACCGGTGCCCTCCGTGAATGGATCCTACATTACTGCCCAGTTTGATTCCCATCGCCACCCAGTGTGAGCCCTTGACTCTATCTATGCTCATTCTCAGCTGCTGCATTCAGTAATGCTGGGATTTTGTCAAAGATGCCTTCCCTTCTCTATTCTCTTCATCTCTTGGGATTCTAAAACCTTATCTCTTCTCGGAAACCTTCACCAGCAGCCGGGACCACACCAATTCCTCCTTCTCTGCAATACGAGTATCTAGAAATGTGATTATTATTAAAAACTCATTTCTACTGTTAATGATCATTGTTAACATCCTATCTTAGAAATCTCTGTATTGTTTGCAACTGACTAGAATTTTCTGGCTTACATTTCTAAAATTATTATTTCTTTTTATCACCACAAACTATGTAGCTCAAGACAAAGTTAAAATATGACTTTTGTAATATAGTATGGCTAGCAACAGAGAATCACATCTACTTACCTACAACAAGAATACCTAAGGCCTAGATTATTTTTTCTGGGACGGAAGATGAATCTTAAAATTTCTGAGTATTGGTTGCCAGAATAAGGGATGTTGATTATCACTGCTAGTTCCATTTTTTTTTTTTTTTTAGGTTAAACTGCTTTTTTTGCCCATTAACAGCAAGGGTGACACTGGAAAGTCATAATCTTTACAATGATTTTTTTCCTTCGTATTAGAGAAACAAGGAGCTGAAATGCCCTCTGCCTTGTTTGATGTGGAACAAGATGATAATGTTAGACTCTATCTGAATACTCCCTGAAAACTTGGATTTTCAAAGCTTTAAACGCTACAGAGGTGGACAGCATTAGTCAGGGTAGAATCAAAATGAAGAATTACCCTCTGACTTTACCCACCTGCTTCCATTTTGCATATAAATCCTTTTTTTTCTTGACATGGGGATAACTGCCATACTCCTTCAGCGATCCTCAGGGCAATGCACAGATGGGGTTTGACATGATCCATCTCTGGTTTCCGAATGCCCCAGTTTGACTGATCTGTGGGAGTTCCATCAAACCACTTTATGGTTTCATCTGTGGAAAAATTGTTGACTTACTATGAATTATATGTACAATTATCAAATATACTAAGACTGGAGTGAGCCATAAAAAGCTGATCCTCAGTTAATGATATTGTCTCCTTATCTGATGCATGCAACTCTTAGGTATAGTCATGAACTCAACATCACAAGGCAGGTATTAGTAAAGTTGCCTTATGAACAGCTTTCTATTTATTTTAGATATATTGTTCTAATTTAGTTCATTTAGAATATCATCTTTCTAAATGTAACAGTTTGAATTTTGAAATATTCCCTATCATTATAATCAATTTAAAGAAATCATTTTCAGTCCTAACTCCTATATCATTGCAAAATAGCTCACTTTCTAAAACAATTTTATAGTGAATTTCTTTAAAAAACAAGCCACTGGGGTACTGAAGGATGGGGGCAATGAGTCCATCCATGGGTAAGCAATAATGGGGGTGCATTGTCTGAAAGGATTTAAAACCAACAATAAAAGGAACTAAAAGTTGGTCATCTTTTTATTATCACAGAAATTCTAAACAATGTCTGTGGCTGAAACACTCCTCCTTATCAGAGTGGGCCCACCCTCCCCCTTGGCATACCACTGTAATAAGTTCTCCATACCAATTACGATAATTTTCTTTACAAATACTTTAAATAACCATCAATTACATAGAGAGAAGAATGTCATGCTCTCATTTGATCACAAACCCTGGTTTTTATGAGAATCAAGTAATTATAATGGCACAATTTATCCCTGAAACACTTCTATAACTCTGTTGTGCTTTTATAACATTGAGGAATAATCTGGGTATTTTCAAATAAATAGGGTTTTATTGTCTCTGACCAAGTCTGTGAACACAAGTTTCCATCCAAGAATCTTCATGATGTGAAGGTAAGTATAAGATAAACTTATTGTTTGCTTGTTTTCATTTTTGGTATTGTGGGATTATTTCAAAAGACCCAAGGGTATATAGCAAAGGGTTGGCAATATTGTCTTTGGAAGAAATGGCTTTAGGATTCATGCTATGGTTTCCAAGAAGAGCTTTCTGGTTTCCAGTTGCCATTTTCATCAACCTTGACCACCCACCATGTATTTATTTATGCCCTCTCCTTTTCTCTACCAAAATCACTTACTGTCACCATCAAACTGAGCATTCAACCAAACCATCTGGACAGAAGAACCAAAAACAAAAAGCTCTTCTAGGATAAATGAATTTTCATCCTCATCCTTGATTGTTAAAAGATTAGACCCTACAAAAGAGATAAGCAATAAATAAGCAAGCATTTGTGTTTATGTGTAATACTGTTAAAAATACAGTTTAAAAATACAGTTAAAAAAAGTCTCCTATATCATAATTTGTAAAGTTCAGTCTTTGCAGAGTGAAAATTTCTGTTGTAAATAAGTGATTTTTGATTAAAAATTTAAAAGTTATGCCACATTTATTAAAAGACACAAGGTTGTACATAAGAAGTCAAAGCATAGAATGTTAGTTTTAGGAAACTTTAAAAATTTACAATTCAAATGCATTCAAAAAGAACATTTTCTTGGGAAAGTGTAGTATTCTGAAACATCATCTTAGGTTTTCAAATTCTATCCTGAACATTGAATTTCAAAGATAAACCATCCCCAAACAAGCAAATTCAATAGTGTTTATTTTTTCAATTTTTGTTGTTGTTCCTAAAGTCACTAAATAATCAGACAAATGAAGGAAACCACATTGTTTACTGAAATGTCAAGAAGGAATGCATTGAAAGCATTTTACCATCACAAAAGAATTACCTTCCTTTTTGCAAAATTCATGAGCAGCCTCAAAACTCATACTGTTTAGGACTGTAGAAAAACTGTAGCAATTACTTTTGAATTTTATCCAGGGAATAGATGTTTCTGAGCACAACTCTGGGTGTCCAAATGGTTTTGTTTCTATGAACAAAAATCAGTTATGATTTTAGGGTGGTGATTGGGTTCATTTATTAAGATAAACATTGCATTAAATTCTATGACAGACTAAGATAAATATGTGTAATGAGATTTTCATGATAATACTCAGAAAGAGTGGGTTTAATATAAATGATTATAAAAGCAAGACTGGTTGGTAGCATTTCTGGCAGAAATAATCTTTACCTACATGTAACAGGGTATATTAATGCATAACTTCTTAGCCTTAGTTTGGGTGCAGCATGGGTGAGGGTGGCTGTCTTTTGCATTTATAATTGGTATCCTAAAGGTTGGAAAAACTGGGGGATGTGATTCATAGAAATACTGGAAACTGAATGAAGTTAGTAAGAGGCACTTCCAAATGTACAAAATATGTTCTGTGCAGTGCTGAATATTATAGATTTAGCAAATCATTACCTGCCAATCAACGTATGAGGGAAAACAATGCATTCAGGAAAATAACATAGCATAACAAAACATCATACATAACTAAGGGAAAATTCAGGTGGACTTTGCTTTAGTGGTCAAGCATGAGAGTCAAATCCATGCTGAAATCCTAATTGTGCATGACGGTTGGCATGTAACCTATCCTCTTCACACTTTGGTTTCTTTATCTATAAAGAGAGAGCTAACAACAACATCTTTCTTACATGAGAAATTTATTAAAAAATTTTTTTCTTCTACGTAATCTCTACCCCCAACATGGGACTCAAATTCCTGACCCTGAGATTAAGAGTTGCATGCTCTACTAACTGATCCAACCAATGTGTCCCTACACAAGCAGTTTAAATGAGCTAGTGCCTGACACTTCTTAAGTACTCAATAAATGCAAGATTATTGAAAAGGGAAGGATAACTTTTATGGTGTTTTAGAAGCAGAGTTACCTTTTCCTTCATACATGCTCTTAATGCAGGTTTCCAGCCTGATTTCTCATCTCTCCTTACAGGTACCCTGTCACGCAGGCAAATCACAACACCAGCTTTGCTTTATACATGTCCAATCCTTTCTTCCTTCCATGTCTTTGCCCAAACTTTCCTGTTCAGAATGCCTCTCCATGTCCCATCATTGTCTGACTACCTCCCATCTATTCTTCAAGGCCAGTACCCATAGTGATGTCATTCAAGAAGTCTTTCTACTTATTCTCAAGTGGATATGATGTGTTCTCTCTCCTGTTAACCCCCACAACACTTGCTACCTCTTTTCCATCATCTGGTAGCCCTGCCTGGTATAATAGTTATTGTCTGAACATCACCTAACAGACCAGACAGAGGCTTCTTGAGGGCAGATACTTCTTACTACTCTTACTCATAGCTCCTGCTTAGCACAGTGCCTTGCACACAGTAGGATCCCAGTATGTCTTTTGTTGAGTTGAATAGAATTGAACCTACCACTAGGTACATGACAAATTGCTCCTTGAAGAAATGACTCACAGGCTGTGCTACTCCAGCGCCCACTGGTGTCAGCAAAAACACAGTCACCCAAGATGGATGACTCATCATCTTTCCAAAAAGTGAAGGAAGATTTGGATCCATCAGACCAGGCAAAATTAAGACCATTCTGTGGAGGGAAATTGAGCCATCATTTCCTTGCTAGGACTGCTGGTGGCTTTGCCCACTGCTGTTTGAGCAGCCCTTACTTCAAACATAGATTTATATTTCCACATTTAGACTTCTTTTTCAGGGGGTCTAGGACAGCTTGTGAATATGGCCTGACAAAAAGAGATAGAATTATCTGTCACAACAGTATCGCTTTTGGCTTTGGGAATCCTTGGTTCCCTACCACCATAACTTCCCAGTAAGCAATCAGAGTGAAGTTGACCAATATCTTGTTGTTGACACCAAAACAAATTTCAGATTGATCAAAGATTCATACATGAAATTGAAGATATAAGTGCCTAAGAGAACTTGGCTAAATATTTTATCCTTTTGGTGTGGGGAAAATCTTTTCAAGTCTGATACAAAATCCAGAGGCCATAATGCAAAAGTGACTACATGAAGTTAAAACCTTCTGTAATGCAAAAATACAATAAACAACTGTAAAATATCATTCTCTCACCTATCCCCATGGCAAGGATTAAAATTTTGACAATACCCAGTATGGATAAGGATATGAAAAAATGACATCATAGTTGTTGGCATGTAAGTCAATACAAACTTTTGGTGGGCAGTATGGCACTATCTCTTAAAATTTAAAGTGTGCTTAGCAATTTCACTTCTAGAAGTTTATCCAACTTGCACAAAGATGTTTGTATTATTGTAGTTGTGAAAAACTGCAAAAAACCCCCAAATTTCTATTCAGGGGAGAATGATACGGTAAATCCTTATGTAGTGCTGTCCCAAAGAATGTGTTAGATTTTTATGTGCTCACATGGAAAGCTGTACCATTTAAAAAAAAGCAAGTTTAAGGACAGAACATGTAGTATGACCTCATTTTTACTTAAAAAATGATATATTCATTCATTATATATATATGTGTACATATATATATATACACATATATTATGTGCATATGTAGAAAATTTCTAAATTATGCACAAGAAACTGTTTACAAGTGATTCTCTTTGGGGTGTAGAACCAGAGGTTGGGATAGAATAGATAGATTTTACTTTTCAGTACTTTGAGCACATAATACTTTTACTTAAAAAAAAAAAGAGAAAACTAAAAATGTCTTCCTTTCCAAAATACATCCCTAGAGGGAGAGAAAACCTGCATGTTAAATTCCAAGGGGGTACTGAATTAATTAATAATCACATTTCTAGGCAGGAAGCATGATCCATTTTTCTTGGGGATTTCTTAAATGCAACAAATTACTCAAATGCAGGTACTTGAGTTTAAGATGTGTTCCATTGCCCACATGAGGCAGGATCCCCAGATGCTCAGAAATTTTCAGAGAACCTTTGAAGGGCATTAATTCCCAGAAATTAGGCAAGTGGATGTAAACTCTTAAAAAGGTGTATACCTATAATTTGTAGTCATGGGTTCTTCATAAGGTTGGCCGGTAGTTATTCTATAAACCAATTACTTTTACTATAGTTTCTGGGAATTTTTTTTGGTGTCAATTTTAGTGGCCATATGACAAGGAAGCAGATATGAAACTTACTTAGGCAGGGATATTCCAAGAAATTTAAGATACCTACATCTGCAGTGAATAGTCCAATCCAATGGGCATGTCCTATCCTGTTAAGGATAACAGTGAGGAAGGACTGGTGATACTGATCTGTAATGCTGGCCAATTCTGCTCCATGCATTAGGCAGGCTTTTATTGCTGTATACCAAGTTATATTTGCATTAATTATTCTATAAGTTCTGTTCCCATATTCCAAGATATTGGGGACTGGATACATATCAGATGTATTTACACTGTGTCCAGAGGTATCTAGAACAAGAACAAAAGAAGTCATTTTTAACATCTGGTTGAGAAAGGGGGAGGCAAAGCTTAGTTTGGATCCCTGTCATAATGGCCTATTCTGTGGTTAACATCAGAGTTTTCCTTCCCAGAACTATTTCAAAATGAGGATAATACCTGAAAGCATAGGTGATGCTTAAGAATGAGAACAGTTAGGAAATTTAATGCATGAGTGGCTTTAAAAGTATACACATATAGTTAACCATTTCTAGATTTCCTATTTTTTTATTGTCGCTTTTTAAACTGACCACTTTTTGATGGAACTGATCTCCTTAGGCAGGTTTTATCCCACTACCTACATCCAGCCTAACACATACTGCTCTGGCAGAACTTAATACTTACTAAGAGAATACTGACATATACTATGTCATCATATACAATGTTGCAAATATAATTTTACAAGTATATATTATCAAATACCACCATTTATTAAATTTGAGATTGCATGATAGTTGTTATCATGTTTAATGTTTATGTGTATAAATTCTAAAAATAAGTTTAAAAATTACATTAATAAACACTTAAAATATACACAGTTCCATAAAGACTTACTATTTATATGTCACCTGTCAGAGTCAAGATTTACAAATTAAAAGGCAAGGTTTTCCCAGACATGATCCATGATGCTTTCTTTTTCATGAGTGACAGATTATGTGACAGTGAAGCCTATGTTTTTACATGCAAGGTATTTCCTCTTTAATATGTGGACTTGCCTTTTTGTTCTATACTGTATTATGTACTAGGATAGGCTAGTGTTAGAAAATCCTAAACAGAAAAACAAGTGAACTGAACTGTCTGATCCAAAGTAGCTGGGATATTTCCCAGCTGGTTTCATTACATTTGGGGTTGAAAAAGAGCATGATGAGGTGTGGAGAGGATGGAAGACCTGAAAATCAATGCTTGTCCTGACTACACAGGACTAAGTGACCTTGGGTAGAAATGTCATCCCTCCGAACCTCAAATTTCTGTTCCATAAGAGATCCACCCCATAGAGGGGTGTGGATAGAATTCAGAGATAACCATTATAGGGCACTTATTGGAACTCAGTATTTGGAGTATAGTACCTGGAACACAACAGGTGCTCAGTAAATGTTGATTCTTTATGCCAAGTAAAAATGGCAAAATGGGAATTTGACTTTTACCTGAAAATGTGACCTCAACATAATAGTAGTATGTTTTGTGAAACCAAAGTGAAATTAACCTATTTGTCAACCAAATTGTGGAGTATACATTTATACCTGTTTATTCTTTACTAGAGGTCTGTTTGCCAGCCTATATATCAAGTCTAAAATTATTAATATTTTTTTTAACCCAGTATAGTACAGGGATGTGCTAGGTGTCTCAGATGGTTAAGTGGCTGCCTTCAGCTTAGGTCATGATCTCAGGGTCCTGGGATCGAGTCCCACACTGGGATCCTTGCTCAGCGGGGAGTCTGCTTCTCCCTCTGCCTGCCAGGCCCCTGCTTGTCCTCTCTCTCTCTCTGACAAATAAATAAAATCTTAAAAAATAAAAATGTTTAAAAACCCAGTATAATACCATAGTAGATTTTTTAAAATGATAATAATTAGAAAGATTAAGGTAACTGAAGTTTTTCATATATGTGGCCTAAATACCAATTTAACTGTTTCCCCCATTGTGTATCTGTATTTTCACACATATAAAATTCTCTCATTGTAATTGATTTCATCAAACTTTAAGACATAGTGATTTTAAGCAACATAATTTTGCCATCCATTGACCTAAAAAAGAAATATCTATTGGAAACCAAGTCCCAAATTAGGGCTCTTGACTTTGTCCTTTTCTCCCTGTTATGTGGAAATATTTATCTTTCAGGCAGTTAGACTTTAGGCTCTAAGTCCAATGTAAGCACATATTTATATGGCAAATAAAGAAGCAGAGCAGAATTTGGGCATTTATTGTAGGCTACAAAAATTTGTGTAGTTAAATAATATTTTTAAATAATAATAGACACAACTGTCATTTGTTAATATGCTGGCAACTTGCTAAGCATTGTGTGTGTATATATATAGAGAGAGAGAGAGAAAGAGAGAGAGAGAGAGGGACTGTGAGACAGTAATTATCCCACTTGACAGATGCGGAAATCAAGTTCAGAGACAATAAAAAACTTCACTGACAGCTATGTACCGAGGTGAGGAAGGAGGGGTGTAAGCTCCAATGCCTATGCTCTCAACCACAGCTACTTTATACTATATCCAAAAGAACATATACATTGTTAGTCCCAAAAATATCAGAGAGAGAAAATGGTCAGAGTTTAAAGAAGTGGACAATTTTTTTTTATTTTATTTTTTTTTAAATTTTTTTTTAAAGATTTTTTTATTTATTTATTTGACAGAGAGAGATCACAGTAGACAGAGAGGCAGGCAGAGAGAGAGAGAGAGGGAAGCAGGCTCCCTGCTGAGCAGAGAGCCCGACGCGGGACTCGATCCCAGGACCCCGGGACCATGACCCGAGCCGAAGGCAGCGGCCCAACCCACTGAGCCACCCAGGCGCCCAGAAGTGGACAATTTAAAGTAGAGATCAACATCAAGGTCATAGAATAGAATCATTGTCTTTAACTGAAAGACCTTGAATATGTTATTCACTTTTTCTAAGCCTCAACTTTCTCATCTGTAAAATGGGGATACTTATACCTACTTTTTTGCCTTAATGCTTCTGAAGCCAAGGCACAGTGGCAGGTATATCATAAGTGTATGAGTGCATGATATATTGATATTTCTTTCCCTACAAGACTCTACTCTTCTTATAATACTCTTGCTATAACTGACAGGGTATCTTCTTTCAGTTCCTGACTATTACTATGTTTAGGTGATAACTGTGAATTAGGAAACGGGGCTTCCTGCAATTGCCTTTCTGGGGATGATACCTAGTGAATTAAAGAGTTCACATGCATGTAACACTAAGAGATATAATTAATATTCCAAGTAAGTATATACACAACAGGCTTCCCAGAGTTCCACCCAGCTCCTGCCACAAACTATGGTCTTCTAGAGTAGCATGGTACAGGGAAGCCTTGCACTTGGTGAAAGCATGAGATACGAGCTATTGTTGTTGTTCTTGCTATTTTTATTTTTATTACTCAGGTCACTTCTAGTGCATCCGCCTTGATCATCAACCCTACTGACTATGTGTAATAGTATGGTATTTGTATTTCACGCCAAAATTCACTGGGGGTTCTGATCATCGGCTCTAGAAACATGCTACACACCATATTTAGCCACATATTGAGCCTGACATTTTAGGTCAATGGATGGCAATTTAGCCACCAGCATTTTTAGGTTTCCAAGAAAGCAGGAAATATTTGTTTATTTCTCTGTTCTTTTCCAACATCTTCTTAATGTCTTTTTCATTACCTGAATATACTCATAAACCCAGAACAAAGCAGTAAAGCCTTTTAAATGGCCAAGATGGATGCATAAATGTGGTCATCTCTCAAGTGGTCTCTGTAGTCTTTAGAACCCCAGTAAAGGGTATAATCCTGGGGTAGTGGAGATTAAATGAGTAATTATATGTAAAACTCAAAAAGTAAGTGCCTAGCACTGTTAGCTATGAAAATGACAGTTATATACTATGTAAAACAAATATGGAAGAGAAGAGTGGGGCATAGAGATGAAAGGAATAAAAAAGCAACTATTTCTTACCCTGCATTTTTTCACAAACAAACCCATGACCTTCTTTTCCACAATCTTCAAAATACCATTTTCCAGTGAAATGAAAATTAGGATTACTTGATAGCAAGGCACAGAGAGGAATATGTTTTTGAACTTCAGTGGTGTTATGACTTGGAATCTTTAAAAAGATACGTATGTTTTCAAAAAAATGGTAACATAAAGCATTATAACAGTGACATTTTTTATTAAGGACAATTTTAAAAATGCAAACACTATTATTGCTTTATTTGCATTTAGCAAACCTTGTCACAGATCACTTCATAACCTACAAAATAAATAATTATTGTGATAGTAATTACATTAATGGAGCACATGAAAATGACATGTAATTGCATTATTAAAATTAATATATTGATAACAGACTTATAAAAATTTATGCCTGTAAAGTATAGGAAGTAAAAAAACACTTTAGTAAGTATCAAATAGGATCTCTTGCTAAACAATTTCTAAAAAATAAATCTGAAAACTTACATTTATTACATCAAATGGAGACCAGTTAGAGTATACCACAGGCTTTCCATTTACCCATTTTTCATAATTATCATTTTGTAACCCTATCCACACATTAGTGGTCTGGCCAAAAAGATTCATAGTAATGAAAGCTGAAAAATATGAATACATTATCAAATTTAATACCATATAAACCATTTGGGTAATCACTGAATTCTGTTTATAGCTGTGATTTTAAATGACAGCAAAACTTAATTACCAATCAAATGTAGGAATTTGTTACTTTGTTCTTATTAAGGTAATACAGTCTCTTTCACATCTGTTTCAGTTTAAATTGACACACATTAGCTGGCAAAACCTGGGATTTCATCATATCATTAACAAAACTATTTCCAGTGTTCATTCAGTGCCTTTCTAGACAAAAGAGGATTTATCTTCTATACTTAAACTGAAGTATACAATTGCCTGAATACCAAATACAAGCGTACAGGTAAATCTAAAGGGATCTAAAATTATATCATGCAATTATAAAAGAATATACCTCAGATTATTTTAGCCATTTTGAAATAAAGATGATAAGTATGTCATTTTTTTCCACTGCTACTGGGGAGACAAAAGCTTCCAAAAATCAGCAGTTTATAAGCAATGCAATGTACTTTTACAGATGTCATGATATAAGCCTTAGAGGTTAAACTGAAAATTTATGTGTCATCAGTAATATAATACTTCAATTGTGGATTTGGAAATATTAGTATTTGGAGGAACATTTAAATAAATATTTGAATCAAAATGGTTATTTTTGCCTGATTGAACATTGAGTACTCTACCTTGCTCCACCTCATTTTCGACGGCGACTAGTGTTCCCCCTGCTTCAACACAGAAATCTTGAGCGGATGTCCAGTTCTTCCAATCACTTGGGTCTTTGGGGATTTTCACCAAAAGGCACTTTTGAAAA
Organism: Enhydra lutris kenyoni; assembly: GCF_002288905.1. NCBI lineage: Eukaryota > Metazoa > Chordata > Mammalia > Carnivora > Mustelidae > Enhydra > Enhydra lutris. The sequence goes on from NW_019154085.1 coordinate 57,510,349, forward strand.
ACATCAGAAAAAGCACTCATTTCCATATTTTTCTAAAAGAGTTAAAAACCTCCCAAAGACACTGAGGATCAATCTTCAGAATTCTTTATAATTTTCTGTAGTGGAAATGACTCATTTTTTTCTTTGAGCTGCTCTAAAGGTATGAAAGTAAAACAGAGGACCAGCTTTTAGGGTAAGTCAATATTTGCATGCATTTCTATCCAGCAGGAACAGAAGAAAGGATATGTTTTGTTATGCAGGATATCAGAACAATGTCTTCTGCTCAGTGGAAAATAGTATTCCTTTTAAAAAGGAGCCAACCTGATTGCAAAGTGTATAGTGGTAGACTTAATTTTTAAAAAACTTGGAGGTAGCAATTAACAGCTTAGTTCAATTTTATTTACAAAACACTTCTTCACTTTATTTATTTTTTTTAATTTTTAACTTTTATTTATTTATTTGACTGAGAGATATCACAAGTAGGCAGAGAGGCAGGCAGGGAGAGAGAGAGGAGGATGCAGGCCCCCCACTAAGCAGAGAGCCCGATGCTGGGCTCGATCCCAGGACCCTGGGATCATGACCTGAGCCAGAGGCTTTAACCCACTGAGCCACCCAGGTGCCCCCACTTCTTCACTTTAAATGAGAGAGGAATACTAGGGAATCAAACCACATCGGGTATTTAAATTCCTTAATTCCTTGAGTTAGCTGTGTGGTTTGTAAGTCCCCAAGGAAGAGTCAGAAAAGAAAAAAAAAAAAAAACAAAAAACAAAAAAGGAGCACAGTTGGAAGGAAAGCAAGGGCAGACCCAAGGAAACCTAGGACAGAGAAACAGAAAGGAGGGTGGCCAATAGTGTCTGGAACATAAAAAGAAGGCTGTGGGATTTGGCAGTGAGAATTGTTTGTTACTCATGAGACAATCACGTCTGTAGCATGGCAGGGTTCGTCATTATGGGGTGAGAAGTGGAACAGTAACTACTGGGCAGGTCAGGGAGGGTCAGTGAAATTTAAACTTGTTAATAGGGCCAGGTGGAGTCAGGGGAAAGGGAGAGAGAGAAAAGAAAGGCTATAGGAGATCAGGCAAAGTTCCAGAGAAGTCAAGAGAGACTGTAAACAAAGGATATTCCATGTGAACTATTCTCTTATCAATGAACACAGGCAAACCCAGTCATTGATAGGTTAGATCTGAAGATTTCACCACTGAGAAAACTCCAGTTACAAGATAATTCTAGGCTAGTGTGGAAGCCCACACTTGAGAGAGCATCCTTCCCCATCCTCCTTTGGAAAGACATCTTTCCTCATCCTTTAATTTCTATATTTCAGTATAGAAATATACTGAATCCCAATCCTTCCCCATCATCATAAACTCCCTAAATATCAGAGACTTGCTCTTCTTTGAACATCACAACGAAGAAGTTCCCCAGTAAATATTTATGGAACATAATAACAGCCAACAGACCCCTAAGTAGTTGTCAAATGACATTCTCAGGCATTCTAGATTTAGTCCAATGATTCTCAAAGCGGAGCATTCAGTAATGTCTGGAGACATTTTTGGTTGTCACAGCTCCAGGGGGGAGCTTCGCTTTTGGTGGGTAGAGTACAGGGATGCTGCTAAGCATTCTGTAATGCACAGGTCAGTCCCCTCATAACAAAGACCTATCCAGCTCCAAATGTCAGTAGTGCCCAGGTAGTTCTTTTCAGAACACAATCCTGATCATGTCACTTTTCAGTTTAAAACTATTAGGGATTTTCCGTAAATACATACATACATACATACATACATACATAATGAATAAACTATTAAGGATTGTCTATTGTTTTCAGGATAAAAACCATAAACACTGATGTAGCCTGGAGTTACCAACTAACAGAAGAAGTACATTTCCAATTCTTCTGGTCCTCTTTACCTTGTTTGCTTCACAAAGAAAGAGAATTGGCTTTAAAGGATTTTAATTTTATAACAACTATTCCTTTATCTATTTCCTTTCATTTTGTCTCTTTTCTCTAATTACAAAGTCCAATGAGTGGCACACACTAATTATTAGGCAGTCTTATCATTTAATGTGAATTCACCTTGTGTTCAGATAGTCACACTAATGAACCATTCATAAATACCAAGAACCTCATTGGTTCAGTTAACTCAATAAATCTTTCCAGAAAACACACACATGCTCCCCTACCCTACCCTCTTACTCCCCATCCCCCCATGTTTGCCTCAGCCACCATTAACTAGCTTGACTATTTCCTATTACCACAACCTCATCGTTTCTAAAAAAAAAAGCCAAACAAATCCCAAAACATATTTACTAACACAGTTTGAAATGGTGTGATTAGTAATTAAAGCAAAGCAGTAAGATGAAGTACAGCACTCTTAATTTTAAATTGTTTACTTACTAACTAATTTGCAAAATGTGATCAAGTTTAACGCATCTCTTATTATCACCAGGAATTAAGGATAGCCTACTGTATTGCAAACAAGTTTTTAACATAAAATTCTTTTTTTTTTAATCTCAAAGTCATTTCCAGCTCAAAATTTGAAAGTGGAATTTATGACCTTTCCCCCAAACTTGGTCCTTTTCCAGTGTTCTTACTGATGTTGACTGGCAAAGTCAACCATGTATTTATATAAGCTTGAAACCTGGGAATCTCTTTGCCTTCTCATTCCATCCACTTTTCAATTACCATTTAGACATACATCCCATTTCTCAGAGCCTTCTCCCATTCTTCCCATTGCTGCCACATCACAGTCTCTGCCTTCTCCATCTTAGCCCAAACTACTTCTCTCTTGCCTGGATTATTACAGTAGCTTCCCAACCACTCTTAAAACCTTCCTCATCCTAGCCTTCCTCACATCTGTTTTTGCTATTGTAGCATGAATGATTCTTTTCAAAACTCAGTCCTGGTGTGTTCTCTTTAGTTAAAATCCTTGAGGGGCTTCCTAGTGTTCTTAGGATAAAAACAGAAACTCTTTTTCATTTCACTTTTTCACATTCTAGTTCTCTATGCTTCCTTTAGTTTCTTCAATAGGTCCATTCCCTCTCACCACAGGACTTTAGCACACCCTGTACTCCCCTGCTTTTAATGCTTCCTGTCCTTCTGACTACTTCAGTCAGGTTCTTCTGTTAAAAACTTTTAGAGAACTATGTAACTCCCTTTCATCGCATGTGTTACAATTCTAGAGTTACCCTCCTGATTGGTTTGCTAATGTTTGTTCCCCCTCTAGTCTGCAAGCTACAAAAGAGAAGGAATTTTGTTTGTTTTTCCTTACCACCAAATTATCAATATCCAACATATCCAACATAGTTAAATGAATGAATGAATAAAGTGCTGATAATGTGAATACTTTTTTTTTTTTTTTTTAGAAAAGAGGAGAGTATCTTTTAAAGGAAAAGCTATGTTGTGCATGAAATCAAATTTTGGCTAATTCCAAACTAGATGTGCAAAGCAGCCATTAGCACTCAATCCAGGTCCTTGTATAAAAATATGTGAATGGGACACCTGGGTGGCTCAGTCAGTTAAATGTCAGCCTTCCGCTCCAGTCATGATCAGAGTCCCAGGACTAAGCCCTGCATTGGGCTCCCTGCTCAGCGGGGAGTCTGCTTCTCCCTGCTCTTCCCCCCACAGCCCTGCTCCTGTTCTTTCTCGCTCCCTCAAATCAATCAATCAATCAATCAATCAATCTTTAAAAAATATGTGAGTAGAAGCATAAGAGTTAACCTACTATACACACAAGCACATGCACACTTAGAATTTTTTCTGCTTATAGCTCTGCTGTGACAAGTGTCTTAGATGACTCACTCTTTTAGGGGTAATCCCAGGTTAAGACTCATATATAATCAAACATAGAGGAGATAATTGATGAAACATTAGAAAAGATGCTTAACTTCTGGTAGCTGAGTTTTAAAACTCTTAGAGGTGGATAATTAGTCAACCAACTAGGATTTTTTTTTTTTAGGAAAAAAAAAACAAAAAAATTATTCCTAGGAAAATGACAAACAAGAAGCAAAAGAACTGTGATGTGAAAAATGTCATTGCTACCTCGCAGTTTTCCTTCTGTAACTTTGTTAATCAAGGGAGCCATCCCCACAGGGCTCTCCTTCTCTCCATTTTCAATCCTCCTATTATCAGTTTTTCTAATGATCTGATAAACCCACTTATTCCAAGGTGTAGATGACAGATGAGGCAATCTCAGAAATACTGCCCTTAAAAAAAAATAGAATCAAGGCAAAGGTGTGAGGCTCAAATGATGGGATTTTAGCCATCTTAATGCAGGGGAAGACCCAGTGGGTGAGGACACTTGGGGAACCTGAAACTTCAACCTGGGAAAGATCTCTTTTTTCAGGTAGCCTGCTGTGACAGTATTTTGTAGTCAAATCCTCTGAATGATTCAAAGACTAAGCTGTGCAACTGTTGCATTGCTGGGCAAATATTGGCTACCCATTTGAATAACTGAGGGAGCTTTTAAAAAACACTGATACGTAGATCCAATGCAGATTAATTAAATCAGAATCATTAGGATGCCCCTGCACCTTAACATTTTTAAAAAGCTCACAGGCTGATTCTAAATATTTGATCAGGGCTGTGAACCACTAATCTAGCTGTTAGTTATCAATAAAGATTTTTTTTAAATTTTGAGCTACACAAGGATTTTTAATCCTGCTCCAATCCTGCTTCAGAAAGTCTTTCTCCTCTCATGTGCATGTTTGTGCTTTACTCATGCCCTTTTCTATTCCTTTCAAAGGAGGCATTCACTTGCTCTCCTGCCCTGAGTCGGCTCCACCATCACTGCTACCATGCCTCTATACATACATACTCAGTATGCTTACACAAGAGTATGGACTGGAGTTCAGCTGTGCAGATGAAGAAGTTTGGGGAGAGGATAATAACCAAGTTCTGAACCAAAACAACCATTGAGAGTTTCTGAGAATTATTTCTCTAATGCCAAGGATTTGATTTGCTATGAATTTCCTTAAAATATCCTCTTTTGTACATGGGAGAAATAGTGATTAGTAACTAAAACAGTTGTGTTCACACTTTGGGGTTGCTCACTGTCTGTAGTAAAAGTGTGATTTTGAGACAAGCTAGGCATTCCTTTGTGGCTTTTCCATATAGAGCACTCTAGGATGCATCTGTTCTAATAGTCACAAGGTACAAAAATTGACTGAAAATAAACCAAAACTTTAATATAAGAGCTAAAACTGTAAACCTCTTAGAAGAAACATAAGAAGTAAAATTTTATGACTTTGGGTTTGGCAACCTTTCCTTAGATATGGCACCAAAAGCATGAATAACAAAAGAAAAATTAGATAAATTGGACTTCATTAAAATTAAAACATCTGTGTATCAAAGGGCATTAGAAGAGGCAACCTATAGAACAGGAGAGAATGCTTGCAAAACATGTATCTGATAAGAGCTTAATATCTAGAATATATAAAGAACTCCTACAACTCAACAATAAAAAGACAAATGACCCAAATAAAACTGGGCAAAGGACTTGAATAGACATTTTTCCAAAGATAGTATACAAGTGGCCAATAAGCACATGGAAAGATATTCAGTATCATTAGCCATTAGGGAAGTCTAAATCAAACCACAATGACATAACACTAGACATGCACTAGGATGGCAATAATAAAAAAGATAATAACAAGTGTTGTTAAAGATGTGGAGAAGGGGCACCTGAGTGGCTCAGTCTGTTAAATGATGCCTTCGGCTTTGGTTGTGATCCCAGGGCCCTGAGATTGAACCCCGAGCCGGGATACCTGCTCAATGGGGAAGTCTGTTTCTCCCTCTGCCCCTCCTCCTGCTTATGCTCTCTCTCTCAAATAAATAAATAAAATCCTAAAAAAAAAAAAAAAAAGATGTGAAGAAATTGCTACCATATAGTTCTGGCAGGCTTGTAAAATGGTTTAACCACATGAAAAACAGTTTACTGTTTCCTCAAAAAGTTAAACATAGAATTGGTATATAATATAGCAATTCCATTCCTAGATATATATACCCCCAAAGAAGTGAAAACAGGGACTCCACTAGATATCTGAATGCCACTGTTCACTGTAGATTTATTCACCATAACCAGAAAGTGGAAACAACCCAAGTCCATCAACAGATGAAAGGAAAAACAAAATATGACATGGAATATTATTCAGTCATAAAAAGGGATGGAGTTCTGATACCTACTATTAATATGGATAAACTTCGAAAACATTATGCAGAGTGAAATAAGCCAGAAACAAAAGGACAAATATTATATGAATTCACGTATATGAAATATCTAGACAGGCAAATTCAGAGATAGGAAACAGATTAGAACTCATCATGGGCTGGAGAGAGGGGGATTGGGAGTTATCGCTTAATAGTTACACAGTTTCTGTTTGGGATGATGATACATTTGGGAAATAAAGAGGATGGTTGAACAACATTGTGAATGTAATTAATACCACTGAACTGTACACTAAAAAATTGTTAAAATGGCATATTTTATTTTAAATATATGCTACCACAGTAGAATAGCTTAAAGAGAACTAATTGTTGAAGATTTTAATTCAAAACTTAGTTTTCGGGGCGCCTGGGTGGCTCAGTGGGTTAAAGCCTCTGCCTTCGGCTCAGGTCATGATCCCGGAGTCCTGGGATCGAGCCCTGCATTGGGCTCTCTGCTCGGCAGGGAACTTGCTTCCCCCTCTCTCTCTGCCTGCCTGTGATCTCTGTATGACTTGTGATCTCTGTCTGTGAAATAAATAAATAAAATCTTCAAAACTTAGTTTTCTGTTGAATACTTCCTACATTTTTTATATTGAAATGTATAACTGGTAGATTTTATAGTTTGGGAAAATAGGAATCAGACAGAAAATACTATTAAAAATGTATCTCAATACCATAAAGTTTTAGAAAACAACTATATTTTAGAAGATATCTCATAGTGCCACCAGATTGTGTCATGGCGCTAATTCTTAAATTGTCATATGAAATAACAACTGTAGGAAAGAGACAAGACTACCAGATTCAAAGGTCAGAAAACCTGAAGCTGATTCTCAACCTGACACTTATTTGCTGTGAAGTTTCAGAAAAAGCACACTATGTTATTAGTCTTGGTCTTCTTTTATATAAGAGGGAATAACAATTCTGTGTATTTAAACGATTAAATAAAATAAGATATATATCTATGATCACCTAGAAAACTCTTAGCCACAAGGTGGAAGAAACCCAAATGTTCATTAATGGGTGAGTAGAAAAACAAAATATGGTATATACATATAGTGGAATATTAGTCTCAAAAAGGAAGGAAATTCTGCAATATGCTCTAACATGGATGAACCTGGGGGACAATCTGCTTAGTAAAATAAACCAGTCACAAAAAGATAAATAATGTCTTATCTGTAGTATCTAAAGTAGTCACATTACTAGGAACAGAAAGTAGAATGGTGGTTGCCAGAGGCTGGGGGAGGGGGAACGGAGGGTTATTGTTTATTGGATTTAGGGTTTCAGTTTTACAAGATGAAAAAGGTCTGCAGATTCATTGCATAACAATGTGAATATACTTAGCACTATTGCACTATACACTTAAAAATGGTTAAGATGGTAAACTCTATGTTATGTGAATATTACCACAATTTTAAAAAGTCAATGCCAAATATATATTAGGTGCTCAAAAATGCATGTAAAATCCAAATGGCCCCATATCACAAATTAACAATGAGAAGAAGTTCACGAAGAAGAGAAAAGGCTCTGCCACATGTAACTGAACATATAGATCGAAAACTGGCTGTCCACAGTCAAAGAGCAATTTCTTATTAGCATATTAAGTTACGACACAGTTTGGGTTTTTCCATTATCAAAGAATGAAATATTTATAATTTGGGATGCATTTTAATTACTTCCACCTAAGGTCTATAAAGTTATTTTATTATAAAACGTAAGAAGTGGAGGGAAAGTTTTGGCCTTAATTGGAGGCAGTATCAGAAATAATAAATCTGGTTTACAATATCCCCACTGGCAATTAAAAAAAAATTTCAATTCTGCATAGAAGCACCAGCTTTATGAGGCTCAAGATGACATTGACTGAGTTACGTTATTAGTGGGTCAATTCACAAGGCGGGGCAGAGCTCTGTGCCTGCTCCAGGCAGGGAAGACACAAAAGGAGAAGATGGAGACTGTACCCTCTGGAGTTGACAGCTCATTTGGGGACAGGGCCTAGTTACACAGGCTTGCATGCATCATGCCTAAAGAAACAGTCACACAGCACAATGAATGACTGTGTCAATAGCAAAAACTAAGTATACCAATGAAGGGTGGTGCCACGGCTGTTTCCTTATTCCTAGAGGTTTGCTCCTACCTACACTGAAAACTCTATCTTGAAAGTTGTGACCAAAAAAAATTCCAGGTCCTAACGGACAACTCCTGGTTTTTCAAAGCCACACCCACTCTTTGATTATGTTCTAAAATAAACATCTAAAAAACAGAAACAAAGGCAACATTTTGAAAAAGAATTTACCTTATAGTTAAAATATAGCCATCCTCTGGGACATGTTCCGTGTTGTTTTGGGGTATTTTCCTCTTTCTCTATGATCCAAACCTTCTTTCGCTTACAGATGCCAGGCATAGAAACGGAACACTCTTCAGTAGCCCATAGTCCTAGAAGAGTAAATGGGTTAGAAATGACATGGAACAATGCTGGCTCTTAGGAGGCGTTCTTTATCACATTATGACTGCTGATGGTTTATCATAATTTCTTTAATCTACAACTAAACTGCTAATGGTAGAGTTCTCTAACAATAAGAACAGACTGGGCAGGGTGCTAAATCAGTAAATCTAATTCAAGAATGTAGAAATTTTGCAACTGCAAAACAAACAAACAAACAAACCCCAACTAACTAAAATACTACAGTTGAAATCACAGAACTGATTAAAATTCTGAGAATATTTGGTTTGATTAACAAAAGAATGCAGAGTAATATTTTTGTTTTAAAATATTCAACTTCAATATAAGGAGAAAAAAGATTCTAAAACAATAAATGATCATTTCTAATTTATAATTCTTTAGAAAATACACAGTTTTGAAAAATTAACTCAGTAACTTCTAAGAAAGAAGCCGTTTTTGACACTGACGCTTAAAAAAAAAACAGGCATACATAGACATGCCCTCAGGAAGATATATCCCAAAGTCCTTAGCCTCCTGGAAAATGTATTTTAATTTAGAAGAGCTATATTTTCAGAGTAAAGGTTATAGAATGCATTTCATTAGCATTCAAGCTATAAATCCCAGAATAGGGCAAGGATGCATGTAAATTGCAAAGGCAGTTTCAGTTTTCTAGTGTGAGGGATATAAGCCAAAAACTGTTGGCTTTTTGAAGGAGGGGCTGGAATGCTATTTTTAATGCAAGTTAGCTTCTAGTCTTCCAGAATCACAAAACAGCCTTTCTGTAGGCTGTTGTGACACCTGCTGGCAAAAGAGAGCTGATTAACAACGTGGTTTTCCCTTTTCCCTGCAGAAACCCTTACACTAAGGGTTGCTTTCCATATTTATCCCTCTCCTGATTCCGGGCACAGGTTCCTTATGAATCCATTAAAGGTCAGGAACATAATTACCTTTTATAGGATGGAAAGAGTGGGATGGATAATACTGCACTGATGAACTGAATTCAATTTAAAAACCCGTCTTAAAGCTACATGTATTTCTAAATACAGCCTGGAAGTAGTTGGTGTTCTACGGCAAAAGCAGTTAGTGCCAAGTATTAAAAAAATACTGAACTCAATGAAAATTTTTCTTAAATTTTTTAAAACAGTGGAAAGTGGGGAAGAAATTCCAAGGGGTTAAAGTTCTGGCCAATTATAACTGAATCATGAAGAAGAGATTTTTAAAATGGGCCCATATTGAAATTTTTTAGAGGCTTTTATCTATCAGGCATATTTTTGACCAGTTTCACTCGGTCTATTTCTGGTGCTGTTCTGGTGCATGAGGAATGACTTATCTGGTTGTAATTCATTTCCAAGAACATGAATGCTGGAATTAACTGTAGGAATGGCCATCCTTAACACTTAAGACTAATGAAACTCATCACATTCAATTAAAAAGCAAGCTAGCCAAACAAAACCTTCTCACTGAACTAATGCAATGAAAAGGAGACTTTAAGCCTTCTGAAAATTTTCAGTTTGTATTATAAACCCAAAAATGGATAAATAAAATAACCTGTTATGGATGAAATGAAGCCACATCTCTGGCTCTGATTATTCATAGATCCTTGTCCTCCTTTGTCCCAGTTCTGGTAGACTACTGGTGCTCCATTTCTCCAGCTGTAGGTAAATTGAGAATTTTAAGGTCTTCTTTTATTCCGTATGTTTAATCTCCAACACCATTCTTGGAGTTCTGGGGTAATTTTTATTAAATTAAAAAGATACTCATATCTTTGGCTAGAGAAATGAAAATTTATAAGTTAAAGATAATGTTTGACGGCTACTCAACAACTGATCACTAAAATCTCATCCAATCATTCTGCAAATAAAACCCGTCAAACAAAGTAAAATGCAAATTGATCTAGTTCCATACCGAAATTCATCATTGGCTTTTTCTTCTCGAAGTCCAATCCACCAATTTACACCAAACTTTGATAGCTATTAAAGAGGAAAAAAAAGAAAATGTCAGCTTTTATTCTACTTGTTTTCCCTTTTCACTATTAAGATTAATGGGGTTCCTGTTAATAGCTTTCTATTCTTCAGTATTTTACTCAATTACCTAAAGAAGAGTACACTAAGGCCTAGCATCTTGAGAGAACCTGAAACTTCATTATTTCCAAATAGTCCCTCCTCATTATGTAGGAAATTGGAATCAAATATTGAAACGCTTTCTTACAACTTTCCCGATGTATTTAAAAGTAAATTTTCTAACTCTCAAATAGGGCTTTAAACAGTAATATTTTAAAGTAAAATAGGATGTGGACTCCTATTTTTTGACTAAAAATTCAATGGTTTCTCATCTCAGTGATTTATATTTCACTGCATATATCACACTGTTTGAAAAACAATTCAAGGCACCAAGACATCAATAGTAAAAAGAATTCTGAATTTTTGGCATTAGCCTGATTGTTAAGCTTTTAAACTTGAGTATTAGCACCCTCCCCATTTTAATAGAGACACAAGATAGGACAAAGGAATACTACAGAACTTCCACTGCTTAACAACCAGAAAATTATTTCTATATTTTACTAATTTTGTACCATTATTTATCACACAGATCTCAGTGCAATAAAGTATAAAATGAAACAGCATGTTCACACATGTGTGCATGCACACACATACACACACACATACACACTACAGCAAATGTAATAGTGGACTTATGACCCAGGAAATTGAAATTCCCTTTTTACCTATAAAAGAGGAAGAATCAGTAAGGATTTCTAAGATCTCTAAATCAATATACTTTATTGTGTGTATGTGAAATGTAACTTAATTTTTAAGCTAAAAACCTGTTAATTTGAAGGCATTGTATATTTAAATTCATACTTCATTTCTTCTGTAAAAATTGGAGAATACATTTTAAGATACCTATATTTTTTTCCACATGAATGTTGGGTCATCATACAACAGAATCTAATAGCTCTCTAACATTTTAATTTATAAACAGATATTTTTATTCCTTGAACAGTGTGGCTGTCTGCCATATCAGCAATTTGAGAATAATGCAAGATGGAACAGCTATAATTTGGGATCCCTGAGGTGTTGTTTCATGGACATGTTCTTACATGCTGAATTTAGATTCCCATTGTCAGGCTTTGGAATGGGTCCATTGAGACTGGCTGTGAACTCAGTGGGAGAACCACAACAATTTCATTCAATCTAAAGAGGTCTCATGTGCAAAAATAGTGGAAATCATGGCCCGATTGTTCACTGCCCCAATTAAGGACCTCTAAAGAGAAATTATAACTACTACATGTTAAGTGACATATTTATTACCACATCAATTACAGCATGGTGATCCTCCACATGGCACATCACAACCTGTTGTGATATGGAATAGAACTGCAAGCTAGAAGGACAAGCCAGAAGATTTCCAGGGTGAAAAAAAAATCCATGGTGAAAAATAGGTGTTGTAAATTTTAGCTTAGGTATCAAATTACAAAAAAAAAGACTGATTAATATTCTTTCATATAAAAAATGTAATATGACCACAGATTTCATAACATGAACTATGTTTTATTACTGTCATTATAGATAGCATCATATGGGAAGAATACTTATTAAAAAAATAAAATATAGCAATAGGCAACATAATCTATGAAGTAATTCATCTATGAAATAATGTAAGGAAGAGTAACCTGTCATGTCTTCAAATGTTTCCATCAAAAATATCAAAACTAAGTTATTTTAAGGGTTTAAAACACTATATTTTGGAGGCTGACTATTACATTTGATATATTTTTGCTAGAAGTATTTAGACATGAAATTATTTTTTTAAAGATTTTATTTATTTATTCCAGAGACAGTATGAGAGAGAGAGAGAGAGAGAGAGAGAGCGAGAGCACAAGGAAAGGGTGCAGAGGGAGAGGGAGAAGCAGGCTTCCTGCTGAGCAGGGAGTCTGATGCAGGGCTCAGTTCTTGGACCCTGGCATCATGACCTGAGCCAACTGCAGTTGCTTAAGCAACTGAGCCACCCAGGTGCCCCTAGACACGAAATTAAAATAAGAAGAACTTGCAATTTTGAAATGCAAATATTGTACAATGCAGCATAAAAATGTTAGGGGATTAATTGGCTAGCAGTTCATGTTAAACAACTCCTAAAGTGCTTATGGCTTTTTACTTTTTTGGCATTAATCTAACCAAAATGATAGCTCAAAAAAGAAGTACTCAAAAAATTCACTCTCAGCATGCCTGTGGTATTCTGTTATTCAAAGAGAAAATACTGACTAACCACTTTTTCAAGACAGAAACATCTTGTTTTAAAAAAATCTGCTTCAGATTTAAAAAATTGCATCCAGCTTTCTTTTTCAATAGTTAGTTCTTTTATTTTCCAACTAAATGCTATTTTTGCTTTTCCCATTTCTGAGTTACTACTCTTTATAGGGAAACTATACAACACAAATGTAATACTAAAAATACTTAATTAGGGGCACCTAGGTGACTCAGTCAAGCTTAAGCATCTGCCTTTGGCTCAGGTCATGATCCCAGGATCCTGGGATTGAACCCCGCATTGGACTTGCTTCTCAGCAGTCTGCCTCTCTCTTTCCTTGCTGCTCATGCTCTCTCACTATCTCTGTCTCTGTCTCTCTCTCAAATAAATAAATAAAATCTTTAAACAATATTTAATTACTATTCTGATTCTTCCTGCACTCACAGGATACGAGTATGCCACAAAAGTGAGTGGCATGATCTCTACATGTTTAGTTCCTCGTCCTGGAATAAAAAAACTTTCTGGACAGACTCATTCTAGTAGGACATTCATAGATATGGAATTTCTTACTCATGAAGTGTAAATGGTCACCATAAATGTCACTACTACCACCTAACACAGCCATAGATTATGTGATAATAAGAACTGCTTTGGGAATATATAGCTTTCTTCTTTCTAAATTGATACCCTTTTCCCGCAGGTCCCTTGCCCCTTTCCAGTCTATACATTTAAAACCATCCAGTAATTGTCTTTTGTAGTACAGTGTGGTGTTAGATCAGTCAGCTGCTCGTGCATCATACTGACAGAGCGTTCTGTATCAACATGGTTACAGACTGTGTTGCAATTTTGCCATGTAAGACACCACAAGGTTTGTCTGGTTTGATATCACAACTAGGTCCAGTCCTCAACCAGTGTCGTGGCACTAGCTCTCAAACAGCTAAACCCATGGATTTTACTATTCTCTTCTACAGGAGGTATTAACCCTGCCATCCTCACTGGCTTGCCAACCACTAATAATTGGGAGAGTGAATTCAGGGAAAGGTGAAGAGAGAAGACCTGCAGATACTCCTAGAGGAGCTGAGCTCCGTTGGAAAGATCTAAAGAGGGTTTCATTGCTCTTGTCTGAGACAGAGCTGGCACCATCTTTTGGAGAGGGATTTTAGAACTCTTTTTGATTTTTATGTAACGAAGACATTGTGCTCTTATATTCCCCCTACACTGCGTTCTGCTGCCAGCAGAAGGTTTTTAAATAACCCTGTAAGTCAGATGGCCTGGGTTCACTTCCAGATTCTATCACTTAGCTGCTGTGGAAGTAACCAAGTTGCTTCACCTCTTTGGAGTTTTAGCTTCCTTAACTGTAAAATGTACTAATAATAGACTTCCCTCAGAGAGTCCTTGGAAAGATTAAATGCCATTAAATATTAGTGCTGAATGCAGTGCCAGACACAATTATAAGTATTGGCCAAAAATCAGTTCCATTTGAGACATGCCCGTTGTCCTATCGATGGATGAACTGGTTTTCAGACATTGACCTGATGTCTTGTTATTGCCACAAGGAATCTGTTGTTTTGTTAAAGAAACAAACGTATTTTCTGACATGCTGATGCTTAAAATGGATTTGGCTTGAGTGTTCCATTTATACTAGAGGAAGGGTGGTAAAAAAAATTTAGCACACAAGCTAATAGTGGGGAGTATCTTGTTCTTGTGGTTGGTCTATCACTGAGACTCTATAGGACTGTGGAGTTGTCACCCAACACCCCTGTTTTTCAGCTTTTTCCATTACAACTCAGTAGTAGTCCTGACCTACCTGCACCTTGCAGACTGTCTATGCATCAAACAGGATTATAGAAATGGAAAAGGTCCATGAGCTGTAAGGGAAGACATTTCTCTTACACGCCAAGGATGCTTTTAATATATAGCTTCATTTTCACAATCAACTTACAAATGTAAAAAGATGATAGCTCAAGAAAGGATTCCTGGCGATTGTGAAATAATGTTAAATTATGGAAAAGAAAAAACTTTTTTTTCTTACTTTCAGAGATTTCCTAGGGAAAATGGGAGTGAGTTTCCCCCCTTGGTGGCATGTTGATAATTTGTGCATGTTGCTCCCTTTTCACTTACTATTATTTCCAGCTTTTTAAAAACAGAGACTCTATCTCATTTTTGTGTTCTTGATATTTTTATGTCTTTGACAAATATCACAATGCCTGACACATACCTATGCTCAGTAAGTGCCTGTTGAAGAAATACACTGAGAACGTACACTATTCCTTGGTAGTCTGCTTCATTATTTAACAGGTTTTGCATGCTCCTTTCCAATTGGTCTAGCTCCTCAAAGATTGTCCAAGTCTTTATCTTAAATTGAAATGGAAAACCACTCCTTATCATTTTCTGAATACTGAGTCTTTATAGACTTAAAAGTACTATATTCTTATAAGTAAAATTCAACTTTGAAATAGTCATGCACATGAACCATCCCACCACCTCCCGCCCCACGTACACCTTGTCCCTCATTTATGCTTTATTTTCCTCCATGGCATTTATCTATTTATCTTTTAATAAAATATTATATAATGCTATGAATTATATTGATTACAGTCTTTCTTCCCAGACTAGACTCTAAGCTCCCTGAGGGCAGGAATTTGGTCTATTTTAATCACTGATAGAGCCCCAGCCCTTAGAAGAGTAGACTCTGAATAAGTATGTGTTGGATGATTGGATGAACCTCATTAAAGCAATAAAACTCTACTTCCTCATAACTGTTGCTCATAGAGCTATTGCTAATAGAGAATGAAGATAAGTGAAATGATTGACCAACATAGTAAACCTGTGTTTCCATTATTTTCTCTTAATTCCTGTAACAGGAAGAAAATTAATTCTCAAAAATCTGTGGCTTTAAATGAAACTTAAATAAATGTCTGAATTCAAATAAAAAAAAAAATCCCCCCAATGACAGAAGAAGGAGCTAAGTTCTGAATTTCTCATGGTTAATTGTACTTCAATACCGCTTTAATTTTGCTGTGGATAAATTCTTGCTCATGTGCAGAATGAATTGTGAGAAGATCACCACGCAGCCAGCCACAGACAAACTCAAAGGAGGGCCATTCTGCAGCATAGGTATGAAAAAGATACTCCGCATCCTGATAAAAGAGCCAGGGTGCATCTGAAAAACAACAAAACCAAAAAAACAAAAACCAATGCAAATGATGCAAAATCCATTGACTGATATAATGCAGACAAATAGGCTATGCTATGATTGACCCCTAAATTTGTAATTTGATCACTTAGCATTAAAAAAAAGTGTGTGTGTGTGTGTGTGTGTGTGTGTGTTATACATAAATAAGTATATTTACACACACTTTACTAAGCATATAATTTGCTTATTTTCTTGTTTTTTCTTATCTAAGGAATTTCATTTGTATTGCAAGATCTGGGATAAAAGCATATTTTAAAATCAGGTGTCACAAAACAGTGTTAAGCTATAATATGAATCTTTCATCATTTAATGACTTTTATTAATTTGACCATTATTTAATTTGAACAAATCAGTTCTAGATTGACTTAAGAGAAGAGAGGCTCGATTGGAGGAGTGTAATAATACAGTAATGGTATATAATGGCACGTAGTTAGAAATTCAAGAATTGCCAGGATAGTTCTTACCGTGCTGATACCAGGGTGGAATCTTGGGTCTCACATCTGCAAAGTGAAAGCAAACCACCTTGAGTGACCTTTCTTTGCAAGGACGCCATCTCTGAATTACTTCAGCTCTAAACATGGTATTTTGTACTTTGCTTTTAAAGAGACCATTTCCAGGTACTTCGTGCTGTTTGAAATATGGTTAGTTCTTATACTTGAAGAGGAGGCTCACAAGAGGCCTCTGGTTAAAGAAGAAAGGATGCGAACACTTGTCAAGGGCCTACTGTGTGTCACACATGGTGTTAGGTTCTTTCACTCACTCATTTGACAAGTAATTTTGTTTGCTTGTAATGTCACAGTGACATTTCTTCCAGGTTGTACTAGAAAAATACCATATTCCACAGTATAGTTGTTATCCTCATTTCCTAGTAATTAAACTAGCATACTGCTCTTGTGTTACTTTTCTCATTCCCTTATAAGACATTCTTTGCTAAAATGGTACAATTTGGTTTGTCACGATGGTTGTTGGTACTGTAGTCCGGGATGTTTAAATCTTAGATTTCTGTAACTCTTCACTTGGAAAAGTGCTGCAGATTATTAGAAAGCAACATATAGTAAAGATCTTAATATTTTTACCTCTTGGAATTTTGCATATCCATTCACGTTTGGAACTGCAGTGCAAGGGCAGCAATGTTTTATTTGCCTTATAAACAGCACAATTTCTTGCATCTTCTCCAAAATAAGTATTGTCTAAAAATGAAGAGACAACCTGCAGCAGATGAAGTTCATTATTTCTTAACGATGATCCCCCACAAAAAGGTTCAAAAGATCAAAAGAGACATCTCTGTAAATAAATCACCACAGACTTCTGGAGGAAGCTTAAGATGTCTGGATAAGATTGGAGTTAAAGATTGGTCCACATTTGTGAAGAACAAACTAATCAAACTAGCATTTTTCCTTAAAGATGCTTTTTTTCTTAAAAAGAGGCAAGCAATTCCTTTCTCCAGAAGAAACAAATCAGACCCAAACTTCTGAACTTTCATTGTTGTCTCACTGGCCACAACAGACTAGCCCTGGTACCCCGGAACCCTGGGTAAACTTCTGGAAGGCTCTCATCTGTCAGATTTGGGTCTCATCTGTGATGTAGATTTCTTTCGCATATACACTAAGCTTTTAGTCTTTAATCACTAAATTCTAAATTATCGCTAGCTTTAATTGGGAAACTATCCAATGCTTTCCATGTTTGGTCAGGTGAGAGGGATGTTAAATAAAAATTTGGTCTTCTCAATGATTTAACGGCTACCTGACAGAAGAGTGGATGGACCACAGCTAAAACTGGAGTAAAACCTTGGAAAAAAGAGGATATTTGAAACATTTATACTCCTCCTCAAACACGTACACAACTGCACAACAACTCCTTTAACTTAAAAATATGTAAGCTCAGATTCAGACAATAGTGAGAGTTTGAAGATTTGTTTTGTCCTGTAGGGAGTGGTAGTGAGCAACTCCATGCACTGCTTCATGGCTTTATCTCTGAACCAAACTTTATTCTGAACCAAACTGTCTATTCCTCTCAATCACTAATAAGATGGTTTTACTAAAACAAAAGGAAGCATTCTCAACCTCTACATAAAATCACATTTCATTTTCCAGGTGCCACACTGACATTAACCACCCAACTGTGCCATGTGGTGACTGCCATTTATGCCGCAAGAGGACCTTGCTAAGTTTCTTTTTGCTAAGTTTCTTTTGCTCTCTGGGCCTCAGTTTCTTTGATAGCATAGTAGATGGAGGGGGCAGGTGATCTCTAAGGTCTCTTCTTACTCTCTGGTCCTGATACCCTTCTCAGAGAAGCAGTGGTGGAACAGAGGTGGAAATGTTTATATGTGTGTGTGTGTGTGTGTGTGTGTGTGTGTGTGTGTGTGTGTGTTATATGTTATATGTTTAACTAGCATATCCTTGTTATGTTTGTTTTCCACATATTGTTTTCCACAGATCCTTTCCTTGCCATAAATTTTCTCTAGTGGGGCTAGAGACCATTTTTCTCTATTGATCTTTACTATTTCCAAGTTTGGCTGCTGATATTTCCCAGCTAGGAGATAAAACATCATGGCTTTGGAGGCCTGGGTCTCCTATGCATTATTTTAGGCAAACTCTTTAAGCATTCTAATAACCACTGCACGGAATCATTATAAGGGTGAAATGAGATCATGTGGCAGTGTGTTCAACCCTTCTCTGCAATATAATTTGGGCTCAATAAATAGGAGCTTCATAGGTTGCTCACTGCCATCTCTTGTTGGCCTCCTAGTTCACAGGTGTAACTGAATATGTTGATTTTGCATGTGTCCTCAGATGGATCTTATTTCAATCTGGGATATGGCTTCATTTTTTTCCCCCTATCATCTTGAGGAAAATAGAATTCCTCATTGCACATGAAAAAAAAAATGTCACAGTGACTTCCATCTTTCCTTCACAGAGGTTTTTTACAAGTATAAGGCTGAAAGAAAAGCAAGTTTTTCCCCCAACTGAATAACTTGCTCTGGTTGAGAAGGAGATGGTATTTCTAAGGCTGGCATTTCTGTCCTTTTAGAGATAAGCCAAAATGGTTCTTTTCATTGTGATCTGGACAAGGGTCCCACATTCCTATAATTAGGTGCTAAGCTAGAGAGGGAAGGTGCAGTAAAAAAAGCCCAATATTATTTTAAACAATAGTTGCTTCTTTCTCAAGACTTTTCACTTGGGAGATAGTCTGGGGGTTTTTGGAGATTTTGATTCCTTTCCAGGATGAGATTCTACAGCTGGCCTCAGAACTACATGGTTAGTGAATGTTTCTCAGGACTTTGCAGAAATAACTCCTATGGTACCAAGATTTGATACAGTTTTGATCTGGGTTTGAGTCACAGGAAATACAGTCATTACTTCCAGGTTCTCTTGGTTGGTTGACCAAAGTGTTCCAGGGCCCTCTGTATTGAATTCACTTCCTTGTCTTCAGTTTGGAAAAACTTACAGGAGTCCCATCAGCCCACTCCCACGAGCCAGCATTCAGTGGGTTTCTTTTATTAAATCCAATCCAAAACTGCCTTTCTTCTGTCCTGTGAAGAGAAAAAAAAACCTTGGCTCTTCCTACTGAATTCACAACATAATGTAATAGGCTCAAGAAATATTTTAAAGTATTTATGTGCACAGGAAACAGCTGATACTCCTGGCAGGATTGATCAGTTAGCAAACATTTATTGAGCATTTCCTACATGCAAAACCTGAGCTATGAGATGAATGTAGAGAAGATTAGCCTGGCTTCCTATTTCTCTTGGCTTGTATGGTGTGCTCACTGGCGACCTACAGTTGGGGGAAAAGTTAACCTATATTGAGAACACTGCTTTCTCATGTTCATTAGGAATAGCAACACATTTTAAGTAGGATAAGAACACATGAAAGCAAGTTGGTGAGAAATTTTGGATCGTCTTTTTCCCTAGAGGACTTTTTACTACTTTGCTATGTGTATTTACCACTTTCCTATGCTTCGATTTGTTGCTTTTTTGTCAAATGTTCCTGTATTCTTTGGAAGTTAATTACCATCACCCCTTTAATAAAAGGTACACAGCAGATTTTGGTTTTTGTTTTTTCAGATCCCAACATAAATAATTTCATAGCAAATCAGTCTGAGGCACAGTAGATTAACTTCAGTAGTCACCACTGGGTTAGACTTGGTGAGAATCCCCACAGAGAACCATCTTTCCTACAATTAGGCAGAGGACAAATACATCAAACCATAGAGTACTCAATAAATCAACCAATAAAGTCTAATTGTACAGTGAACCATCTCACTAAGATAATTTTCTGAGAATAATTTGGAGAATTAAAGATTTAAAAGATTCAGAAGTCATGACAGATGCTTTATTTTCGTTAGTGCAATGAAGAAAGCCTATTCTGAAGCATCCTATTCTCAGATATGTGAGCTATTGTGCCTGAACAATACAAATGAAAGGAAAATATGACTTAGAAATCTGTGAGATCATTGGGGCCCGGTTGGTGATTGCCATTATTGCAATTTACAGTTTGCAAGGTTGTGGAGGGGAGAGTGCTGCCTTAAGGTTAAGCCAGGTATCTTAACATCCATGACCTAGACATTCATATCACTCTCCTGCCTTAAGAACTTTTTATTTCTTTCCTTACTGAATTCAGAGTTCTACATTTTTCCTGAAATGTATTAGCTTCTAAATGGTATTAATTTTCTCATCAATTTCCTGTAATTGTATAATTTTTAATAATATGATAAATAATAAAATAGAAATTTAAAAGCAGTGCCATAAGAAGCAGCATGCATACCACTATGAGAACTGGTTTATTTGCTATAATCAAGCATGAGATTTTGTTAAATTCCTGGCAGTCTGGATACAAAGTAATAGAGCTTTTCTGATTAAGTGCTAAAGATTAATAATTTGATAGATGCTTGGCATTAAATTCCACAAGAAATTTCAAGTGTGAGAACTTACATAAATAGAAATGACAGAATGATATTTGATTTTACAGCAAATTTGGAAGCAGTTTGCGTGTAGTTATTTCATATAGCAAACCTCACTATGCTCAAGCATGAAAGGATGTTTTGCAAGGGGCTAAAGTCATGAAGCAAAGTTACAATTTAGGATGATGGAGACTATCCCATATCCCTTAAATCTGTGGCCCCACACCAGACTTCCAGTCCAATAATCCGGAAGCTTCTTGAACTTTTCTTCAGTTTCAGAGAATCTGACTCGGCAGCCCTAGTGTGAGACCAGAGTGCTCCGTGTCAAAAGGTGTCCCAAATGAGTGTGAGAATCAGCCAGATTTGGGAAATATGGTTTAGATCAGCATTTCCCACAGAGATTAACAGTTCCATGGGATGTTGATAAGTGTCCTCAAAAAAAGAGGTTTGTGGTCAAAGAAAATGCTTCCTTCTAGAAGCTTTTACAATGCTAAAGCATATGGCAAATATCCAGGTTTGTGTCTTTTTTGCAAACATATTTGACCTTTCTCCCCCAATAGTACTCTGTAAGACTCACATGGGGAGATGTTGTCAAAGTCTCCTACTGTTAAGGTCATTACTGTGGAGACTAGAGATGAATAATTTGATAGATAATTGCATATTAATCTTCTTTTGGAGTGTCCTAAAGGAAACTTATGGAGAAGGCCAGGATTTTCCTCAAAAAATAGTTCAGGATTTTCTCTGTAATTCAGGCAAGTGTTTCATTGAGACTCCAGATTTCCAGAGCTTGGAGCATAGTACCTGGTGTTACATTTGTTTTTATTAAATAAATGTATGGCGCCATGGAGCCATATTGCCTTGGGGCAGGACTTTTGTCTGTCTTGTCTATTGCGTTCTCTAGCCAGTTCTGCATATAAAAGTACCCCTCCCATGGAAGATAGTCCAAAAATGTATGCTAACTGACAAGAACACTGGAGAGAAAGAAGCCAATGGATGAGAAGATTCACTAAAAGAAAACATAATGGCTGCCTTCAAATATTCAAAAATACAGTCCACTTGATCTGTATTGCTCTGGCTACTAGAAAATTGATCTTTGAACCCAGCCTCCAACAAGGGAATGGGTTTTCTCCCAAATAAGGAACACTCTGAAAGGAGTTATGCAGATAGTAGGTGACCACAGGAATATAGTGGAAGGAATTTTTTTGCACTGGGTAAAAGGTAGCACAAGCCTTTTATGTTTCTTCAAATTTAAATTAAATTAATTTTCTAACTCCATGTAATTCAAGATTCTGAAACTCACAAGATCGATACTGACAAGTGAATGCCTGTTTCCTCAAATGTAAAATTAGGACCTGGATTGAAATTTTTTTTTTTTTCTTCAGTCAGTGGGATTCTTTTTTATTTTTCCCAAACAAAATCTTACATGGACTCCTATTCTATACAAAATAAGCAGAAGTGGAGCTGGTGATCAGTGATGGAAATAAGGCCTCTGCCCACTTGGTCCCCTCCTGGTCTTGGGGTTCCAGGACTCTCAGGATCCTCAGACAACACTTTGAAAATCATGGGGTTAGATAATTTGTGTTTGGCAGAAAAGCTCTAAAATTCTGATTTGAGGTACATAGGAAAGATTTCAAATATCAAAATGATTGCCACTTTGTTCTTTGTTTTATGGAATGAGAACTTGGTGCAATATAAATATAAGACCATATGTATATATTTTTCTTTCACAACTAATGGCTAGTTGGTTTTAGGCTTAAAACAAATACTTGAGATTTTAAACAAATATTTGGGATACTCATCCCTAATAAGTCACTACTGGGAAATAGAGAATTTGATTGCATTTTTTCAAAATTAACAAGTATTTACCTATTAAATTTTGAATGTAAAAGCTCATTCACAAAATTCTCTTCCTCAATATGGGCAAAGCTTGCAAGGTGAGCACCAAATTCTTCACAAAATGCTTCTGCTTCTCTCCATGTTCTTTTCATCAGGACTTTTTCACTATGAAATACCTGGTTTAGTAGGACAGAAAAAAGTTGACACTATCATGGATAAGGTGAGGCTGTTTAATTCTGGACAAGAAAATAACAGTATTATAATTGTCATTATTCTATATTAAAAGCTTGACCAAGTAGGGAGAAATAACATTTATTGAACTAGAATGTGTCTATACATCGTAAAACTATCTCATTTTATTCTCACAACAAATTCTTGAGGAGGATATAATGAGCTCAATTTTATAAATAAGCTCCTTGAGGACTCTTTTTTTTCCTCTAAATTTCGTGTAACTGGCATATACGTGTCTCTAAATAAATATTTGTTAAGCGATGAGGTCAGGCTACGAGAGGTTACAAATCTCTAGTCACACAGCTACAAATAGGCAGAGCTCAGATCAGATCTGGTGCTCCTTGCTTCAAGGGCCCATGAATTTCTATCTCACCAGATTGCCTTCTGACAAATTAGAATTGGTGGAATGATCATGAATCTGGCTGACCCACAGTAGGGAATGAGAAATGAGACCTGGGAACTAGGGCAGGTATATTACTAAGGTCTTTGGGTGTTTGCTATGCCTAATTTCTCTGCTGTTTCTCAGCTGTCTTCACAGTAGCTGGAAGACGTCTATCAAATGAACAGTCTACTTCTGACTTTATATAGGATCAAGGGTGAGGGTCCAAAAACACAGAACTCCAGATCCGAGGCCTCTGTGCCCTCCTCGTTTTTAACTGCCTGACATTATGCCAGAGTCTCTGATGCCAGGCAGGCACCCTGCCGCCAGGCTTCACCAGACTCTGATTTGCTGCAACCAGAATGAATAGCTTTCCCAGTCCTGTGGGCCACAGCACAGCCTTTCCATCTTTTAAATTATATGTCAAAACTTACCTTCTCTGGGAACCCTTTCTTGAATCACTTAAAATTCATCAATCCCACCACCATGCCCATCAAACACACCATACATTTGTTGACATGTCAGGGTCATATATAGTAGGAAAAACACTGGAATGGGGGTCCCAAGACAAGGGATTTATTCCAACTCTGTCAATAAATAATTGTGATCTTGGGCAAATCACTTCATCTTGCTGCCTCAGTTTGCTAATTTCTAAGGTTTAACTTACTGCTTTGTGAGATCACTTTTACCTGATGAATTTATTGTAGGATTGTACATGCATACATTAAAATGAATGCATTCACAGATGTTTCATGACAAGAAGATTGTAAGTACTGATTTATATCTAGGATTTAAAACTGATATGCAAAAAGATGTTTCTTCACACATTTTTTCACATGTATATAAATACACACACATGCATATATATCAACTGTATGTTTTAATTTGTTTGATCCTCAGGTGTCTGGCAAGCTGCAAAAGCTATTTTTAGCAGCAGAATGGTACTATTCCATAACAAAGACTATTCATTTTCTTACAAACTATGGAATCGTACCATTTCAATACCCAATGAAAATCTGCCTTGTTCATTTGGTACTATGCAGTAAGAAAAATATTGACTGGGGCCCTGACATTAGTCTTCAAAAGAGACCCTCAGTATCTCCAGGGATACATCAGTCTTTTGAATTAAGATTATTTTGGAATATAACTGAAAAGACAGAAATGGTCAACATATATTAAGTAGCTGCTCTGTGCCAGGCACTGTTCTGGAGTAAGGGAATTTGGGATACATGGATCAAACTGAAATAATGTTCATCCCATTGAGAATGCCTAGGTACCCTAGGCATCACCTTGAAGCAGCTGGCCAAGCCAGGCTCTGATTCCCAGTCCAAGTAGCAGGGGTGAAATGGCCATCTTTCTTCCTGCTCCATTTTCTCCTGTTTTCCCACTGGCTGCTTACACAGGGACATTGCCTTAAAGTGTCTACAGTCCTTCACTTCCCAGCGACCAGGTGGACTCTTTCCTCGCATGACAACACAGCCACCACTGTAGCCTAAAAGCAGAAAACAACACTTTTGAATACCAGAATGACTAGAACATTTTGTCCTTAGAAGATAGGTCTCTAGAGTGTTGCACAATTGACATCTCATAATGAAGCACCCACATAAGAACAAGAAAGATGAAAAAGAAAGCTTTCTTAACAGGACTGTCTCATTTCTTTTCTTTTCATCTTTGGAGAAAGAATAGAAGATGGATAAGTGAGGGAAGAGAGCCTATGGAGCCTGGACTTTAGACATTTGGAGCTCAGAAGGCAAATGATAGGGAACTAGGCACTGTTCAACCTGGGACTAAAAAATCCCCAATATTCAATCAAGTCCCCAATATTTCAATCAAATGCCAACATTCCTCTACTTTCAATTATTGAGCTTTTTTTTTCTAACTGTGCAGAGAAAAATTCCGCCTACCATTTATTGAACACTTACTCTGTATACTGTGCTTTGAAACCCCATTGTGAAAAATCAACAATGAAAAATGCATAGTGGTTATCCTCTGAGAAACAGATTTGACAGGGAAGATACATAAATGATGGATTCAAGGCAGATTGCAAGGTACATAACAGAAAGCCAAACTATAAACCATGGGAGAGTGGAGAGAATGAGATAAATTCTGTATGGGGTGAAACTCTAGAATAAAGGCAGACATTAAGGAAAAGGGAATGACCATCTAGTTCTGAATGAAGCTCTATTCTTTTGTGTATGAACGTACTGGAAAATGAACCATATCTTTCCATAGAAACAATTTCAATGTTAAGACGTTCATTTGTCATCAAATCTGTATAGCTCATAGGACAGCGAAAAAATATACCTCAAATTTCAGTGAATAGTAGAAAACAATCCCATTCCAAAAATAGAATACAAATTGAGTAAGAATGAACCTTTTTTCTTAAAACCAAAGTGACCATTCATTTATCTAAATAAAATTAAACAACAACAAAATTGATCCTCTATATCTATATATCGGACTAGTCTGTATATTAGCTGCTAGAGATAGAAGGACAAAGCAAAATAAAAGAAACAAAACTCAACTCTTATTTTAGCACAGAGGAGGCACAGACACAAACATTTAGTTGCATTGAACATAATGTGTGATGTACTATACTAGAGTTCAGATTTCTGTTGTAGATTCTAGAAGGGGTGATGGAGACTACCTCAGGATATCAGTAAAGGGTTTGCAGGAAGTGACATTTGAACAGAATTTTGAAGGATGAAAAAGAGAAAAGAATTTTCAAGGGGTGCTGGTAAAAAAAACAATTATAGATGAAACATCTGAAGACTGATGACTTGGGGCCTGAAGGCACTTAAAAATATAGTCACTTGGTACTAAATATTTGTCTTGCTTAATTTCCTTCACAAGGAATGGCTTCAATTTTTTTTTTTCATACAGAGCAACTGGCTTTATCCTTGTCAGCAATGGGTGGTTATTTTATGCTCACAGAAAGACCAAAGAGAGGAGGAGTGAGAAGAAAGAAGACAGAGGAAGACATACAAAGAGCCTCTCTTAAAGGGATGGAAAAGTTTGTGCAAAAAGAGAAAGAATAAGGGTGCTAAAGAACCAGTGTCTGTGTCTTCAACAATCCTGTGTTCACGTCCCATGTTAGACACCATGCATCACAGCCATCAGCAAGAAGGTCACAGTCCTGTGTGGGTGTCCATGATGATATGTCAAAGAGACCCACAAAGGTGAAAGTGATCAGTAGTAAACAAGAAAACATGACTAGTATACTTGTATAGAAGAGAAGGAAGTCAAGAGAGAGAGTTGGTCCATACAAAGGCCATCGTCCGCTCCATTGGCCAGAACAGCTAGTTAGTGTTAAAGCTTGTTATGCCCCAATAATGGGTCCGTAATTAAAGGAGCGAGACTGATATAAAGTGAAGGTCAAGCAAAGCTTTATTTCGCGCCAAGCATCAAGAATCTAACCGAACGTTCGGGGACACACCTCTTACAAGAGAGGGCGACCCTTCTCTGTTTCACAGTCTAGCTTTTAAGGGCAAAGGCCATGCGGTCGGGCCTGGCCACGCACAGGTGACCAAGGAGATTTTAACACACACAGGAAACTCCACAGTGATGCTAGGTGACCAATTGAGTTACAATTTACCCTAGTAGACATTTGACCCAGCCCATTACACCTTGGTTAGGATTGGCGCCAGAAAGGCTCCCAAAGGGCGGGGGCCCATACTCCTTGGTGGCTAGGGAGACAGTATGTAACCCTCCACTGATTGATGTCTCCACCTGGTCTGACCCACCCCTGTATCTGGGCTTTGTTACCTGGAGCTGGTTTCCGGGACTTGTTTTTAAGTGAATCCCCTGGGGGAAGGGGAGCAGGGACAGTTTAAGGGTTAAACAAGGTTTTTGTTTAACCTCAATGAAAGCCTCTTGCTAAAATATAAAAATATAAAATAGATCCTTACAAGCTGAATGAATGATTGGGGGCCACGCAAAGGGGAAAGATTATAGTGTGTAAGTGCAACCTGCCAGGAATGGAGATTTGCAATCCTGTTCAATGTAATTTTGTGTATGTGCTGCTGAAGCGAGCACTTGTTCAGTGTAATTTTGGAATGCAACTCACAATCTAGCTGGTCATGAACAATAGAGGAGATGCCGCATACTCTGTGTGATGAGGTTCTAATGAAGTTGAACTGTGAAAATCCACATGGAAGCCCCAAATGTGGTATGCTAATGGGATTGTTTTAGTTGAAGGAGCAGGGTAAATATGTACTCCCTCTCAATGCCTCCATCCTTCCTTCCCCAGCAACTTTTGACCTGGAGCCTGAAGTCTGGAGTTCTAGTCTCAGTACAAATACTTAGTAACTCAAAACTCAAACAAGTTAATTAATCACAAAAACCCTTATCTGAAATGTGGGGATAATAATTCCTTTTCTTATCTCTTGTTTTTGAGAAGATCAAGTAGGATAATGTATTTAAAAGCACCCTGAAAGATAGGAAGGGCTAAAAATCATCCCCAAGATGTTGCTTCTATTCTTATTTTGACTTTTCATTACAAAAGCTGGGTTTTGTGGCAGGAGTTCTGCCTACATGTTCAAAGAATTTTTAAAAAGTTCAAATCAGCAAGTTTAAAATGTAATATACTTTTTTTTGTTGGTCTTGCATTTTGTTTTTACTTTTTCACACCAGACAATGATTAAATAGCTCTGGTTTTAGATACTATAGATACTCAACTCATCTTCATTAGTGGAGAAGGAGATGTTTGTGAACTGCTATGAAGATGAAAAGTGCTGTAGGAGTGTTATTGGTATTCTAAAGTGGTTAACTTAATGGAACATTTGACCCAAATTTTAGAGGCTCAGCCCCAAAGAAGCAGTAAAGTGGTGTAATAAAGGGAGACTGGGCTAAGGGAGATATAAACCGAATTTATAATCCTATATTGTGGGTATGCTTGCAAAAGCCAAACAATAACGGTAGGGTGTAGGAAAGAGTGGAGGGTGTTTTTCTCCCCGAGAAATTGTTCTCAAATTCAATAACTCATTTCCCATTGGAGAAGAAAAAACTATCATCTTATTCCTTGGTGGTGAATCTCGCGTTTAAACTGATTCTCCTTATCTGCCTTACCCTCCCTCTGTCCCCCTTCAGTCTCTCCATCAAACATGAATGGGATAACTTTAGGTCGATTAAGACATTCCAATTCACTATTCTAGTCCTTTCCATTTGGCAAAGCTATCTAACCATATAAATAGAACTGAGCTGGGAAAGCCTCCATCGTTCAGCTCTCTGGTCAAATACCTGAAAGTAGACAAATGAAATCTATTTGTGGCCTCAGGGTAGGAGGGAACTGTAGCTGGGCCTTCAGAGCCTCTGGACATTTTACTTGAGTCTGTCTAGTTATTTTCCCATCCGGCAATAACCCTTTCACATCCTTACTTCTTAAGCTTGTGCCTTACCCACCTCCCTTCTCTGCCCTTTTTTCGTTCTTCATGCAGAAAAGTGATGCTATGAGGGTAGATTCCATGTAATGGTATATATTGATATATACTGTATATGCATTTTATATGGTCTTTCTTTATTCAGCTTCAAAAACTCTGAGATGGATTATTAGCCTCTACAGTTTGCTAATGCAGAAATTGAGGCACAGACGTTTAGTAACTTGTCTAAGGCCACGTGGGGAGGGTTTGATGCAGAATTTGAAAACAGATTTAACTGAATCTACCATGAGACAATGTCAAGGTACACAGTAGACAGGCATACAATGAATAGTTGTTGAATGATTGAATCTTCCCCTCAAATTATGTTCCTCCTTTTCCAAGGAGCTCCCTCTTATTCCCCTGGTCACATTTCTTTTCTGTGTGTGCCCACAGCATTTTCTTAAAGATCTATGATCCCATTTTTACCTTTTCTGACAATTACTTACATTATAAAAAGATATGGAAATCTCCAAAGAATGCCCAGAAATGAGAATAAGTTTGTTCCCATTCATGTGGTGGTTCATTTCAGAACTCTGCAAAGCCTTAAACTGGACCAGCCTATCTATCTGATGGCTGGAGAGGCTTCTCCTTGCTATGCGGAGTCACTTTCAAGAAAAACAGATTTGATTTGCTCTCCCAGGATCCCAATTTCCCTGTCATTGGTAGAAGATTTCTATTGACTTGGGACAATTGGGGTAGATGCTCTAGAGTTACCCCATATGAGTGAAACACACTTTTTCTGCAGTAGCATCTAGATCTAGAAACAAAACTTTGGTCACAAAGCCTGAATAATAGATAGATGCAAAATAGTGATTTCAAAGTGTTTCCCCTTCTTTGTACAGACAACTATGCAACTGTAATATAACTTGGAAAAGATTTTTGAATGTCTTAACAAGAATGGACATACTTTTTTTCCCTCTCACTCGACAGTCTCCATTTATATTGAATCTTTAAGTACAAACTACATCTTAGTTTCTAATGCATTCGCATCCCTAAATAAGAAAGGCCCCATTTCCCCCTTTAATTAGTGCTGCTAGTTAGTATAGATAAAAATTCGTTTTCCTGTTTTACCTGAAGAGTTACTTCTTTTAAAATACCAAGTGCCACAGTCTCTTTGCTATTGTTGTTTTAGTAAAATAGCAGGAAACTATGTCTTCATAAAAATATCCCAGACATGAAGCTATGAAGAACCCCCTAATGAATCAGTGAATCTAGGCACTGATCATTAGTGGCTGCTAACAATGCAAAAAGGGAGAAAAGTGAACATTATGTGCCTTCAGATAGGAGACAGAGTTACTTATGAAATGGTTTTTTAGAAGAAAAGAAAAGAAAATCTGAATTATATAATGCCTCTGATTCTAACATTTTAAAAATAAAAATGTCAATTTTATGGAAAATGAAGAAGATATTAAACAACATACAGGGATTAAATAAAAATAAAAAAGTCCAGACTGTAGGGAACTGTAGGACAAATAACCCATTTGCACAATGAATAAAATTTTTTAAAAATGGCAGGGGATAAGGAAGAAAGAAACATAGAGATTAAAATAAACTTTAAGAGATCTATCAACCAATTGCAATGTATAAATCGTTTTGGATCCTGACTCAAACAAACTATAAAGTCCATTTACAGTTTATATTTATGAATATTTATGAATAATTTAGAAATTTCAGCATTAACTAAAGATTTATGTTATGAAGGTATAATTAATTACTTTTAGTTGTGATAATTGTCTTATATTCATGTTTTTAAAAAGAAATCTTTATCTTTTAGGGATAACATTGAAATATTTTTGGATGAAACAATATGATATCTGGGCTTTGCTGTGACAAAATATGGGAAGTGGGTGAGGGTACAGAAGAAACAAGATAGACCATGAGTTCATAACGGATGACATGGGTGATAGGTATATGGTGGGTTATTACACTATTTGGGGAACATAATACAAAGTCAAAAAAAGTGGCAGAACTGCAATTCCACCATAGATGGAATATTCTGATGATATGACATAAGGACAGAGTCTTGACTAAGTTTATAAAAAACAGCAGGCTTTCTGTTCAGTGGTCAATTTATATAGTCAGTTTGGGCTGGATTAGGATTCTGACATGGGGACCAAGTTAATGGACACTTTCATGACAGGCAGGGGAAAAAATGTGATTTAGGATGGTGTTTCTGCAAACTGCAATTTAAAAGAAAAAAGAAAACACAGAGGCTTTTATATTGCTGTTTTCTTCAAAAGAAGATTTACATTTTCATCTTATTCAGAGACAATTTACTCAATGTCAGTCAGCATGAGCAGTCAGACTGAGCATCATGATATTACTTTTGCTTCAGGGAGAACAGGAAAAGAGTAGTGCCACTCAAATAAATTATAGCAGAAACTTATGAATGACAAGGAGCTCTGCTTCAGTTCCAGATTTTAGACATCCAAATATGCCCCAAGGAAGGTAACATTAAAAACCAAGATTTTGTCTACTCAAAATGTATTAATTTATTTTGACAGGTATAGACATTACTAACAAAATTCCAAAGTATATTAGAAATGAAACCTGAGCTTTTTTTTCCAGTAATAGTGTGACATGGAACTTTACTAGTCTCTGCATTTTAATAATATTCATAGATTTGTAGAATTTGAGAAGGTTGTTTACTGACTGAATTATGATGTTTCTTTTTTAGAGCCATGCAAAGTCACCAGTTTCTAGACACATTTCCTAAACCAAAGCTTATACGCAAAAAATGTATTTTGTCTTAACTTCATCTTATAGGCATCTTTAAAAAGTATAGTTTTTGAAAAAATAATACACTGTATATTTTAGAGCATTTCGGATTCATAGCAAAATTGAGTGGAAAGTACAGACTTCCCTTATACCTCCTGTCCCAAATACATAAAACCTTCCTCACTATTGACATCCCATACCACAATGGTACATTTGTTAAAACTTACAGTGACACATCATATTACCACCCAAAATCCATGATTTATATTAAGTTTCATTCTTGGTGTTGTACATTCTGTGGTTTGGACAAATGTATAATCATATATATCCACCATTGTAGTACCATATAGAATAGTTTGATTGCTTCCCAAATCCTTTGTGCTTCACCTATTTATCTCTACTTCCCCCTAACCCCTGAAAACCACTTTTTATTAGTAATTTTTTTACTGTCCCATAGTTTTACCTTTTCCAGAATGTCATATGGTTAGAATCATGTAGTATGCAGACTTTTCAATTGGCCCTTTTCCCTTAGTAATGTGCATTTAAATTTCATTAAATGTCTTTTAGTGGTTTGATATCTCATTTCTTTCTCTTTTTTTTAAAGTTTTTATTTATTTATTTCAGAGAGAGAGAGAGAGAGAGAGAGAGAGAGAGTAAACATGAGTCCAGGGAAGGGGAGCGGGAAAAGCAGACTTGCTGCTAAACAGAGAGCCTGATGCTGGGCTCCATCCAGGGACACCGGTGATCATGACCTGAGCAGAAGGCAGACATTTAATCGACTGAACCACCCTGCCACCCCAGGCCTTTTGTCCATTTTTAAATCTTGTCTTTCATTTTCTTATTGTTGAGTTTTAAGAATTCTTTGTACATTTTGAATAACAGTCCTTTAGGAGTGTGGTTTTTCCAAATATTTTTTCTTAGTCTGTGTCTTATTTTCTCATTCTCTTGGCATTGTCTTTCTTATAGCAGAAGTTTTTAGTTTTAGTGAAAATTGTTTCTTTCATGGATTGTGACTTTGGTATCTAAAAAGTCATTGCCTTACTCAAAGTCATCTAGGTTTTCTATTATGTTATCCTCTAGGAGTATTATACCTTTGTGATTTACATTTAGGTGTATGGTTCTTATCAGTCAGTTTCTGGGCTCTCTATTCTGTTCTATTGATTTGTCTTATTTATTTATTTATTTATTTATTTATTTATTTATTTATTCCAATACCACCCTGCCTTGATTACTCTAGCTTTATAGTAAGTCTTGAAGTCAGGTAGTGTCAGTTTTCTGACTTTGTTCTTCTACATCAATAAGGAGTTTGCTATTCTGGGTCTTTTGCCTTTCCATATAAACTTTAGAATCAGTTTGTTGATATCCACAAAATAAGTTGTTGGGATTTTTATTGGGATAGTACTGAACCTATAGGTCAGTTTGTGAAAAACTGACGTCTTGACAATATTGAGTCTTTCTATCCATGAACATGGAATATCTCTCCTTTTATTTAGTTCTTCTTTAACTTATTTTATTAAAGTTTATAGTTGTCCTCATATAGATTTTGTACATATTCTATTAGATTTTATATATAAATATTTCAATTTGGAGTGGTGCTAATGTAAATGATAATATGTTTTTAATGTTAAACTCCACTTGCTCATTGCTGTTATATAAGAAAGTAATTGACTTCTATTCATTAATCTTTTCTATTGCAATCTTGTTATAATCACTTATTAGTTCAAGGGATCTTTTAATGATTCATTCTGATTTTTTTAAAAGATTTTATTTATTTGACAGAGAGAGATCACAAGTAGGCAGAGAGGCAGGCAGAGAGAGAGAGAGGGGGAAGCAGGGTCCCCACTGAGCAGAGAGCCTGATGTGGGGCTCGATCCCAGGACCCTGGGATCATGACCTGAGCCAAAGGCAGAGGCCTTAACCCCCAGAGCCACCCAGGTGCCCCTCATTCTGATTTTTTATGTAGGCAATCTTATCATCTGTGAATGAAGTTTTATTTCTTTCTAATCTGTATGCCTTTTACTTGCTTTTTTTTTTTGTCATATTGCATTAGCTAGGACTGCTACTACACTGTTTAAAAGAAGTGCTGGGGCTGCCTGGGTGGCTCAGTTGGTTATGGAATTGCCTTTGGTTCAGGTCATGATCCTGGGGTCCCAGGATCAGGTCCTGCATTGGGCTCCCTGGTTAGCAGGTAGTCTGCTTCTCTCTCTGACCCTCCCCACTCTTGTGTTCCCTCTCTCTCTCTCTCATTCTCTCTCTCTCTCAAATAAATAAATAAAAATCTTTTTAGGGACGCCTGGGTGGCTCAGTTGGTTAAGCGGCTGCCTTCGGCTCAGGTCATGATCCCAGCGTCCTGGGATCAAGTCCCATATCGGGCTCCTTGCTTGGCAGGGAACCTGCTTCTCCCTCTGTCTCTGCCTGCCTCTCTGCTTACTTGTGATCTCTCTCTCTCTCTCTCTCTGACAAGTAAATAAATAAAATCTTAAAAAAAAATCTTTTTAAAAAATAAAAGAAGTGTTGACAAGGAACATTCTTGCCTTGTTCCTGATGTTAGTGGGAAAGCTTTTATTTTTCACCATTAAGTATGGTATATGTGGGTTTGTAGATGTTCTTTATAAAGTTGAGTAAGTTCCCCTTTATTCCTAGTTTGCTAACAGTTATTAAAACAAACAGACATTGGATTTTGTCCTATGTTTTTCTGCATCTATTGATATGATCATGTGACTTTTAAAAAATAGCCTGTTGATGTGATGGATTATATTAATTGATTTTTGGAAGTTAAATCATCCTTGTAAGCTGGTAAAAATCCCATTTGGTTATGATGTCTAATTCTTTTTTACATTGTTTTATTCAATTTATTAATATTTCATTGAAGATTTTTGTTACTCTGCTCATGAGAGACATTGGTCTGTAATTTTCTTTTCTTGCAATGTCTTTGTCTGATTTTAGTATTAGGGTAATGCTGGCCTCAGAAAGAGACAGTAAGTATTCCCTCTGCTCTGTCTTCTGTAAAAGATTGTAGAGAACTGGCATAATTTCTTCCTTAAATGCTTAGTAGAACTCACCAGTGAACTCACGTGGACTTGGTGTTTTCTGTTTTGGAAGATTATGAATTTTTGTTTCAATTTCTTTAATAGCTATAGACCTACTCCAATAATTTACTTCTTCTTGAGTGAATTTTGGCTGATTGTTTCTTTAAAGGAATTGGTCATTTTCATCTAGGTTATCAAATTTGTGGATATAGAGTTGTTCATAATATTCCTTTATTACCCTTTTAATATCTCTGGAATCTGTAGTGATGCTCCCTCTTATTTGTGGTATTAGTAATTGTGTCTGTTCTCTTTTCTTAGTCTGGTTACAGGGTTATCAATTTCATCGATTTTTTCAAAGAACCAACTTTTTTAAAAATTAATTTTCTTTATTCAGTGTTTTCAATTTTACTGAATTCTTGCTCTAATTTTTATTATTTATTTTCTTTGACTTACTGTGGATTTAATTTTCTCTTCTTTTTCTAATTTCCTAAGGTAGAAGCTTAGATTATTGATTTTAGATATTTTTTTCCTAATATATGTGTTCAGTGCTTTAAATTTCCCCTTGAACATTGCTTTCTCTGCATCTTACAAATTTTGATAAGTTATATTTTTATTTAGTTTAAAATGTTTTAAAATTCCTCTTGAGATTTCTTCTTTGACCCATGTGTTATGTAAAAATGTATTGTTTAATCTCTAAGTATTTTGGAATTTTCCAACTATCTTTCTGATATTGGTTTCTAGTTTAATCTCACTGTGGCCTGAGAGAAGACATTGTATAATTTCCATTCTTTTAAATTTGTTAAGGTGTTTTATGACCAGAATATGGTCTATCTTAGTGAATATTTCATGTGATCTTGAGAAGAATGTATAATTTGCTGTTGATGGATTAAGTAGTCTATAGATATCTGATAGAGAGGTATTAAAATTTCTGACTGTAATAGTAGATTTATCTATTAGTAGATAGTAGCTTCATCTATTTTTTCCTTGCAGTTCTATCAGTTTTTTTTCTCATGTATTTTGACACTCTGCTGTTAAGTATATACACATAAAGGACTGTTATTTCTTTTTAGAGTAGTGACTACTTTACCATTATATAATATCCTTTTGTTTAATCCCTGAAAACTTTCCTTATTCTTCAGTCTGCTCTGTGAAATTAATATAGCTATTCCTGCTTTCTTTTGATTAGCATTTGCAAAGTATATCTTTGTCCATCCTTTTATCTTTTAATCCAC
The DNA here is from genome assembly GCF_002288905.1 of Enhydra lutris kenyoni. NCBI lineage: Eukaryota > Metazoa > Chordata > Mammalia > Carnivora > Mustelidae > Enhydra > Enhydra lutris. The sequence goes on from NW_019154085.1 coordinate 57,546,148, forward strand.
ATGTATTTTTATATGTAAAGTTGGTTTCTTGTAGTCAACATACAGTTGTGTCTTGTGTTTTGATCTTCTCTGACAATCTCTGTCTTTTAATCAGTATATTTTGTCCTTTGGCAAATTACTATTACATATTTGATATATGAAAACTATTTTGATAGTATTATAATATCCATCTTTCCTCAGGGAAGAGCCTGAGGCTCCCTGACCTTTCCTCCAGAAACAAATTTAGAGGTAATTTATTGTCTATTATTTCTTGTGGTAGCCCTGATTGAGACCCACAAGGAAAAGGGAGCAAGGTATCCAAATCAGAACTCATGCTGAGTAAAGGGGTAAAGGGGTGTCAAGTCTAGGTTGGTGACCTAAAGACATAAAGCTGGTTCCACAGGGGGTAGGTCTAGTGTACTTGTGGCTGAAGACATTAGTTTCTCTGGAACTAACTAACCTGGCACAGTTTCATGTTTTGGGATCTAGAGCTGAGTTTTTGAGAGTGAACTATTAGAGGTCTAACTCTGAAATCCTGGCTAAGTTACCACTGAAGTCCATGGAGGAGATGGATTAATAAGAATGTTACCTAAGTAATGGGTCAGAATTCCACAGCAAAGTGGCAGTGACTGGACTGATAGAGTTGCCTATGTGTGCCCATTCACTGTGCTTTGAAGTATAAGAGACTATTCTGGACTGAGTAAGCCCCTGAGATTCTTAGACAATGAGGAGGCGGGATGGGGAAAAGACTTTAAGAGGAAGAATCTGGACTTCCTGCTAATAAAGGCACAAGTGGTATTGAGCAATAAATTTCTACCTTGAGGGTGCCTGGGTGGCTCAGTTGGTTAAGCAACTGCTTTTGACTTAGGTCATGATCCCAGAGTCCCGGGATTGAGTCCCACATTGGGCTCCCAGCTCCATGGGGAGTCTGCTTCTCCCTCTGACCTCCCCTCTCATGCTCTCTCTCTCTCTCTCTCTCTCTTAAATAAATAAATAAATAAATAAAAATCTTTTAAAAAAATTATACATTGAACCTGTCAAATGTCACACGCATTATACTTTTACAAATGACCAGCTACATGTCACCTCCTGGGGACCTGTGGTAATTGTTTTAGTTGATTTAGGCATAAAGAAAACATCAAGAAAGCACCAAAGGAGGTGGACCATCAATGGAAGGAATTTTAGTCAAAGAAAACAGGAGAGAGGAGTGGTATTACAATCCCTTCCACTCACGAGGCTGATGTGCATTCCAGTGTGTGTATTGCACAGGCTCAGACTTCTGTCCTGCTGCTGTCCTCCAAGTGTATTCTCCTGTATCATTTTGATCTTGAAGAGCGATCCAAAAATAACTCTCCTTCGTTTTTACCACACTACTGATCAAACTGGTAATAAAAGCCTGTTCAAACCTTAAAAACGGAAAAAGGAAATGGTTATAGTAAGTTTCTGGGCAATAAAAAAATGTCATTAAAGCATAATAAGGTACACAGAATGGCACCAGAGTAATTCTTTCTGATGAATTCTTCAGAACACGGAGCAGAAAAACACTCAAAGACCCCAGACATTACTAACACATGCCAAATGTCTGTGCAATTCCCAGAAATAGATGAGTGAGGAGAATTTGAGTCTCAAAGACAAGGCTTAATTCTTCAAGGAATAGAGTCCAGCTCCACTTTCAGAGTATAGGTGGGAAAGCCCATCAAGCTAGCAATACATTTCTTGGCACAGCATGTGCTCTATTTTGTAATTAGGTCACATATCACATACCTTGCCATAATGTGTGTGCAATGGGGGAACTGGCAGTGGGGAGGAGGAATGAACATTGCCAACATGTAGTTCACATGCACCCACCCACCACACTTGCCTGGTGAGAATGGAACAGAGATTGGAGTAGCTATTTTATGTCTCCCAAATCGGTTTATTCACAAGCACATGGAGTCCTTGGCTTATTCAAATGTGTTCAGATGTACACATTCACTGAAGATAAATTTAAAAACCTAGGAACTAATCCAAGGATGTGCACCCACTAATATTTTCCCCACACAACTGAATGAATTAGTATTCATTGATTGGTGGCATTCCTCCTTTCCCAACATGAATGCATCAAAAGTAGAATCTGGAAAATTTGTATATATGCTTCCACATGAATATCTAATAGAAAAATATGAGTATTAAAACTTAAGTAGCATTGAAATTTTAAGCTAAGTTGTAATCTATCTTGAAAAATTTATTTCCAATGCATCTGAAGTTTTGAAGAAACACATTTCAAACAGTGGTGACTTTTGGCCAGAAGTGCTGAGTCAGTGAGAAAGGGTAGGCCTGATGAAATTACCCAGGAAACCTAAGAAAGCAAATTAGACTTTTTCATCCAATTCTGGAATTGTTTCATTACCATGCATCCTTACGTTGCTAAGGGAAACAAAATCAATGGGGTCATTCAAGAATAGAAGAGCCTCAAAGGAAATGTGGGGGAGGGGAGAAAAGAGCACAGAAAAAGTAAAAATTTTAATCATTATGAACATCACTACCAACATTTAGTGATCTTAGGCATCCATGACACTCATCTTTGCAGAGCATATGGATTTTTATTATGGTCTAGTAAATATTTTCTGTACTCTATTAATAATCCAAATAGCACGCATTTGAAATTAGAAAAGTTCTTTTTAACCAGATTGCAGTGGCAGAATTTTATGTAAATGTGTTTTAAAGGAAAGTACATAAAACTAAACATTGTCTAGATGCTATCGCAATTTTCCTTATGCTTCCAGTGGTTCACGCTCTCACAATTTAGGATCTGCTTTGCCTTCTCCTCTCTGAGACAGAGTAACATTTTTATCATGCCCAGCCAATGCTCTAACTGCTGTCTTAGGAGGCCAGTGAGGCACTACATCATGGAGGCTATGGCCAGACCACCATTACTGTCTGGTTCTAAACCCAGGGGACAATGCTGGTTCTTCCATTACCTTGTAGTACAGCATTTATTGGATAATAGAGAGGAAACATTGTGAACGTGGCCACTGATATCATTATTCATGACAACATTTTGCTTTTGTTCCCTGTTGATTTTATTTAGTCCACTCTGATTTGCTATTTTATCACTAATAATGATTGCTTAAAACAATAGACACCTTGTGCTTCTTAAATTGGCAAGTATTTTTAAAGTAGTTGCTTATAATACTCATACAGTATATCCTAAAACCTTAAAATCAGGACCCTAGTTTTCCTGGTATGGTTTAGAAGATATCATTGTTAATAAAGAAATTCAGCAAATATATCTTTCTTTTAAATCATATATTCTAAGAACTTAACTCTAGATCACAGCATGCAGCCTTTTGAGTGTCTATTTCCAACAGAAAAAGAAATAAGAGGACATTTTATATTCGTTACCACTCACTATTTCATTCCAAACACTTAAAAGGGTTGTGAAAACTCTGGCTTACAGTAATAGAACAGATGATCTTTTAAAGTCTTTTTTGGCCTTGTGTTTAGAATTCTTCATTTGAGAATATTCCAGAGTTTTTCTTATATTTGGACTTTTTGTCTGGTTTCACTGGATTATATAATTCAAACATTATTGTGACTTAAGGAACAAAAAGTAACCATAAGTACATGTTTTTATATTTTTATTTGAACCAGAATAACATATCCAAGGAATTCAATAAAGTAAAAATTGTTATTTTTTAGAAAAACAAATGATAAAATACTTTCTATATGTGTAACTACTTATAACATCAAATTTTTAGGAAAATAATTCTTAAACTTAGAAAAAAATTTTTTCCAATCAACTCCTGAAAGAAGTTAAGAAATCAAATGTGCATTTTCAATGTAAATAACAAAAATATATCTTGCATTTCTATCAGTTTGATGAGAAATTGTTACTCATGGTGCTAAACATTACATTTTAATTTTAAAAGTGCAATTTGAAGGCAGCAATACTTATTTTTTGGATACACTGAAAATTTTTTTTCATTTCAAAATAAAATTCACATTTCAAAAAATGCACACTCAAAAGGAGATATTGTATATTTGAATCTCTAACTGAGCATATTTCTTCATCCATTTAGCCAGTGACCAATGTAGCTGAAAAAAAAAAAAGATGTTTCTTGTCTGTGAATAACACAACACTTAGCAGACAACAGTACTTAATGATTATGCTTGTGTTACCTAAAACAAGAGATTGAAAAAAGTAATGAACTGGATGTAGCTTCACTAGAGAGCTTATTTCAATTAAAAATAATAATGGTAGTTTTACACTATAGTGATCCAGTTAGGAAGTTTTCAACTTTGAGCTGAATAATTACAATAGGATTTCTTTTAATAACATAGGTGTTAACATTTTTAATACCATATTCGAATAACTTACTCTATTGTGGAATGAATACAAAAATGTGAAATTTCTTTCTCTTTCTTTTGAATAAAGAATAGAAATAAAATATTAGTAGTTTCAAAATGGGAGACATGCATCATGATTATTGCCACAAAAAGTTTTTGGTGGCATTCCTCAAGAACTAGAAATATTCAGTTTTTGGCTATTGTTTATTGCAAAAGACTAGAAGAGAAATATAGACTTAGAAAAGATACTTAACATACACACAAAAAATATACCTAGAAGAACAAATTCCAAACTGTTAATTACAGTTACCTTTGTTAACTGTAAATGGGAGAGAAGTGGGATTGTTTGGGAGGGAAGAGGAATGCAGGTGAGAGGGCACTTTCACTTTTTAGTTTATATTCTTCTGGCTTGCTTGAATTTATACCAATAAGAATGTTTTTATTGCATAATTTTAAAGAGGACAACTAAAATATGTTTTTAAAAAGAAAGTTAGGGGTGCTTAGGTGGCTCATTTGGTTGATGTCCGACTCTTGGTTTCCACTCACATCATGATCTCATAGGTTGTGAGATTGAGCCTCAGGTCATCAGGCTCCACACTCAGTGGGGAGTCTGCTTGAAGATGCTCTCCCTTTGCTTCTCCCCACGTCCATGCATGCACACATATGTGTGGGTGTGTGAGGGCGCTCTCTCTGTCTCTCAGAAATAAATAAATAAATCTTCAAAAATATGGAAAATAAATGAAAAAGAAAGGTAATTGGATTCTATAAAAAAAGTGTTAGAACTAATAAATTCAGCTATGTTCGGGATGCAGTCAACACACAAAAATCAGTTGCATTTCTGTACACTAACAATTAAGAATCTGAATCAATTCAATATATGATAGCATCAAAAATAAAATAAATAATTGGGAATAAACTTAGCTAAGGAGGCAAAAACTTGTACACTGAAAACTACAACACATTGTTGAAAGAAATTAAAGACCCAAATAAATGGAAAGACATCCCATGTTTGTAGATTGAAAAACCAATTGTTTAAATGTCTATACTACCCAAATTGATCTACACATTGAATGCAGTCCATGTCAATATCCCAATGATGTCTTTTTCAGAAGTAGAAAAATCCACTTTATTTTTTTTTTAAAGATTTTATTTATTTATTTGACAGAGAGAAATCACAAGTAGGCAGAGAGGCAGGCAGAGAGAGAGGAGGAAGCAGGCTCCCTGCTGAGCAGAAAGCCCGATGTGGGGCTTGAACCCAGGACCTGGGATCATGACCTGAGCCGAAGGCAGCGGCTTAACCCACTGAGCCACCCAGGCGCCCCGAAAAATCCACTTTAAAATTCGTATGGAATTTTAAGGGATTTCAAGCCGAATAGCAAAAACAAATATGATAAAGAACAAAGGTGATCTCACACTTCTTGATTTCAAAACTTACTCAAAGTACCACAAGCAAAAACCGTGTGGTACCAGCATAAAGACAGACATAGATTAATAGAATAGATAGAGAACCCAGAAATAAACACTTGCATATATGGTCAAATGATTTTCCACAAGGGTGCCAAGACTGTTCAATGGGAAAAGCACAGTCTTTTCAACAATGATTTTGGGAAAACTGGATATTCACCTGCGGAAGAATACACTGGGACTCTTCTTACATCATACCATTTATAAAAATTAACTGGAAGTTGATCAAACACCTAAACACAAGAGCTAAACTTATAAAACTCTTAGAAAAAAGTAGGGAAAACTTTTCATGACATTGAATGTGGCAATGATTTCTTAGATATGACGCCAAAAGCACAGGCAACAGAATAAGAACGGATAAGGTGGACTTAATCAAAATTTAAAACTTTATGCATTGAAGGGCATCAATAGAGTAAAAAAGCAACCCACAGAATAAGAGAATGTATTTGCAAATTATGTAACTGATATGGGATTAATAGCCAGACTATATAAAGAACTACTACAACTCAACAACAAAGAATCAATTCCCCAATTAAAACATAGGTAAAGGACTTGGAAAAAACATTTCTCCAAAGAAGATATACAGATGCCAAAAAGTACATGAAAAGACATTCAATATCACTAATCATTCGGGAAGTGCGGGTTGAAACCACAATCAGATACCACTTCATACCCATTAGGATGGCTGTTATATAAAAACAACATAACAAGTGTTGGCTAGGTTGTGGAGGAATTGGAACTCCTGAGCACTGATTGTAAAACGGTGCTGCCAATATGGAAAATAGTACAGCTGTTCCTCAAAACATTAAAAATGGAATTATATCAGCAAGTTCACTTCTGGGTATATTACCCAAAATAACTGAAACCAGGGACTTGAAAGATACTTGTACATTCATGTTCATAGCAGCGTGTTTCACAATTTCCACCAAAAGGTAGAAGCATCTCGTATCTATTGTATGAATAGATAAACAAAATGTGGTATATATATATTATGGAATATTACTCAGCCTTAAAAAGGAAGGAAATTCTGACACATATTACAACATACATTAACCTGGAGGACATTAGACTAAGTGAAATAAGCCAGATAGAATAGCACAACTACTGCATGATTCCACTGATATGTTAACTTAGAGCAGTCAACCGCATAGAGACAGAAAGTAGAATGACCATTGCCCAAAGGTGGGGGCAGAGGGAAATGGGGAGTTATTATTTAAAGGGTACAGAATTTTAGTTTGGGAAGATGAAGAAGTTACAGAAATGGATGGTGGTGATGATTGTCCAATGATACAACTGTACTTAATGCGACTGAACTGTATACTTAAAAATTGTTAAAATGATCAGTTTTATGTTCAACATATTTTATCACAAGAAAAAATTAACAGCAAAAGTGTTTAGGGAGTATGGTGGTTGCAGGAAAACAGCAGAGCTGTAAAAATGCTTGGAGATAATGCATATTTAAACCTAGAAGAAAATGAGATACTGCAGGATTTCTTACTTTTGGCAAAATGCAAAAAATTAAATGTCATTTGGATTATTTTATGCCAAATATTCCATGGCTGATTGATTCAAGATTTAGATACATATGCATTTACATGATTATCCATTGTAATGATAACTCTGGAACTCAAGTTTTGCAGTCATGTACTATCTGAAAGTAGTGTCCAGGCCTGAAAAAATTTTGTAACCGTTAGCAAGAAAATAACATTCTGCTATTCCCCAATAAGGGTCTGTTTTTCTTCCCCTCTCTATTCCACAAAGTGTTAAATGTCCTAGACCAGGAGCAGTTGACTGATAACAAAAGAAATAAGTAATCTGTAGCAGGTGGTTCTAATTGTGCCCATCAAATCTGTTCTCAATTGTGCAGAAGAGTGGAAAATCAATTAGCAACTATAAGCTTGAGCACTGGTGAGCGACAGGAGTGTCTTAACTCAAACGGGAAATCAGTAATGGAAGAAAATGATTACCAAGGCAGCGAGTGGACACTCCTGAATCTGAAGAAACTTTCCGTTTACTGCCCAACCTTCTCTGACAAGAGATGGTGTTGAAAAATTTTGTTGTGCCTTGTCAGTTAAAGAGTGGGGTGTAGTGTGGTTCATTGTTTCTTACCTGATAGAGTCTGAGTGAATAAAAATTGAGAGCACAGGACCCTTCCTTTCCTCAACCTGCATGTCCTGTGTTGGAGTCACTGCTCTGGGTATAGACGTGTTTGCAGGGCAGTGTACACGCGTGGCAACTGTATGGGAGAGATGCCTCACTGGGGCTAGTGGAGAGCACTGCGGGAGCTTGACTGTTCACTGAGTAGCATACTAGCACAAGATCACCTGGGTGGGCCTACAAGGTTGTTGACGGAATGAAAACAAACTTATCTATGCTATAAGGTTTGCTTTAGAGTTAGGTCGTACATTAGTATTGGCTACTGAATACACTTTATCAAAGAAACAAACGTTTTATAACATACTCTTGTATCCAGTTTTGGAGGAAACGAAACCAAGGAGATTTTTTTCCAGACACTTTCTGTTATTTGTGGGAGGTCTCCGTTCTTAGAAAATGAAGCCTTTGATTGCTAACAGATTCCTGCCCTACTTGGGTCACTATGGCATTATAGGTTATCTGTAATGTCACTTTGTTGGTTTTTGTTTTTTTTTAAGGTTTCATTTATTTATTTGTCAGAAAGAGAGAGAAAGAGAGCAGAAGCAGGGGGAGTGGCAGGCAGAAGGAGAAGTACACTCCCTGCTGAGCAAGGAGCTGGATGTGAGACTCAATCCCAATCATGATCTGAGGTGAAGGCAAATACATTACTGACTGAGCCTCCCAGGTGTCCCTGTAACGTCACTTTGAATTTATCCATTTATTGTGTTCTTCCACTTTCTTCACTTGTTTCATATTTCTATGTTCTATTTCTAGCTCCTGGCCTGCAAGTGGCACCTGGACAATTACACCATGCCTTTAATTTCTTTTGTACAGCATGCCAGTATTTAATATGGTACCTCTTGCAATATAGATGTTTAATAAATAATTTTCTAATAAATGCCTGACTATTGGTTTTTTGCATTGTCAGATAGCATATGAAAAATAATTAATACAGTGCCAGGTATGTGACAGGTATTCAATGAATATTACACACAAAAAAGAAAAGAATAAGACATAAGAAACAGGTGAAACAATTAAACTTCTTTTCTTCAGTGAAAAACGTAATTAAGTTATAATTAACAAAATAGCATAGCTTCATTGATCAGGCTCCTGAATAAAGCCCAATATTGGCTCACTTGCTGGAGGACTTCTAACCCAAGGTCTTCTTGAAACGTTTTGGGTGGGTGATCAAGTTGAAGATAAAGACTTCCTTCTGCCTGGCAGCTGGGAAGAAGGAAGGTAGAACCAAAACAACACTGAGATACATCAAGGGTGGTGCTATTCCTGAAGGAAGCGTCTCCTGAGCACAAAATGTTTCACTAGGCAATTTATTTTGACAACTGCTGTCAATCCAGTGGTGTATGTGTGTGTATGTGTGTGTGTGCATGTGCACATTCTGTGCATGGTTGGAAGGAAAGACTGGGAAGGTGAGAGGTAAGAGGAGGAAGGAAATACTGGTGGCTTTGAATGTTGACTTCCTCTGCAAGGAGAGGATAGAAAGCAATAATTCCTCCTACGGGTTAGACCTGTGTCCGAAATGTCTCTGGATAAAACCCTAGTGTCAACTGTCTTGTTTCCTTGGCTTCGGTGGATATTTTTAAAGGCAGTGGCCTCAGTAAAAAAGCAAGTGGCTAGCTTTGCAGGTATAGGTTCCCATGCAATCACTGAAGGGTTCTACCTTGTTTCTGTCTTCAGCTTGGAGGAGTCGATTTCCCTCATTGTTCTCCTGGCATTGTTAGTGACACTCGGGTCACTTCAGCTGTTGGTACTTTTATTCCCTATTACAAATCTATAGCATGTTGCAAATTCTGTGGAGTGTCAAAAGGACACAGTTTCTCTGTTAGTATGGAGAAGACACCTGTGCACAGAGAAGTCTACATCTAAGCAAATATAGAGCTAAGAAGCAATGGGGAAGCATTTGAAAATATTCCACATTTTAGCTATACTTTTTTTTTCAATAAGAGTTCACATTTATTGAATCCATTGCCAAAGCCATGTACAATGCCTTTGACATGCATTATCACATTGTATTTTTAATTTATTTTTTTAAATTTTTAATTTTTTTATTAACATAATGTATTATAGCTATACTTTTAAAAAACTCCACATAACTTACACATATTACATTAAAAACATACTTAATTTTAAAATAACATACTTTGTTTTCATTATAAGCCTTTGGATAAAATCTAAATACAATTGAATACATTAGCAAAGCTTAATAATTAATAAAGCTTTATGGAAAGTGAAAGTCATCTTAAATTTTCTCTTTATTACTCAAAAATTGATTTAAGAATAATGTTGTATGATTTAAATTCATCTCAATCAATAATTTAAATAATTTAATACTCTAATGTACAGTACACTTTAGATTTTGACAAGTTACTGATTATGGCTAGATTTTATCATCCCAGGAGCACTCCTGTCAAAAAAGTACGGTCATGTTTCTGATAGAAAATTTCTATCTTACCTGTTTGTAATGGTTACAAGGGAAGGAGGACAGTAATAACCACTGGAGGCATGGTCAAAACTTCGAAGGACAGTGTCAGTTTTGTAACAGAATCCACCATGTCTCTCCCATCCCTTAAAAAAGGAAATAAGAAAATTAAGGACATAATCTGATTTAAAGAGCAAAATATTGTTTTTGTGTATTCTCAACAAAGTCAAAACTTGAATTTTTGTCTTGAAATCTTTGTATGTATCCTATCTGATAATGCCATTAGCTACAGACACTTCTATATTTATTTAATTAATAATTAAAACCTAAAAGTTTTAATTAACCTGTAATCTTAAAAAATCTAAAACAGATGAAAATAAAGGGGGCACTCACTCAAGATTCTCTCTTTATTTCTCTCTCTCTGTTCAGACTTACAGAATTTCATGGTTCCTACAGGATGGTAGAAATTAAGATGTTGGCTTTGAAGGCAGAATGCATGGGTTTGAATACTGGCTCTACTACCGTGCAACTTTATTTAGTCTGTAAATGTCTAAATTTTCCTCTGTGTAAAATGAAGATAATAATAGTATTCCATGGAGTTGTTCTGAGAATCAAAGGGACACAGTGCAGGCAGAGATCTTAAATAGAGCCAGGAACTCAATATGAGCAAAGAAGACATATGTATCTAGATAATAGTGTATATTTTTTTCAACTTTCTTTCCTATTGCTTATTTCATGATATCCCACTAAGATTCACTGAGGTTAGAGACCTGGATAAAGTCACAAAGTGGACAAGCTGGTCTGGAACCCAATTCTGATGTAATCCAGGATGGTCTTAGTTGGATCATAATATTTCTGAATAGAAACTGGCTAACATGTGTGTGTATATATATACATATATATATATATACATGTATATATATATATATATACATGTATATATATACACACACATGTTAGCCAGTTTCTATTCAGAAATATTATGATCCAGCTAAGACCATATATATATATATATATATATATATATATATATAATATATACACATATATATAATTCTGAAATCAACTGGCTATCCTTTGAGAGAGAAAGAAAGCAAGCTTTGGCACTTGAACAAAAATGATAAATGTGTAGCTCCATGGCTCCGCCCCGAGAGCAATGAAGGGTGGCTCTGTTCTTTAAAATCATATACTACAGGAGACATGCATTCATTAGTCTTCTATACTTCAGCTGAGTTATTTTAGTCCTTTTTCTTTCAATATTATAAAATCACATCACTTGCATCTATCTATTTTTATGTGTTCACCAGGTTTTTTTTTTTCATTCATGAGTTTTAAAATACACTTTATTCTGTGTCATGCCAATACTTGCTGGATTTTGATCAGATATAAAATGATTTCTGCTACATTTCTTATAAAAGGTCTCAGTATTGTAGTAAATTAAAGTAAACCTTATTTTAGAACTCAGCTATTTTAGTTCAAAACATATTAAATGAGGTGTGGATCACAGGAGTTCCACATCCAGCCAGCCAGGATGGGCTCTGAACTCACTCCCTTAACCTCTCCCCATAACCTTATCTGTGTGAGTAGTTGACAGCTCCAGCCAGAACCCCCTGGATCACTCCAGATGGTGTGGGAGGTTAGACTGCTTTTGTATTTGGAAGGACAGGCAGAGGAAGGCTGACAATTTGACCTTTCTAACAAAGTATTCCTTCTTCATCAGTAGTTTTCAGATCACAGGCTGCTTAGTAAAGTAAAAAAATCCGAGAACCGAACAGGCTCAAGAAAATTGGCGGGGGGAGGGATGTGGCATAGTAATAACCAGAAAAACAAAGCCTCTTTACTACAAGCCTTTGTCCACACAATGAAATTGGAAAGAATAATTGACTGTATCTGTGAGTATCTTTTGTCTATGAGGCACCATTTCATTTTACATGATGGTGATGACAGTCAGTACTGAAACAATTGCTCATATTATACGATCCCAAAAAACTAAGAGGGAAAAAGCCTTTTTTTTTTTTTTTTTGCCTTGAAATTACCAAAAAAATTTCCCCCTTTATGTAGTGCCTTTCATTCCTGTGACTTATCTGTTCCACAACTGGAATGCTGTATTTCCCACTACCCTTCACTCATTTTGCCCAACACTGTCTGCCCCCTCCATAGGCAACCATCCAGTTTGTTCTATGTATTGATAGGTCTGATTTTGCTTTTTGTTTATTCTTTTTTTTTTTTTAGGTTCCACATGTAAGTAAAATCATATGGTATTTATCTTTCTCAGACTTATTTCACTTAGCATTATATTCTGTAGGTCCATTCATGTTAGTGCAAATTGCACAATCTCATCCTTTTTTATGGTTGTGTAATATTCCTCTCTCTGTGTGTTGTGTGTGTGTGTGTGTGTGTGTATACACCACATCTTCCTTATCCATTCCTCTATTGATAGACATTTAGGTTGCTTCCATATCTTGGCTGTTGTAAATAGTGCTGCAATAAACATAGAGGGGCATGTATCTTTTCAAGTTAGTATTTTTGCTTTTTTTTTAAAAGGTTTTATTTATTTATTTGACAGAGAGAGAGAGAGATCACAAGTAGGCAGAGAGGCAGGCAGTGGGGACGGGGAGCAGGGTCCCTGCTGAGCAGAGAGCCCAACACAGGGCTCAATCCCAGGACCCTGAGATCATGACCCAAGCCAAAGGCAGAGGCTTAACCACTGAGCCACCCAGGTGCCCCGTATTTTTGCTTTCTTTGGGTAAATACCCAGTAGAGGAATTATTGGGTCATACGGTATTTCTATTTTTAATTTTTGAGGAACCTCCTTACTACCTTGCACAGTGGCTGTACCAGTTTACATTCCCACCAACAGTACATGAGTGCATGAGGGTTCCTTTTTTCCCACATATTCACCAACACTTGTTATTTCTTGTGTTGTTGATTTTAGAGATTCTGACAGGGGTGAGGTGATATCTCATTGGAGTCTTGATTTGCATTTCCCTGATGAGAGCTATGTTGAGGATCTTTCCATGTGTTTTTTGGCCATCTGTATGTCCTCTTTGGAAAAATATCTGAGGTCCCCTGCCCCATTTTAAATTGGATTATTTGGGGATTTTTTTTTTTTAGGTGTTGACTTGTAGAAGTTCTTTATGTATCTTGCATATTAACTTCTCATTGTATATACCATTTGCAAATATCTTCTCCCATTCAGTAGGTTGCCTTTTTGTTTTATTGATGGTTTCTTTCACTGGCAAAAGGTTTTTATTTTGATGTAGTCATAATAGTTTACTTCCAATTTTGTTTCCCTTGCTTTAGGAAACATCTAGAAAAATGTTTCTACTATCAGTGTGGGAGAAATTACTGCCTTTGTTCTTTTCTAGGATTTTTATGGTTTAGGAGTCTCACATTTAGGTCTTTAATCCATTTTTAATTTATTTTTGTGTGTGGTGTAAGAAATATTTTATTATTTTTAAAAAATACTTTATTCCATTTATTTGACAGGGAAAGAGAGAGAGAGAGCACAAGAAGGGAGAGTGGCAGGCAGAGGGAGAGGGAGAAGCAGACTCCTCGCTGAGCAGAGAGCCCAGTGTGGGGCTCAATCCCAGGACCCTGGGATTATGACCTGAGCTGAAGGCAGATGCTCAACTAACTGAGCCACCCAGATGCCCCTGTGAGAAATATATTTTAAGTTGATTTTGCATGTACAGACTGTTTAGAGAAGTGCCCTGAAGCAGTTGGCTAAAGGAAAGGAAACTTTTGAAACCATATTCACAAATTGATACATAAAGAAATTAACAGGACTTTCATCATAAAGTTAGAGAGCTGGCTCTGAACTTCAAATTTATTCTGAACTTTACATACTGGTAATGCTAGCCAGAAAAGGGAAACAGTGTACAAAAGTTTGAATAGAACGTCAGTTCTGTTTCTGCTGTTTAAGAAGTTAATTTCCTTTTCAACAAATGCAACATGTTGAGTTCCCTTGAAAACCATAGTAAAGCATATTTTTTTTTCAATATTTCTGATCAGATAGGGATTAGATCAGCAATCAGCTCCAAGTAATTCAGGAATTGTAATCATTAGATATGATGTTTGGTAGCATGTCAGCTATGGCATAGGTATTATTGACCTAGAGGATGAAGAGTAATTCATTATGTTTACACACTGACTAATGAATAAAATGCAGTTTCTTGGAAAGATGGGTTAGCACTTCATTGAAACATAAATAATTGCATTAGAAGAGAAAATAATTAAAAAATTGCATAAAAATCCAGGTTTGGGAAGTTTTTGAGATGCATACAAATCTCCGATATTTAAACCCAAATTCCTTAGTTTTGTGTATGTGTGTGTGAAAGAGAGAGAGCATGTGTTGAGAACTTTAATGCAGGATATTGAATGTCTTTTAAGAAATTTAAAACAGAAGTCTACCTTTTAACTGAACCTAAAGTACTATGTATTTTTTACTTTAAGTATTGAAAATAAGTATGTTAAGTACCAAGAATCATTTATTACTGAAAATATGAAAGTATTTTTATTATCTCTTTCCCAAATAATAAATATATTGCAAACACGCACTTCTTGCCATTACTCTATTCAAATATTTAAGTTTAAGAAGAGAGAAATGGAAGGCAGGACTCTTAGTGCAAAAGTTCACTCTCCATAGAAGGAATGTTTTTCTTTTCACTCTGAGGGTCTTCACTGGAAGAGTAGGAAAACCACCTGTGAGATGCATCAGATGGCAGTCACTGTTTGTACAGATGGTATAACAGAATCATTTAGGTTTCTAATTTCAAAAGAAAAGTAGTTTAGATTGAAGGAGCAACAATCTTTGCAGAGCTTAAATCCTTCATATGCCCCTAGCTAATAATTGCTTGGTTTGCTAAAAAAAAGCTGTGCAAGATCAGAAAAAAGTGGGGGAAGGAAAGAAAGAACAGAGATAAAGAGGGGGGAAAGAGAGGGAGGAGGAAGCAAAGGCAGGCGTGAGAGGGAGAGAGATTCACTTTAAATTGCCGTTGAAGAAATTATTCTAGTTATGAACTCACTACACTGAACAAAACGTCAACAGCACTTACCTCTCGACAGCCTGATTCGGTGTCAGAAGGGACATGGCCTGCTTTCTTACAAATGTAAAAAAGTGTTTCGTCACAATTTTTAACTTTCCAGTGTCCCTCCTAAGTGGAAAAATGTTACAACATGAATGAATACACTTCATTATTGATGCTGATAGATAACATCAATTATTTTGAATAAAAATATGATTAATGATAAGTGTTTCAGGATGGGGTAATGAGTCAGGACTTTGTGTGGTCCTTAGAAGGGCCTCTCTCCCTCTCTCCATGGGAGTGGGAGGCCCTGACTATGAACTATTCTAAGACACGCAATCCCAGATTGGCGGGCAGGAGAAGAGGGGCCACTAATGTTTCTTGATAGTGTGCTAGGTTAATATTGGGTGATTGTCATATATAATCTCAATGTTACTATGAAATAGGCATTATTATTCCCATTTTAAAGGTTGGATTTAATATACGCATAAGGTCCTACAGTCAGTAGAATTTGGAACTAGGATTTAATACCAGGCTCAGCCTGGATTTACATTAAGCTGCTCTCAATTTTTCTTTTAAAAGAATGGGTTAGAGCTGCGATTCTCAATCTTTGCTGTGCACCAGGATTATTTGGAAGGGTTATGAAAGCACCGATGACTGGGCCTCATAATTAGTGTGTCTCATTTAATAGATCAGGTAGGACCTAAGAATTTGCATTTCTAACAAGGTTTTAATTGATGTCGATGCTGCTGGTCTGGGGACCACGCTTTGAGAATAACTTGGATGAAACTATCCCTGTGACCAAGTCAGAATGCTGCTTCTTCTCTTTAATCACTTCTAAGTGTAACACCGAATGCTTTGCTATTTAATGGATAAACCTGATGCTGGGGGAATACCTGGAAACTACCATGAATCACCCTAGATAACATTATAATAGCTGAACTTTGTGTTCAAGCCACAATGTCCTTCTTTATTCCTAATTTTCCAAAGCCCCACTCCATTTCTTCTTTATATGACAGGCAGATACTTTCATGTCTTCTAGTTCTGCAGACGGCTGCTCTAACATCCTACATTAATAATGAAATACAATAACTGCTAACAGATTAAAATTTTATCTTCCCAAAGGATTTGTTATTTTAACACAAATCAGACCTTTAGGCTAAAAGCATACAATTCAAATTTTAAGTGGTATCTCAGGCAAGCAGGGTTTCAGGGGAATATGAATACTGTATAGGGGGTTGACTCCTTCATCTGTAAGAGCAGCTCTGGAGCGCCCCCCTGCCCAGTCTTCCAGCAAACCACCCAGTTAAAGGATAGTGTCAGGCATACTGCAGTTGCTTAATAACAATTGGAGGGATGGATGAATGAATAAGTAGGTTCGTAGGCTCTCACATTCAAATTAGGCATCAACCATGCTTAGGTAACTTGTTAATTATAGTAATTATACTCTACGTCAAGTTCTACGTCAAGGTAATAAATGTTACTTTTTATGCATCTACTATTTAAGGAGCTACTGAGCAACCAGAAAGGGGGACACAAAATTCACACTTATAGCAGCATTGTTCTGACACATTCTGTAATATTAATACCTGTTCTTACTCTCTAAAATATAATTTTTCTGTACAAATGTTGGCTCCTGTTCTGTGAACATGCTAGGAGAAATACTGGTGTCTGTCAAATGAAAAAGGAGACCATTGGTAGGAAATGAAGGTCATCTTAATTATCTCAAAACCAATGAACCAATAAAGCATCAAATATTGTAGAATAAACAGTGATGGCTTTCAGCAGTTTAGACCCTAGACAAACATTTAGAGAGATCATTGTCCCTCTTCAAATGTGACTTGAGAACAACCTTAGCATTTAAATTGTAACTGAGCACATCTGAGACAGCCTAAAAGATAATACAATGAAATGGGCCATAAGAGTAAGTGCTTAGAACTTTTCTGAGTTTGGTTGGCAGTTACTTTGTCAAGCTACTTAAGTAACATTTAATAAGCTGCACTTGGTAAAGTATCCTGATGGTAGGAAAGAGTAAGAATGCCTACCAAATCCTATTGACTTTAAAACTCAAATGGTGAGGTTAGTAGCTATCTGATCAAAGAGATTAAGTCTATTCTAAATATAATAAGTGCTTCACATGGCTTGGGATTAAACTAATTTTGTATAATCTAATCCGATGCTTTAGATAAATGAAAGACTACAGCATAAAGATAAATGTGATATTATTAAGCCCCCCCGGGACCGCTATATACATGTGAGGAAAAGAGCAAGATTTTCCACTGAGTCAGTTTTCAATGGGGTTACACACACTGTAGAAATCCTTTAATGTTAATAGGATAATGGAGCTTAAAAGCCATCAGTCCCTAGAGTAATTTCCTGACACCTCAGATCATCTCCTCATATCTTCACCATAGAGGTCAATGGCACCATCATCCACAAACATGGCGGTCACTCAAGCCAAACACCTACCCCACATCTAAGCTAGCAGCAATTCCTATCCTCCAAAGGATCTTTGAATTTCTCTGCTTGTCTCTAAATTCACTACCCCAGTCCAATACTGGAGTAGCCTCCAAACTGGTTTCTCTGCTTCCATTATTCCTCTCTCTTATCTCTCTCTATGTATCAGCCACAGTTACCTTTTTTTTTTTTTAAGATTTTATTTATTTGACAGACAGAGATTACAAGTAGGCAGAGAGGCAGTCAGAGAGAGAGAGGGGGAAGCAGGCTCCCCGCTGAGCAGAGAGCCCGATGTGGGGCTCGATCCCCGGTCCCTGAGATCATGACCCGAGCCAAAGGCCCTAACCAACTGAGCCACCCAGGTGCCCCCACAGTTACTTTTTGAAATGTAAATCAAACCATGCCCTTCATCTCCTTGAAGCCCTTTCGTCATTCTATAGCAGGCCTATAAGCCTCACATTTTTGGATTCCTCCTGCCCCCTCTCCTATGATCCCCTCATCAGTTCTACCTTCAAGCCACTCTGGTCTTCTTTTCGATTATTAAACATGAAAAGCCCTTATCCTGCCTTTGGGCTTTTATACCATCTGCCATCTGCTGTCTAGAATGTTCTTCCCCTGTTCCTCAAGAGGGTCCCCCCCGCCAAGTCCCAGATTAAACATCGCCTCCTAGAGAGCCTTTTCTGACTATCCTGTCTGAAGTAGCAACCCCAACCCAAGTTTTTCACCATTATGTCATCTATTTCCTCAAAGCTATCATCACAAATAAAATTACCATGTTTTTCCTGTGTGTACACGTTTATTGCCTAGCATGGAAGCCCCAGGAAGAGCAGGGACTGTGTCTGTCTTCGTCTCTGCCACAGCCCAAGCCCCTGATGAACATGGTCCTCAAGTGAGCATTAAACAAACAAATCAACTTACAGATTGCTCTGCTGAGACACATTGCTGGCTTCTATTTGGAAAAATTTGGGGTTCAAGTGTGTGCCAATTAGTAAAGGTGACTGAGATGCCATTAGACCATTCAAAGGAAACTGGAATTTTATTGCTGCTCAAACCAATCCATGTTTCTGATGCATTTTCTGTAAGAGATAAATGTAAATTACAGGAATCCTGTTATATGCAAAGGAGATAACACACCGAGCCTGTTACAAATGATTTCTTCTTTATTCGTTCATGCAATAAAACCTGTTTAAGTCTTGGTATACAATACCTACTTAGATCTTTTTCCCTATACTACCCCATCTGCTCGACACAGACGTTGGAAATGGGACAGAGTGTGATCTAAAGCCAATGCAAGGACAAAGCTTAAAAGCAAGTCAGATTTCTGGGACTCTAATTAGTTTCTGCTACTATATGAAAAGTAGATTTGAACAGTATGGTTTTGCCTCTGCCTAGAGAAAGGAAAAATAGCAAGGTCAACTGCATTAGGAAAAGGGCATTTAAAGAAAAAAACAGCCCTTTATAATATATTTTTTCTTGCCTTTTTTTTTTTTTTTGCCATGAGAAAAAAGGAGCAGGAACTCTTAGAAGCATTAAAATGGGAGCAATGGGGTTGCTAGAAAAGTAAATAAAGTTTAACAGCCCAGGTAAGGTGAAAAGACCCTAGGAGGCTGAGAGAAATGTTCAAGTGCCCCTATTGAGACAGAGGCAGCCACAGGATTCTTTTAATCTCAAATGCAGGAGGTGAGAAAAAGTGACAGAGAAGGATTTTTGTTTTCACTCTAAACTAAAACTTAACTTTCAAAAGGTCACCAGAGTAGACTCTGGAGATTTTTTTTTTCATTAAAAAAAAATTTACTCTAGCTCCAGTGATTTCAATGTTTTTTCGGCAGAATCCTATGGCATATATATGACATAGGTGGGGGGAATGGCTCTGATGGGCAAAAGGCGGGTGGAGGCCTAGGAGCTCAGAATTCCTGAATGTGGCACAGAGCTTGAAAACCACCATACCGAATAAATTTTCACTGGTCAAAGTTATTAAAATCCAATTATTTATCTCAGAAATTCCATTTTTGCTTAGATCACTGACCACAGCACACTACTGCTATGTAGTGACCATAAGGCTAAATTACAGGTTTAAGTTCTTTTATTAAAAGTTTCTGGAAATGATCTTTGCCCCTTAAAAAAAAACCTTCTAATATATCTGGCATATGTGAGGTGTTACAAAATTTCTGAGCATATATTTTGTAAAAATCCAATGAATTTGCACTCCTGGATATTAATTAGAAATTTGAGATATATATGCCATAAGTAATCACTTTTAAATAACTTGATTTCTTTTCAACTCCACTAATAAAGATTGTGACAACATTATATTTCATACCTCTTAAATCAGAGACATTTGGCACTTACCATCTCCAAGGAGGGTTACAAAAAACTCCACATCTGCTAATGAAGCAATGTTTATCAATGTGCTGTTATCAGAGTGGCAAGAATGCAAAGCTTCCTTCCAGGTCTTTTTTTCTTTCTGAAGTTTATAGCAGTTAAGACTGTGGGGATTCCAGCCAGGCTCACAGTGTGTAGCATAGTATTTCCAGGTACTTTTTTCTTTTTAAACCAACAAAACATAATGTCATTTTCCACAATTTTTAAAATGTTTACTTATTAGACTTAATATAAATTGTCATCAACATATGATTACTTTAAAAATTTGAAAAACAGAGACATGAAACAATAACATATAAGCTATCTAGATCTTCAGAGTCGAGAAGGATTCAATATATGATCTAGATCTAGATCTAGATCTAGATCTAGGATCTAATGGATCTCAGTGCTTCATTTTACAGATGAGCTAAGGCATAGAGGTAAGGAGATTTGGAAAAGGTTACACAAGCCAAGTGAAGAGTTAGGGCTAGATGTAAAATTTAGCAGTTAGAGTTCTGCATTTATTTTTTATTTATTTTTTTAAAGTCACTTTTTTTTAAAGATTTTATTTATTTATTTGACAGAGAGAGAGAGAGATCACAAGTAGTCAGAGAGGCAGGCAGAGAAAGAGGAGGAAGCAGGCTCCCTGCTGAGCAGGGAGCCAGATGCGAGGCTCAATCTCAGGACCTGGAGATCATGACCTGAGCCAAAGGCAGAGGCTTAACCCACTGAGCCACCCAGGCGCCCCTAGAGTTCTGCATTTAAAAAAATCTTTTAACACTGGAAAAGGAGTATTATGAAAAGCAGTTTAAAGGGCATTCCCAAGATTTTATGTACAGTATGTGGGTGGGGGCAGATATTTATCCTCAGCTGAGAAAAAGCTTGAAAATCTCTGGAGGTTACTTCCTCCAGAGCAGAGATGACAAATAGCTTTCACCTTTAGGTTAGTCTAAGTGTCTGTGTTTTCCCTCTGGGTTCATGTGGACACTGGGTTAGACTTACAGGAAAATAGTGCCATGATGCTTTGGCACGGGAAGGGGAGGCGGTGGTGTACATGTCAAATTTTGGCTCTCCCTTTCCAGGATCTTGTCCTCAACCTGGTGATTAGCATTTTTACTTTATTTTATTAACCACAACTGAGTGCCTCCCCCAAGCACTAATTTAGTTAGACGTAACTCCAGGGCTATTTGGGAAATGAGACATTGTTTAAAAATTGCTCTGGGATGCTGACAGCAATTAGAATTACAGTCCAAGAATGTTAGAACATTTAGGTGTCATCTACTCCAGTAGGTTTTAACCCTAAGTAATATAGTCATGGAGCCCCTTTTAAAAATGGAACTTTTAAACTTCACTCTATGGGTAAGATAAAAAGTAAAAGAGGAGCTTCTCTGATTAAAGCAGGGGTGGAGACAAGCAAAGAACCTAGAGATCCTGAAAACATAGTTTATCAAAAGAACCTGTTAAACCTGGAGGAACAGAAAATAATCCAAACTAACAGCTTCCTTATCCTCATTTGTGGTCTTTGGATCTCAATGAGTAGATCCAGAGTAAATAAAACAGGAAAAAAAAAAAAAAGAGGATGGCAGGAAGGCATAAGAAAGAAACAGTGAAGAAGGAAGAAATGGACAAGAGAAGAAGGAAGGGATGGAAAGGAAGAGCGATAGCAATTTCAGCATGTTTTTGACATAATGAAAAAAACTCCACATAAAAAAATGGCACAATGCTTCTTCTTTCCCCTACACTCCCTTATTCTACCACACCCTTGGGCTTAGCCACTTAAAGGAAAATGAAAGTTAAAGTCTGATTGTAAGGAATAATATTTAAAAAGAATAATTCAGCTCATTATTTGAAATCTGGAGTTGTTTCTAATTATTCTGGTAATGATTCTTTTAAATATGGTTATATTTTTATTTCTACATTCTGAGTGAAGACATTAATTCCCACAGAAACTAAAAAAGAGCCAATAGACCTTAAAAACAAATAATTGGGCTTCAGGTATTAGATTGTAATTAGGTGGTATTTACGTCTTTGTTGCATATAAAAGTTTGTATGTCAGTTCAAGGAGGAGGGTAATAAGAGATTCAGAGTGTACTAAGGGATCAATGAAGTAAAAGAATTTTATAAAACCATGTTCTAATTTATATTTAATTCCAAGGTACCCATAAATAAAACTCAAAGCTAGAATAGAAAAGAAAGCATATCTTGTTTATCTCACGCAGAACAACTAAGAATGGAATGTTTTTTGTTTTTTTTTTTAAAGATTTTGTTTATTTATTTGACAGACAGAGATCACAAGTAGGCAGAGAAGCAGGCAGAGAGAGAGAGAAGAGGAAGCAGACTTCCTGCTGAGCAGAGAGCCCGATCTGGGGCTCAATCCCAGGACGCTGAGATCATGACCTGAGCCGAAGGCAGAGGCTTTAACCCACTGAGCCACCCAGGCACCCCAGAATGGAAAGTTTTTTTAAAAAAAGAAGCAGACAATGTTTTCAATGTCTAGGTTATTTTGTTTTGATTTTTAGTAAAAAATTTAGGAAAACTAAAAAATATATTTTTTAAATTCATGGTGCCTTTGGAATAATAGATATTATCTATTTGCCTATAGTTATTTATATAAATATAAAAACTAG
The DNA here is from genome assembly GCF_002288905.1 of Enhydra lutris kenyoni. Taxonomy (NCBI): domain Eukaryota; kingdom Metazoa; phylum Chordata; class Mammalia; order Carnivora; family Mustelidae; genus Enhydra; species Enhydra lutris. Next base: position 57,568,962 of record NW_019154085.1, read on the forward strand.
TCTTAAATTATGAATTATTAGCAAAAATGTAAAGGAATTTTAATATATTCAGAGGACAGATAAGCAACTCATAAAAACAACTTAAAGTGAAAACACTTACCAATCCCTTCTTGATCAGTGTGGTTTAGATATTTTTTACATATATAAGGCAAGGTGGAGTCACAATCCCGACTCCTCCAGGCATTTGGCATAAATGAATTAAATGTTCCACATTGATGTTCAACAAATGGCTCAAAATTTATTTCTGAAAATACAGTGTATGTTTAATATCAGAGGCAAAATCAGTTAGTTTAATATATATTGGTGTCATCTTATTTATTCAAATATGATATATTCAATATATGTAAATGTAGTTTTTAACATCAAGGAGATAGCCTTTCTCTTTGGCATGTATGGCAAATCCTGTAAGATGTTATATTACATCTATGATTTTGAGGTTGAAGTCCATACATGACAATGAAATGATTTCCCAAAGATAGCAAGAGCTGATTTTATTGTTTTAAAGAAATATTTGGCAATTTGTTGCTATTTGTAAAACAGCTGACAGGAGTCTTGGCTCTAACCCAATCCTCCTGCAACCTTGGCTAAATAGCTTACCTTCTTGACCTCCATTTTCTTGTCTGGAAAAGCTTGCCTTCCGGGAGTTCAGGCAAGCTTAAAAATGTTTATAAACCACTTTTGAAATAACATGACTTATAGATACGTGGGAAATAGCTGCTGCGTAAGGGTGTGATATTGCCACCCGCCGAAGGCACAAGAAACAAAGCAGGTACCTGGGTTCCAGTTCAGGTAGCTGAGCGGTGTTCTATCAGACCACTGCCAGCCAGCGTTTTCATCCAGCTGATTCAGACCGATCCACATTTCCACTGCTTCACTGCCCAAGTGCTCTGAAATGAAGAGAAATACCAAGTTTCAACACACGCAAACAACCTCCTCCCCACCATGTTACACTTCTTTCTCATTTTACTATTCCTGAAGGACGCAGTCATAAGTGAACTCCAGTCCATAACAAAGGGTTCCAAGTGCTCCTAAACCCCACTCTGAAGCTTCAGCGTAACAAAGTCAGCCTCTGCCATCTTGAGAAACACAGCAGTTTCCTAAAGGCTCTCCAACAGCAATTCTTTGGCTGTGAAGGCCTTAATCGAAGCATCTGGAAGTGCTGCCTCTCAATGATCCTCAATCCCCCAAGACTACATGGTTGTGAATTTGACTGAGACCATCTGATTTGTGTGAGCTCCTGCACTTAAGAGTTTTAGATGGGGGAGGAAGACATGTACAGGAAAGCCACTCCAGCCTTAGCTTGAAGGCCCAGGACTCCAGCTTGCTGAGGCCACCATAGGCTCCAAGCAAGGGTGGAACAGGAAGAAGTAATGTTAAATCTGAGTAATGGGTGTATGTGTGTGCACGTAAAATTTTCTGCACTTTTCAATATTTTTGAAGTATTTCACAGTTAAAAAATTGAACAATGTAAAGAAGCTTTTCTTTAGGGACCTGGCAAGGAAGAGAAAAGCAGGTAAGTATTGTTGGTGAATGGAGGCAAGTCCTCAAACTTAAGAAAGTATGCTAAAGCAAGCAGGGAGGGGGCTTGTCTGAATTCTAAAAAATGATTCTAGCATAAAAGAAAACAAAAGAAAACAAAACAACAAAAAAGTCAGCCCAAAACGTAGAAAGCCAACCAGGGAGAAGTATGTAATGTAAATTCAGGGATGGCTATTTTTCCGATTGGATAAAAAATATTTTACAGTTGTCTATGATGCTTTTTAAGTATTTAAAATAATTAGAGAGTTTTATTAACATGAGGGTAAAATGCAACCTACTAAATTAAAGTGTTAATAGTGTTTCTGGATTTGGGGATTATGGCTCCCCAAAGAGAGAATGGATTCACCAAAACTGATTATATATAATGCCAAAAAGAAGGCCACAATAATTACAAAAGAATCTACATGGTGTATATTATGGTCTACAATTATATTTCAATTATTTTGCTTTTAAAAAAATCAAAGCACTGCCTTTAAAATCCACACCCCCCAAATTATTATAGAATGAATTTTGGAAAACAGTGTCAGAAAAGTAGTTAAAGGGACTAGTTTCATGACACTTTCAAATGTTGCCATTTAATCTTTTAATCTATAAAAGGGAGAATTTTTCTCTTCCTTTCATGGTTCATCTGCTTCAGAACCCAATATATTTTGAGTCGGATGCAGGGGCCCTGCCTGAGACTCAGGCCCTGATAGTTGACTTATGAATAGGGTCCAAAACTATCCCAGTTTGCCAGGAAAACTTACAGTTTAGCTGGTAGTTTCAGAATAATTACAACTCACAGCCTCTTTTACTCTCAGAAGACTCTCAGTTTGTATCATAATTTATATGATCACCCAGATTATAAAGATCATTGTATTCACATAACAAGCCTAAGCATCCTCTGTGATTGAGCCTTTCAGTTCAATGGTGGAAAACTGAAAGAATCCACTTCACTTAGGAAAGAGAAAAAGGGGCTTTATAATTTTGAGACCTCAGAAATCCCTGAACAGAAACAGCGGATCATTCACAGGTCCCACCCTTCCAAAAACTCCTGTGGCATTTACACAAGAGTCTCTTTCTGATGTTGATTTGATTTGTCCCTTCAGTAACACTATCTGATTAAATCATACAAAGGGTATCATGATGACAAGAGGTGGCAGGGAAGATGGAGTGACAAGATAGAGAAATGTTTGCATTTCGTATCAGTGTCAAGCGATATTTTCAAATAACCTAATGAAAATACTTAAATAGCAATTATTCTTATCGTAGAGTTATTTTGAATGGCCTCTGTGCAGTTGTTTTGACAATACACATATCACTTAACAAGACATATAAAAATCACTGGGTAATTTATAAATTGTGTTTAAGGTTACAAAACCAGCTTTTTATTTTTTAATTTTTTAAATTTAATTTTATTTTTTCAGTGTTCCAAGATTCATTGTTTATGTACCACACCCAGCGCTCCATGCAATATGCAAAAACAGCTATTTAGCTTTTCAACTAAATTGGCTCACAATTTTGTAGTAATAAACTCAAACCTAAATTCCTTTGGATATTTCTTGGCATTTGTGACAGCTTAGATAATCTCTTATATCACAGTTAATTAATGTTCACCAGAGATTAGCAAGAAACTAGACTGATCATCATTAAAAAATACCTTGGTCAGAACAGGGTTCCCTCTTTATGAATAGACTTCTGTTTCCCTCAGCAACACCTGAAATCTAATTATAGAATTGTGGTATTTAGTATATGTGCTGCCGAAGCGAGCACTGAATTGTGGTATTTAAATCAAAGTCTCTGACATATCTTATTTCTTTCATCGTTATTCAAGTTTGATGAGTAAGTCCAAACCTTCTTATTAGAAATCCTGACAGTCAAGATAGATAACAATGATAATTCATACATGCTATGAAAAATTTTCTGTAAAAACTATTACAGGCTAATAATGATATTGGAAATTGGTGTTTTCCTAAAGTATGACTCACTCAAATCAGTTTTGACCGTAATTTCCTACTTTTGCATGTCTGTGGGGAAAGGGGAAAACTTGTGCTGTTCAAGCATTTGTTATATTTCTTCTGCAAAGTATTAATGACTTCCAAAACTTTAAAACATGCTTCCTCTTTCACCCAGTGAATCTACTTCCACAAACTTATAGAGAAATAATCGGGGATCTAGGCTCAAAGGTAAGTGCAGGGATGATTTATGATAGCAACAAATAAACAAAAATAAAATAAATAATTTTATCTATCACTATCTAATAGTAGGAGGCTAGATACCTATATTATTCCTAACCTATAATACTATGTAATCACTAAAGATTATGATGCTTGTCTCTATTCTTAGACATAGACAGGTGCTTATTATATGCTAGTACATGAAATAAGCATATTATCAAACTGCGTGTGTAGTTGTTAAATGGTTAACACAAAATGAGTGTTTTTTATGTGTGCCAGGCACTTTTCTAAGACTTTGCCTGCATCATAACATGTAATCCACACTGCCAACAAGTAGTACTGTTATTATTTCCATTTGATGGGGGGGGAATTTGATGCACAGACAGGTTAGGCCACTCTGCTGGGAAGTGGTAGAGGAAGGAGTCCAACCCAACCAGATGGTTCTGTGGTCCCTGCTCCTATCATTCATGCATTTATTCAAAACTGTTGTTCATACATACTATATATGTATGCATGCCTTTATATATTTTTTCAGAAAAACATGGTTCTGTTTGGATTGTGGAATTATGGAATATTTTTCTTTCTATACACTTGAAATTTAAAAATTATTCTAGAATAAATATGTACTACAAGTGCAATAAAATTTGAAAAAAAAGTCAGAAACCTTTGTTAAGAGTTACTCATTTTTGTGATACTTTCAAATGTTTCTAAAAATTTTTGGAAAGCTGTGTGTACATACCTACAAACACATTTAATCTATAAAGGAGAAGTAAGAGGGGAGTTTAGGTGATGGGTAAAACCCAAGACCCAACCCCTTGGCACAACTCTTTTGACATATTATTGTCATATCCTGTTAGTTAACATTTGTGTGCTTTTGCTTTTCCAACCAAATTTTAATTTCTTCGTCATCCGTGAGAAGGCCTATGTATCTGTGCATATTCACTGACAGGTGAGATTTTGTTTCATTAATAAATGACTTAGTTATTTATTAATGGAAGCTGAATAGCTAAGATCTCCCCAGAGCAGAAATTTGCATTTAAGTTTGGAAGTCTCCCAGATCCACCTACTAGAGCTGCAAATTGTCCTGGGTTCCTTGCTGCGGCCTCAACTTCTCTCCTCCCACGGAGAGAAAATAAGGAAGATTTGTCTGGGTGCCAATGGAATGGCCCAGGGGACAGGTCACAATTCTAGGTGTGAGTTGGCACCATACTAATAAAAGAAAACATTATCTAAGGGATTTTTTTTCAGGATGTATTTTTGCATACCTGGACATAACTATTAACAGTCACTTTAATTGCATTAATATCAGGGTACATCATCCACCTACTTACTCTTTATGAAATTTTCTTCATTCTCATCTGCAATACTTAGTAAAGCTCCTCCTTGTATCTGGCATGAAGTATGTGCCTCACTCCAGGAAAGAGAGGAAAGCAGGTTGAATTGGTAGCAAATGTGTGAATTGAGCTCCTTCTCCCAGACGGCATCACAACCCACCTCTGCGGATGCTGAAAACAAAGCCCATTAAAACATTAACTATAATCTTACTTTATCTATACAACAATGCATTTCTAAGATGAATTTGAATGGAATGATTCCAACTTCAACCTCTAAAACTTCAGTGCCTTATTGATTCTTGATTAGGTCTTTATGATGAAATATACATTGCTATCCCACTGGCACTTTATGGTTCAACTCTTTCAAGATTTAAAGGAAATTCAAGAAGTTATCAAAAAAGAAGGTCCCATCCTTTCTGGGAAATAAGAAAAGGCATTTTTAAAAGAAGGAAAAGAAAAGAAGTATTTGTGAAAATAGCACCTGCGTTCTCTAAAAAGCAGTCGTTTAGAACTTTATACTGAAAGCTGTATGAATTTAAATGTTTATTTGAGACACATGCAAATGTTGTTTCAAAAAGCCTTCCCCCCCATAAATACCAAAATGCTAGGTGGAATAAAAGGGATATAAGTGAAATATGAGTTTATAATGAACACAAGTGTTTAAATAAACATTGAGAACAGAAACACTGATATTCAGTTAAAGATAAAGTTCTTTCAACCAAAAGGAAGAGAAGGAAAATGTACTTGTAAAACATTGCATAGTATGCTTAAAAGTAAATTGAATGCAGTGGGAAACATTGATCTGAAATTTGAAGTTTACTGAAATAACAGAAAATAAAGACCTAGTTTGGGTGATTTTGGTAAAATTTTATTATTGTTATTTTTTTAATGTTGATATTAGTTTATCTGATACAACATCTATACTTCGACTTGCCACTTTTCCCAATAATCTCCTTTAAAGAAATTTTTTAGTTGAGGATCCAATCCAGGAAAATGCATTTCATTTACTTGCATGTCTTCTTCTTCTTCTTTTATTTTTTATTATTAACATATAATGTATTATTTGCTTCAGGGGTACAGGTCTGTGAATCTTCAGTCTTACACAATTCACAGCACTCACCATAGCATACACTCTCCCCAGTGACCATACCCAGTCACCTATCCCTCCCTCCCACCCCCAGCAACCCTCAGTTTGTTTCCTGAGATAAAGAGTCTCTTATGGTTTGTCTTCCTCCCTGATCCCATCTTGTTTCATTTTTTTCCCTCCCTACCCCCTACAGCCCCCGCCCTGCCTCTCAAATTCCTCATATCAGAGAGATCATATGATAATTGTCTTTCTCTGATTGACTTATTTTGCTTAGCATAAAAGATTTTGGTAAAATTTTAAATCAAATCCCAAGGTGAAATAAACAACCTAAGTAATTACCTGAAATCAAACTCAGCCAAAAAATTGCAGAATGTAGAAAATGTAAAACATGCTACATCTTGAGTGTAACTGATGGACAGGCAATTTGCTAAAATCTAGAATAGTATTTCCCAAAGTGTAATCTACAGAGTAAGACAACTTCATGAACTCTTCAAGAGGAGCTGAGACATAATGCATAAATAACATCCCCTGGTAAATTCAAAATGTACAATAGCATAGTAAAGGCTCTGAGAAGGTCTGTAGTAAAGAAACAGCTCTATTTTTATTTGGTTATACTTCAAACTTATTTGACAATAAAATCTTTTTTGTTTTTTTTCCCCCTTAATACTTAGATATTTCCCTTGGGAACGTAGAAAGTCTGTTTTCATGTCTGATCACAACCTGCTTTCCCCAGAACTAAGTTAGTTAACCAGAAGTTATTAAACCACATATAAATCTAAAGTTGTCTATATAGTTTTCTGACTGATACATGTATTTATAAAAGGATCCAAGATTGAAGGAGGGCAGAAGACAAAGCTATCACCAAGTAAAACTGAAGAAAAGGAAAATAAAGGGGGAAGGAATATTTCAATAATCATCTTGCCTTGGTGTCTGAAATTTTCCCACTGAGAATGAGTCCTTAGAGATTGTCTTTCAGTTAAAATGCTTGGCCATCCCTGAGACGGACATCACAGTGAGTGTTGACAGACATCAGCTCAGCCCTGTTCATCTGGCAAGACAGTTGAGGCCATAAGAAAGGGGCAGGGAGTGTTTACAATTTCAGTGTGCCTAAAAATCATTTAGTCATCTTGTGAAGAAAATGCAGATTTCTTGTTCTTAGTCCCAGAGATTCTGAGTTAGTAAGTCTGGGGTAGGACTCAGGAACCTGCATTTTAAACATATTCTTGATTCTAATGTGGTTTTCTTTACTTGTGATTCTATAGCTTTCTTTACTTGTGATGCTTTTGTTTGGTTTCAGTATAAAGGTAATATTGGCCTCATAGAATGATTTGGAAAATGTTCCCTCCTCTTCTATTTTTTTTTTTTAATTTACTCTTTAACCCACTCAATCTGGCAACTAGAGTATACTTGGTAAGGCCATCAGTGATCTCCATGTTGCCAAGTCCAGCAAACACTTAAGTTTCAGATCTTGTTAAATCAAGCCTTCAGCAGCATTTGGCAAGTTGAGCTCCCTGGGTTGGCTGATGTACTCTCTTTTCTTGCCTTTACATGCCTGGCTACCCTTCTACCAATTTGGCTGCCTATTCTCAATCTCCTTTGCTGGTTCATTTTTCTCTGCTCAAACTAAATATTGAGGTTTTAAGGCTTGGTTCTGAGTCCCCTTTCTTTCTATTCTACACAAATTCTAGACTATCTAACCCATTCCTCTAAGTCCCTTTACTACAACTCTCAGGTATATAGAGACCTCTGTGTCTAAACTGCCTAGTCTACATCTCACATGATTGACTGATATGTAACATGTCCCAGTCTGAATGTTTGATTGTTTCTTCCAAATCTGTATCTCCATTAACTCTGCTATGCATATCAGAAAACTGGGGTCTTAATTAACACTTAATTTTCAAGTCTGTCCTTACCAGTGAGAAATCCAACTCCTGGTTAAAAATCTGTATGTGAGGGGTCCCTGGGTGGCTCAGTGGGTTAAGGCCTCTGCCTTCGGCTCAGGTCATGATCCCAGAGTCCTGGGATCTAGCCCCACATCGGGCTCTCTGCTCAGCAGGGAGCCTGCTTCCCCTTCTCTCTCTGCCTGCTGCTCTACCTACTTGTGATCTCTGTCTGCCAAATAAATAAATAAAAATCTTAAAAAAAAAATCTGTATGTGATTTTTCAGGCCTCATCACAGCCAATTACAAAGAATTTATCTGGTAGACCTCATGGGGGAAGTCTCCCTTCCCATATCAGACGTGGTTCATAGACAGTGCACTAAAGTCTCTGGAGGGAGTTTCAGTCAAAGATTCAGGGCCCCCTGGCCCATCATGCTCTTCACATTCCTAGCTCTGGCTCCTTCATTTCTAAGCCTCTTTTTCTGAGGCCTTGGGATGACATCCTCTTTGGTTACCTCTACTGAGGTTGGAGGGCGTCGGAGGGGGAAACCTGAAGACACTTTTAAGTACTCTGACTCAGTACCCAGTCCTTTTCCACTCCCAGCTTTTCCCCTTCAACTCACCCTTGGCCCCAGAGTCCACAAAACTGAAGAGGCTTTTGTTGAGGGCTCTCTCAATAGTCTGTGCTGATCCTTCTGACCCTTGACCAGTGTGCCATTCCATAAGGAAAAACGGAGCAAGAGAAGTTGGTGTTTCCTCCCATTTTGGGCTCTTGCTTATATCCCACAGTAAGTGATAAAAGGCTTCACTCTTTCATTTTTGGCTTGTTGCTTTAATCAGCTACTCAGACACCTGACAGCTCAGCTTCTTCTCTCCAGCTCAGCTGTGTTCCTGAGAACCACATCCTGTTCAGTCTATCTCCAGATTAGATCTTCAGTACATCTATTTTCCAACCCACTTTCTGCTACCTAACCCAAGTCACCACTGTCCTTGAGTCTACTTCTGTGGCCTTATAACTGGTCTCTAGGATTTCCTTCTTGCTCTCCTCCAACCCATTTGCCATAAAGAATTCAGAATGATCCTTAAAAAATATTTAAATCATTATCATATCACTGCTTAACATCCTGTTATAGCTTCCATTTATAGTCAGAATTAGGTAAATCTTTACCTTTAGAGCACCTTGAGTTATCATGCCTTTGGTTGAATTGGCCTCTGCCAACCTTTCCTAAACATCTTGCTCCTCTTTCTCTTACTGTGCTCTTGCCACATTGTCTTTCCTAGTAACCTCTTTCCCTCCTCAAAGTCTTCAGATAATTGGCTAGTGGCACACTGGGGGCGAAGGTAGGAAAGCAGTCACCCTTGGACAGGTGAGAGTATTTTATCATGCATGTTGTATAGAACTGTCGGGGCATGTGCATGGTGAGTCAAAAGCAGATTGACCTGTAGGTGGTTTTATTATTATTTTTTAGTTCTATTCAAATAATATATTTCCTATATTGCCTATAAACCTAGTGCTGACCATTCCCATTGACCATGCACCTCTAGGTGGATATCTCATCCTCTCACTTTCCATCTTGATAACTGTTATTCATCTCTTGGACTAGAGATTTAAATACAACATACTCAGAAAAACCTTCCTTGACTCACAAATTTAAATTAGATTTCTTACTGATAACACCATTTTTGTTTTTTTTTTTAAAGTGGCACTTATCAAACATTATATATTAATTTGGGTATTTTACTTGAGTGTGAACTTCATTAGGACAGGCACTATGGCTTTCATTTTTCATGTTCATGGTTACAATCCCAGCACAAACTTGGCACATAGTAGGTGTTCAATACAGATTTGTGAGAATGAATAAATGAATGGTTTGTGAAAATGGAGATCAGGCATGCATTGTCATAAAAGTCAAGGAGAGACAGTGGAGTGAGGAATGAAAGCAAGGTGAAGAAGTATAGATAATTCTTTTGAGAAGTCTATCTATGGTGGGGGAGGAGAGTAAAAGACATGGCTGTTTTCAGGAGACAGAAGTGGCTATGAAGGTGATATATTATTTTTAAAAGATGTTATTTTAAGACTTGAGCAGGCTTCTCTTACACCTTTGGTAGGAATGCAAATTGGTGCAGACACTCTGGAAAACAGTACAGAGGTTCCTCAAAAAGTTAAAAACAGAACTACCCTATGACCCAGCAATTGCATCACTAGGAATTTATCCAAAGGATAGAAAAATGCTGATTCAAAGGGTACATTCACCCCAACATTTATAGTAGCATTATCAACAGTAGCCAAATTATGGAAAGAGCTCAAATGTCCATTGACTGATGAATGGATAAAGATGTGGTATACATACATAATGCAATATTACTCAGCCATCAAAAATAATGAAATCTTGTCATTTGCAATGATGTGAATGGAGCTAGAGTGTATTATGCTAAGTAAAATAAGTCATTCAAAGACAAATACCATAAGATTTCACTTATATGTAGAATTTAAGAAATAAAACAGATGAACATAAGGGAAGGGGAAAAAAAGAGAGAGGGAAGCAAACCATAAGAGACTTTTAACTACAAAAAAACAAGCAGCGTTGATGGAGGGAGGTGGGTGGGGATGGGCTAAATGGGTGATGGGTATTAAGGAGGCACCTGTGATGAGCACTGGGTGCTATATGTAAGTGATGAGTCACTAAATTATACACCTGAAACCGAAGTTACCATACGAGTTAACTAACTAGAATTTCAATAAAAACTTAAAAAAAAAAAAAAGACTTAAGAAAGTTTAACTGCTAATGGAGAAGGATCCAGTAGAATGGTGGGCATTGAAATCACCTAGAACACTTGTTAAAACAGATTGCAGGGCTGCACTTCAAGCATTTCTGATATAGTTGTTTGGGGGGTGTTACTGATAATTTTCATTTCTAGCAAACTTGCAAGGAATGCTGCTGCTGATGCTATAATGGGAATCACACTTTGAGAAACACTGAAATACAGGTTAGAGAAGGTTGAATGGGAGGCTCTGGAGTCCAAGAGGGGAGACGTGCCCTAAGTAGAAGGAGGAACTCTATTGTATGTGGGGAGGGAAAAAGTTCGGTATAGACCTAGGTAGGCTTAGAGGTTACGGAAGAGAAATTGTCAAAACTTCCCTCTGATGGATTCTGTTTTCATTATGAGTAAGAACTGAGGTCATCTGGTGAGAATCAGGAAGGAGAATGAGGGGTAGGGTAAGAAGTTAGAGGAGGATAGGGAGGTTGGTATGGTTACTGTGGGAGCAAGAGAGCAGTATCAAAAAAGAGAAATAACAGCATTGCAACCAATGTTGGAGGCTTAGGTAAGGTTCACAGTCATATATCTATGTTGATACCAATCTGTTCTGTTATACCACTGAAGTTTCTAATAAAATAATTGTATCAACTGAATAAGGTTCAAGGGCAATTAGACCATTTCAGAGGTTGAGATCTTAAAAATATCTCAAACTAACTAAACATGAGTGTCCAGCTGTATAAGACACACAATTAAGAGAGACTTAGCATGGCCCTGAATTGCCTCTAAACAAACCCAGAGAGATTCCTATATATCTCCTTGTTCCTGAAAATCAATAGTGACAGTGGTTTTATTGTATCTCTCACTGCCAGTGTGTTTATATATGTAATAATACTAAATTTATATTTTGCTCACTTACAATCAATTTTTTTAAAGGAAGCTTCATTTTACAATGAGATACTAACAACTTCCATTAATAAAGATGAGATACAGAAGTATAAATCTTTACTTTATCCCACTCACTCCTTTCTGTCCTATCCACTTGTTGGCCCCATGGAAAGAGCTATCAGCTTGCTTAGATTTCAGCCTCTAACACATCATTTTGAGTTATGTTGGCCACCAGGGATCAAAAGCAACAAGAAAGGAAGAAAACTGGAAGTGTAATTTAGCACTACACAAATACTGCTGGTTGTGGTTCAGGTTAGGAGAGTTGGAAGCTAGCAGGCTGTCAAGCAGAAGAAGCTCCTGAGCTATAGGAAGATGGGGGGGGGTGGTGAAAAGCCCCAAGCACTATTATACCCAAGCTTCCACCTGGGAAACCACAACTGAATACAAGAGACAGAGGATGGTAACTGGGCTCTTCACAGAACCTCAGGGAGAATATTGTGGTTAAAAAATGTCAAAGTCCTAGAGGAGAACATAGGCAGTAACCTCTGCAGCATCGGCCACAGCAACTTCTTTCATGACACGTCTCCAAAGGCAAGGGAAACAAAAACAAAAATGAACTTTTGGGACTTCATCAAGACAAAAAGCTTCTGCACAGTGAAGAAAACAGTTAACAAAACTAAGAGGCAACCCACGGAATGGGAGAAGATATTTGCAAATGACATAACAGATAAAGAAAGGGCTGGTATCCAAGATTTATAAAGAACTTCTCAAACCCAACACCCAAAAAACAAAAAGTCAAGTCAAAAAATGGACAGAAGACATGAACAGACACTTCTCCAAAGAAGACATACAAATGGCTAACAGACACATGAAAAAAATGTTCAACATCATCAGCCATCAGGGAAATTCAAATCAAAACCACATTGAGATACCACCTTACACCAGTTAGAATGGAAAAAATTAACAAGGCAGGAAACAACAAACGTTGGAGAGGATGTGGAGAGAGGGGAACCCTCTTCCACTATTGGTGGGAATGCAAGCTGGTACAGCCACTCTGGAAAACAATATGAAGGTTCCTCAAGAAGTTAAAAATAGAGCTACCCTATGACCCAGCAATTGCACTACTTGGTATTTATCCCTAAGATACAGATGTAATGAAAAGAAGGGGCACATGCACACTAATGTTCATAGCAGCAATGTCTACAATAGTCAAACTGTGGAAGGAGTCAAGATGCCCTTCAACAGATGAATGGATAAAGATGATGTGGTTCATATATACAATGGGATATTACTCAGCCATCAGAAAGGATGAATACCCATCATTTGCATTGACATGGAGGAACTGGAGGGTGTTATGCTAAGTGAAATAAGTCAAGCAAAGAAAGACAATTATCATATGGTTTCACTTGTATGTGGAACATAAGGAATAGCACAGAGAATATTAGGGGAAGGAAGGAAAAACTGAAGGGGGGAAATCAGAGGGGGAGATGAATCATGAGAGGCTGTGGACTCCAGGAAACAATCTGAGGGTTTCAGAGGGGAGTGGGAGAAGGGGATGGGGCAACCCAGTGATGGGTATTAAGGAGGTCACATGTTGTAATGAGCACTGGATGTTATACGCGAATAATGAATCATGGAACACTACATCAAAAACTAATGATGTACTGAATGGCGATTAACATAACATAAAAAAATTTTTTTAATGTCCCTGGTATTAGGGCCATGTGAAATACATGTTAATGTTATTGGTATTGGTTTACTTTGTATTTATTTTAAAAGATTTTACTTATTTATTTGAGAGAGAGAGCGCATGAGTGGGGAGGATGGGCAAAGAGAGAGGGAGAAGCAGACTTCCTCCTGAGCGGGGAGCCTGATGTGGGGCTGGATCCCAAGACCCTGGGATCATGACCTGAGTAAAGGCAAACGCTTAACCCACTGAGCCACCCAGGTGCCCCTTCCCCAGTCTCTCCTGCATCTCTCCTTCATCACATCTCACACTCCAAAATCTGAGGGGTTAAAACCAGCACTGGGCCTTCAGGATCCCTAACCTCTGTGTTAAAGTCTTCACTTGGATTGGTCAATAGTCCATACCATATTAGTTGTTAAATGTCTTAATATCAGCATATAGATGTATGTTGCACAGAATTATCTGCATACTGTGAATTGTCTGATGAAGAATTATCTGCAGGGGCACCTGGGTGGCTCAGTTGTTAAGTGTCTGCCATCAGCTCAGGTCATGATCCCAGGGTCCTGGGATTGAGCCCCCGCATCTGGCTCCCTGCTGGGCGGGAAGCTTGCTTCTCCCTCTCCCACTCCCTCTGCCTCTGCTCCCTCTGTCTCTGTGTCTCTTTTGTCAAATAAATGAAATCTTAAAAAAAAAAAAAAAAAGAATGATTTGCAACAGGATCATTTGGGTTACTTGTCAAAAATGCAGATGCTTGGGTCCCACACACTGGACACGCTGCATCTGTCAGAGAGGGGCCAGGATATGTATTGTTAACTAACCCCCTGGTGATTCTAGAATATCATATCAAATATAGTCTGTATTTTCTGGCATAGAGAAAATCTGTCTATATTACATCTAGAGACCAAGTTCTTTGAAGGAAGGGTCCTAAGTCCTAGCACTCTTGATATTCCCCACTATGCTAACTTAGTGGTGCTGACAGACAACAAAGAGAAGGGATCATTGATTCAGAAGCGCATACTGAAAGGCTAAGTTAGCTTTGATGATGATATATGTTGATGCTGATGGCAATGGCTAATCCTGGTGAGAGCTTACCGTATACCAGAAATACATGTACCTTAGATGCATCGTCAAATTGGATCTCAATAATCCTAAAAGGTTATTACCTCCATTTGTATGACAAAGAAACAGACACTTAAGATCTCATCGTTGAAGGGAAACAGACTCCAAGCTTGGTCTGTTTGACTTCAAAGACTGTACTCTCTCTTATTCACTAAGCCAAATTTGTTCTTAGATTAGAAAACAATTCTACAGATAACTTCTAAATCACATTCTTTGGAATTCGTTTCTTCCATTTGCTTCTGTTTCACATTTATTTGTTGTATTTTGTCATATATATGGCAATATATATGGAGGGGAGGTAGGCAAGGAAGAGGAGATAGTAGGAGCTATACTCTCTGATTTGCAGGAACCAAAGTGAAGGACACTGAATATAGAAAGTAGAAAGTATAGGCACGCCTGGGTGGTCAGTCAGTTGAACATCTGACTCTTAACTTCACCTTAGATCATGATCTCAAGGTGGTGAGACTGAGCCCTGAGTTGGGCTCCACACTGGGCATGGAACCTGCTTAAGATCCTCTCTCCTTCCCCCTTTGTCTCTCCCCCTTCTCTCTCTTCTCTTAAAAAAAAAATAAAGTAGAAGGTATATATAAATATTCTTCAATATTTAGCAGCTATTGGAAAACTTTTAGCTAAATAAAAATAAAATAATAAAGTACTAACTGAAAAAAAGTTAGAACTTTGCAGTTGTCAGATTTTGAGGTTATAGCTAGAAATTGAGCAATAAGAGGGAACTCAAGATGAGAACTCATTGTTGAGAAATAATGTGGGCAATTGCGATTTTAGAAAGTTCACCCAGGGACCAGCTGATCCCTGGACCTGACAATAGGCAAGAAAAGCAGTCTGGACATGGAGAAATTAAGACAGCTTATAAGAGGGGGTGGGGTGAAAGTAGAAATAAAGAAGAAGTTTTATATGCATTTAGGTTTGTTTTGACATATTTTGCCCGGAAGCTGGGATTAATGAGTGCACAGAGTGTTGTAATTTCATTCTGGTTAAAGCATCCTTACTTATGCACTGAGCTTAATGAAGAATGGCTAATTAACATCTTTTGAACATAAGCGGAAAAAAAGAGTATACATCAGAATTGTCTTTTCAAGGCAAAACAAACATAAAATCAAAATCTGGATAAATGGAATCAGAGTGCTTATTCAGACTTCAATCTACCAATCCTGGTGCTTTTCTTTAAATACAGATAACTTTCTAATCATGCTTGATTCATTCATGACATATGGGGAAAACTAGATTTTATTCTTACTGGAATCTGGGCAAAATCCCCACTTCTCATCCCGTTCATATCGACTGGTTGTAGCACACCACAGTAAGTTGTCTTCCCGCCCTTCCCGGGTGCATTCATGATGCCATTGTTGGTTATACTGGAAGGGAAACATGCATGGTGTCCCGTGGGCATTCCCTTTGATTGTGTACAAATCTAGAAAAAAAAGACAAAGTCAAATAAGCATTATGTCAACTTTATCTTTGGGAACTGTCATTTAGTGAATGTGTTTTTTATCGACTGAGAACCTACAATGGGTAAGGCCCTTGTTATTCCACAGAGAATCCTTGGGGCCTCACTGTCTAGTGTATGTGAAGGTACAAGGGTAAGTGCTGGCTTCAGAGCACGTGCTGATAAACAGCTTGTTTACCTATTTCCTGCCTGTTTATTTACAATGGTGCCCCACAAAGTAACACACATATTTATCAGTGGATGAGAAGGAAAATTAAATGAAGATTTACTTAAAATACCTTCTGGTTCCCTAATACATCAGGGATCAGCATCTGAACCTCAAGAATTATATAGGTATTTATGATTCATTCATTCAACAGATATTCGTTGGACATTTAATGTGCCCTGCACTGAGGATGTACTAGAGAGCAAACCTGCACATGTTCCCTTTCATATGGAACTTCTGTTCTAGAGGGGAGAGACTAAGAGAAAACAAGTGTACAAGTAAACATATAATTTCAGATAGTGATAAGTGCCACGAAGGAAAACAAAGCCGGGCAGAAGACGGAACGGCTGTGTGTGTGTGTGTGTGTTTGAAGGATGGAGGAGCACTATTGTCGAGAGGGCTGCCCATGAAGGCTTCTCTGAATAAGAACTGGACAAGATGCAAGTCTTGGCAGAAGAGTTGTTCTGGTGGGTGGAACAGCAAATATGGAGGGCCTGTGACAAGAGTGTGTGTGGGGTGAATGGGGAAGAGCAAGAAGGTGTAAAAGGAAGTGGCACTGGGGATGAGCTGGAGCGTCAGCTCACAGAGGGCCAGCTCTGCCACGTTATGGATTTGGGCCTTTGTCAATAGTGGGTGTTTTTTTTTTTTTTAAGATTTTATTTATTTATTTGACAGAAACAGAGATCACAAGTAGGCAGAGAGGCAGACAGAGAGAGGAAGGAAAGCAGGCTCCCTGCTGAGCAGAGAGCCCGACATGGGGCTCGATCCCAGGACCCTGAGATCACGACCTGAGCCAAAGGCAGAGGCTTTAACCCACTGAGCCACCCAGGCGCCCCTAGTGGGTTTTGAATGGAAAAATGACACGATCAGATTGCCATTTAAAAAGAGTAACTCAGGGTGTAGTGTGGCAAACCAAACCGACACGGGGAGAGGGGAAAATGGGATGACTAGCTAGGAGGCCTCTACAAGAGTCTAGGAGAGAGGAGTATGAAGAGGTGGCCTGTTGGCTGCTTTCTCAGAGTATTACAATAATCAGGTATCCTTGGCCTTGAGCATGACTCAACTAGGGCTTTCAGTGGGGAGGGGCATCTGGGCCACCCTCGGTTAAGGGGGTCTTGGAGCAGAAGGTCCAGCTGCGGAGGTTCTCCCTCCTTCGCAACAGCTGACAGGGGCTAGACATACACCACACACCACGTTGCCAGCCCTGGAGGTTTGGGCTGTTTAGGAACTACCGGTATTTCAGGACGCATCCTCTTGTTTCGATCCCCTGACTTCTATTCAGTCTTCCCCTGAGTGTGTAGGAATGTGAGTATATGGCTAAAAAATTAACATATAGCAAAATATTACGTTTTTCCTTAGAACTGAAGACTATTCAGAGTGCCAGCTTACAGCAATTGCTTATTGTAGGGAGTCCTGAAAATGGTTTGCTCTTGGCTCTCTTTTTATTCATTTATTGTAGGTACAAAAGAAAGTCCTGCTTTAGATCTTAGGAGTCCCTTGCTCTGCTTCCCAGGACTTGTATAAAGTTCTTAGAAGGATATGCTCTTGTTAAGGCATAATTCTACAGAGCACCATGAGGTCAGGGACCACATCTGTCTTTTGGCTTGTGTAAATTAAATGGCCAGCACTGTACCCAAGAAATAGTCAGTGTTTAATAACTACGTGAAAGAAGGATGGATGAATGAATGAAGAGAGCTACAGAACAAAATCTGAGACTGGTTTGAGGTTTCAGAATTTATGCCATTTTCTTTGCCTTTTTTTTCTGCTCAAAATGCCCAAATTATAGAACTATGGAGAAGGAAAACCCCCACTCCTGAAACCATGCTTTCCCACCCCTTGACACATGCCAATGGCTCCTGACAGTAGTCTGTGGTTTATCTTTAAATGCCTTGTCCACAACCATCACGTGGATGCCAGTGAGGAGGCTTTGAGGTGCTCTGTGGACACACTCACACATGGTGCTGAGTTTCTACAACAAGAGAAATGGGAGCAGGAGAGGTTCTTCTATCTATCCTGACAAGTCTTTACTTCAAAGACCTATTCTTCCCACCTTTATTTTTCCCTCTTCCAGCCTTCTTTCTCCTCCTTTTCATTGATACCCAGAGTTA
The DNA here is from genome assembly GCF_002288905.1 of Enhydra lutris kenyoni. Taxonomy (NCBI): domain Eukaryota; kingdom Metazoa; phylum Chordata; class Mammalia; order Carnivora; family Mustelidae; genus Enhydra; species Enhydra lutris. The sequence continues at coordinate 57,587,187 of NW_019154085.1, forward strand.
TTTAAGTGGTTTCTTCCCTAATATCTTTAAATTTTGAGTTTTGCTTCTTTAGCAGCATATAGAAAGCCCATTCCAAGACTCTGGTAATCCCTTTATAATAAGGAAGTAAGCAACTAAAATGTGTTTAGACATCCCTTCAGGCTCTGGGTGCTGTCATATAATATAATTTACAAATCTTTACTTAGGGGCAAACTTTCTAAATATAACATTTCACGAGTACTTTTATTTATTTTTTTTCACCTTTGTGCAGATATTCACAAATGCTTCCCCCATCTGACATATAGGATGTCCACTTCTGAAGATATTTCCTTGAGGCCACAAGCATGTTGTTGTGGTTCACCTGCACCGTGTACTGGAGAGGGCTGGTGATCACGTTCCTGTTACAGCGCCATCTCAAGGAAACGTGAGTGGAATCACACTCGTATAAGCTCAATGGCTGCTCTGGATTAGATAAATTCAGGCCTAGGCAGCTACTGCCCCCTAAGTTAAAGAGGCGGTGGTTTGAAACCCATTTCCACAGCATGTGCTCGCTTAGTGGTTTGCAATTCTCCAGGGTTAGTACAGATTTGCCTCCTTGAATGCATTTCTTGAGGTTTTCACTCTGGATAACGAATATTCCTTTATCTGAAAAAACAAAAGAGAAAACATCGCATGCAACATCCATATATCATTAACTACTGTCATGAGGATCCCAGGGTGCATGTCTATATGTTGCCATATGTCACAATTTACAGCCATTTGGAACAGATCTGGAGTTGATCTGGTCCACCAGAAGAGCTTTTTTTTTTGCACAAAACAGAAGGGTTCCTTGGGAAACAAAATGGATTTGTTGGAATTAATGAGAAAGTGATCTAAGACCTCCATGGCCGTACAGTAGCAAAGGCTGCCGGTTGATCCGTGGGGGAGTGGTATTATGGTGAAAGCGCTCACCACAACTGGATAAAAAGCAGGGATTGATAATAATACCCAGGGCTAAATGGGAGGGACATTGTGTGCCCAGAGGTATGGTGTCCCTTTGGTTTTCTTCAGGCAAGTGCATGAGTACTAGAAACCTACCAGCTGAATCAACGGTCACTGAAATGAAAAGTTCTACCATCAAATCCTATAGAAAAACAAAAGGGTTTAAGTGAAGTGTGGTTTTGTGTCTTGATACAAGATGCAATGCTGGTGGGAAAAAAGCTTCTCCACATTTGTTCTCTGTGCTGGATCCATGTGGAGTAAAAAAGTGGGGACATTTGCTGTGGGATGGCCTCTTCACAAGAGCAGCCTTCGTGGGTGGGACCAGCAATAGATGGATGCCCAGGACATGACCTCAGACCTGGCACCATGTGTAGATACCTGGGGGATGACAGAGCAATATGGCAGTGGCCAAGCCACATAGGCCACAGGGAGATACAGAGAAAGTAGGATTTTGTGACACTTCTCTGAGCCTCTAACCCCGTGGAGCCAGAAGAAGAGATCTGGGTGAATTTCCTGTGGAGGAGCTGGTGGTGCCCAGCCAGGAATGGGTGTTAGCTACCTGTCTGCTATCGGACTATACCTCAAGTCACTGGTCTGGAAAACGCCTGTTATACAATTATGAACTTGTCCTCTCACAGGGTTTTGGAGGTAGAAATCATGTCTAATTTCTTCAGTCTAAGCACAGAATGTAGTGAGTACATTATAGAAGTTCAATAAATGCTTGATATTGATTAAGTGTGCTGGCAGTTACATAGTTGCACCTGCAGAGGCTGGCAGGACTTGGTTTCCTGAGGCCCTCAGCTCAGAATGTCTGGTCGGGTTCAAGAGCTCTTTTGTTCTCTCATTAGATAGGGTCCCTTCTTATATTTTACCTCTTGTCCGTTCTTTAAATATCTGAAGGGAACTTATCAGCTTTCCTTAAAATGGCTGTGGCTTAGGGCAACTTGTGTTGTGTGACAGGAAGAGGCCTTATAGAGATTTGGGACAGTGCAGAATAAGCTTCCTCGTGCATCGGTTCATGGGGACTGTGTTTTGTTTTGGTAAAAGTTCTTTTATTTTTCTTCAAAGTTACTCAGGCCAACAACTGATTTACAGAACCCAAAATCACTTATGACGTTGTTTAAAAAAAGATTGTCAATGTATTAATTAAAGCTATACCTCATTTAATAATTGATAACCTCACTTACAACCATAATTTGAGGAGTTGAATTAGTTGTCAGAAAATTGCTTTGATCATCATATATCAGAGCAAAAGAGAGGCGAGTGTGTGCTTGGGCAAGGGAAGAGAATGAATGGTTTTAGGGAGATTTCATTTAGATCAGGAAATTTGTTTTCCTAATGAAGACCATGTCTATATGGCTATTAGTAATAGTCATTCAAGATCAAATCTATCCCTTGCCAATACGATGTGGATTTTGATAATTAACCTTTTCTCCAACTCTCTTTTTCATGCCTGAGTAGAGGGTTCAGCTTAATTTCTTTTGTAATCTACTAATTACTTTCTAGCTAGTCCAGTGTTTCATTAATTTTTCACTAAAGGATAATTATTTTACTGTAATTGTTCGGTAGGTTAGCTTCTATCTCAAATACATGTTCAAATATAGCCACCTACTTAATGGCTGGATCTCAGCCCCCAGGGCCTCAGTTTATACACCTAAGATGGGTAGACAGATGAGTGGTTGAGGGCTCTCAATCAGGCAGACTAGTCTGGAACTTTGGGCAAATTTTTAATCTCAGTGAGACTCCCCTTTCCTTTTTGAACTGGGAGCATGTGTGATACTGATCTCACAGGGATACTAAAAGCATTCCATTAAATTAACCCATGGAAAGCACATCACACACCACTTTGGCATAGGAAGACTTCAGCAAGTCGATGTTGTTATTATTGTTACCATCATCCCTTTGGCTTCCCAATTCTTGATCTGCAGAGGCAACTGTAGATCTGATTGAACACCTGAAGAGTGCTAAGTTGAACATCTCCAAAGACTTCTATCATTACCAGAAAAATTCATTTTTACTCTAGCTTTTGCAGCATACAGTGTGTGTAGACTTAATATGAAGTCACCTTTTATGGAGGATAAATATGCTTCAAAAGCCAGATAACAAAATTTTTGTCTGTTTGTTCAAATATATGTGCAGTCATGAGTTAAGAGTCTTCATCTGTTCATCTTCTACACTAGTATCTACCTGTGAAGTCTATCTTGCAGTTCTGTTAAAAGACAGAGAAAAACGCGTGATGTTGACAAGCAGTGTATGGATGAGTGAATGGATGGTCTGTCAGTCAACATGGAAATTATATGTCACTAAAATTTTGGGTGAATAAATAAAGTTTTTAAATGTTCAAATTATTAAATGTTATGAGAAAAGGAGTGCTAGAATCGGAGCTTCCATAGTTACACCAGTGATCATAAAAATACCCTTCTGAAGCAGAAGATATTTGACAAACTTAATCCCACGCTGCTCCCTTTTGGAGTGTTAATATGTTTTCATGCCCAGCTGCCTTCAGAATGTAGCTTTGGAAAAGTTCCTCAGAATGTATCATAAACAAGTAGCTCTGGCTTAACAATAACAATAAATATGCCATCTCCAAAAGAATACTATGCCATAGGAAGCTAAAAAATGATCCAATCCCATTTTCCCATTAAACTATAATAGAATCTGGTCCTGGCACCATTAATCTCTATAAATTCACTGAAGAGAAAGCAATTGCTTTCAAATAGACTATGAGGAGGCCCAATGTAGGTATCAATACTCTGATTATTATTATATGCATATATGGGTTGTCTGTAACAAAAACATAATGTGAAAAAAAGCCACCAATCCTTAGTGTCTATGGTCAGGTTTCAGAAAGGATGAAAATCAAATGTGGGAGGAATCAAGATTGATTATATATGTCAAGGACATCAGTTCTGCTTGAACACTGATTAAGTGATTAATAAAGTACTGCCAGAATTACTAAATCTCCTTGCAGTAAAATGTTATTATACTTCCCTTCATAATTATAAGTTTAAGAGGAAAGAAAGGATTGATTTACTAGAAGTAACTTATAAGCTAACTTTTATGCTTTTGGTGGGGGCGGGGAGAATCCACGGAAGACAGCGGTTCTACTTTCTACTTCTGAGTGGGGACAGTGTGTGCACATGCATTCACTTTGCCCGCTTTCCAAGGAGGAGACAGAGAACATCACTGGAAGGAATGATGCCATTTGGAGGAGAATAATTTTGCCCACAAACCCGAACCATGGACTTTAGAGCTGGTGGGACCATAAAGGTTATTTCATTGAATCATTCTTTTACATCTCTTTAAATCTATTTTGTCTCCAAAGTTTAGTATCCACATGCTCAGTAAGGACTATATAGGTCTAGTTCTAGCTTTATTTACATACATTAATTTATAACCTATAAAGAAGAAAATAAACTGCTGCAGTTTGTTGCTAAACAATTTGAAGTAGGTGACTTAAAATTCCAAACAGATTTTTTTCAGTCCCTAATATGGTATATGTTAGGAACCCTGCAGAAAGAAGGATATGTATGTCATAGTGTTTGCCCTTAAGGAATTAATGTTAACCCTGGGAGTATATCATGAAATGTATAGAAAGAATTATAACTTAATGTTGAAGTATATTTTGATGTCAGAGGTATAAATAAGCACAATGAGGTAGAAGCCAGGGCTAGGAGGGATAATTTGGCTTATCAGAGAAATCTCTCTCTTTCTTTCAATCTCTCTCTCACATGCCACATGCACACACATTTTCATTCAACAGTCATTTATTAGGGACCTAACTTTTGTCACACACAGAGGTACACTGATGACCTAGCCAAGCAAGATGTCTGTTTTCATTCCAGAGAGAGAGAAAGAGAGAGTTCAGAATAGTGGAGGAGGTCTATAGGTGCACAGTTGGGGAGGTGGGCAAGGGGGCATTTTGGACAGAGCGAGTATCACCAAAGCTAAGAAGTGACAAAAATAATCAGCTCCAGGGTGATGAGAGCCCACCTATATAAAAGACTTTGGTGGTTATAGAATATAAAGTTAGAAAGAGATGGTTTGGGGTCATTTTATGAAGAAGTTGAATTTTTATTCAAAAATTCTGTTCTTCCGATGAGAGAGAATAAGAGAAAGTATGACTGAGGTCATGGTGTAGATGAATTGGCATGGTGAATCACTCAACAAAAGCCTTTATTGAGCACTTACTGTGTGCCCAGCAATGTTTTAGGTGCTAAGAATATAAGTGTGAGACAAACGTCCAAGTTCCTGGCCTGGAGGAGTTCTCCTTTAGATGGGATGAGACAGTCCACCATTGGAGCTGGAGCACAGTCTGGGGACTATTGCTACGATTCAGCAAGGGGACAGAAGGCCTCAATTCAGCTGGTTGTGGTGAGAAAGGAAAGCAGGGAATGGTGAGACTCCAATCACTGGAAAGAGAATTCAAAGGGGGAAAATGAGATAAGATTTAGTGGTATACGGAATACAAGGCTTCTGGAAAAGGTAGTTGCAATGACTTGTTCTCTAGTTTCAGCATTCATTTGGCTGGCAAATGCCTGCCAATTCCTATGATACCAAGAGGTTGGAGTCTAAAGGCTGGGGCTACTATTACAGTCTGATCCATCTGTTTGAAGGGTACTGATTGGAGGTACCTGTAGGACATTTCACTTTCAGCACCCCTTCGGATCACCCCCACCTGCCTTGGGTGCCTCCTTCTGCTTTAAACAGTTCTTCTCTTAGAAATGGATGGAGGTTTAAAGTGGTGAGTGAATAAGGTAAGGTTTGAAGCACTAAGACTTTGTTGAGGTTTCTGTACTTTACACAAAAAACACTTGAAACAAGCAATAAAAAACAATTCCTAAAGAAATGCTCTTTTTATGGTGGATTTTAGGCAAGCAAAGGGCTTTCTGATATTCAGTGAATGCCATTATGATGGTGGCCACCTAATCCAACGACACATAAAAAGTCAGCCTCTGCGCTCCTCCATGTTAAGGGAAGTGGAAGGAAAAGTTCACATACACAGTTCACACCAAGTGCAATGCTGAAGAAAGCTATTAGGAAGCCACAGCTTGCCAAATACAATCCTGTTTCAATCTCCCACCCCATTTCCCGGGATTTAAAGCTCTTCTCCTCTACCCACCCACACAGCTGGTGCTCAGACACTCTTTGCCCTGTAGCATCTCTTGAATCGGTTAGGTTCCTTTCTGTTCTGACAGTACAGTAGTCCCTCCCCCACCCTTAGCTTCCATTTTGCTTTCAGCTGTTTCAGTTTACCCGAGGTCAACCATGGTCATGCAGAGATCTTTCTTCTGATGTGTCACCAGAAGGTCACAGGTATCCTAATACTATGTTATAATACCTATGGCTTTCACCTCACTTCATCTCATCACATAGATATTTATTATCTCACATTAGCAAAAGAAAGTTGAGTATAGTACAATGAGGTATTTTGAAAGACCGCCCACATTCACATAATTTTTATTACAGTATACTGTAATTATTTTATTTCATTATTAGTTACTGTGGTTGATCTCTTACTGTCTCTAATTTATAAATTAAACTTTATCATAAATATGTATGTATAGGAAAAGCCACAGTATGTATTGGGGTTTGGTACCATCTGTGGTTTCAAGCATCCACTGGGGGTCTCGGAATGTATACCCTGTGAAAAAAGGGAGACTCCTGTATCTCAGTTGGGCATTGCAAGTTTCCAGAAGGTGCAACCAATCTGAAGGTGAGCAGCATCTCTCTTAAGATGTATTGACCTTTTCTAGCTACACAAATTTGGGTTTGTCCTATCCAGTGAACAGTGGATTCAGATCTGATTGTGTTACTTACTTAGATTACTCTGTAGCAGGAAAGGATGTTGTAAGCTGCTGAATTGAGTTCTGTTCATGGCTGAATGATGCAGAAAATCTGGATTCTTAATATGACTTTCCAAACCAATAAGCAAGGAATTTCTGATGCTTGCAGCATGTGCATTGTACGTGAAAGAACAGTCCCGCAGAACAAAATGGAAAGTGTGCCTGTCCCTCCTGGCCCTCTCTGCATGAATATTTGCATTTTACCTCAAATGCATCTGAGATTCAGTGTTTGTCTCTTAATCTGACAGCACCTAACAGAGTCTGTGGCTGCCTCTCAATTGCCTTCTATTAATCAACTAAAGGTAAATTACATTCTAAAATATCCCCTTATCCTTCCGCAGAACTTCCGTTTCTTCATCTGCCCTGGCACTGTCCTTGATTTTGAGCTTGCTTTATTTTCCTACAGCTTCTGAACCTGGATAATCATCACCTCCACAGGCCCATGGGATCCCTCTTGCTTAATCTTTTTATGTGTTCTCTCCCCTTTTCTCTCTAATCTTCCCAAATCGCCACTCCCAGTTCCACAGGGGCATACAATACTCTTTCTCACATGAGGGAAACATGAAACCCAGCTAATCAGCTCCACTGGCCCCAATTTTGTGGGGATTCAAATTGCCTGTTACCAACCCCTGTGTGAAGTAGGTTAACCCTTTTAGACTGTCCTTGCCACTCTCTGCTTACTCACATCCCCTCCCATCCCTTCCTCTCCCCCATCCTCATTTAGCAGTGCCTGACCCTTGCAGAAAATCTCATCTCTTCTGAAGGTCTTCACTTTATCTCTCTGTATCTTACCAGTGAATTCTTAAACTGAGTTGAAAACCTTCCTCTTCCTTTTAGCTTTTAGTCTGTCCCTCCATCATTTTGCCTTTAACTTGAAAGTACCTAGTAGACATTGTTGGTATAACAATCATTATTCATAGCAGCTCTGTTATCGTCTTATAGACTGTTGAAAATATGCCATCTCAGTCCCCAGGAAGCCTCGCTACAAAGAGCAAGTTACAGCAAGACACAGTAAGACAGAACATACTTAAACTTCCCTCACAAATGCATGCCTGTTGAAGCCCTGGGGATATGATTCAGAGACTGGGTCACCAAAACAAACAGAAACGGAAGACAACTCCACCAACAACTAAAACAACCCAGGAAAGGATGTGACATTATTGAATGCAAAAGTATTTACTCGAGCTCATCTACCTTAGTTACTTTAAGAATATACCCATTTGGGGCACCTGGGTGGCTCAGTGGGTTAAAGCCTCTGCCTCTCGGCTTGGGTCATGATCCCAGGGTCCTGGGATGGAGCCCCGAATCATGCTCTCTGCTCAGCAGGGAGCCTACTTCCTTCCCGCCCTCCCCCCCTCTCCCCCCGCCTCTCTGTCTACTTGTGATCTCTATCTGTCAAATAAATACATAAAATCTTAAAAAAAAAAAAAGAATATACCCACTTCAGAAAAATCTACATTTACTTAACTGAAAGATAGAAATTAACACTAACACAAACACAAAAACAACTTCCAATGGTAGATATAGTGTTAGACCCTGACTAGTTTGCTATAATAATTGTTTGCTGCAATAACAAAGTACCACGAACTGAATGACTTCATAGAAATTTATTGGCCCCCCGATTTGGAAACTAGAAGTAAATAATCAAGGTGTCAGCAGGACTGGCCCCATCTGAGCCTGTGAGAGAAGGCTCTGTTCCAGTCTCCTTCCTTGGCTTATAGATGGGTGTCTTCTCCCTGTGCCCCTTCATTTCATCTACTCTAGATGCTTATTTCCGTGTCCCAATTTCCCCTTCTTATAAGGACACCAGTCATATAAATAGTCTACCCTGATCACCTAATTTTAACTTAATTACCTCCATAAAGGCCCTATTTCTAAATAAGGTCTCATTCTGAAGTAATGGGGGTTAGGAATTCAGCCTATAAATTTTGAGTCCTCATGCTTCCAATTCAGGCTGGCTACCTTCTTTGCTGGCTACCCAAAGTAAGATAAAAATGTGGTGTCCTGCTTGGGGCAGGGAAGTCAAGTCAATCTCCACTTCCTGTGAGCCCACAAGGGATTGCAGCCTCTGTGCCAGGAAGTGCTGGACTCAAACTCAGTACCTGGATTGGGGATAGGTGACAGGCTCCCCACTCAGTCCTCACCAAATACGCCTGGTGCTGTCAGGCTAGTGGGGATAGCCAGGGCCTTGCTCCTCCCTGAGATGCCACTGGCCTTCCACTAGCAGACCCCAGTCCTCCTGTCTCCCAACCTGAACACAGCCTGTTGGCACAGTGGATGGAGGGTAGGAGTGGGGAGGCAGCAGCTTAGAACCCATCCAGGGGATCTGGCGGGGGGTGTGTCAGTGGATGTGACAAAAGTGGGACTGAGCTTGAGCTGAGGCTTCTAGCTTCTGGCTCATGTTCTGTTGTCCCATGAGCTTTCATGCCCAAAGCACAAATTCAGAGATTAAAATTATTAAGAATTACAAGACCCCAAACCACAGAACATTAAACACCAAGTGCAATGCCCTGCTGAGGACAGCACTCTGTGTGTCTTCATTGGCCACATGCCCACGAGCCCACCCTGTTCTTACCTGAACAAATCTACCACTACAGAAGAAGAACTTTGGCAAATGACAGAGCACTTCTTTTATGGCAGAACTGCTTGAAGCTGAACAGTAACTGCCTTGGTTTCTCCATCTGCACAACGGGTATAGTAATAGCACTGGCTTCATAGGATCACGAAAAGGATGACCTCAGTCACTATGATCACTCCATAAATTTTAATAAAAGAAAAGCAGATCTTAATGTTGAACACGGATAGTGCCAAATAAGACAAAAATGCTTTTAGTTGGACAACCACTTTGAATTTCCCCTTATATTTTCATAAGTGAAAAGGAAAATTCTCAAGAGCAGAATGCCAAAAGCCAGAAATAGTAAAACTTTTTACAAGCATATTTTTTATGCTAACAAGCTGCTTTTTTTTTTTTTTTGCATTTATTTTATTATCTGGGAGGCTGAATATATTTTTAGGTTAGCCATTTACTTTTTTTAAATCAAGGTTTCATTTAAATTCCAGTTAGTTAACATACAGTGTACTATTAGATTCAGATGTACAATTCAGTGATTCAACATTTCCATACATCACCCAGTGCTCATCACAAGCAGAGCGCTCCTTAATCCCCGTCACCTACTTCACCCACTTCCCACCTACCTCCCCCTGGTAACCATCAGTTTCTTCTCTACAGTTAAGAGTCTGTTTCTTTGTTTGTCTTGTTCTTCCCCCTCCCCCCGCCCTTTATTCATTCGTTTTGTTTCCTAAATTCCACATATGAATGAAATCATACGTTATTTGTCTTTCCCTGACTGACTTTTTTCACTTAGCGTGGTAGCATATTTCTTTGGAACCGTAGTATTCTGAGAATTTTATAAATTAAAAAATCATGTGGCCACACATGAAAGCAGAAACCTCTTATTTGTTTTGTTTAGCTCTTTATCACAGAACCAATTTACAGAAATTGTAATAATATTCCTCCCTTTTTCTTGAGTGGTTTTATTAAATTTTTTCCCCTGAATGACTTAATACAGTGTTTATAAGGCATTCTTTTGTTTCTTTTATGAACTGTATTTCCTTTAACTATGAATAATTAAAAATGTATAATTTATGTTCCTAGCTTTGTATTGGAACATCTCCTAAAAGGCTTTCAAGGATAATTTCTAAAAGAAAGTGGAGGCAAGGGTCTATGAATGTCTCAACTATATTACTTTGATAGATCATATGAGGATTCATCACACAGGGATGAGTTTAGAGGAGGCAAAACAAAGGAATCATTTCTTCAGAAAACCGGATATAAATAAGCAAATTCTTAGGTCAAGAAAAGGGAAATGAGGGGACATCTGAGCCCTCAGTTTGACTCCACTGTTCTGCATTGGCTTGGAACCTGCACTGTGTGGTATCAGTTACTCTACCAACCAACAATAGGAAGAGTTAGAAGCTTAATGAGAAAAAGTATAGCACCAGGAAAACTGGAAGTCTATGATGACTCTTAAAGGCTCGTGAGGAGAAGAGCCAGCCAGAGAAGCTGGAATGAGAAAAGTTTGAAGTGGAAGAGATTCTGAGAGGTGATGATGAAGTCAGGAGAAACAGAATCAGGTGATGGGAGTGATTGATGGCTGAGCAGGACAGCCAAACCAGTATCTGATCAGGCTTTTACTTAAATTCCACATCTCTAGATTAGGAGAATGGCTCATTGCCCAGGAGTGTAGGAATTGCCTACAATGTTTTTTAAAAAATCAATAGCTTTTCTGCTTTATGAAAATATTCACTCTTACATGTAGATATACTGGTTTGGAAAAGGAGGAACTGCAAAAAACAAGAGGCTGGCTTTCTGTTCCTCCTGTCACAGAATCAAATCATGTGCTCCCATCAAACAACAGGATACAGAATGAACTATTTAATGAGCTCACAAGGCTATGGTGGGGGGTGTCTTTTGCATTAGTGCTTGAGTGCCTGATTCAAATTCCCATTTTTCAAGTTCCTATTGGTGCAAGCTCTTTAACCTCTTTCACCCATAAAGAAGGGTATGTAGTAATAGTACCTACCTCATTGTGGTGAAGGTTTAGTGTGTTAATGTATGTGAAATAGCACATAGTAATCATTCTTCAAACGTTATGTACTATGAGGAACAGTCAAGGGAGCCATCGTTACTGTTGTATCAGAAATGGAAGCTAAGGGAAAATCTCAGGGTCACCACGTCTCCCCACTGCTGCCTCTAGATGGTGGCTCTCATCACCCTCTGTCAGAAACCTCTCCACCATGACACACAGTCTTCCCTTCCTCAACACTGGGGTGTCCCATCCTGACCTCTTCCTTACATTCGTTGTGACTTTGATGCCAGCAGGCTCCCCGTTCTCCTCTCTACCTCAAAGCCTTTAACTTCTGCATGGATGCCCTAACACTCTGGCCCACCATGGGTTATGGTTCATGAATGGGTCATGATCATCAATGTATCAATTATCAAAGGAAGTAGAATGGAACAGAGTAGATGAGTAGCAGCACATTGCATGAGGTAATGGTATTTTTAAAATGAAACTTTTGTTTCACACAAGTTATGTCTGTATTGCTGTGGATGCTGGGTTCCTCAACTTCCTCTGCTCCAAGGACCTTCTTCCACCTGTTGCCCCACTTCAGTGACCATGCCCACAACCATACCTTCTACCTGATCACTGCCAAGAAAGGATCCACCTCCAAAACTATTTCTATTTTCTATTATTTTCTAATATTTCTATATTTTCTATTTCTATTATTATTTCTATTGTATAACCACTGCCCCTTCTGTTCTGCCATTTCTCCCATGTCTCTCACTGTTTATTATTTTTAATTTTCTTCTTTTTTAACCCATATTTCTTGAGTCCAAACCTTCTGCTTCTCAGTATTCCTGCTATGACTGACTTAGCTCAGGGCATCAGTGTCTTTCTTCATGAGCAGTTAATTTAACCTCTCACATGGGCTCTTTGCTGCCTTCCATAACTACCCTCTTCAAGTCCCAAACCGACTTCAAGTCCCAAACTTAAAAGTGTGTTCTGGTTCCCTTTTGTCTGAACTCATGAGGTTCTTCTCAGCAATACTCAATTCATACCACATGAATTTACTTTCCTTAAGCAGATTTCCTCTAACCAAACTCTTCGTTTCCTCATCTCTTGCATGCATCCAAATATAGATCTGTCACAACTTCTTGTCCTGCCACAACCCTATTCTGGGGATCTACTCCATCACAGCCTCTGATGGAGCAGATCCATGTATGTATCTCACACCACAATCACAGCCTACCAGCCACGGGAAGGCCTCTAATTCAAGGGCAGAGTGCAGGGAGTGGCCAGCATGCTATGACAAATGTGGCCAGATTCCTCTCTTAGGAAATTAGGCAACTCCTCCAAAGAAGTTGTGGGAGCTACACATGAAAGATCCTGCAAGTTGAAGCAAAAGAAACCAGTCCACAGAAGGAGAACCAAATAGGGACCAGCAAGCAGTCCCAGTGGCCAGTTCTCAGTTCCCAGGAGGCGTGGCCGCACAGGAGAGCCTGTCCTTGGGTCCCCCTTCAGATCTTAGTGCCCTTATACCCAGTCTAGTGCTTGCCTGAGTGACCTTCCATGGGACCTCTTTCTTCCATCCAAAAGAGCTTAGACTAGAACTTTCAGACTACCCAATACGTGATTCTGTGCCTTTGCAAACATTCTGTGCTTTCTGGAGGAAAGTTGCCTGTGTGGCAACTACCTACTTATCTTTTGGGAAAATAAATGCCCTTTTGTAGTCCGCAGCCCCTCAGGCCAGTCCGTACTTAAGTCCCTACTTAAGAACTTTGCTCATTCCCTGTTATCGTAACATCTTCTGCACTGTTTTGTAATTTTTTGTGTTTCTGTATCTGTTTCTGGACTCTCAGCCTCTTGAGGACATATCCTGCTCATATTTTTATCTCCCTAATCTGGGAGTGAGTAGCAGATTCCATTGGTTATCCATACCGTCTACCCTGGAGGTCATTTACCTGAGAGAGTTCTCATATTTTCTGACTGATTCTCTGTGTCTTCTTGCCTGACAGTGCTCCATGCAGGCCAGAGACCAGAAGATTAGTGCCCCAGGAGGGACCCTGCATTAGGGAGGAATGGGAGTTGGTGGGTGAATACCTCTGTTTCCTGCCCTCAGTGGGTCCACTGTGTTCTCCACAGTCACTGAGAAGGGCTCCTGTGAAACTGAGCCCCTTCCCTGTCTCATTTCCTCACTCCTTCATTGTGTCTTCTACAATCATCTCCCACACAAACTACTTGCATCGAAATAAATACATGTCTCAGGGATTACTTGTGGGTGAATCCAATCCAAGAAGGGAGACAAGGCACACATTACTCAACAGATAGTGAATGAACAGCTGAAGGCTTCAGCTCCTCACCTCTCTTCCTGTTGGCACAGTATTTCAAGAGATGACTCTACCCCTTTACCCCAGTTCAGTCTTCTTCTAGACAGTCTCCATGGTCATGCACCTTTACCTTATCAGCTTATCAGCACCCCAACCTCCTTGGTCACTGGTCATTCAGAAAAGCCTACCTTGACTGTCTTGAAGGACTAAGACAGCCCCAGTCTCCCTCCAGTCCTGCTCCTGGGGAGATAAGTACTCCTGAGGAAAGTCTCCTGTTATTGGCTGGTTGAGGCCATTTCACATCATTTTCAGCTCTCAGTACAGCTTTAAAATTCTTTTATTGTCCCCAATCATTTCCTTTAGCAACTTCTACTGAGACTATGTCCACCTTTCCCCAGAGTGTCCACTCCCATCTTCATTCTCTCACTTGCCCTCCCAGTGTTGGCATCCTTAAGTGAGTGAAGTTACCAAGTTGCAGCATTTGCTAGAAGAGCTCAGTTTCCAGAATCACAGTGAGGCCTGTGTGATAGCCCACTAGAGGTGGGATACAAGCTGAAGACGTGCCAAGTACAGTGCTGTGCACAGGACAGTATATGATTGGTAAAGGACTGTCAACCTGTCAGAATGGTCTGGACGGGCCAGAGAAAGATGGTGCTGTGGGGATACTGAAATGAAAGGACAACACTTGAGGAAGTACTATTATTCCCCCCATTTTTATATATGAAGAAACTGAGGCACAGAGAGGTGAAGTAACTTGTCCAAGGTGACATTGCTGGTACATGGTAGAGACAGGATTTGGACCCATACAGTCTGGCTCAGAGACCATGAACTTGACTATTATATGACACACTATTATATGACACTATATGACACATATAGACTTTTGGACACAAAAATTATTGGTAAATGAAAAGTCAGCACAATAGCATCTATCAGCTGCCTCCCAAGACTGGGATGCTTATAATTCATATCAATTCAATCAATAATACAGATGAAACAACTCAGATGATGGCTGTCTCAGGTCCCTTCCAATGCTAAGATTTGTTTTTTCCATCTTGGTATAGACAGGAAAAACCCAATTTCTAGATTATACTAGAAACCCATCTAGATTATACTTAAAATTTTTACTGATGTGGGTGATCGAAGTCAGGGAGGGGAGCCTGTGCAAGAACTGGCACATTCAATGTCACACAGTCTCCAATGCCACACTTTCAGGGAATACCAGTAACACCATTTTCATACCTGACTAATCTCTCTGCCAACTATGTCAGATTTTCAGATTTGCAAACTGTCACTTGGAATGTACAGGAGGTAGCAGATGGTTTGTCCTTGACCACTAAGATGAAGGCACTGATTAGAAACTATCTCAGGCCAGGATTTGGGTCTGCTGCTACATATATTAAGGATTAGCTCATTAGTGCTAAGGTTAAGAGGTCTTTGATCTTTGGCCATTTTAGAGTGGGAATTACTCAACCTGCTAGGGAATACAGTCCAGAAAAGATCACCTCAAAATTGTAGGCAGAGTATGTTGAAAAGAAAAAAAAAAAAGAAAGAAAGAAAGAAAAAAGAAAGAACAATGAACTCAGGCATGGATCACACCTTGTTTTAGCTGTTCTTTCGAAACTCATTCCCAAAGGTGGAGGAGGACAGAGGCTGCCTGGAGACTCCTGCTGGTTTATTTACCCCTGCCTCCCTCCTCCTTTCGCAGAGAGGCTTCCAGTTTGGGACACTGGCCTCTCTGCCTTGGAGGCAACCATGCAGGTAGTTATTCTCGGCTGTGGGCCCCTGCAGGATACCCTCCCCTCATGACTACAGAGCTTTCATGAGTCTTCTGGGTACTGGGTGCTGAATAACTGTTTGGTGACTTGATCCAGGTGTGCATGTGGGCTGTGGGGGTGACTTTGCAGGAACTCTGGCTCACAGGCATGCCACAGATGGATGGCATGGAATGATCTCGTTTACTCCTCGGTGGGCCTCTGGATATCCCACACCCCACTTGTCTTATGAGAGAAAGTGAGAGGCAGAAGGTGATTGGCTTCAGTTTGCACAGTTCATGGCCTACAGAGGCTCCACGCCCCCATTTGGTCTGCAAAGTATTAACAGAAAAGATTAGGTGTTCTTTCCTGAAGGAGCAGAGGGATGGAAGCCTGGCTCAGGGCCACTGGGCAAGTAGCGGCACACATCCAGGTTTGCTTTAGGAGTGGACAAAATGGGACATCTTTTTTGCCATTATTTATCTGAGAAACGATCATTTTGAAATGTCATTTTGAAATGGTCCCGGGCCAGAGCTTAGTCAAGTTTTGCCTTCAAGCCCAGGCCCGGCCGGTTGCCGCGCTGCCCGCGGATGCCTGGAGGATGCGGGGCTGCAGGAGGGGGATGCGGGCCAGGAAGAGTGGGATGTAATGCCATTCCGGGTGCAGGACTGGCCCATCCGCCGGCCTTCTCGGGACTAACGAAACGCAGCCACCATATAAATACGGTCGCCTTAGCTGCTCACCCCTTCCTGCCCCCAGTTTGGCCCCTTCCTTCTCTGCCGTAACCACCCCCGTCCCCGCTGTGCGGGTCTGATCTCTTTGGCCCAGGGGACACTCACCCTGCCATGGGACCGACTCGCGGGTAAGCGCGGTCACCGCGCCCTCGGCGAAGCTCCGTGGCGCCCCCAGCAGAAGCAGCAGAGGTAGCGACCGCAGCAACAGCATCGCTAACCACTGGGCACGCCGGGCGCCCAGGGTGATGGTCGCAGGGAGCCAACGCCAAAGCCCGAGCGCGGGGCCGCGGCACTGGAGGCGGGACCGCAGCCCGCTCGGCGATCCACGCCTCCCGGGAACTCGCCACCCCAGCCTCCTGGAGGCCCACTCTGTCGTCCCTGTCGCCACAGTGTGCGGACACTCGGGGCTCTGGGCTGGAGACCGTTAAGTTGCGGAGTTTTTTCCCCGCCCTACTCACTCCAGCTTGGAGAAGGAGGAGGAAGAGGCGGTGGACCATCAGCCCGTCCCAGAAACTCCTGCCTTTGGGGTGGGGAGAGAGGAGGGGTGAGAGGAGTTGCCCGTTGCAAGCTCCTCCCGCTTCCTGTCCCCTCTCTCCTTCCTGGGGGAGGCCGAGAAGAGTTGGGGGTGAGCAAGTTGAGAATCTCTGGGACAGAAGTCTGACATCCGGGTTCGCAAACCACCCGGATTCTGGTAAACACTGCAGGGTTGGCCCAAAGCAGTTTAGAGCAAACCAAGCTACTCTCTGAACCCAGGCGCTTTGGGAGTACTCTGGACCTCCCCTCCTCTGGAATGTGGACCATGGAGATTCGTGGGGTGCACCAGAATCCTCCCTCAAAGTACCGGAACGTTCTTCCATTAGTTGAGCTCCTTTTCTTTTTTAAATGCCGTCTCCCCACTTTCCATCTCCTGGGATCCCCCTAACCCAGCAAAATAGCTGGGTTAACCTACATTACAGCTGTTATCCCACTTAATAACTGAGAAAAGCGTTGGGTAAAGGCAAAATCATTTGCTTTAGGTCTAGTAAAACTTACTCCCTAAACAAGTTAAGTAGGAAAAGACTAGAATGTAGTTCTTCTAACTGTAGTCTTTCCCCCCGCTTTTTATTTTATTTTATACGTTTTCAGTGTTCCAGCATTCATTGTTTATGCACCACACCCAGCGTTCCATGTAATATGTGCCCTCCATAATACCCATCACCAGGCTCACCCCCCCACTCCCCTCCAAAACCCTCAGTTTGTTTCTCAGAGTCCACAGTCTTTCATGGTTTGTCTCCCCTCCAATTTCCCCCAAATTACCAGCAGAACACTAGAAACATTTAATATTCATGAGAACAAGCTAACATAAGACCTTTCCTAAATAGTCATTAAGACATGAGAGGGGGGAGGGGAGCTTAAAAAAGAAGAAGAAGAAGAAGAAGAAGAAGAAGAAGAAGAAGAAGAAGAAAAAGAAGGGATCTTGAAGGACCTTTCTCGGATGCTTATTGGCTAAGATCAAACCAACATTTCTGAGTTAACAGTGTCTACCCTAGACTGAATTGCATCCTTCTCCCCCAGTTCACATGTTGAAGCCCCAAACCTCTAAATTTCATGATTGTATTCAGAGATAGGGCTTTGAAGAGTTAATTACATTTAATGGAGTCTTAAAGGTAGGGTCCTAGATAGGATCAGTGGCCACATGAGGACACAGCACGAAGGTGACAGACCATATGAGGGCCAAGAAGAGAACCCTCATCAGAAACTTGAAACTTTGCACCTTGATCTTGGACTTTATGGCCTCCAGAACTGTGAGAAATAAATTTCTCTTGTTTAAACCACCCAAGGTATGGTATATTCTCATGGCAGCTCAACCAGATGAATGCACTATTTTAGCCTGGTTCCCCAGAAAGCATAACCTAGGATGAGATCCCTGGCAGGAAATGGGATTGAAGACCAGAGTGAAATAGGGAAGAAGGGAAAGCCACTGCCTTGGCCACTGCAGTAGCAACATGTGGTCAGTCCTTCAGGAGCCTCCGAAGGCCTCAGAACTGTCTGTCCTGAGGAAAAGAGGAAAGCATTTACCTATAGGCTTACCATTCCTGCTGGGCAAGCTGATTCTAGGCTTATTAACTCCTCTGCACATTTCTTTGGCAATGATGAGTTTTAAGCATGGTCCTATGCCTTGGCATCTCAGAGCCCCAGGGGAAGACAGCAACGGGAAGTATGGCATGACTAGAGGTGAGGTGCTGTCAGATTGCCCCAGAAGGAAGCTGGGGCAGCCTGTGCAGGGCTGGCTGCTACAGAGGCAGCTGGAATAAGAGGTGAGGCTGAGAGAATGTGAGACTTTCCAGTGTGGGTACTGAGTCAATAGCATATCATTAGACATAGAAGTTAGCATCTCTGCCTGAAAACATGCAGAAAAGGGATGCCTTTAGCATACTGACTGTAGAGACTTTAATTATGAAATATTTCTCCTGTGGCCTCAGAAGTACATTGTGTGCTGTGGGAATATATTCAAAGTAGGTGATTCAGGTCTGAGTGGGCTGGCATCTGCTACAGCTGTCAAGTGCAATCCACATGCATAACCAGGTAGCAAAGCGTAATAGTGTTGCCAATCTTTGGTGAAGGACAGTGCAGGGTGAGTAAAAAGGGAGAGAGGTCAGGAGGAGCTAGAGTGATTGTACAGGGTTAGATGTATTCAGAAAGGTGAGAGGAAGAGCCTGTGTTGGGACGGGAAGAAGCTGTGAAAAAAAAATACAGCAGTTTTAGTGAGAAATGCTTGTATAAGCAACTGTGAGTAGATGGGCCTGGCTGGGGCAAAGGGCAGCTATTGGGGTATCCTGGCCAAAGAAGTTAGTCACTGGGACACTGGGTTACCCACTGGCTGTGGGATCCAGGTGAGACGTCACCTGCCCTGGGCTTCAGTTGTACCCTCTGTATAATGAAAAAAGGAGAAAGCCTTCCTTGACCCAAAGAGAGAATATTCCAAAGTAGCAGAGCTATGATATGAGCAGGAATAAAAGGGGAAACAAACCATATTTCATCTAAGAGCAATTAGTGTAATGAAGAATGGTGATGACAGCTTCCTGGCCTCCCGACACCACATTTCCTATTCAACAATTAGAAGACTCAGAAAAGAGCTAGTTTTTCATCTCTTCCTGAAGTATTGTGGCTTTGAGGTGAACATCCGTGGCAAAGAGCTCTTTTAGCCTTGGAGAAAATTATTTTCCCCCACACCTCAGTCTTGTGTGTGTGTGTGTGTGTGTGTGTGTGTGTGTGTTACATTTACGATACAGGATACATAATGGTTAAAAGAGGGATTCTGTCACCTACCAGCAGGTTACTTAGCCTCCTTTGGCCTCAGTTTCCTTCTGTGTAAAATGCATATGGTAACATTTGCTTTTGCTTTATAGTGTTGCAGTATTAAATAAGTATGTGCAGTGCTTAGCACAGAGTCTGGCATTCTGAAAGGGTTCATTTGTGGGAAGGTGGGTCCTGTTGTATTGTTGTCTTCTGACCCCAGCCAGGAGTGGGGTGGCTAGAGCTTTGTGCCTTCAGGCCTTTGCATATCTCTCCATTGCTCAAAGTATCACTTTGAATTAGACTTAGTTATTTGATTATATCTCTCACTTGAATGTGAGTTCCTTGGGGGACTGACTATATTTTCCTTCTCTGTGACTGCAGGGCAGCACAATTCCTGGTCCTTAGTGAGTTGTCAAAAAGTTTCTGCTGAATGAATGAGTGAATGAAGGGAGGTGGGAATGAGGTTCAAAGGAATATAGTGTTTGGAGTCATTTGAAACTCAAAAAAAAAATTAGAACCTGAATTATGTTGAATGAAAACAGTGGAGAAAATTCAGGGATTTAAAATTCACTTGAGGTATAGGTTATGGTGAGGGTCAAAATTAACCAATATTTTTTGAGCAGGAAATCAGGGAATCGGGGTCTCAGCAAGAAATGGGGAGGCTCGGATTTATAGGGAAGATCTAATGAAAGAACTATGAAGTGTGGGCAGTGTGAAAGGGACCAAAACAGGATGGTGAAGACCTAGTTTCTAGCAAGTTCTGGAAGTTGTTATTGCTACACCTGGGATTAAAAGAACAAGGGCAGGGAGCATTCACAGGATCCTTGTGAGAGCTATACCTGTGAGACAGGGAACACCCAATGGCACAGGACAGCAACTACTACCAAGCTCAGGTTTGTCAGAGAGGACGCTCAGAGACTAGTCTGCTCTATCTTCTCCCCTACACTCTGTTCTTTTCCCATCAGATAAACCCAGCCAGAAGTCAGTGGACAAGGGGCCAACAGAGGTCAGCTTCGCAGAGCACAGAGCAAGGTAGAGAACTATGGACAGTGATTCTGGAGAGTTGAGAAAAATTATCCAATGCAAGCACCTTCTATCAATCTTTGTCCTCGTATGGAGGCTACAACAAAGAATAGGGCATAATGAGTCCTTGCCCATGATCACAAACCTTAGATTCTAGGAGAAAAAACAAATTGGTAGCCAAACAATTATAATAGGATACAATGCATATCATGATATAAGGATGTACCTGAAACTTGACAAGTACTTAGAAGGGCCACTCATCAAGGCTTAAAGCTCTGAGAAGGTTTCTAAGAAAGAGAGGCATCTGAACTGCCTCCTCGAATACTTAGCTGACCTCAAAAGGTACAGTTGAGAAAATGAAAATGAAAACCACCAACTAGGACAAAATATTTGCAAATCATATAAAGAAATTGTATCTAGACCATGTAAAGAATCTTCAAACTCAATAATAAGAAAATAATCCAAGTAACAAATAGGCAAAAGATTAGAACAGACACTTCACCCAAGAAGATATTCAGATGGGAAATAAATGTATGAAATTATTTTCAAGACCATTAGGCATTAAGGAAATGCAAATTATACCACAAATGTATACTACTACACACCTCCTGAGTGGTTAAAATTGAAAAGGCTGACTATACTAAGTGTCAGCAAGGTTGAGGAGAAATTGGAACTCTTACACACTGCTGATAGGAGTGTACAATGGTGTGATCACTTTGGAAAACACTCTGTCAGTCTTGAAAAGTTAAAAAAAATGTAAGTACTTAGTTTCCTAGAGCTGCTGTAATAAGTAAAACTGGGTGGCTTAAAACAACAGAATTAGGGGCGCCTGGGTGGCTCAGTGGTTAAAGCCTCTGCCTTCGGCTCAGGTCATGATCCCAGGGTCCTGGGATCGAGCCTCACGTCGGGCTCTCTGCTCAGCAGGGAGCCTGCCTCCTCCTCCTCTCTCTCTCTGCCTGCCTCTCTGCCTACTTGTGATCTGTCTGTCAAATAAATAAAAAAAAATCTTAAAAAAAAAACAAAAAAAAACAAAAAAAAAACAACAGAATTATTCTCTCACATTTTTAAATTTTTTAAATTGTTATTTTTTAAAGATTTATTTAGTTGAGAGACAGAGAGAGAGAGAGGTGGAGGAGAGACAGAGGGAGAGGAAGAGAGAGTATCTCCAGCAGACTCCCAGCTGAATCCTGAGATCAGGACAGGAGCTGGAATCAAGAGTTGGGCACTCAACCGACTGAGCTACGCACGCACCCCTCTTTCAGAGTTTTTTAGACTGGAAGTCCAAAATCAAGGTGTTGGCAAGATTGGTTGTTTCTTGAGGCTCTGAAGGAGAATATCTTCCATCCTTCTTTCTGGTGGCTGCTGGTAATCCTTGTCTTACCTGGCTTGTAGCTGCATCACTGAAAAATCTACCTCCATTATCCCATTGCCTCCTTCCCTGTATATCTCTCTGTGTCTTCATAGGGACTTCTGATAAGGACATCAGTCATTAAAATTCTGGAAAATGTAAAACCAATCCATGGTGACCAAAAGCAGAATAGCAGTTGCCTAGAAATGGGAATGGAAATGTGAGAGAATTAGCTGACTATGTTCTAGACAGAAGGAATAGAGGTGAGAGTTGACATAAAGTACCTGAGAAAATTTTGTAGCAGAGATTGGGTATTGAGATGGGAGGTTCTGGAAATACTGAAGCTAAATAGGAAAGCTGGGGCTAGGTCCAAAATCATGTTGAAAACATTCATGCTAAAGCCAGTAGGAAACCATTATGGGGTTTCACTATAACCAGATTTATGTGTTACATTTTAGAGAGAATATACCTGCTGTAGAATGGAGAATGGATTAGACATGAGTGTTTTATGAGGCTGAGGAGACTGCTGCAGGAGTCTGGACAAAGAGATGGCTCATGATTGGACTAGAAAGGAGACGCAGCAGACTGGGAGAAGTGAACACATGTTGCAAGATGTTTAAGAGGAAGAATCAACAAGATCAGGTATATTAGATAGAGAGAGGAATTGACAAGAATGGATCTCTTTTGTGGCATGGCCAATCTGGTGGCCTCACCCACTGAAAAACAATTTTGGGGAAGGAGTAGGATTTCAGTATGTGGTATGTGGAGAGACTTATGGGACATCCAGGTGGAAATATCCATGGGACAGTTTCATATATGTGTTTTAAAATCAGGAACAGAATGGGAACATAAATTTGGAGGTTATCTGTTATTGATAATTAAAGCCATGGGAATAGATGTGACTGTTGTAGATTGAGAGAGAAGAGAAGATGCCTGAAAAGAATCAGAGGGAACAAGAACATTTAAAGGACAGCTACAGAAGCAGACTGATAAGGGCTTAGGTGTCTAGAAGCTGGGGAGGAGTGTTTCAAGGAGAGAGCCATCAACAGTTTCATATACTCTGGAGAGGTCAAAGGATTCAGGACAGAAATGTGCACTGGATTTAGGGACAGGGAGTTAAGTTAGGACCTTAAGGAGAGTGCTTCTAGTGATTGATGCCACAAGATGCCTTAGTGGTTGGGAGTGGCTTGGAGCAGAGCCACCCAGTGTAAATAGTTCTTTCTTTCTTTCTTTTTAAAATGTTAATTAATTAATTTAAAATTTTTTATTTATTTTTAAAATTAACATATAATGTGTTATTTGCCCCAGGGGTATGGGTCTGTGAATCATCAGGCTTACACATTTCATAGCACTCACCATAGCACATACCCTCCCCCATCCCTACCCACCCCCCAAAACCCTCATTTTGTTTCGTGAGATTAAGAGTCTCTTATGGTTTGTCTCCCTCCCGATCCCATCTTTGTAAACAGTTTTTTCAAGCAGTTCATGGTTATTAGGAGAAGGAGAAATAGCTGTATGGGCTGTGGGTACATGCTTGGGGATGAGAACATATGCAGTTGTTATTATTACCATTTTGTTAGTTTTTAGGTCAGAGACTTGAGCATGTCTGAATGCTGATGGGAAGGATCCAATAGAGAGAGAGAAGTCAAAGGTATTTACTGCTGGAAATGTCAGAGTGAGGTCCCTGAGCAGGCAGAAGTTTCTGGAGCAAAAAGTAAAAGGATTCACTTTAGAAGGGAAAGCAATGCCTCCCTTTACAGCAGGAATGAAGGAAATAATGGTTGTAGACCCAGGTTAAGTCTGAACACTGAGGGTAGAGAGTCCTCTCAAACTAGGTTCTAGTTTCTCTGTGAAGTATCAGGGAAATTCATATACTGGGAATGAGGACTGGAGTCAAAGAAAGGAGGTGAGGCTAGTTCTGATGCCCACAGAGAGAGCTGCTGCGGCTATGTAGTGGGAAATCTGAGCATTACCAGGGACACAGATGTGGTCAAGGACCATGAATTTATACTGGATCATGTATTTATTAATAATGCTCAAGGTACATGCAGGGAGAAGGGGCCCACTGGGCTTCATCTTAAATGGTGTTACCCAATCGAGATGTTACGTACAAGGGAGTTGAAGATACTGACAGGAGAAAGGTTGATGATGGTGGTGGGGTCACACAGGACTCGGTGTCAGATCACAGAGGGGCAAGTGGAAGTATGGAGTGGGGAATCTGGGGTCAGACTCTTAGTTTCAGATTCTGGTTTTGTCACTCACTACTTGTGTGATGGGTCACTTGCATGACCTCTACGTGCCTTAGTTGCCTCGTCTGCACAATTAGCATAAAACTAGTCATTAGCTTCTTCAGAGATTACATGAGTTAAAACTGAAAAAGAACAATGACCAACACATAGTAAATACTCAGCAAAGTGGTTTTTATCATTAATTATTGTTACTTAAAACAAATAAAAAATATTTTTGGGCAAAAAAGAATGAGTATTAATTTGGTTTCTTGCTGGATTGAGAGAAAAGCCATACCCTCATCCTTTTTTCTTCTTAGTAGCTGTCTTTTATGGGGTGTTTGTTGGGTGCCAGGCTTTGCTCGTGGTGTAGTAGTTAAAAGGTCACCCTGCCTGTGTGGGAATCTGCTCTGTGACTATGCCAAGTCATTGCACCTCACCCAGCCTCTGTTTCCTTTCTGTCAAATGGAACAATATGAGTATCCACTCCATTCATAGGCTGTGGGAACGTGCTTGGGGATGAGAGCAAATGCGGTTGTTATTGTTATCATTATGTTAGATTTTAGGTGCCAGGCACAACTGAGCCTCCAGAAATGGAGCCACAGGCATTTTCCATAACATATGGAAAACACTCATAATCTGGCAAATAGTGAATCCTCATGAAATGTAATTACAATTGTTAGATAATACCCACAACACTTACATCATGGGGTAGATGTTACTGTCGTCATTATATACGGATGAGCACCTGAGGGAGTTCAAGTGACTTACTGCAAAACCCTACCTTGAGCTGCCTGTTAACCTCATGTGATAAGCTATCTCATTAAGAGGAAACTGTACTGTGGATAAAAAGGAATGTTGATTTGTCGAAGACAGAAGTTTTCTAACCCATTTCATCTATTTTTAGCAGCCTTCCCCCAGCCATTTATTAACATCTTCTGGATGTGTTAGAAATATCACTGTATGTTGTGATTTAGCAACACCATGGTATTTTAATAACACATGCAGGGGCTGGAGTACTAAGGGGAGAAAACAAGGGAAAACCCATTGGGCTAAGGGCCAGTTTCAGAGTGAGTTAATGAACTAGTTTTTCACCTTAATCCAGGCAGCAATTTATATCAATTTAATTCAATTAACGGCTTTCCCAGTGTGTGGTCTTTAGCCAGAAAGAAAGTTCCAGTCACGTGAATGTTTCAGCTGAGTCTCTGTCTCCATTGGGTGTGTACAGGATGTCTGAAATCTGCCCTGTCAGTGCAGAGCCTAGTTTCTGCATGCTCATGCTTCCTTCTGCCTTCTTCTGCCTGTAACCTTGGAAAGGATGTGCAGAGGAAGCAGGCAAAAGGGCACACATCCGTAAACAAAGGAGGAGAACCCTCCAGAGGGAAAGTTCACCGAAGAGCTTTCTCAAAGCCTTGTATCTCTGTTTGTCTACCAAAGACAACCTTTGGGCTCTACCTTTCCTAGAACTTGAATGGAAAGGCTGGGGAGTGATCTATATTTATTTAACATCTATTAATCATTTTCTGGTAATTTAGATATTCTATTCCATTTAATGTTCTGAAATGTATATAAAATAGTTTTTGTAATCACCAACATTCCTTTTAAATAAAAACAATAACAAAATAGAAGGTTGCTGCACCTTTTAATTTCATCTAAGGATTCCCCAGAAAAATCTAGACAGAATCTGTGAGCATGTTCTCCTCTTGAAGGAGTATGTAAGGGTCTGAGAAGGAGGCAGATAGAGAGCAGGGTAGAACTGATGGGTTGAAAAATCCTTCTTCTATTATTTCTTAGCTGTGTTACTTTGGTCAAATTACATAATCTTGCTGAGTTTCGTCTCTATACGTGGGACAATAAAAACCTACCTTACAGGATTATTGTAAGATGAGAAATAATGTGAGCCAAAGGCCAGCACAACTGGGCCTGCAGAAATATAGCCACAGGCATTCTGAGGTAGGGAAAATGATCCTAATGAATCAGGGACAAAGAAGTTTCTGGTATGTTCATGGTAATCTTATCATGTACACTCACAGGGTTAGAGATTGTTAAGATTAATTAATTAATTAATTAATTATTTGAAAGAGAATGGGAGAGTCGGGGTGAGGAGGGGCAAAGGGAGAGGGAGATCTTAAGCAGTCTCTGTGCTGATACCAGGCTCAATCTCACAACCCTGAGATCATGACCTGAGCTGGAATCAAGTCAGATGCTTAACCAACTGAGCCACCCAGAGGCCCTGCCATTAAGTTTTATTTCTAAGCCAATTTAAAATGCTAAACCTCAGAATAGAAAAGGAGGATTAGAGAGGAGATAGTCATGGGGCTATGAAAAGAAACTTGTAGATAGAGGGCTTCCTCGACCTTTCTTAGGTTTAACTGGTTTAAATATTAGACTTCAGTGCAGCTTTCTGAGAAGGAACTCTGTAAAGTTCAGTGAACAGAATGGTAGGAAATTGGCAAACCTGTTTGATATTGCTAGTTCTCCTGGGAGTCATCCAAGCCATGCTACTTGGCTTTTCCATAGCTTACCTATTTTTCTGGGTTGAAACAGGAATCACAGTATTGTTAAATGTATGGATTTCTATAAAGGGGGAAGGAATAGGTGGCTAAATGACAAGGAACCCATGAATATAGCTTAATTTTTTTCTGCATTATGATTATAAATCAATATATAGTTTTTTTTCCCAGCATAATGGATTTATTGGCATTTTGTTACTAGAAAAAAGCAATTTATTAATATAAGGTCCTGGGATCAAGCCCCACATTGGGACAGGGAGCCCAATGTGGGGCTTGATCGCGGGACCCTAGGATAATGACCTGAGATGAAGTACGCTTAACCACCTAGCCATGAAGGTGCCTCCTTCCATATCTTCTTATGGGTTGAATTGTATTCTCTCCCAAAGATCTTGAAAGGCTAACCCTCAGTACTTGTTAATGTGACCTTATTTGAAAATAAGGTGTTTGCAGACAATCAAGTTAAGATGAGGACAATATGACTGGTGTCTTTATGAAAAGTGGACATTAGGGTACAGAGAAAGAACATGCACACAGGGAAAACATTATATGAAGAAGAAAGCAGAGACTGAGGTGATGCATCTACAAGCCAAAGAATGCCAAAGATTGGGGTGCCCAGGTGGCTCAGTAGGTTAAGCATCTACCTTCAGTGTGGGTCTTGATCCCAGGATTCTGGGATGGAGCCCTGCATCCCTCCTCAGCAGGGAGTCTGTTCTCCCGTGTGTCTGACTGCTGCTCCCCCTGTTTGTGCTCTCTCTCTGTCAAATAAATAAGCAAAAGCTTTAAAAAAATGGCAAAGATTGCCAGCAAACCACCACAACCCAGGAGAGAGGCATGGAACAGTTTCTCCCTTATAACCTCAGAAGGAGCCAACCAACTCTTCCAACACTGATTTTGGACTTCTAGCCTTCACAACTGTGAGACATTAAATTACTGTTGTGTAAGCCACCTAATTTGTGATACTTTTTTCTAGGAACCCTAGGAAACTAATGTCCTGGCCAACACTTGGTATGGCAGTCTTTTAATCTTTAGCCATTCTAGTAGAGTATAGTAGTATTTCATTGTAGTTTAAATTTGCATTTCTCACACAGCATGGCGGCTATAGTTAACAAATGTATGTATTATATATTTGAAATTTGCTAAGAGTAGATCTTAAATGTTTTTGTCAAAGGAAAAAAATGAAAAGAAAAAATCTAATAGTGAGGTGATGGTTATGTTAATTAATTTGATTATGCTAGTCATTTCACAATGTATATGTATATCAAAACATCATGTGCACTTTAAATACATATAATTTTGTCAATTATACTTCAATAAAAAAGAAAAAGAAATAAATTTACTTTTCTCTAATGACTAAAGATGTTGAAAATCTTTTCATGTGCTTATTTTTAACATCCATATATCTTTTTTGGTGAAGTATCTGTTTAAATCTTATGTCCATTTAAAAAAATTGATGTTTTATTATAACTGAGTTTTGTGAGTTCTTTATATATTCTGGATACAAATTTCTTATCAGATCTAATTTGCAAATTTACTTTTCGAGTCTGTAGCTTATTTTTTCCTTCTCTTAACATTGTCTTTTGAAGAGCAGAAGTTTTGGATTTTGGTAAAGTACACTTTATCAATTTGCTCTTTTTATGGATCATGCTTTTGAAATCTAGAAATCTTTGCCTAACCTAAGGTCACAGTGATATTCTAGGTTTTCTTCTAAATGCTTCATATTTTAAGATTTTACTTTTAGGTCTGTGGTTCATTTTGAATTAACATTTGTTTATACTGTGAGGTTTATTTTTTTATGCATGAATATTCAATCTTTCCAGTACATTTTTGAACAGACTATCCTTTCTCTACTAAATTGCCTTTTCACCTTAATAAAAAATGAGTTATCTGTATAGGTCTATTTCTAGACTTTTTTGTTCCATGTGTTAATTATTTATTTATATTTGTACTAGTACCTCCATATTGCTTTAATTATGGTAGTGTTATAAGTATTGAAATTAAGTATTATTAGCCTTCCAATTTTGTTCTTCATTTTCAAAGTTATTTTGGCTATTCTAGGTCTTTTGCATTCTCATTTGAATTCTGAAAATAGTTTGTTAACCTCTACAAAAATCCTGCTAGGATTTAAATTGAGATTGCATTCTATATGTAGATCAGTTTGGGGAGAATGGACATTGTAACAATGTTGAGTCTTCTGATCTATGAATAAGAAATACTTATTCATTTATTTAGATCTTTAATTTTTCTCAGCAATGTTTTATAGTTTATAATGTATAGTTCTTTTACATCTTTCATTGCATTTATCCCTAAGTGTTTCATATTTTTTATGCTATTGTTTTTTTAAAAATGTTTATTTATTCATTGGAGAGAGAGCACAAGCAGAGAGGAGAGGGAGAAGCAGACTCCCCACTGAGCAGGGAGTCCAATGTGGGACTCGATCCCAGTACCCTGAGATCATGACCGGAGCTGAAGGCAGACACTTAACCATCTGAGCCACCCAGGCACCCCGATGCTATTGTAAATAGCATTTAATTATTTTTCAATCTGTAATTTTTTGCCAGATATAGAAATACATTTCATTTTTTAATATATTGATCTTGTATCCTGCAACTTTACTAAACCCACTTACTAGTTCTACTAGCTATTCATAGGTTCCATAAATATTTCTGCATAGACAATGGTGTTGTTTATGAATAAAGACAGTTTTACTTCTTCCTTTTTAATCTGAATGCTTTTTATTTTATTTCTTGGCTGATTGCACTAGCTAGAACCTCCAGTACTAGAAGTATATGTTGAATAGAAATGGTATGAGTGAAAAACATTCAGTCTTATGCCATTAAGTATGATCTTAACTATAGGGTTTTCATAGATGTCTCTTATCAGCTTAAAGAGGTTCTCTTCTATTTTTAATTTGATGAGAGGTTTTATCAAAAATAGTTGTTGCATTTGGTCAAACACTTTTTCTGCATTTATGAGATGGTCATGATTTTCTTTGTAGTTTGTTTATATGGTGAATTATTTCACTGATTTTTGTATGTTAGATGAACTCTGCATTACTGGAATATAAACCCCATTTAGCTATGATATATTTTCCTTTTATGCATTGGATTTGATTTGCTAATATTTTGTTTAAAAACTTTTCCATCTATGTTCATGAGGAATATTGGTCTTTAGTTTTCTTGTAGTGTCTTTTGTTTTGATATTAGCTTAATGCTGGCCTCAAAGAATAATTTTTTCATTAAGCATTTGATAGAATTTATCTCTGGAGCCATCTGGGCTTGGGTTTCTCTTTGTGGGAA
This sequence comes from Enhydra lutris kenyoni, assembly GCF_002288905.1. Lineage (NCBI taxonomy): Eukaryota > Metazoa > Chordata > Mammalia > Carnivora > Mustelidae > Enhydra > Enhydra lutris. Next base: position 57,617,054 of record NW_019154085.1, read on the forward strand.
GGTTTTTTGTTTTGTTTTGTTTTTAAGGGGGCAGTGGCAGAGGGAAAGGGGAAGAGAAAATCTCAGGCAGTCTCCAGGCCCAGTGTGGAGCCTGAAGTCAGGCTCGATCTCATGACCCTGAGATCATCACCTGACCTGAAATCAAGAGTCAGATGCTCAACCAACTGAGCCACCCAGGCACTCCTCATTGTAGAAAGGTTTTTAATTATGCTTTCAATTTCTATAGCAGATATAGGGAAATTCAGATGATCTCTTTTTTTAACCATTTTTTTTTTGGTCTTTAAATTTTTTGAAAATTTTTGAAATTTTGAAAATTTTTTTTGTCTTTTCATTTTTTTTGTTCATTTCATACAGGTTTTCAAATTTATAGGCATAAAGTTATTCATAATGTTTCCTTATTTATCCATTTACTATCTGTAGACTCTACAGAAATATCACGTGTCATTCCTGATATTGAGAACTTGTTTTTTTCTGTTTTTCTTTTCCCAGTCAATCTTGTTAAAGGTTTGCCAGTTTTATTTATCTTAAGGAAACTTTGAGTGTCATTGATTTTCTCTTTTGTTTTTTTGTATTCTATATCATTGATTTCCACTTTATTATTTCTTTTCTTCTGCTCAGTTAGTTTTTTTTTTTTTTTTGTCTTGTTTTTTGTCTTCTTTTTCTGGTTAAAGTAGAAGCTGAGGTCATTGGTTTGTGATTTTTCTTATTTTCTAACATAGGCATTATTGCTACAAATTTACCCCTATGTACTGCTTTAGTGGCATCCCACATATTCTGATATATTATGCTTTTGTTCAGGTTAACATACTTTCTAACTTTCATTTTGAGTTCTTCTTTGACCCATGGGTTACTTAGAAGTTACTTATTTTGTTCCCAAATATTTGGGGATTGACCAGATATCTTTTTACTATTGATTTCTAATAAAATTCCATTATAGTCAAAGAACATACTTGGTGTGATTTGAGGTTTTCTAAATGTATTGAGATTTGTTTATGGCCTAGAGTATGGTCTATTTTGCTAAATATTTCATGTATATTTAAAAATAATAATAATAGCTTCTGCTGCTGTTGGGTAGAATGTTCTACAACTGTCAGATAAGCTAGGACTATGTAGGACTCACCTTGTTTGTCCTCTGTGTCTCGGGTATCCTTTAATGCCTGATGTCCAGTGTCTTGAAAACCATTCTTTTATATATTTTGTTTGTTTGCTTTTGTTGGGGGAGTAAATCTGTTTCCTGTTACTCCACTTTTTGGAAGCAGAAATCTCATCCATTTTTTAGGGATTTTTTTTTTTTAATCACATCTGCATTTGACACCCAAACTCACTTTTATGAGGAAAAGGAGGAAGTAAGAAATAAAGACTAGTATAAGGAACTCTAGAAATCTGTACCATAACATTTTTTTCAATGCCTTATGACTCTGCTTGTTTTTTCCCAAGGAGTATTTGTGCTGTGTGTGCGTGTGTGTGTGTGTGTGTGTGTGTGTGTGTGTGTGTGAGTGTGTGTGTGTGTGTGTGAATGCATTTTGTATTTATCTAGAGCATATTCCAGAACCAATGAGTAAGTGTAAAAAAACAAATCAAATCTGAGCATCCAAACTAAAATGTAAAATCTTAGAAACATGTTACTGAAGTCTCTAGGCTAAAATGGCTGTGTTTTAGTTGAGGAGAACACTTCAGACCCACCTTCTTATGTTATAAATGATTCTAATTTGGGATATTAGGTTTTAACCCAATTTCAAAGAAAAGATATTAGAAGGACAAGAGGCTACATTAGGAATTCTCACTGAAAAGCTTGGTTAGTGGTTTCTGCACTCCAGCAGCTGTCCCACCAGGAGAGGACACGCCTGTGTCTAAAGCTTCCTATTCATTTTTGGCAGTATGAGAAAAACAATGACCAGGACTTTCCTTCACCTTTCTTTTCCTAGGCTCCATGAAGATCAGTGCTCTCCATTAGCACTATCTTTCCTCACACCATACAGTAGAAAATAGCATCAGTCGTCTTGTGACTTTTTTTTTACAGAAATCACATTCCAGCCCTAATCTGGTTTTTTTCTGTTTGTGGATATCCAAATCTTCCTGAATCACTTGTTTCAAGACAGTCTCTTGGATTATTTTTACAAGGGGTTAATTATCTCTGTGTAAGGATTTTTACTAGTTTCATTTCCAGAGTGATTTAATTTCAGCCGTGGGGATGGCACACTTCCTTTCTGTGTGCCTTATAAAGTTATGCCACGCATAACCCAGGTCACCCAGATGGCATGGCCATACTTTGTACACTGTCCTACTCCCCATAATGTGATGAAATACCCTGCCTCCTGGATTTTCCCTGGTCCTTTGTCTTTAATTGTATCTAGGGGATTGTGTGACTCATCTATGTGAGCTGCAGAAAACCTGTGCATCTTTTTACTAAATCTTTCTGTTGTTTTGACTTGTACTTTCTATTCAGGCAAATTCCTGTTTGTTAGTAAGAGCAATTATTTTCAAAAAAGGCGAGGCCCCAAACTGAACTGGTCTTGGCTTGTTAGTTCAAGTTTCTTAAAAAACAAAATCTGGTATTTGTCACTTGAGTTTGTTATTTGTCATAAATAGTTGTGGCCTTATTATTTCCATTAGTATTCTTGATTAGTATTCTTGAGGACCTTTAGGTCCTCACATCCTACATTATTCTCCCACTCCTTTCCCCGGTTTTCCCAGTGCCTTCCTATTTCTTAGAAAAGCCTGTGGTTCGTTCTGTGGGTTGTCCCTCTGGGAAGATGGGCTAGGAAAAAAAACTAAAATACATTATTATGAAATTATTCTTAAAACTGAACAATGACCTCTAAGGGGCCACAAATGTTAATTTGAGAAATGTTGCTTTAAGTGGTTTTTCCTTCATCTACTTTCATATCAAATATGTCTATCCTTTGAGTCCCAAACCTCAGTGTCAGCACCCACAGCATACGAATAAGTCTTTCCAACATTTATTATTTTTTTTTTTAGGGGGGTGAGAATAGGGGGAAATGGAGAGACAGAATCTTAAGCAGGCTCCACACCCATCACAGGGCTTGATCTCACAACTGTGAAATCATGACTTGAGCCAAAATCAAGAGTCAGATGCCTAACCGACTGAGCTACCCGGGACCCCCCCCCCCCAGGTCTTTTTAACATTTAGACCTAAATTTTGTTGGCTGTATTCTTCACTATGGCACCTGGAAGACTTAAGGGACCCCTTCTGAGATTTAAACTCACCTCTGGCATCCAAAAAATCCTCAGGGGGTGCCTTACATGCCCCTTAAGAAGCAGCTTCTTAGTGCTGCTTCTCAATGGTATCACACCCAGGCCCAAAACACTGCTCCACTTTCCACTGTGTAAGCTGATGGAGCACCTGCCTCCAGGTCCAACCCAAGTCTCCCATCATACACTATGTTCCTGGCTACTGCCATCTCTAGATCTCTGCTCAACCTGTAGACCTGGCAGGTACCTCCTCCAATGCCGCCATTCACTCCCACTAGACAGCATGATGCTCTGCCTTCTGGGTCAGTAGGGCCCATCTTCCTTTCACCATTTGCAAGCAGCTCCTCTCTTCCGTGTCCCACTCTTTCCAAAGGGGCACCACAATAGAATTGCCTTGGCCCCAACGGCTTACAGGTCAGACTTCAGTCTCTACAAAATTCTCTTAAGGGCTGGTTTAAGAAGCTGTTACCACATTTACCCAGAAACATCATTCTTGTGTATAATTTAATACTTATTCTGAGTTCTCTAACTCATGGTATCAGAGAACTTTCTATGTTTTTCTTTTTCATGTGCTTCACGGTTTTTCCTTAAAACTTGTCATAGTTTTCCAATCATATCTAAACCCCAACCTTGGATACTCTGCTCTTTTTCCAAGAGGGTGATTATTGGAGGAACTCAGTTAATGAAAAACAACTACCATTCACAGAACATTTATTAAACAAATATGTCAAATTCTTTAATATGTTGTTCCATTTAATTCTCACAAGAACCCTAGGAAATATGGGCAATATATGCAATAATGATACAACATAGAACCAGGTTAAGGACAGGAGTGTCATCAGACTATTGGCTCTTCCCTGTGAACTACTCAGCAGGTGAAGTTAGACACATATATTCACATCCTGTTACTGCCTAGATCTAAGCGTAGGATATTAAATGGTAGCTTTGTGTGCTGAGAAAGATTTTAATCTTCTCTTATATATTTTTCTTCTCCAATTCCGTCTTCTTAGTAAAAAAGTGTCTAAAATCTGACACATTTCTTGAAATCAGTGAAATAGACATTTAATACACTGAAACTATGCAAAATACACTAACAGCTAGTCTACTTATTTTAATTTTTATGGTCCTAATGCAGTGTTTATACTATCTATGATCTCTGTGCCTCAATTTCCTCATCTGTAAAATGGGAGGTACTAATAATACCATACCATCTGAATAAGTTAGCATTTATAAAGCACTCGGAACAGTATGTGTTATCAATTTTTATTAGCAATGCAAGCTATTTAATGATAGTAAGACACATCTGTTAAAATAAGAAACAATAGATCTATTAAGTAGTAATAGATATAAATAAATAATAAGTAGTAGATTCAAATAAATCTAAGAAGATCTACCTATTAAAATAAGAAATAGGGAGCCTGGGTGGCTCAGCGGGTTAAGCCTCTGCCTTCGGCTCAGGTCATGATCTCAGGGTCTTGGGATCGAATCCTGCATCAGGCTCTCTGCTTGGCAGGGAGCCCACTTCCTCCCCTCTCTCTCTGCCTGCCTCTCTGCCTACTTGTGCTCTCTCTCTCTGTCAGATAAATAAATAAAATCTTTAAAAAAAAATAAAATAAGAAATATGTGTGTTTGTATTTATATATGTTCATATATATAGGTATATATATACCTATATATGGCAAGATATACAAACAGATAAAAATTGTTTAATAGGAAGTTTTTTTTTTTTTTTCTTTAAGCAGGCTCCCTGCTGAGCAGAGAGCCCGATGTGGGGCTCGATCCCAGGACTCTGGGATCACGACCTGAGCCGAAGGCAGAGGCTTTAACCCACTGAGCCATCCAGGCGCCCCTAATAGGAAGTTTTTAAAAATAAGACACACACACACACACACACACACACATACTAGGTATAGCAAAGCCTACACAGGATGAAAAAATTAACCTAGTGACTTTCTCCCCAGTTATTGACAAATAATAGAGTTTCATGATGTATCATCTTAGATGTTGACCTGAAGCAGGATTAGGTGTTTTGCAAGGACTGTGAATGTAAATGCATTTCAAGCTGAAAAAACAAAACAATTTAAGCAATAAATTTCCTCATAAAACACACACCTAGAGATTGTGAAGGTCAGACTGAAATTTCAAACTGAACTTGACTCTCCATGAGATTTGTTAATGACACGGAAGAGCAGCTTTGGGCCCAATCTGTGCCCTCCTGTGCCCAGTGCTTCTCCCAGGGCCTACTTCCGGGACAGGTTATAGGACAAAAACTCCTGGGATACATCCCCTGTTGCTCTCTCTTTGCTGATTGTGCAGCCAAATAGGAGAGAACAGAGGATGAAGTTTCGATTCACACTTGGATATCTCCAAGGCACAGGGAGGCAGCATTTAACCCTGTGGTGGTCCACAAACCAAAGGAATTAATGCCTTGACCCAAGCTGTGGGCCTAGGTGGCTGCTGCCCCACCCCCTGTCTGCAGGAGCCTCATCCAGAACTTCGCTCATCTATTACGAGAGTAGCCAAGCCCAACTGACCTTTAAAAGAGCCACTGTGAAATCCTGAACTTAAGGTTCCTTGCTTTTCAGTTGTGCTGATTTGAGTCTGCTGCAGTATAATAAAATTTAATAGAAGGGAAAATTTTTATTTATCACAGTTCATTCAATCCCTGTTTCTCATTCCCTCTGAATAAGGAATTTTTTTTCTCATTTAGATTTCCATGAAATGAAGATGACAAAAATTGCTATGAATCACTAACATTTAAATAAATTTACTCTTTTGATAGGTCAGCTTTCTCCTATGGTTAAAGAATGTTATTGGTAGGAGAGCTTTCTCTGGTACTGGAAGTACCTACAGGACTGTGTGTAGAGAGGTGAAGGAGAGAACAAATCTGAAGACCCTGGGTTGCTTTGGGGGTTGCCATTTGCCATTTGGGGGGTTTCACAGGGTGTTTCAGGGCATGATGTTTTCTGTGTTGAAGAGTCTTAAAGGGGAAACGTGAACCAGATTAAAACATGTGGACTTTCAGCCAAAACCCCCATGGAGCTGGGTCTTCCTGCTGGGAAACCCCACAGGCTGCCTTAGTCAGGGGAACAGCAGGCTCACAAGAATGAGTATTTTCAAAATAAACAGCTGATCACCCCCATTCCCACATATCTTATTCTCAACATCGCCCATACATAAATGCTACCCCAAAGACTTTTTTTTCCCACTTCCCAAATTTTCTAGTCTTTCCTGGCTTTCCCCCAAGCCCACCCAAGTAAACTTTTTGTTTCTTTCCTCTCCTTTCCCAGGCTCAGTGCCTTAATATTCAGAGCGACTTAACCTTGCATTCTTCTTTTAAAACTTCTGTTTTATTACCTAGATCCAGCAGGCACTCTGGACTTGGGCACAGGAGTTGCTGTGGCTCCCCAACCCCTGGGGAATTAGGGGAAAGATGGGGCTTTACTATTAAGGGAACTGTATGAGTTGGTGCTGGGGTGACTATCAGCTTAGACCTGGGGGACAGGTGGGGACAAGAGGATCTGGGATGTGCATACCGATATTGGATATTCATTTGTTTACTATCGTCTCCTTTCCCCTACCAGAGAGTGCAGGAACTGCTTATTTTGTTCATTTCTGTATCCATAATCATAAGCACTCAATAATACTGCCTGAACGAATTTAGTGAACATTTACTATGCTATAGATGCTGGAAGATACAGGCAGGGCCAACATGTTGCCGATGGAAAACTAAGCTGAAAAGTGATTTTCTCAGGGCTATTCAAAATGGGAACAGTTTCTGGATTTCCAGATATCCCCAGCTTTTTTCAACAACACAGAGTTTGTTTTGTTTTGGAGTATAAGTACTCTTTTTTTTTTTTTTTTAAGATTTCATTTATTTATTTGATAGACAAGAGATCACAAGTGGGCAGAGAGGCAGGAAGAGAGGGAGGGGGGAAGCAGGCTCCGTGGTGAGCAGAGAGCCCAATATGGGGCTCAATCCCAGGACCCTGGGATCATGACCTGAGCCAAAGGCGGAGGTTTAACCCACTGAGCCACCCAGGTGCCCCTGGAGTATGAGTACTTTTGACTTGATGTTCCCTATCCTTTTTTAAGGAAAGAGCTTTTCTAACAAAAGGCCTTCTTCTAGGCTGGCTTCTTATGTAAGCCCTGGATTCTCTCTGCTTAGTTTTGAGAAAAGGAGCATGGCACCATGGAATCTATCAAATGGATGCCCAGAAAAGTAGCACTATGTACCTGTATTGGTTTGCTCAGGCTGCCATAGCAAAGTATCACAGAGTGGAGGGCTCACACAACAGAAATGCATTTTCTCACAATTCTGGAGGCCAGAAGGCCCAGATTAAGGTGTTGGCAGGGTTATTGCTTCCAAGGCCTTTCTCTTTGGTTTGTAGATGGCCTTACTCTCCCTGTGTCATTACATGGTTGTCCCTTTGTGCACATTTGTGTCCTAATCTCTTCTTCTTATAAAGACACCAATCATGTTGGACTAGGACCCAATCTCATGACCTCATTTTAACTTAATTGCCTTTTAAAAGACCTTTTCTCCTAAGGCAATCATATTCTGAGGTACTGGGATTTAGGACTTCCATATACAAGTTTTAGAATAGGGACCACAATTCGGCCCATAATACTAATACTGATTTTACAAAATGTAGGATAATGTCCAGGCCTCTTTTAAAAAAAAAAAACCTCGTGATGTGGGTATTGTAACTGTGCAGCAAACTGCAGCTAGTTCCTTGCTGTCTCCTGCCTTTGGTAGCTGCCTCTTTCCATTCTTTTCCTTGGCCCCAGAATGAGACCGGCAGGTAGTCAGAGTAGGTCACAGAGGGATCTGGAAATCCAAGAAGAGGGTTTTGTACCAAGTAAATAAAAGGAATTATCATCCATCTAAAGTTCATTATTTAAATTACCATGTTTATTTATGTCAACACATAATACAATAAAACAACTTACAAAAAAACCATTTATCTTCATGTAATATAACTCTTCAGTGAACAGAAGTACTACTGTTAACGTTTTGGCCTTTTCAAGGTCCAGCCTTGGGTCAAAACAGTATTCAGAGAAATAGCAGATTCTTCTCTACCTTCCCCAATATACACACAAAGGAAACTCATATTTTCTAGAATCCCATTCTAGTAATAATAAAAAATGTCACATGTAGAGGTGAATACCATTGTTGCATCATCACTGTTGCTGTAGATTTTCCCCAGACCCTGGGCTTCAGTCAGGAACACGGGGGATACATCTGCCCTTCAGGTGTCCAAGGTGATTGTTTAGTAATTCTTTTAGTATAGCTGTGTATTCCCCAAGTGTCTGATTTACCTGAGTTATTTAGAAACTAGAAAAGAAATAAGACTCCAAGTGATCAGATGTGTACAGATTTATATGGTAGAATTGAGGAAACATCATAGATTATCTTTGCCAATTCAGTGGGTACATTTGAAACTTCCATTCATAATGAACTATTCACCTAGTAAAAGATTTCGCAGTCCGTTTACTCAAAGATAATAAACACTGCACCAAAGTACAAGACCTCACCTCTGCTCCAGTAGTTTGAATGCTATTTTCATTTCAGGACATTTTCAAACAAATGATAGTTATTGCTTAACTAACCAAATGTTTCCATCATTTCATGGAAAAAGAGTTAGCCTCATACTGTGGAGAGAAGAAATAGCTTGGAGCTGGAAGATCTAGATTCTGGACCAATTTTTTCTACTCACTCTCTGAGGTTTAGCTTCCTTATCAAATAAGATGACAGTGCTCTGTGAAGCAGTACTAATAGGAAATAATATTCTACAGAGTCCATATCCTCAATCAGCCTATGGATCCCTAATTATCCACATGGAGTTTGCAAGTAAAATCTTACTTTTAAAGTAAGTACAAGATGCATAGTCACCATATGCAGCTGAAATGTGCAAGTTAGGTTATATAAATGGAAACGAATATGGATAGAAAGCCTGTTACTCATGAGAGACTGTACTCTTGATGTGTTTTCTTTAAAGCCATTTAAAGTGTTATTCTCTTCAACCCATGTTCATTTTACATTATTGGAGCTCCTTTTGATTATCTAACCATTTAAAGTAAATTTGAATAAGAAATTAAAACTTTCATATGACATCTCCAGGGTTTAGATGACTATAAAACTAAGTAAAAATGGATTGAGAAATATGGGACAAGTAGTGGTTTGAGAACTCAGGATCAGGAGGGAAACTGAGCGTAGAAATTTCTTCTTCAGGTAATTAGAAATAATCTAATTAATAAACTAACTATTTTGTTTTTACTGATAATTTTCTTTTTTTTTTTTTTACTTTCTAATTTATAAATTACTTCTTCTTCTAAAATATTTATCTGTGTGTATACCTGACTTTTGGGTACATGCAAATCCACAGAAATTATTAATTAACACTTATTACATTTGGGACATTAGAAGAATTGCATCCTCTCTATGGAAGTAAAAGTCAGCGTCTCATTTTTCATAGATTTTTAGAAGAACCCACCTTTAGGAAAGGGCAGACTTACTAAAACTTTAGAATTAATTCGCAAGTGTGATTATTTAATGTGAGCATATGGACTTTGTGACTTTGCTGAGACAAAGACTTCAGGTAGCTATAATCCTGAAACAAATGAGATTCTAATTTCAAACGTTTTTCAAATGCAAATCAGGCCCCCCTGTGTCATTTTGATGATTTTTTGAGACATTAATGCACCAGAGTTAGTATTCCTCAATGATCCCCAAAGTCACCCCTTCGCTAAGGGTATTTCTCTTCCTGATTATTTTGAACCTGCCAACACAGTCTCTAACCTTCATACAGACAATGACTGATCTCCAAATGACCTATTATTATCTTAAACCAACCTCGTTTTGAAGCAACAAAAAAAAGAAAAAATTAAATAGTGCATTAACATTTCATATCAGTGAAGCAGACTTTTTCATGCATGAAGTAGTTCTATCCATCTGTGGAAAGGTCCATCTTTTGTTTTTCCCTGTGTTTATAGGTTACATTTTTAAAGGTACTGGTGGAGCCTCTGTATAATGGATTGGTTCCCTAAAAAAAAAAAAAAGTTCAAATGAAAGTATGTTATTACATGATTTTAATATATTTAAATAATTTCATTGTCCATTATGAACTGGAAGAAGAGAGTCAGGCTCAAGTTTGGAAGCCATTTGAATAAATTTGACAATCATACTCTTAGCATTTTAAGAGTCTCCTGCTCTACCGACTGAGCTAGCCAGGCCTCTTAGCATTTTAAAATTTATACTTCTACATTTAAATTTTTAATATGCAGGACCAGTGCCTTATATGTATCATAAAAATCTTACTCTGTTTGAAAACACACTAATTTACAGACAGAAACTAAGACTTTGGCTGTTTGGTTCACTGTGGTTTTACCAGAATTGAAAGAAGTGTCTAGCCAACAGCAAGCACTCAATATTTACTGAATGAATAGAATGAATCAATAGGTGGCCCCAAAATGAAATATAAATTGAAAAGAAAGTAAAAAACGGGAGAAGTGAACTTGTAGAAGCATACAAGGGTGAATGACATAGTGTCTGCCTTTAAGAGATGTATTGTTGGTGGGAGGTATCACACAAGGGCTGGTGATCAGAACTCAAGAGAAGAAGCTCAGAGCAGGTTTTGTTTGCAGGAAAAAGCATGGCAATGTCTAATACTGTCTCCTCTAGTGCCCTGTGGGTGGAAACGTCTCTACAGAGGATTTCTAGCTGAGATACAGGCTTGGGTCTTCATTTCCCATGGGTCTGAAGTCTTTCACTCTTTAGACAAGGTTCGGGTCCCCCCTGATCTGAGGTGACCAGGCTGATTTCCCCAGGAGTCCGGGGGTGCTAATTTAGGCTGTAGATTCTGTAAATGCAATGGCACATTTTTAGAGCTTAAAAAAGTGGTAATAAGAAAGCTCGCTGTCATGACCCACAGCTCTCTTAATGATTGCCTAACTGCCAAATACAGACCTAATTCGCTGAGTACAGTACAAAAATCAATCCATGACTGCAAGAAATGTCAAACTGAACATTTTTTGCCTCTAGTTAATGATGTGTCATCCTAGAAAAAATGTCTAATCAAAGATGAATTTAAATATCTTCCCTTTGTGTTTTCATAAAGAATATGGATGGGGAGGTTATTTTTACAAGTATAATAAAAGGTAAGCTTTCTTTATAGATATGATGAAATGTTTCAAGGGGTAAGAAACAAAGCTCTTTCTTGTCCTGAGCTCTGACACTTTTGGAGTCCAATGGAGGCCTATGGGTCAGGAGACCCAACTATCCCTACCAACCCTGGAGGTCCCCTGGGGTTTGAAGACCAGTCAAATTCAGTTCTTCAGGAAAAAACAGGTTTTAAATTAAAAATGGAATCAAGTTGAGGACCCCAAAAATAGATGTACTGAATAACATTTTTAATAGGATATATTAGTGAAATTTGAATTGAATTATTTGAATTAAACCTCTTTTGCATCCAAGTGAATAATTATTACCCAGTTATTATGTAGTCAAGAACATCAAATATTTGTTATTCAAAGAAACTCAATTTAACAAGAGAATAATATTTTTCATTTATGATTTTTATCTGTTTAATGCCTATTTTTATTCCATTTTAGATGAAGAAACAGTAAAAATTCAGCATTTGAATTTCAGTCATGTTCTACATCCTGAGGGAAAACAATGCATGTTTTGAGGAAATTAACTGTTAATTAAAATGTTATTTTAAAGATGTTAATCATTTGTCAGTATTCATGCCTTTGTGTGAGAACATTAAAATGTGCTGGTTAGTAGATACACATCACATCATTGCCGAAGTACTTGTTTGCAGAACACCTGCTTATTATTTCTAGGAGGGTCAAGGCTGTGCTTGGAAGAGGCTGCAGTTAGGTTTCCAGCTCCACTATGGACCAATCATTTGGGAAGTCTCTTAACTTCTCTGAGCCTCAGTTTCCTTACATTGAAGATGGGATTACTCAAACTACTTCACAGGGCTGGCATTGTTCAACCAACTACTGCCATATGGTTCTTTGTGCCAACTTAACTATATTCTTTTGCCTGATTGCCCTTTTTGACCATTGCCAGGCATTTGCTTGAGAGCTGGTGAGAGTTAAAAACATCTATGGCCAGGGGATTGGTTGAAGTTAACTGACCCAACACTTTAGCCTCATAATACCATGTTCTAAGTCAGCAAACTAAACTATCAGGTTACATTTTCCTTGTTATGTATGGATAAGTTATATTCTCATTGCAAGTCCAAATTTACTTTCCTAAAGGGTCTTATTTAATTGTGAAAAATTCATACATACACAAAAGAAGAGGAAAGCTATATAACAAACTTCTCTAGACTCCTCAACCAGATTCAACAATTATCAACATTTTGCCACATTCACTTCACTATTCCTCGTTCTCCTTTGGCTGAATTATTTCAAAGCAAACCTACTCTTCATTTCCTTTCACTCCAAAATATGGATATTTTCTAGCAAAGTCATCATGCCACTATTTTACCTAATCGAATTAATCATAATTCCTAGCTATCATTCTAATACCCAGTCTATATTATCCTTCTTAGAGTTGTCCAAGAAATGTATTTTTATAGTTGGGCTGTTCAAATTAGGATCAAAACAAGATCCATCCGCTGAATTTGCTCGTTGTGTCTAAAGGCATTTTTAACAGGAAGATGAAGTAGATGAAAATTTTCACTGTCCATTGCCCTGTGCCATATGTTGGGGTTACTTCAAAATAACTGCATAAGATATAGACGTCTCTCATCAAGACAAATTTATCCAAGAGAAATTCTATGTGCTTTAAGAACTGAAGATATCACTATATACTTAGAGGAAAAAAGTGTTAACATCCATTTATTTGGGCAGATGAACCCAAAGGAACATTGTGTTTTTCTATATTTTCTCCAGTGAAATCACTGTATTTAGAATCAGCAATGTAAGATAATTGCTTTTAGAGAGCTGGGCACACCATTAGAGACAGAAAGATGAAATTAAAACCATGAAATTGTTTCTATGGCCCTCCAGAAATGTAATTATCTGTCCTGTGGAAAAGAAACACAGAAAATTGGAGTCCTGTTTTGTGTTTGTCTACTGTGAAGAGGAGAAACATAAATTATATCTATGGAGTACACATAAATAATGGTTGACACTTGTTAGGTATTTTTTAGGTAGCTCTTTAAAATTTGTTATTCAGAGGAACTAACTGGATGGTATTTAAAAAGCCTTCTCAATTTGGAATGGTGACCTATTATAAGTAACGAGTATCTCTATGGAAATTGGCATGAACCGCCATGCTACTCATGAACATTATTCCTTTGGCTATAACACAACTGATTTATAGAGGCATTTAGATACAGCACCTATGCTTTATCAAATGGAGCCTGAATGCTCCTCTTGGTGATGAAGATTAAATGTATTTCCTTGATGTCCCTAAGCAGCTATATAAGGAGTTTCATGAGACTCTTCAGAGTGGGGGAAATCCCCACCGCACTGAGAAAAATGCCTGCTCTGAGCACTATCAAGCTCCCAGATAATGAACGGAGGTTCCTTTGTCCTCAAAGCAGAAAATAAATCATAGCTGTTAGGGACGCAGTAAAAGGGGTAGGGAAAGAACATGACATTCTCACTCTCTATTAGAGCAGAAGAAAGCTGACATCTATCTCTTCCACAAGTCACTTTCTCCCCTGGACAAAGAATAGCCCCTAAGGTTTACATACCGTTTGCCACTTGGCCTTAGACCGTTCTGCTTCAAATTTGGCCACTTCTTTACGATCATGAAATGATACCAGCAGCTTCCAAATGCACAGTAGGACGACCCCAATGAGAAGAATAGTCAGTGAAACCCCTAACATAATCATGGGAATGTTTGGGGGCTTTGGACAGTCTGTGGAAACAAAGAAAATTATATTAAGAAGATGGTATAATTGGGGTGTCTGGGTGGCTCAGTTGGTTGAGCGTCCAGCTCTTGCTCTTAGCTCAGGTCTTGATCCCAGGGCTGTAAGTCCAAGCCCTGGGGCTGCCAGCATGGAACCTTAAAAACGTCACTTAAAAAAAAAAAAAAAGAAGGATAGATGGTAAAATAAATCTTGTGATGTAGAGAAAACATTTCTCATTTAATTTTCCAACCATATTTTTTTCTGGTAGAAGGAAAATTGTAACATGTTTCATTTTGCTGTATTTTAAAAAAATGAGTTACTTGTTGAAGGAAAGTCCTATTCCTACAAAGGAAAACAAAAGATAGAGTTTGGTTATTTAAGGCAAATGGATATATACTTGAATGACTGACGTAAAAAGAGTTAGAATCCAAGAATGAGGATTAATATACAAAGTATATTATCTACAAAGGACCGTGAAAAAGACTGCAGTTTAATAACAAAAATGGTCTTTTCTGGGTACATGACAGAATCGAAATGAAATGTGTATGTGTGTGTTCACTCACACACACACACACACACACACACACACACACACACACGATGTTACTTTTTCATGGATTTCCTTGAAACATGAACTGTCTAGGAGACTATATTCAAACTTATATAAAACCCACCCTCCTAAGAAGTTTACTACTTGCTGCTGCTTCTTTTTTCTTTTTTTAATAGAGGACAATGATGACTTTGAGTTTTGTTTTAATGTTAATCAGTGCTCTGGTGTCCTGGGAATTTCCTGGACTGGGGTCAGGAGAGGTGGGTTCAGTTGCCCTCTATGTATAGTAGCCGTCTGATATACAATTCCCCTGATCTCTCTGAGCCCCAGGATCCTCAACCATCAAACAAAGGTGTGGGACTTCAGCAATCCCTTAACTTCCCTGAGGATAAGACCGTGCAGGTGCTCATGCTTATTAAACTCACAGCTTCCTAGATCCCTCCCCAGAGACTGTGATTCAGTTGGTCTTAGATGGAGCCACAGATATTTTTTATTATTAACAGTATCCCAAGGGATTCTTATTTTCGGGGAAGTTTGGGAAACTAGATGTTCTGTATAGTCCTTTCAACTGGAACATTCTCTGAAATGTTATTTTGACTCTATTGATGATATTAATATAATTTCACAATTATACAGTGCCTTCCCTCACTGACAGCAGAATAACTAATAATTCTTGCAATATTCCTGGGAGACGATACATTTCTTAATGAAACATTATAATTAAGCTCTCCCCTTGCTTTCATGAGAAAAAAATCCCACATAAAAATTATCATTAAATATCTGCCTCCCTCTGCAAGTAGTGAGGCAAATCTGTGGTATCTGGGGAGGAAATGAATCATGCTGAGTTTATCCTAACTCTTATTGCCTTTAGATATTTAATAAGGAGAGTTATACACACAGGACTAGTCATGCTGCTTGCAAGGTAAGGATCTGTAACTGATCTGATTTTGAGCAGGACTAATGACCCCACAACAGCATGATGCCTGGCCTCACACACTTCTGTTCTTTGGATAAAAAAAAAAAAAAAAAAAACCATGTAAGGAGATTATGCAGAAATAAGTAAAGGAGCTAATGAAGTAGTTACTATAGTATAAAGATTCAAAGACTGTTTCCAGCATAGCAGATGAATCATGGCTGCCTTTAAGAGGTTAGCAACAGTCCTGCAAAGAAAGTGGCAGGCATGTGTCAGTGAGAATATATACTGGCTACATCTTTGACGACGAAATGTCTGGGGTGGGGTGTAGCATGTTCTTGTGGAAAGCAAGATGAAGCTTGCTAAGACCCTGCAGCCAGAATGTGAATTAGGAGAGCTCCCCGGTAAAGAATAAATAAAGAAGGAACAGGCATAGCCTGGCAGAGATAATTTTTAAGAACTTAGAGTCATTATACATTTATACATTGATAATATATTACACATTAAAATATTCTACATTTCTCAAGAAAAGATTTTGGCCCAAGTACCAGAGCAGTTATTACACAATAGAAATGTCTACTGTTTACATTCTCTTTAGTATTTCCTGAGATGCTCAGACTGAAGACGTATTTCTAGGTGGGAGAAGAGGGCCACCACTGTATGCTATGTTGCCTGTCGAGTCCTGGCCAGTGCCAGCTAGTTCTCGGGTCCTGAGTCCCTGAGCTGCCAATCTGCCAGCTCTTTCACATGTAGCTATTGAGCACAGAAATGTGACTTTTCCGAATTAGGTTGTGTGCTAAGTATAAAATACACATTGACTGTGAAGACTTAGTATGGAAAAAAATAAAGCATCTCAATAATTTATTTATTGCATGCTAAATGGCAATATTTTGGATAGAATGGACTGAAGAAGACATTACTAAAATCCATATCACCAGATTCTTTTTAGTGAGATTACTAGAAAATTTAAAATTACATATGTGGTTTGCATAACATTTCTATGCGGCTGATGCAACAGGTTTCCAGTAGCCAGGAATTCATTATGACCATACAGCCAGTGGGAGGCAGTATAGCACAGTAGTTAAGAGCATGGACTCCCCGCTAGCCGGCCAGATCTCCCCAGCCAGCACTGGTACTTAATTACTGATAGACCAACATATTTTTTAACTTCTTTTTGCCTCAATTTCCTTATCTGTAAAATGGAAATAATAGCAACACTTGCTTTACATGGTTGTAATATGGAGGGTGCTTAAAGAATTAATGCGTGTAAAGCACATAGAATGATACCTGGCATATGACATTAGTAAGGGCACAATGAATGAGAGCTGCTATTATTATTATTATTATTATTATTATTACAACAACTATAGTCTTCCTTCTTTTCTATCCTCAAGACTTCAAGGGCCTGGAACCTCCATGTTGGGACCTGTGGGTATAACATACACACCCACATCCCTGCCAGGAAGGCTCCCAACTGTCATTCTTTGAGTGTGGCTCTTAGGAATGTGGCCCTTCTCCTCTGAAAATTCTTCCAGGTGTAAGAAAAAAGACGGCCAAAGCTCTCCCTACAGCCACACACACCCTGATGGTGACTGTTCATTTGGTTTCTTTTAAAATTTGTTTGTAGGACCCCTGGAATCCTTAGCCTTAACTTTCTCCTTCCTATCCTTGTGTTTGATGGGCTACCCTGGGATTCTCTAGTCTTAGCGCTGTGAGAAGGGCCTACAGATTCTAGGACAGGCTCTGTCTTCAGGGCCCCTGGAAGCTTGGGGCCTACCTATGAACAGGGATAAGCCTTCTTGGAGCTATCAGGTGACTCCCCTTAAGCCTTGGGAAGGTAATTTTCCTCTCACTTTTCCCTACTACAAAAGCATAGGGAGAATAAAAAGCCCTAATAAAAAGTCATCAGAGAGTCTGAGTGCTTTCAGAAGGATGGCGTGTTTATGTGCCACTCAGATTGTGTGGAAGCACCAAAACAAACAAACATACAAACAAAAAATGACCAACAGTTCAGTAACAAGGAGGCCCTTATCAGCTAAAAGCATCTTTCTCTTACACACCCAAATAAAGGTAAAAATAAAAAATAAAAATAAAAACAAAACCAACCGGATACAAAAGCCCCTGAATTAACAACAGTTCTAGTTCATTTTTGTTGTTTGGAACTCATTTTTTCAATGGAATCCATGGGACACCTGGGTGGCTCAGTGGGTTAAGCCTCTGCATTCAGCCCTGGTCATGATCTCAGGGTCCTGGGATTAAGCCCCGCATTGGGCTCTTTGTTCAGCAGGGAGCCTGCTTCCCCTCTGCCGCTCTGCCTACTTGTGATCTCTCTCTCTGTGAAATAAATAAAAAATCCAAAAAAAAAAAATGTTATCCAATGGAATCCATATTAAAAGGAATGACTTTGATTTCAGGAGAACTTGCTAAAGCTACTGCCACTGTCAAAGAGGGTTGGAGGGTATAGTTCCAAGAATCTGACTTTATAAAACACGTAATGAGGAGGCGGGTCTTTTATATTAGGTAACTCTTCCTTGTACAGCAGGATTCATCTTAAATTTCCTTAACTAATGGCCTGTACAAAGCATTGTATATATGCATTTCAAAGAAGTTGATTTATATGAGATTTTCAAGATCCAGTCTCCAGGTGCACTCTGTCCACCCGAGCTTCAAGGCCAAGATCACAATCAACCCTTTGTATCTTGTATCGTGTGGACTTCTACATCTCCTTCACCCTCAACACTGCAGTGTGGTATTTTTCTAATCATATTTTCTTGGTTGATTTATAATGTCTTGAACTTACGTTTTGGTTACTTTGGTCTTGCTTTGGTTTTTACACTCTTTAGAGATGGCAGCTTGATACTCTTGGCTTTAAATTCAGGACTTAATATTTTGTTGGCACATTGATAAGCAAGCATGCACAACAAAACACACCTGCCTGCTAGCCTGCCCTTGCTGCTATTGTCTGGGACACAACCAGGCTCCAAGCTTTTGCGGAGGGGAGGAGGAGGTTGCTGACAGGGTCTGGAGAGATCTGATGTAATGCAGCTGTCATTTCTGCCAGAAAGATTTAGGAACACATCATTAATTGAAGACAGAAAAGAGGCACCAGTGAATATCTAAGAACACAGCCAGGGAAGTTTTGAAGCCATCTGTAGCAGAATAGTATTAAAATGCCAAGTCCTTGGGGGCACCGGGGTGGTTTAGTTGGTTGAGTCTGCCTTCGGCTCAGGCTGTGATCTTGGGGCCCTGGGATGCAGCAGGCTTTCTGCTCAGTGGGAAGTCTTCTTCTCCCTCTCCCTCTGCTCCTTCCCACCCCCCACTTGTGCTTGCTCTCTCCCTTTCTCTCTCCAATAAAAAAAATGCCGAGTCCTGGGCCACACATCACACCTTCTTATTCAGGATAGACAGGATGCAGGTGTTTTATCAAGCTCCCCAGGTAAGTCTGATACTCACTAAAATTTCAAACTTCTCAAGAGAAATACCTTTCCCACAATTTTCTGTTCTATCTGATATAAACTTCTCTCTCTCCTTCGCTGAAGATGAGATTTTTATTTGCGAGCTACCCAAGCCCCAAGCAAACTCCATGAGGTGGTATGGATGAAAACCCACAGAAGCAACAGAGTCCTTTTATGTATGGATTACTTCCTTCCTTCCTCACCTGCTGCTTCCTGTCTTTTCTGACTCCATGTCCCATTACTGGCACATACTGGCAATGTTTTATATGCATTATTCTATTTAATCCTTGAGTCAACCCTTAGAATTCTATAGATGAGGAAATAGAGACTCAGAGGTAAGTATCTTCCAGAATGTCAAGCAGCCATTAAGTGGTAGAGCAGGATTTGAGCCAAGGTTTGCCTGATGCAAATCTCATTCTTTCAGACTGTTAGGCTCCCTGCTGCTAGCCTTTCCTAAAGATATACCTTATGCTTATATTGGAATTAATCAGTGCATCTTTCTACAAACCATCAGCCAGCTTTTGAGGCGATCATGATTGATACAAATACATCTTGTTATGTGGGCTAAGGAAGAGACATTGGAACACATCAAACCCTTCAACAGGTCTATTTAAATTACTGGGAAAATTCTGGAAATGTCCTTCCTGGAAAGCTACCCCGAGTATTTCTTGTTGTTTCCTCCTCTCCCATGTAGTATCACTTACCATTGACAATGGAAGGCATGCCACCCACCTTTCTCATTGATGCTGTGAATGATGCTTTTCCCTTCATTATCTGTAGTTATTAGGAATGTAATAAGACATTCATTTTCTCCTTGCAGAGAACAGGGAACAGAACCATCCTTTGAAAAATCTGCAGATAAAGGAGTCATTCATTAGATTAAATGAGATTCCTAAAGAGATTATTTTTAAAGCGTAGTGGTGTTGAGTTTTAATATGCAAATAGGAATTTCCAACACTGCAGAATAGGAATAAAAAACACAGGATTTTCCCCACCACCTGAAGTTTTAGTTTCTATTCATGTTCCAGAAGAACAGTTCCAGGTGTGGTCAATCAGGACTGACCATCAAATGCACCTATCAAACTGATGGGGGCCAGGATTTCAATAGAGTGAAAGTACTTGAAGGCAGGTATGCCTAGTTGTTTTGGAAATAGAATGACCCTGATTGTGGTGACGAGGTGACTGTATGTTCCTCTTGGCTTAGAGCACCTGGGAGGGAGCCTAGATTACATTTCAGAAAAAGACTACGCAGCCCAAACTGATACTGATACTTCTAAGGGGGCCTTTCCCACAGTCAAGATTGCTGGCCATGTATTGTCACAATAGCAAATATCAGAAATGTTATGTACTCAGGGACTGGGAGGATGAAAGTAAGCCCCAGATTAAAAGGAACCCAGCTGACAGTTTGCCTACCATTCATTATAGCCTCTTTGCTAATTAAAAAAAAACAAACCCACAAACATAATCCAGTTTTCCTCACATCTTTTTCAAATTGAAATGTTTTTTTATGGGCTTATTCAAGAGGCAGAAAATGAATGTCACTACAGAAATTGAAAATATAGTAAAATGGTCCATCTGAGATGTTAATACTATTAGAATTTTTAGTGGTCTGGTACCTATGCCAGAATTATGTAGCATTTTCCAAATTAAAAAAAAAACTTGCTTAAAATTCTCCTATCTTCTAAGTTGTAGACTTTGTAATGATACTGTTACACCTTTTTTTTGGTCAATGAAACACTTTTTTCAGAAACCTGTAAACAGAACAACTGTTGGCTCTTAACCAAAAATTTTGACATATGATCCAATATTAATGATTTATGACACAGTGGGTCAAAATATTGAAACTGGGATTGTCCCAGATAATCTTGGACATACTCTTGCTAGACCTATAATTTTCTCATTAGCTTAAATATAAAAGTTTTAATAAAACTTTTAATTTTAAAAGTTCTAATAAAACACATACAGAATCTGTATGTTTCTTTGATTCTAACAAAGCAAAAGTAAATAATATGCTATTTCTCACTCAACAATGTGATAGCCACAGAAAGAAAAATGCTGAGTTGTTTTTGCACTTAATTTATAAGATTAAAAAATTTGTGTCAGGGTCTGTGAGAAGAATGTCTGTATTAGCTATGAAAAAAGGGACTAGTAAAACATTTAGCATTTTGGATAGGATTTCAAATGATAGATTTAAGTGAAGAAATTGCTTATGAATTCACTAGAAGCATCTATTTACATAGGACTATAAGGAAATCTAATTCTAAATCATTCTCATCTGGTCATTCCCAAATGTTTACGATTATGTAAATCACCTGGGATTTTTTCAAATAAGGATTCCAGGGACCCTCCTGGGTATCTGATTTGAGAGGGCAGTGGTATGTACAGGAGCTTGTATTTTAGTGAGTTAACAGTATTTTTAATAAGGTGATCGGATTATGACATTCAGGAACCTCTAGGCAATAGTAGATCAGTGATATTTGTGTTATTTCGTGTGTATGTCATATAATGGCACTGCATATATAATCATACTTTGGTCATTTTTAGATGGCCTTTACCACATATCCTCCTACCACACTGCTCAATTAACTAGGATTCATGAAGTCTTGGAGAATATGCCTTTTCTTATTGGTGAAATTTTCTCCCTCCCTCTCCCTCTCTACCATGACAGTGCACACCCACTCTGTTCCTCTCAAGCTTACTTACTGGAACATTTTATTCTCAGGTAGAAAATACATAGGTTATATGTATTTTCTATAACTTATAACACTCCTTTCAGTAATATTAATCCTGCTTTTAAATTTTATTTTAAATAGCTATACTGAAGTACAGAGAGGCTTAATTTACTTCACCAGGATTACTTAAGTTTTCATGAAACTGTTAATATGACCTTTGAGTCATGACTCCCTTCTTGCTTTAATGACTTCACCACTCCTTTTCATGACTGTTATGACTCTAGATTTAGCCAGTTTTGTCATGTTTGGGTATTAAAATGGTATTATTGAATGTGCAATGAAGAGTCCAGCTTGGGCTGGAGATTTGCATAATTAGCTGCTAAGGTTTTCTTTTGTTGTTCATTAAGGAATGGACCTTTCTTTTTTACCCTCCTTTATGAGTGCCAGCAGTGCTGCCCTAGAATAATACAATGAAAATAAGATCTCAGGCAGTCCATGAAATTATACTTAGGAAAGGAAGAAATGTGAGAGTCGGGGTGAAGAGGCTGGTATCTAGGAAGGTCCAGGAAGGATACAGAAATAGAAACCATGTGCATGCAACCACAGAATTATGACAACTATGGGTTTAAGACCTGTGCTCTGGGGACGAGTCAGGAGTTCTCATGGGAAATGGTTTCCCAAGGAAAAGAAAAGGATTCTGTGATCAAGGAAGTTTGGGAATCCTTCCTTACTCTACTTCCTTTTGCCTCTCCTGAAAGTTCCTGAAAATACATGTAACGTAACATCCATGATTTTTCAGGAGTCCCGTGAAATAAACAAAAAGCTTAGCTTCCCATTTCCAAAACTGATATGACCATGGGTGCTGTTTTCCATCTAACATTTTCAGAACTAGTTTTCCATTGAACACACTTTGAGTAATAATGTTGTGAGTACGAGAGTTTTGGGGTAAATTAAAAAGTGGCTTTTGGTAAAATGGAATGAGTAAAGTTAAACCACGTCTTTAGAGATGCTCACTGAAGTCTCCACAGCACAGTTGAGGAATAACGTCTTTGGATTATGAAGTTATGCTATTTTACTTTACTCTCCGTTTCCTTGTTGGGGGGAAGTATGGGCTGATAAGAGTCGCTATACAAGACCAAATATGTGATGGTAATTTCAAGGCAATGTGATCAATGTCATAACTGGGTGAGTAACTTGAGATAGAACTTATAAAAATCCTCATTGGGAAAAGTGACTTTTTAATTCATAGACTGATGAGTATATTTTTTTCTCTCAAATTCAGCAAGATTAATGCTTTAAATGATATTAGGAATCCAGTTACCCTTTTTGTGTAACTGAGTAAATTATCTTCAAAGTAGGGAAATACAACTATTTCTAACTTAGAAACTGAAAAGAATCATGCAAATATTTTAAATGCCCCTTGAGACCTAGTATTCCTCTCAAATCCAAGCATTTGATAATCTACTGAGAAAACTGTGTATTTAACTATAGTAACACTCTGTTCAATACTTACCATGTTTCCAAGGTTTACTCCTCTTTCCCTACCCAACCCCCCAACACATCAAATTTCTCATGCTGCCTGTGAATGGAGTTCTAGTCATTGCAGGGCATTTTCTGCAATTTTTAGCCATTTCTTAGAAATACTTGGTAAATATCTCAACGGCTGTGAAATGAAGCCCGAGGATATGCTTTGACTTTGAACTAGTTACTAATGTGGACAGTCCACAAATGCTACTTTCCTCAGTGCTTTTACTGCTTCCTGCTTTCAGTATTAGTGTCAGGCACACACAATCTTGCCTAATTTATGTTATTTGGGACATCTATCTTTAGTCACCAAAAAAGCACAGCCGAGGGGTCTTTTGAACACTGATCGTGCTCCTCCATACAGGGTCATTCAACTGTGCACAGTCAGAAATCTCAATTTTGAAACAATGTAGGTAATTTTCAAAATAATATAAATGCTGCTAACTTATTCCACTTTAGAAGTGGATTAATTTCTCTATTCCACGTCTGTTTCTTCAAGATACATATCTTGGAGTGTCATAAATTGTCTTGATTTTGCCCTATGCCTGAGATATGTCTTGGTAACGTCTCATGTGTGTAGAGAAGCTGTTCTACCTGAGCCGCATGAGAATGCAGAGATTGGGATGATGGAAAAATAACCCCCGCAGCCTGTCCCTTGAGGAGGAGCTAGTCATCTTCTTCACAGATTATTTTTTAAGTGGCTTTCCCAGCTAAAATACAACCATTTAAATATTCGAGATGACATTTTTGCCATTAAAAAGAATCTGAGTTTAAGTCATTAAATCTTAAAATGACAGGTGAGAGAAAGCAAGAGCAGAATTTGGTTAGCAGTTAAAGGTCACAGGCCCTTCTTGTATTTGGGGGGTGAGCGACAGGGAGTTAAGAGTGGAAGTTGATAGTAAAAGCACATATAAAGGAGCGGAGGGAAAATGTCCATGAACCAGAACCTGCCTGGTATCTCAGGGCTGCTCTCCGGAAACCCATATGATGCTTCACCTTGTCCTATCCGGAAATACGGCAATTGGATGATAAAGGATGATTTCAGGTTTAGGGGTTAAAATTTAGCTATTTAAAAATTTTTCTTCTCATATATATATATATAAAATATATATATAATTCGAGATGACATTTTGCCAATATTATATATATATTATATATAATATATATAATATATATATTATATATAAATAAATAAATACATATATATTTATATATATATTTGCCAATATTATATATATATAATTATATATATATATATCTATTCTGGAGTTCTCTACAATTGCATTTGTTAAACAAAGGTGAACTTGCCAACAGAGCTGAAGTCAAATAGAATCGCTATGACTTTAAATTGTATCCCAAACCAACATGTGTTTAGTCTTATGGGATGCATTTACTCTTAAAAACTAACGTTGAACTAGTATCCTGGTTCAATTGAGGTCAATCTACTGAAAAGCCCTTCACAGAGTTCCTGCCTCTCAAGAACAATGTAAAGGAAAGGAAAGCGATTTAAGACCGATCTAACCTTCTGCTTCACTGACGGCCGCACCGGCTAGCTTGCATTTGTCAACACATTCTTCTCGGGCCTGGCCATCTGCAGACAGGTGGCATTCGATGCAGCTCCTGTGGACGTTATTCAGTAGCGTTTATCAGTGCATGTTGGTGGAAAACAGATATGCAGCTGGGGTATTGCTTTACCGCTGTTACTGTGATTCGTGCTATAGGAGTGTCTCATAGAGAGCGCTGCTTTTGTTACTTTCAGAAAGATATTTGGGTGATGTTCAAGAGGAAATTACCTTATTCTGATTCCCTTTAGTAATCAGTGTTGGGTGAGCCAGGCTTGATAATAGCTACTATCCTTGTTTATTTATAATGATTGCTTCTGATTGGTTAAATAACAAACAAACAAACCCTAACAATAAGATACACTTATTTTGGTATTTGATTTAATTTTTTGATTCATTTTACGTTCTCACGAGAAGGGTTTATGCCCCTAAAATATGATCAGTGACTAAGCAAAGTTTGAATTTCCTAACAGAAGTGGTCTGTATTTTAACAAGAACTGTAAGATTTCATACATGTCATGAATGACTATTTTAAAGATTCACTTGTCTGTAACTATTTTGAATGAGTCCAAGCCTTATAGGGGTATTTTCAACAGCTGAGGTTACAACTTGGATCCTATTAATGCAGGCTTTTAAACAAACAATTGTTACTTACAGAAAATTACAGAAAAGTGTATTTCTGAAAACAGCCTGGTAAGAATTAAGCTTCTCTAATGATGTCTATACAGCAAAGTAAAACTCATGCTGAAATCTTATGCTGAAAAATCACTTCACAACCAGACTGTTTGGAGTAACCCAAAACAGCAAAAGTTTTCTTAGGTATCATCCTACCCCTCTCTTCCCCAGGCCATGGAAATGCATACTCTTTTAAGTACTGGAAACATTCCCCCCCATGCTTCACTCCAGGCCTCCCCCAATCTCAGCCGAAATTGCCCTGCCCTAGGCAAGCCTTCTCTAACCTTTACCGGTTAGTTCTCTTGCCCTGGAAGCCTCTGCGTTCCTTTGTAGGAAGGGTTGAGGAGCAGCAGTCTATGTGGGAGTGGGGATAGAAGTCTTGGCTGGAAATTGCCTTTGCATTTCAAGTATATTGCATTTATCTAGGTTATATATTTACTTAGAGTGGCTTCACAGGGGGCTGCTAGACACAGTGGAAACCCTTAAAACTCTCTACTCTTTGATGCATCTCAATGATGTCTGCCCAAGCTAGTGTGGTAGCCCTGCCATATGGTGCCACAGCACCCTTTATATCCCTTATTGTAACTGTCAGCTAAGATATTGTTATAATAATTGTTTTAAATAATGTCTGTCTTTCCCACTAGATTCTTAGCACCTGTGATGGCAGGAACTGTAACTGTTTCAGTCATCACTATATGCCCTTGGCCTAACACAATTTCCGGTGAACAGTAGGTACTTAATACCCATTTGATAAGTGAATGTATGAATGAATAAATGGAAGAATGGACTCATCTCAAAGCTAACCTAAGCACCAAGGCAATTACCTGATTCCTCAAACTTAAACTACCTTGACTTCTGTAACTTCATATTTTATAACCCACATTTTAAATTGACTCACATTTACAGAGAAGATTAAATAGATAAATAATGGAAGAGACACCCCAAAAGGACATTTTACATTTAATTCCATTCAGATAAGTCTAACCATGTCCCCACACTTCTCATGGCCTATGTCCGGACACAGTGACAGAGGAGTTTTGACACTTGAGTGGTGAGGAACCACTGAGTGAATATTGATTTTCTTACTTTATTTACACTGGAAATGCAAATGTCACCATGTTGGGTATAGAGTTAATGAAACTATGAACTGCTTAAGCATGTTTGCTGCATAATACATTATACACTACAATGTCATAACACGGCCTATTTGGAGACTTGCTTCACTTGACCTAGAAATGTTGCCCCCACTTTCACTGAGAAGTTAGCTACTAACCAAAGAAATAGTGTTTTACTGGAAAACAAAAAAGGGTTTTGTTGTCATTGCTGTTCATATGGTATAAAGAAAAAACCCAACACACAATAGTTGTGTAGAATGACAACCAAAGACAGGTGCCAAAGAGCATGAGCAGTACAGAAGAGGGAAGAAATGGAAATCCATGATCCTTTTTCTGCCTTTTTGCTTCCAGGAGTCTATAGAGAGGAATGAATCAGCAAGGTCAGGCTCTAAACTTCTAGATAAGGAAGAAGCTTGTCTGTTTCCCCTGAAAAGGCACTGAGTGTGAGTGCCATCAGTCTCCCTCCGCGGCATTCCTTCTGTGTGGCAGGTATTGTAAGTGAAAGGCCATCTGATGTTATCAGTGTGGGACCTCAGCTCAGCTTCCCCAGGATTGCTTCTAGCAGAAATGTGACATTGTGGTCCTGGATAATGAGGACAAAGAAAGAGGCAAGGGAGACATGGACGCTCCAGGCTGAGGATCACAGGGTCTTGGTGGCTTTGTGCATTTGGGTGGATGCTCCGAGAACAAACCCACAAAAGCAACATGGAGGGAAGTTGAGACATTACCGTTTAGAATTACAGGGATCGCCACAGGTAGGACAACGCTCACAGGTCGGTCCAGAGGCTCCGGGGTTCGTGCAAACACATTTGCCACAGATGCAGTCTCCTCGCCCGCTGCAGGGCACCCCATCCTCCGAGAGGCAAGACTCTGTGCTGGTGGTGCAGTTACAGTACTCACCCGCCCAGCCGGATCTGCACACGCATTCACCGCAGTCACACACGCCGTTATCTGCAAAACAAACGCCCCGCGATGCTTAGGGCCATGGCCACTTCAGATGGGGGGGGGCATCTTTTCCCTTTGCCTTTAAACACTTCAGAAAGACTGAAGGAGAAAAATGAGAAAGAAGTGAGTGTTGGGGGCTAGGAGGAGTTATATTTTATGGAACGAATTTTGCTAAGTGTATGTATTTATTGATCTGGTCTCTTAACTGAAGACCAATCTGATTACCTGATGTTATATCAAAAAGAATTTATGGGCAGATGAAATGAGATAATCTACAAGCCTATAATAGCAACTTGGTGTGTGTGTGTGTGTGTGTGTGTGTGTGTGTGTGTGTGTGTGTGTTTATATGTATGTATGTATTTAAATTGTTTTTACAATTTTTTTGTTTTTAATTAAGGTGCCGTAAGATAGAGATGCAGCACAGACCTGGGGAATGCCTTCCCTCTACATCATTTAAGCCGAGTGATCATAAAAGCCTCATCTACCAAATAGAGGGAATAAAATCTTACAGCAGTTGTGGTCAGATGAGATCATGTGTAAATCTTCTAGTTTTGTGTTCACCAATTAGATG
This sequence comes from Enhydra lutris kenyoni, assembly GCF_002288905.1. Taxonomy (NCBI): domain Eukaryota; kingdom Metazoa; phylum Chordata; class Mammalia; order Carnivora; family Mustelidae; genus Enhydra; species Enhydra lutris. The sequence continues at coordinate 57,645,126 of NW_019154085.1, forward strand.
TCCTACAGGCATATAGTGAATGCTTAATAAATTCATTTATTTAAGAAACTTTAATTGAGCATATATCATGTGCCGAAGATTGCATGAGGCACAAAGATACAAAATTAAATAAGGTCACTGAGCTTATAGTCTAGAGTAGGAGACAGGCAAATAAATACTACCAGTAATAAATACAGTCCAGTGCATTAAGTGTTATGCACACAGTGGGAGAGTTTCCAAATTAGACCAGAGATTTGGGGATGTTTCCAAGGGAGGTGATGCTTGAGCTGAATTTGGATACTACAGATGGAAGACAGAAGAGGGTTACATGCATTTTAAACCAAGAAAAAAAGCACAAGTAAATGTCAGAAGTCTGTGATCGTGTGACCTGCTTAATACCCACAGTGGATTCGTATAGATAGAGTCAAAGGTGCATATGAGCTGTGGCAGGACGGCAGGATGGCGGGAGTGGGGGTTGGAAGGGTCAACAGAAAGTGAGAAATCACATCATGAAAAGCTTTATGGGCTAAAGAAAGAACTGTTATCCTGAAAGTTATGGAATTTTAAGTAGAGACCTGAACAAAGAGCTGTGTGCCTAGAAATATACTGGCATCTGTAGAGAGGGTCAAACTAGAGACAGGAAAACTGGTGAGGGAGTTTCACTGCAGCAAATGAGGCAAGAAGATCTGATGTCCTAAGTGGTGCCAGTGGGAATGGAGAGGAAAGAGGTGCTCAGTGGCTGGGGCGGCTTCTGACCAACCTGGAATGGAAGCCTCCAGTTCACACTCACTGGTTTATCCCCAGTGCCTGGCATGGAGCTTAATTGTTGAACAAATAGGTTGTTCTGAAGCGGAGGAAGAAGAGCAGCTTTGGGTAGGGAAGATGTCAAGTTCAGTTTTGGCTCTGCTGAGTTCTGAGGGGCCTATGGGACATCCTAGTAGGCAGAGATGTATATATATGTGTGTGTGTGTGTGTGTGTGTGTGTGTGTGTATGAAAAGAAAGACCGAAAGGTTTGAGTTTTGGATCCATCAGAGATAGATGGCAGGTAAAGCTGTTGTGGATCCGGTCATGTAGAGAAAGCAGAGGGGAAAAGCCCTGAAGAGCATCAGCATTTAAAATGTGATCAGAGTCAGCGTCCGGCTAGCTCAGTCAGTAGAGCATGAGACTCTTAAAATGTGATCAGAGAGGGGCGCCGGGGTGACTCTGCTGGCTCGGGCCCTGCATCGAGTCCTGCTTCGGGCTCCCTGCTCAGTGGGCAGTTTTCTTCTCCCTCTCCCTTTGCTTGTGCACCCTCTCTCTCAAATAAGTAAATCTTTAAAAAAAATGTGATCAGAGAGAAGGATCTTACCAGGGAGACTGAGAGGTAGGAGAGCAAGGAGAACAAAGCTGCGGAAACCCAGGGCAGAGGCAGCTTGAAGGAGGCGGTGCATGGAAAGTTGCTGCAGACAGAGCTCATCTAAGTTATCCTCTAAAATACAATTGCTATTTGTCTCTCCCTCAGCATAAAGGGGAAATTATTCTCGTGATAGGGATAAATTTCTATATTGAAGGCAGAAATTTAGAAAACTCTTCCAAGAGCTCCTGTCAGAATTTAGAAACCCTTCTTTCTGTGGGCTTTCCAGAACCATCCACCATATCACTGCTAATTGATATCCACAAGGAATCAGTTATGAAGTACCTGTTCGTATAACCACAACCACAAAAACAAGAGCAAAACCTCCACAATGGCTGCATGTAGAAACAAGATGATAACCAAAGATCAAGACAAAATTGTCAGGCTCTTTTCAGAGGGATGGGTCTCTCTGGAATGCCATTGACTGAAAACTGTAAGTGTATAATGGCAGGAAGTATTTTCTGTAATGCCATCTGCCTGTTTCCCATCTCTTAAAAATCAAAATATGAAGACCAATGGAATTTGGGCAAGGAATAAATCAATGGAGCCCTATATCTGTGAGTATTTACAGATGGATGAAAGAAGCTACATGAAAAAGAACATTGTGGTAATAGGCCTTCCGAGAAGTGGCGCATCACAGAGTAAATTAGTTGTCGCAGAAGTGAGATCTGCGTGAGAAGGAGAGCTGGAGCGTATTCTGGCCTTTGTTGCAAACAATAGAGTGTCTGTCCACAAGGCCAGGCACAGATTTTATCCTTGCACTAAGCAGGATGCCAGGCACATAGTAGGTATTTCATAACTATTTGTTGAATTTGAATAATAGTATTTCCTTTTATTAAACCATTTTTTAACTTTTTTTTTTTTTTTTTTTTTTTTGGAGTAGGCTCTACGTCCATTGTGGAGCCCAACTCAAGGCTTGAACTCATGACCCTGAGATCAAGACCTGAACTGAGATCAAGAGTCTGAAGTTTTACTAACTGAGCCACCCAGGTGCCCCCACTATGCATTTTCAAAGAGAAAGTTACTAATAATACAGTGACATCCTTTGTGATATTACTACAAACAAAATAGCTTTTGAGAAACAGTAATGATTGAGATTTGTAAAGTACCCTCAATATGAAGGAAATTGGCATTAGGGAAGTTTTCTGCGTCTAACTGAGGAAATAATTGTTTTCTAAATAGAAATTGTTTTCTAAATAGAACATCTCTAGCGATCAATGTTTCTGATACAAAGAGAGGCCCTATTATCAGACCTCCCAAACTACAATGCACAGACCAAGTCAACCCTTTCTGAGTGCATTTCCATTTGCACACATGGCACCAAGTAAAGTCAAAGACTATCCACAAACTGGAAGAACTATGTTGCTGAGCACAGTTCAGCGATTACAGTGCTCTAGACTTCTTGGATCTAAGATTTAAAGGGTGAAATATAGGTGGGGGTTGGACGACTATCCTATTGTATTAGATTACAGGTAGAATTTTTTCTGAAAGGTAATTTCGAATGTTTTGGGCACATATTTTATTAAAAGATTTTTTATTAGAGAAGCAGTCTGGGAATCTGCCCAGCATATTCATTTCAAGATGTGGACACAGCCTCTGGCTTTGGGTTGTGTCCTGCTTACATCTTATGAGAAGAGAACTGATGTGGTTTTTGACACACACCCATTAAATAAGGAAATAGACTTCCGATGAAAGGGGAGAGAAATGTGTCTCGATCCGGACAGACCCTACATTTTTCACTCTCTAGGGAGAAGAAAGAAGGCAACCTCAGAGAAACTTGTTGGTAGCGAGAGCCACCGCAAAGAAATGAAATGGAGGTACGCTTCTAACGGCATCACAGCGCTTTCAAAGAGCTCGGAATTCTTTGAGGCTTCTCTTCTCAGGCCTTTTTTTCCTGAAAATCAGTCTCTTTTTTATGTTCCTGACTCTGTGGTCTGAAAACATAACTTTCTTAGTTTTCTTTAAAGATAATGGCTTTCTGTTTTGAAAAGCTGCCTGCTCACACACTGTGAAAAAGGGAGATATTGGGAGCTTAAAGTCAGCAGTTAGTTAATATTCCTGTTGTAACACAAATTTATATCATTTTAAAGAACACGAACGCATTTGCAATTCTTATGCAGATAGATTATACTTATACTTAAATATATGGATATATATCAGAATGATTTTTATTATAGTCATAGTATATGCAACATATTCTTAAACTACAGTGATTCTCCATATGCAAAGGATTTTAAAACATGTATTTTTCTATTTAAACATGTTCTCGAGCTTAAAAAATTCCAAGCAGTGCTTCATTTTTACACTTTCCATAGCCTTCATATATCCTTATTCATCTTTATTATACCTGGTGCCTAATCTAGGATCTGTCATATAATAGGTGTTTAATAAATATTTGTGGAATGAATGAAGGCCCTGAAAGTTCATTTAGTGTTTCCGTGTCCCTTGTCCTTGGCAATATGTTCCTTAAGCAGCCTAGCTTTTTATTTTTCCAAAGTAATAGGCATTTAAGCATTTAAGAGTTGGGTAAAATACCCAGAAGCCTGATCGAGAAAAGTCTGGAAGATAATGGAGTTCAGATTACAGGTAATTTTGTGTAGTCTGGGTAATAACCAAAGAGTAGGTGTTTCCATTTTTTGCTTTCTAAATTCTGAGGGAAATAACAATAGAGATGAAAGTTGAATTGGCAGAGATCTCACCCCAAGAGATTGTGAGAGCCAGAGAAAATGCAAGCGAAGATCACTTACCTTTGGTCTAGAGATTAACCCACTCCCTTGATCAGCAAATATGTACTGAGCACCTGCTCTGCCCAGACCACTGTGGAAAGTGCAAGGGATGTAAAGCCCCTTCTTGACACTTGCCCACTTACGATGTGAGGTGGATTTAGACAACGCCTACCTCCACAGAGCAGCCCTTTGTGCCTCACGCAGGAGAAGTTGTCACACTGGCAGAAGGGCCCATAAATGTTTCCATAGGGAGACAGGTGGCAGATGCACTGCCCACAGAAGCAGTCTCCTCTTCCACTGCAGGAGGGGTGATCTGGGGCCTCCTTGCAGGACTCCGTGCTCAGTGTGTCCTCCCCACACTCGCAGTGAGGACCCATGTGGCCAGGGTTGCAGGCGCACACCCCACACTGGAAGGAACCGTTCCCATTGTGGCATTTGGAGCTGTTCACCTCCACTTCTTTCTGACAGTCACATTTGCATTCCGGACTGACAAGTATTTCTAGGGCGTCCCCCAGCCCCACAGGCTTTATGATAATGTGCCTGTTTCTTCTCTCACAGTTTGGTATACTCACAGTCACGTTAAATGTAGCCTGGAAAAGAAAATACCAATTATCTTCTTTCATCCACCAAAATACATAGGAAGAAACAAAGTTGCATGGGGATCAGCTTTGCCAAAATCATTTATTAGGACATTGTTGAAATCGCTTTTAAAATTCTTGAAAGGAAAAATCTTTCTTCGGAGCAACAAGAAGGGAACTTCTGACTTACCTGAATATTTTTTCAGACAATCTATTGACCTTATACTTACTGTGTCTCCCACCTTCATATGAGAGCATTTCTTTTGGTGTGGGAAGAGGGCCCCATTGTTACAGATGGCTGTGAAAGATAGGTTGAGTCCTTCTGTGTCTCCTAATACTTCCAGTTCCACCTCAGACCTCAGTTCCTTTAGTTAGGACATAAAGAGATAAATTACAACCAAAAAATACAATCAGAGGAATCTGTGAGTCCTGTTCATTAAACTACAAATGAATAAAATGAAATTGGGGCTAAAAGAAATTCACCATACTATCAATCAAGCAAGATAGCCAGCAAGACACACACACACACATGCACACGTACGCACGCACACACACACACATAGTGCACATATACACACCATGTTTTATTGAGTCTAAGAGGCCATCAATTATAAAATACACCATTATTTTATGACAATGACATTATGGCAAAATATCTCATGATCATTCGGTGCAACATATGAATCAATCCTATTCGTCTATCATGGCTTTGAAAATTATTTTACCCATTCCAAGGGATTTGGCAAATTCTCCAGCCCTGAGTAGCATTGCTTAGCATCTAAAGGCATTTTTTTTTTTTTGGCTTTTATCTCAGTAACACAATATAACAACAGCTTCCTTTACTTGTAAGTATCATCATTTCTTAGGTCCCATAAAGCAGCTGGTTCTGCTTTGCGAGGAATGCCGAATTAAGGTCATTCCTTTGACAATGAATATTTGCTTCACTGATATCAAATTTATACCCTGCTGCTCTGTTTTGGTACATTGCTGCATATACAACAACTTTTCATTTCAATATCAAATCATAGTGCAACCTTTTTGAAAATATTTGAAAATGGCAATTATGCTCAACACCTATAGCACCAATAGTGTGCTTAACAAATTGAGGTGACAACAACATATAGAGTTAGGGCCAATTTCATATATTTGCAGGCAATGAATACTACATTGTGACTTCTACCCAGCATTTGTAAGACACCATTAATCATAAAACATATCCCAATTTTAGAGATGTTAAATGTGGGAGAAACTGTTCCTCAAAATCAATATTGGAATTTATTATGTGCCCTTTGTACATTTAATGTAGAGTTGGGTCTGTAGAATGAGTTTAAGACAGGATTTCTGCCCTCAAGATGATCATCATTTTGATGAGAAAAAAACAAATAAGATGGCCCCAAGTAGAGCAGTCAACATACAGGTCAATGAATGTACCATTAGGTTTAAAAAATTGTGTCATACAGATGCAAGTTTGGGACAGTTCAGAAAAGAGTGGTCGGTGAAGGCTGAAGTATTAGAAGTCCTTAATGGCTATGTTGGATGTGGATCTGTGGACAGGATGACAATGGTGTCTTGGGGGAAGGGACTAGGAGAGAGAAAGCTCAGTCCCCGAGGATATATAATTGGGAAAATTGGGGCTTAGATCCAGCCCAGACTTCTGCTGTCCTGGGAGACACCATACAACAAAGAACCTTGAAGTTTGCAGAGATGACTTTAGATTTGTGGGAATCATTCCCTATAGCTTTAAAGTAGGGGTCCAATCCACTGAAAATATAGCTGCGGGGAAGTTGTCTGGGAGGTGTGTGCAGGACAGACTTTCGGTCTGTCAGACTTCCAGGTGAGGGGTTAAGTAGACTGGAGTCAAGAAAGATGGGATGTTGTATTCACCCTGGCCTGAGGCACAGGGATCAGGCACCTGGGGTGGTTAGTAAATGTGATGACATAGATTGAAGAGAGAAGGACTAGATATGAAACATCTAGGTTATGACAGAGGAGAGATAAGGGCAAGGTTTTCATGGCGGAAGATTGTCAGGGAAAAAGGAAGAAAGATTTATTTGTTATGGGGAAATCTAGTGTTATTATGTAGACTTTTTCTATTCCTCTTTCTTTTATAAAATAAAAGTCTGTATTTGGAGGAAAAAATTATGAGAAATGAAAGCAATAAAACAATAAAAATAAATTGTAAAACACTATGAGCTGAGTGATACTTCAGTTCATCTAGGATTTGAGTCCCTATCCTCCTGGAATTTTAAAAGCATATTCAGCTTCAGATTTTCCTTAACTATAATTTTGCCAAAGCATAGTAAGATGACCCTGTTTTCCTCCAAATTCTAAGTTGCTGACTAAATTCTAAGTCATTCTTCTTCTCTGCTTTTATATTTGCCCCATATCATCACTCCTTCAGTAGGTGGACATAATGCTGATTTTTCAGAATATGGTCTTGATCAGTGATTGAAGTGTTATTTCTCAGTCATAAAGATTATTTCTCTCATGCCTTAAGATTTCAAATTCTGCCAATTTAGCACTAAAATTTACTCTTTTTTTTTTTAAGATTTTATTTATTTATTTGAGAGAGACTGAGTGAGAGAGAGCATGAGAGAGGAGAAGGTCAGAGGGAGAAGCAGACTCCCCAAGGAGCTGGGAGCCCGATGCGGGACTCGATCCTGAAAGTCCGGGATCATGACTTGAGCCGAAGGCAGTCGCTCAACCAACTCAGCCACCCAGGTGCCCTAAAATTTACTCTTTAAATCTGTTTCAACTAGTTACATTATAAGTTTATTTATCCAGAAAATATTTATTGACTCCCGTGATGTGCCAAACACTGTCCTAGGTGCTTGGGAAGCAAAACCCACAAAGATAGCTGACCTTTTGTAGTTTATAAGCCAGTGTGAAAAGTCAGAGAGAAACAATATAATACATAAGAAAATTATGTAGCATGTCAAGAGGTGATAAATGCTATGTAAAACATTAGGGTGGGATAATGAGGATTAAGAGAGTGTGTTTAGGGGGTGTAGTCTGCAATTTAAAAAAAACTAATTAGAGTACGATTCAGTAAGAATCCAGTAAGAAGGTTACATTTTGAGGAAGTGAGGAATCAGCATGCAGATATCTGTCAAAAGAGTGTTTTAGGAAAAGGGTACAGTCAGTGCAAAGGCCCTAAGGTCAGAGTATGTCTGACTTCCTCTGGAAACAGAATAGCCAGGAGTCTAGAGTTGTTTTACTGGATCAATTCTCTGATGGAGTAATAGAAGGTGAAGTCACAGAGGTAATGGGTGGAGGAGAACAGATCTGGTAGGATCCTTGTAGGTGGTTTTAAAGAATGTGGCAGTTATTCTACATAAAATGAGAAAACAATTAGGGTTATCTATAAAAGAGTGTTATGACCTTACTTAATATTTTTAAAGAAAAAGGCTAGTGTGTGGGTGTGATTTGTGTGTGTGTTTTTTTGTTGTTGTTGTTGTTGTTTGTTTTTTGAAACAGATTGTAGGAAACCAAAGGTGGAAATGAGAAATAGCATTTAGGAGGCTTTTGCAGTCATTCAAGTGAGTAAAAATGGTGGCTCCCATCAGGATGAAGGCTGTGGAGGCAGTGTCAGGATCAAATTCTAAGCAATTTTGAAGACAGAACCAGCATGATTTTCTGATGGATTAAATATGCATGATAAGAGAAAGAGGAGAGTCAAAGATCATTATAAGCTTTTGGCCCTAGCCACATGAAGGATGGGATTACCATGAATTGAGAAGGAGAAAACTACTGGTGAAGTATGTTTAGGAGCATCCAGGTTACCCTCCTAAATTGCCAACTAAGATATCAACCGATTCCCAGACATCTGCACTTGGATGTCTCCTAGAGAAATATATATAGCATGATTGCTGGGCAGCATCGAGGGTCCTCCTGAGGTCTGTGATCATGAATTTAAAGCACAATTTTATGTTTTTCCCTTCCTGTTCAGCTGTGCAGGTTGAATGGATAGTTGGGATTAACCAGGATCATGACTGGCCAAGCAACCCCAGTGGAGCTGTTAAGGGCATGGGAGGTGAGGGTGTTTCTACAGAATGATCCTAATGGTTGCATTTAAGCTGGGGGCCCAGGCACAAGAGGATATCAAGGGGATGAGGAACTGAAAAGAGAAGATAGGGTCACTTGAATAAAAAGAGAGAGAGAGTAGGGTCAACTAATTGAAGATCCTGATGGGTTGGAAGAAATACTAGGGGAACTAACAGGAGTGAGATGAAAAAGTAGGAAGTGGTGGGCAGGGATTGGATTGCATGAAGCTGAGATTATAGAGGAGTCTATTAGCAACAACAAAGTTCAAGGTATGACAAGAGAGGGGGACAAGATCATTTTAGAAGCAGAGTTCAAGAAACAGAAGCCAGGGTATAAGAAGGAATATGGGTATACTGAAACTGAAATCATCAGGAGGTAAAGCAGGAGTAATGTTAGAGACGGTGGCTCCATAAGTCAGGAGCTAAAGAAGTGAGGGATAAGACCTGCATGTCTGTGAATTTGAAATTAGGAAGAGTGGGTGATGTAATCTGACCAAAATAAGGGAAATCTTAACATTGATACAATTGGAATATCATATTACAGATTTGGCCAGGAATATTTTCATGTGAATTTCTCAAAGAAAAGACATAAAAGTTTATATGTATATTTCATCCAATCATTCACTCATTTACTGAGCATCTACTATGAGTCAGACAAAACAAACAAACCAAGTCACTTCCCTTCTGGAGCTTAAATGCTACTAGGAGAGCTTGCCAGGGGGGCACTGATATTTCAGTATCTTTTATTACATGGTTAAGAAAGGAAGAAAATTAGGGAATGATGGTCAAATGAATACACATCTGGTATTTCAGGGTTTTTATGTCAATATGTCATTGTAAAACACTGAACTGAAATTCATAGCCACTAATTATAAACAAACATTGTCTACCTCTGTCCAATCAGAAGTTAGTCAGAAGTATTTTCTCTCAATCTATTCTCTTTCCTTTCTATCTTTTTATAGACTTAAAAGAAATCCGGTCGATGGATCCCCATATTTTATTTTATTTTTTATTTTTAAAAAATTTTATAGAGGGGGAGGGGCAGAAGGAGAGAAAGAATCCCAGCATGGAGCCAGATCATGACCTGATCATGACCTCAAGATCATGACTTGAGCGGAGCCTCAAGAGTTGGTCACTTAACTGCCTGAGCCACCCAGGTGCCCCTGGATCCCCATAATTTTAATGTCTGTTTAGAATACATATAAAAATAACTGAACAGAAAAATATTTCGAACTAGTGCCAAGATCTATTACATACTTCATTCAGGGAATCATTACGTTATAATAATAACTCCAGAGCAAGATTATATAGTAGAAGAATAATAGATACTTCTTTATATTTTTGGGTAGTAAAATAAGGACATGAGATTCACTTTAAATGTCTGATGCATTGATTCTATCACCCGTAAGTTATGTGGATGATTTGGGACCACAAAATGAGACAAAAACCCAGACAGAGTAAGCAGGGGCATGGAAGGAGCTTGTCAAACAAGAGGAAGAAATGTTTCTGATGTTCATGGTTTTCTAATTTGCTGAAATCCTTTGAAGATGTTAGTGGCCAATGCTTCTGAGCATTCTGGGTTAAAGAAAATTGAGTGTCTTCTAATGCAGTGGAGGATTGCTGTGTGATTTTATCTGATTCTACACATTAAAACTTTAATTACTGCATAAGAGGGAGGATGGTTTTTATAGTATTTTGTGGACAAGTTTTCCTGTCTGGAAGAATTTCAAGTATGAGCTAATGTGGTAGTTAATTTTTGATGTGAGCTAAGAAAACTGAAGTTTCTGAGGCTATAAGTTCAAGAAAACCCACCTCATCCTATAGTTTTAATGGACACATCTATTATTTTGTTCTCTGAGGAAATGTGTTTGAGAAGAAATATCTTGTTTTTCCTCTGTAAGGTGAGTTTCAAAATTGGTGGAGTGTTGTCAAAATCAATGGGGAATATTTTTTCAAAATGTGTAGCTCTTCCTTTCCTTAAAGTTCTCCTAAGACTTCTGTGAGCGGAATCTGTATACACCTATTTTTAAAAGCTTCCCAGATGATTCTGAAATGTTTACTTAAGGATACCTGGGTCAGTATATGTTAAGTATTGGCATATAGTGCATGTAGGTCATCGATTTATAATTTCAAAACATCCAAAATTAGAATTTTATTTATTTGTTATTATGTAACTGCTGTTTAGAATAACTATTGGAGCTTTACTCCTTCATAAAAATTTACTTTTCTCATTCCTGTTCTAATTTAGAGCTTCCTTTTCACCTTTGTGCTGGTGCCTATGTGCCCATGTATGTATTTTTTCTTTGTAAGTTAAAGCAAAAAAGGGAAATGGTACTTAAGAAACAAAATTAAAAAAAGAATTGGTAACTGGCCATCTACCATTGATTAATTAAGTTATGAAATAGGGACAAGGCAAGAGAACATAGCAACCCTATAGTTATGTATTTTATTTTAAGGGAGGAATGCTGTACTCTGGTACTAATTTATCAAGTCAAGGCAAAAAAATTTATGTCTATGTGTATATACATATGTATATATGTCTCTCTCTCTATGTATATATCCACAAAAATGAAAAATTCCTTGGTTCTCAAAAGTAGAGAATCAACAAAGTCTTTGGTGCCTTTTTTCTCTTTGAGTCATGAGGTAGTCTTATGAAACCTGTGGAGTTATTTCTCCACATAGTTCTGTTACTCACTGCTGTTTTAAACTGAATTTTTTTTTTCAAGCAGAGAAGAGGGGAGCTTAATCATAGAGCTCATGGAGCCTTTCAGTAAAATTAAAATTTTGCTATTGGTTATTATTACAAAAATAACCTCAACTTTATGATCGAAGTTATGATTTTTCTACTTTCTGCCTCACCTTTCAGAAAGACTATCTGCAAATAAAGAGAACGAAATTGATATTTTATCTGCATAAATGCAGAGAGATTTTCTTTGGATAAGTACTCCCTCCACTAACAAATCCAAGCACATTTAACTGGCTAAAACTCATCTTAGTTTTGAATACCACAGAAATGCAAAAAAAAAAGAAAAAACCAACTATAAAATATCATACTTCATAAGCCGAGATGATCAGCTGGAGAATGTTTCCCGAGTCCTTCTGAAGTAGCCCAACTGTGGCTCCAGGAATGAGTTTTGCATAATTCTGTAAACAAAAAAGAATAAGTGAATGTTCTCCCTATAATCAAGAAATGTTAAGTGTGGGTTTCAGCCTGATGGTTGAGATCACCTCTATTTAACTGGCTGGGGGAAACAGGATCCTGGTAATAAACCAGTGTTTCTCCTGAAACTGTGGTCCTGCCTGCTGCTCATTCCTGTGCACAAGTGGGAAACAGACTGGCCAGAGTTGCCACTGGGGATGTCAAGTGTGCGTGGTTGCCTTAGTCTAGAACTGTGATTTATATCACAACTGGAGTCAAGTCTCAAATAATAATAGCACTTATATACTGTCTTCCATTTGCAGAACATCTTTTGTCCAAAAAATTCTGAGCGCGCTACCAGGAGCTATCTTCTTTTTTTTTTTGTAATGTTATGGAAACCCAAGTTCCACATTGGCCCCTCTCTGCCATCAGGTTGCTCTGCGAGTCTTTCAACCCAGGGGTCTTTAATTGTCAATCGCTTGATGGTGAAAAGGAGTGAGTTATTTGGAGGCTTGGCAGTTAGCCCTCTTTCCTAGTGGTAATGAGCAGTCTTTTGGGGATGTCACCGTGGTGCTGGGGTTGACTGGAATTGATCTCCACTCAGCAACATGGAGTCAGTCAGAACCTATCTCTAAACCATCTGCATGCTCCCACCTGCAGAGAACTCACGTTAGTTCAGCAACACTCCAGGGATCAAGAGGACCAGGGAATGAGGCATTGCAAAGAAGGGAATTTTCCAGAACGCTGAAAATTACCCCTCCCTTAAGTTTTATGTTTTAAAACTTATTTTCAAATGAAAAGTTTTCTAAAGGATATGGTACACATCTCTGTTTTCTTAAATAAAGATTCCCAAGCATACTTGGACTGTTTTCTTGAAGCAACAGTCATACTTATCAATATTAACTATAGCTCTATAATCATCAAATACTTCTACAATCCATGGGTAGATCACATTCATACCAAGTGGTCCCCAACTGCTATGCTTTTGCTTCTTTTATTTGTTTTGAAATAGTTTCTATCTTCTCCTTGTTAAACTGTAAGATATCACTCACCTACCAATTTTCACATTCATTCATTTACTGTTGCATTCAACACATATTAAGTAGGCTTGATATGCTGTGCTATGTCAAGAAGAGACAATCACTCTTTTTTTTGTCAACTGTGGTCTCCTGAGTTGCTGTGTGTTGTGAAGTTGGATGACTGAATTTATTAAAATGTCACATAGAAAGAGAAAAAAGTTTTGAGTGAAGGATTTAGGGCACCTCCTCTAATTCAAACATAATGGTATCTTGTCTTATTCCCAAGAAAATTTAAGTAGCTTAGAAGATGTACTATAAGACTAAGTTAGAATTAATAGTAATTATTGGTTATAATCATGATATTAGGTAAATAGGTCAGGTCAAGGGGAGGCAAGGAGAGGAACAAATGAAGCCAGGGTGACGTTAGAACACCAACATGTTCCAGGAGGGCTCAGGCACTTGCTAGAGGCGGGTACCTGGGCTAACTCCAAGGTCTTTACCGCTCTTACGTGGAAAAAATGGGTGGTGCTTTTAATTGGTGGATTTTGTAATATTTCACTTATTTCCGTGTTTATGATTGTGTTTAAGTTTGAAGCTGATGGAAATCTGAACTCTTACAAGCGTCAGTTGTCACTCTGCCTTGACACTGCGTTTCATTTTTGAATGGGTCACGGACAGTAATCCAGGTAACATTCCTCTCATAACCCGGTGCCCCACATCACCGCCCATGGGAGGTGGGCCCCACTCTGTTTCCCTGAGTCAGGGAGAACTTGTCAAATATGACGAAGGCACCGGTTCATTGACGAAGGCACCGGTTCATTGACTTGCCTTTTCAAATAAACACATGTCAAAAGGGCCGTGAAGCATAAGACCTGTGGTTAACAGTGAATACTTAAATAGGAACTTGAATCTCACTCAAGGGGAGCTGGAATGTGTGTAAATTTGACTGGTCCCAAAAGGGAAGGCAAAAGGAAACTTTAAAGCTTGATGAAGAAAGGTTTGGATCTTCCCGAAAAAGAATGTCACGGCTCTTAGCTTTGCACGAAACTGCTAGCCTTGAAAAATGCCCTGGTTTCTCCAAGGCCAAGGTATAAGGGGTACTTTCCACAAGTACTAGTTCAAGTAGCCTCTAAATTTTGGGTTAATTTGTAGTTAACACAGCCAAATCCATCTACTTCCTAGAGCATAATTATGAACCTGCATGTGGTATGACATTTGCCATTTGGCTATTAGGACAAGTAGTTTAGCATTAATCGCCTTTGCTGATTGCTACTAGAGCAAGAGTATAAAGGAGTTGGCAGCTAGTAGCAGTACCCTGTGATAACTCTGACAATTGTGTAGAGGAAAACTATTAATTAATTTCTGGATGGTGATTCCTCCCCAAAACATTGCAAATAATTAACTGAAAACATGGACAATTTGGCTTCCTGATCTAACACTATAAAAAATTATACTTTAAGTCTTGTAGTATTATGATTACTGTAAATATCATGTGTCAAATGCCTTTCTTTCATTAAAGCCCTAAAGTGCTATTATAAATTGTCCTGATTAAACATGTTTAATGTTAGAAAAAGGATAATTTTGCATGCCTGGATGTGATAAATTACAGCGCCGTGACTGTAAAAGATAACTCTTGGTATTAGAAATGGTGAACTCTAAAAACATGATGTTTTATGAGTGATTAGAAATGCCAGCTCCTTGGGCTTGAATTTCTTGGGCTTGAATTTCCTCTTATCTGCCCATGGATTATCCTAATTACGGATTTTTCTCCCTCTCCTGCTACCATGCCACCCAGGAGTTGCCGAGGTTACTTTTCTCATTCGTGTTTGCAAAGTTGGCTTTTACTGATTGCCTTAGTTTTCTAAACTTCCTTCATCAAACCCTATTTATTTGCTCACTATGCTCCCGTATCAAAAAAAGATTTCCTATTTGTCCAACAGTTTGCATTTTCTCCTTAGAAATTTCCTCCTTGTCTAGGAAGAAGGATAAGAAGAGGACGAGGGGGTTGGGTTTCGTGCCTGGATGGCTCAGTCGTTAAGGGTCTGCCTTTGGGTCATGATCCCAGGGTATTGGGATCGAGCCCCGCATCAGGCTCTCTGCTCAGCAGGGAGCCTGCTTCCACCCCCCACCCTGTCTACTTGTGATTTCTGTCTGTCAAATAAATAAATAAAATCTTTAAAAAATTTTTTTAAAAATTAAAAAAAATAAAAAGAAGAGGACAGGAGGTCATTTAGTGGGCAGGCAACAAAGGATAGAGAGGAAAGTGCCTGAATTCACATCCGCACTCTGGGCTTCTCTCAGGAATGTCTCCAAAGTCAGGGCGTCTTGGTGTCTGGCTGCTAGAACAAACTCTCAGGTGTGTACTCCTGCTTTGTTGAGGGCAGTTGCGCACCTGCCACTCCAGCTACCCACAGGCAGATTACTGGTTGGCTTTTTCTTCAAAGAAACTCAGACTAAGGACCTTGGCAGATACTTGGCTGCTTTTGGTGCTAGATGAGACATTCCAATGTGACCTACATTCTTGCTTTGATTGCACTTCCCGTTGGGTTCACTCATCTCCAGGTTTATGCACTGGGAATATGGTTTAGTATTAACTATATCCTTGCTGGACATCTTGATTGGGTTTCTGTCTTAGATGGTTACCCTCCTGAACTCCTTCTGTCCTACCGTTGTGCCATTTCTGCTGTGGTCTCAAAGACTCTTGACCACCTGAGACTCAGTGGTTTTATACAGAGCACGCTACACATGTCCCATTTTATACAGAGCACGCTACACATGTCCCTCATCAGAGAGCAGAGAGGTTAACTTCCCATATAT
The DNA here is from genome assembly GCF_002288905.1 of Enhydra lutris kenyoni. Classification (NCBI taxonomy): domain Eukaryota; kingdom Metazoa; phylum Chordata; class Mammalia; order Carnivora; family Mustelidae; genus Enhydra; species Enhydra lutris. The sequence goes on from NW_019154085.1 coordinate 57,660,821, forward strand.
CTGCTAGCAGCCATTTTAGTAAAGAATGTGCAAAACCAATCTGCTGCTTGTCTTTACGCTTTATTCTTGCTTATCTCTTTCTGCAAAAGCTCATTAATATGGAGGGACTTTATGCTCAGCGCCATTTATTTTCCATATTATATAATTAATCAACATCAGTATTTCTGGTCTTAAACTATATTACTAAATGTTTTTTGTTTGCTAAAATACATTTAGTCAAAGTTTGGCTTGTAGAGATTGAGAACCTGTGATGTTATAAGTATGTACGCAAATATTTTCCGTAATATCTCACTATATATATATGTATAGTCATTACTTTGTATTTCTTCAATTAGTAGCTACTATTTGTCCATTTTCTCTCTCAGAAACTTTAATGGCAGTATAACACACATGCACAGCCTATAAGTAATAACTATACAAAATGAATATTTAAAAGTAAACAAATAGTATTCGATGAATATTTAAAAGTAAACAAGCAAGTAATCACACCAAGATCAAGAAATAGAGCATAATCAGCCCTCTGGAATCCTCCCTTGTGCTGCTTCCCAGTGATTACCACCCTTAAAAGACAGAATAGTGTTTACTGTTCTGACTTATTACTATAGAAGTCAGGGAAGATAATTTCATTGCCTTAAGGATAACAAAAATGGCTTAAGTAGGACACAAAAGTACTACCTATATAAAGGAAAGGATTGATAAACAGGACTTAAAATAGGGATTTCTGTTCTGAAAAGATGCCTTTAAGAGAGTGAAGAGGGACCTTTGAGTGGGAGAAAATATGTATAATACATACATCTGATTTGGCACCAGAATATCTAAACAACTCCTGCGTATCAACAAGGAAAAGACATCTGGGAAAAAATGGATATGCAAGTGGCAAAAGAGTATGGCAAAAATGTTCAACATCATTAATCATTAGAGAAATAGAATGAGATGCCAGTGTGCACCCACTAGAATGTCTAAACTGTAAAAGAACTGATGATGCTCTCAAGTACTTTTCAGGAGGCATCTACACTGGGACAACTACTTTGGAGAACTGGCAGGAGCTGCCAGTGTTGAATAAGAATATGGCCAATGGCTCTACAATCCCACTCCATGGTATGACCACTACAGAGCTGAACCCATGAGGTATGATTGCTCTGAGACAAACAAGTGCATAGAGAGGCATTCATTCTTGTTGTCAAGAGGGTGATTTTGGTAATCAAGATGTCACCTACATAAGAGATAGTACAGGTAATTCTTAAAGGGTCTTAGATCTTTCAGGTGTTTGGCTAATAAGGAATAATCAGTTCTTCCCTGGATTTCTTCTACTTGGGGTTGGACCCAGGGGAGCTAAACACTGGCAAACTCCTCAGCACTCACAGCACAGCCTGCTTCTTTCTGAATCTCCATCCTCAGGAGCTGGTTTCAGGACCAGGTCCTCACGATCTCCATTCACCAATTCAAGGGACCTCACAATGGGATGGAGAGGTCCTCACCAGCCTCCTGGCCTCCCCATGCACCTCCTGCCTTTGGACACCTATATCCTCAGGAACCCAGGGATTCTGGAGCATCTGTTATTGTGGGCACTCTGGGCAGCCTTGGGGAAGTAACAGAAATTCATAGGACAGGATAACCTTGCTCTTTAGGTCCTTAGTTTCATATAGTTCTTTGTTCTGGTACAATGAGCCCATAATGTGGATTGTCCTAAAGGTGCCTGGAGCTCGCCTGTAGCCCACCATCATCTGGGAAAGAAGAACTAGAGTTAAGATTTGTGGTACTTGGTAGTTCCATCTCTTTCATTCTTCCCACAAGCACTTTTATTCAGGTACCCTTATTATCTCTGTTTTACTGCCAAGATATTGAAGCCCAGAGAATTTAGTTCGCTTGCCCGAGGACATCCAGCTTAGAAAGAGCTGGATTCATCTGCTCTGGTATTCTCTACTCTGCTCCAGAACCAGATCCCTTAGCCAGGCCACTGACGGAAAGTGCCTGGCAATGATGGTTCTGGTCTGGTGATGTCATCGGTGAGCCTGAGAGATGTTAACAAGTAAATCTAAATTCACTGAATGTATTAGGTCCACAGGGCTGCTATATCTAAGTGGGTGGCTTAACCCAACAGAAATTTGTTATCTCACAGTTCTGGAGGCCAGAAGTCCGAGATCAAGGTGTCAACAGGGTACACTTCCTTTGAAATCTGTGCTCGCCTCTTCCTAGCTTCTGGTGGTTGCTGGCAGTCCTTGATGGTCCTGGGCTTGAAGATGCATTCCCTTGAGTTTTTACCTCCATCCTCACATAGTGTTCTCTTTTCTAGGTCTCCAGCTCTGGGCCTCTTCTCTCCTTATAAGCACACCACTCATGTTGGATTAAGGATCTACCCTGCTCAAGTACAACCACATCTTAACTAATGACATCTGCATTGCCCTTTTTCCAAATAACACCATACTCTGAGGTACTAGGGGTTAGTACGTCAACATATCTTTTGTGGGGAATACAAATCAACCCCCTGCAGTCTGCTAGGATTCTTTTGATTTGTTTAACCCTTAAACCCTTAGTTTTGGTTGGAGAAGGGAGTACCTTGCAGGATCACAGAGCTAATAAGTGGTTAGAAACAGATCTTGACTCCAAAGCTAGTGCTCATTCTGCTCCCCCAGGCCCTTGCCGGGCCATGGCAGGAATTGGCGCAAATGCCAACTGCCATCAAGGGTGAGGCTTATTAGAAAGTTACGATAATATGGAAAGAACCTAGATGTCCATCAACAGACGAATGGATAAAGAAGATGTGGTATATATACACAATGGAATACTATGTAGCCATCAAAAGAAATGAAATCTTGCCATTTGCGACGACGTGGATGGAACTAGAGGGTATCATGCTTAGCGAAATAAGTCAATCGGAGAAAGACAACTATCATATGATCTCCCTGATATGAGGGAGAGGAGATGCAACATGGGCGGTTAAGGGGGTAGGAGAAGAGTAAATGAAACAAGATGGGATTGGGAGGGAGACAAACCATAAGTGACTCTTAATCTCACAAAACAAACTGAGGGTTGATGGGGGGAGGGGGGTTGGGGTGGGGTGGGGTTATGGACATTGGGGAGGGTATGTGCTATGGTGAGTGCTGTGAAGTGTGTAAACCTGGCGATTCACAGACCTGTTCCCCTGGGGATAAAAATATATTATATGTTTATAAAAAATAAAATTAAAAAAAAACACATAACACAAAATTTACAATCTTAAAAAAAAAAAGAAAGTTACGATAATAATGCCTCGTATTGATATATATAGTGGGTTAGAGAATATAGAACATTTTCTTTAAATTTTTTTTTTAAGATTTTATATATTTATTTGACAGAGAGAAAGATACAGTGAGAGAGGGAACACAAGTAGGAGGAGTGGGAGAGGGAGAAGCAGGCTTCCTACTGAACAGGGAGCCCTATGTGGGGCTCAATCCCAGGACTCTGGAATCATGACCCGAGTTGAAAGCAGTGGCTTAACCCACTGAGCCACCCAGGCACCCCAGAACATTTTCTTACCTGAAGCAAAAAGAAAGGAAGAAAAAGGGTTGTGGCTATAATCACTTTCAAATGGAAAGGCTACATCTTGAAAGAAATGTAGCAAGTAGCAAAAGCATAGAAGCAATTTTTTTTTTTTTTGGTCCCGGGGGACCATATTGTGCTATTTATCTGGTCAAAGGAAAACAGCTCTTTGCTGGTGATGCTTTGCTTTGTTGAGCAGTATGCTTCTTCCAGAGCTAGTGGTGGGCTGGGTTTGCTGAAATAAGTCCTTCTGAAGGCAATCAGAAGGTTTTCTTCCCGTGAGATCTTTCATTCTTGTGGGATTTTATTCTGCTCGTTTCTCTTGTTCATTATCAGTAAATGCAGGGCTCCCAGTATTATGCAAAAGTTTACCCCCAGGCTTGACTGTGTTACTAGGACACCCAAGATTCCAAAAAGAATATGTAATTGTTTCTGGCACAAGGTAGCATGAATGTCTGTCTCTGGATTTCATGCTATCTGCTTTGCCTTCAGGCTTTCAATTGTCAGCATTCCACAGTCAGGCAGGCAGCAAAGGGAGTGTACTAATTAGATCAGGTGCTTGATCTTGAAGTCTGCACCAGCAATGACTAGGTAGTCGGCTTCGGAACTTTTGAGCACTACCTGTCTTTCTCTCAGTCTGCCCTGGGATGTAATTATCTTGTCAGCCAAGGAGCTGTAGCACGCAGCTGAACGAGAGTGCTCGGCAACAGTGACAGAGTGATAAGGGAAGACGAATGGACCCACCGTGCATGACTGTGCTGAGACAAACAAATGCACACAGAGGCATTGGAGAACGGAGACTTAGAGAACAAAGAGGCTACCCTGACTATTTGTTGCTGAGGAGACTTCAGATCGTCCCTTAATAAGATCACCCTGCTCTTCGAGAGGGATTGCAGACCTTTGCTGGCAAATGCAAGTCCCAAAGCTTCAGAGCTGTTTTAAAATGGGAAACAATGTTGGGTTTCGTAGCAGCTTATGTGCTTTGCAGACCAAATGGCAGGTAATAAAACTTTGAAAGATGACTAGGAGAAGCACGATGAAGGGGACCAACAAAGAGAAATCAGGAATATATACAGGGACTTCTAAAAGGGTATCAGCCCCTGTTACTACAAGTGTGGTGGGTTGGCCAGGAGCAGCAGCAGCATCTGGAAAATTGTGAGAAATGCAAAAACTCATTTTTAACTTGTTGAGGACCCTCCATATGGCTTTCCATAGTGGCTGAATCAATTTACATTTCCACCAACAGTGCAAGAGGGTTCCCTTTCCTCCACATCCTCACCAACACTTGTTATTTCTTGTCTTTTCAATGATAGCCATTCTAACAGGTGTGAGCAGATATCTCACTGTGGTTATGATTTGCATTTTTCTGATGATGAGTGATGTTAAGGATCTTTCCATGTGCCTGTTGGCCATCTGCACGTCTTCTTTGGAGAAGTGTCTATTCAGGTCTTCTGCCCATTTTTTTTTTTTTTTAATTGGATTGTTGGGGCTCCTGGGTGGCTCAGTGGGTTAAAGCCTCTGCCTTTGGCTCAGGTTGTGATCCAGGGGTCCTGGGATGGAGCCCCACATCAGGCTCTCTGCTCAGTGGGGAGCCTGCTTCCCCTTCTCTCTCTGCCTGCCTCTGCCTACTTGTGATCTCTGTCAAACAAATAAAATATTTTTTTAAAAATTGGATCGTTTAGGGTTTTGGGGTTTTGTTTTTGTTTTGTTATTGACTTGTGTGAATTCTTTATATATTTTAGACATTAACCCCTTACTGGATATATGATTTGCAAATATTTTCTCTCTTTCAGTAGGTTGCCTTTTCATTTTGTTGATCATTTCCTTTTTTGTGCAGAAGCTTTTTAGTTTGTTGTAGTTCCACTTGTTTAGTTTTGTTTTTGTTTGTTGCCTTTGCTTTTAGAGTTGGATCCAAAAAATCACTGCCAAGACCAACATCAAGGAGCTTACCACCTATGTTTTCTTCTAGGAGTTTTATAGCTTTAGGTCTTACATTTAAGTCTTGATTCCATTTTGAGTTAATTTTTGTGTGTAGTGGAAGACAGTAGCCTGGTTTCATTATTTTGCAGGTGGCCGTCCAGTTTTCCCAACATCCTTTCTTGAAGAGAACTTGAAGAGACATTGTATATTTTTGCCTCCTTTGTGGTAGATTAATTGAGTATATATGTGTGGGTTTATTTCTACCATATAATCCAGCAATTCTACTTCTGGGTGTTTATTCAAAGATAATGAAAACACTAATTCAAAAAAGATATATGCGCCTTCATGTTTACTACAGGATTATTTATAATAACCAAGATATGGAAACAACTTAAGTGCCCACCCATAGCTGAATGGATAGAGAAGAGTGGTACATACACACACACATACACACACACACAGTGGAATATTACTTGGCCATAAAAAGAAAGAGATCTTGCATTTGCAGCAATATTGCTAGACCTTGAAGGCGTTATGCTAAGTAAAATCTAAGTAAAATAAGTTTGGCAGAGAAAGACAAATACCATATGATTCAATTAAATCAAAATAAAACAACTAACAAAAATGCCAAGCTCACAGATACAGAGAACATATTGATAGTTTCCAGAGGAAAGAGGGGATGGTGGGGGGATGAAATGGTTAAGGGGAGTCAAAAAGTAAAACTTCCAGTTTTAAAATAAATAAATCATGGGGATATAATGTGTAGCATGACAACTACGGTTAACAATACTGTATTACATATTTGAAAGGTGCTAAGACAGTAAATCTTGAAAGTTCTCAGCACAAGAAAACATTTTTGGAAATATGTATGGTGATGGATGTTAATTAAATTTATCATGGTGATCATTTTGAGTGTATACAAATACTGAATCATTCGTTGTACAACTAAAACTAATGAAATATGTCCATTATACCTCAACTTTTTAAAAAAAGTTGAAATGCAAAACCTCAGACCCCATCCTATACCTGAATCAGAGCTGGTGTTTCAATAAACTCCCTGAGTGATTCGAGACACCTGAGGAACTTAAAACCAAAATCAAAACCAAAAGAAAAGAAAAGAAAAGAAAAAAAGCAACAATGACGCCTGGGTCTTAGCCTTAGAGATACTGAATTAATCAGATCAGGGTTTGGCCTGGGTACTGGATTTTTTAGAAAGCTTCCTAGGTGATTTTAATGAGCACCAAAGTTTAAGAATATCCATTATAGAATAGTCCGTCCACACCCTTCTTGTTGCCAAATGGATGCTTCCAGGAAGGGTTGTGACAATCTGGAAAATAAATTTGCTATGTTTTTAAACCTATGTACCCACGGGTGCCTGGGTAGCTCTGTCAATTAAGCCTTGGTTTTGACTCAGGTCACTATCTTGGAGTCATGGGATTGAGCCCTGCGTTGGGCTCCGTGCTTGGTGAGGATTCTGCTTCAGACCCTTTCTCCCTCCCCCTCTGCCCCTCCCCTTGCTCGTGCTCTCAATCTCTCTATAAATAAATAAAATAAAATAAAATAAAATAAAATAAAATAAAAAACCTTATACACCCATAATTCATAAGGGGTCCTTAGTTGGTCAGGTACCTGTGATATCTACTTTCTAATCAAGAAAAAAAAGTGATGTTTTGGAATGCATGATGCCCATGGAATAACACCATGCTTACTTCTCTAGGCCTTTAAGACTGAGGTATCTAGCTGTAGCCTACCTTTTCCACTGCATCTTCTTCTATCCTAGCTTACATCAGGCCGACTAGCCTTTTTTCAGTTTCTCAAACACATTGAGCACTGAGTCCTTTGCTGCCTTGGGCCTTTGCACATGCCTTCTCCTCTTGAAAACTCCTTAACCTTTAGGTTGCTTATAATCACCTCGTAAAAGGGGTCTTCCCTGAAAAGCCTATAGAAGAAAGTCTTACACTCTCCTCTTTTATTTTTTCCTTTGTCACACACTATTCTTTTCCATTTTTTAGTAATATTTACAAAGTTTTTAGTGTGGGTCTCAAATATGTCATGGAACATAATAATACTAAGAAAAATGATTTTTGTTTATTTGAAATTCAAATAGAATATCCTGTATTTTTATGTGCTAAATCTGGCAACCTTATAGAAAAAGTATGTGGACTTCTGAATAAGTGAATAAAATGTGCCCAAAATGTTCAAGCTCAACAAAATGTTCTCCTTTGAGAATTTTCTGTCTACTTTTTGAAGATTCAATACCACAAGGGCAAGAAAATATTGAACTATATTGTAATTAGTAGTTACCTCTTGTAGCATATTTTTGGCTCTTTTAGGTCATTAGGCATAAAATTAAAATGCACAATACTCCCAAATTTTTCTATACCCAGGGCCTGTAAGTTTAACTTGTCCTTGCACCCTGATGCTCTATGTAATCTGTAAAAGGCTACACCATGTGAAGAATGCTTGGTTGTAGTTAAACTCCTGTCTGATGATCCAAGCCAAGGTGAGCTTCCTTTAAGCATCACTGTAATTTGGGCCAACCTTGCAGGCATGGACAGAGTGGCCAAGTGTTGCTGTAGGTAGGCTTCAGGGTATAAATGGGTAACTGAGTTAAATAAGAATTCTGTGAGGCTCCGAGAAAGCATAGAGTGGAACCCTTAACAGAGCTTTGAGCACTTTGTGGTAGAGAGGGGTGCCTTTGAAGAAACAGTTTGTTTCACAGATGTTGGAGTCCTCATCAAAAGGGCACTTTTGGGGATTAGAAAAAGAATACTAGAAATAATTTGCTAGTCCTATTAAGGTTATTACATGAATATATAAAAAATAACTAAGTATCATTCAAATATGTGAAAAAGCAACCTGGTAGTTAATATAAAAATATAGTAATTGTGGATGTTCTGGGGCTGCTGGTGGGAAGGGAACAAGGTGTTTTTTTGTTTGTTTGTTTTTGCTTTTTAAGATTTTATTTATTTATTTATTTGAGAGAGGGAGCACAGGCAGGCACACAGAGAGAGAGGGACAGAAGGGGAGGGAGAGGGAGTGGGAGAAAGAATGTGAAGCAGACTCAGTGCTGAGTGCTGGAGCCCAATGCAGGGATCCATCCCATGACCACGAGATCATGACCTGAGTCAAAACTAAGAGTCAGAGGCTGGAGGCTTAACCGACTAAGCTGACTAAGCTACCCAGGTGCCTGGGAGCAAGTTTGCTTTTATTTTAAAGCAGACACCCTGTAAGTACAGCAACCACAAATTTGGAATACTGTAGAATGCCCTTGATTTCATCTAATGTGATTCTTGTCAGTAAAAGTGATTGTTTGACATACAACTAAATACAATTTAATTTTCATGCTTTTATAAGACTATAAATGTATAAATTCATTCAAAAAATCTGAATATACTTAATATGTATAGTATGATGCCAATTATGTTAAACTATGTAAATACATGCATAAAAGGAGAAGAGTTATTTTAAAATGTCAAGAATGGTTAGCTGTGTCTAAGTGATGAGTTTATGAGTGATCTTTATTTTCTTTGTGTTTTTCTGTATCCACCTTCCCCCTGTTCTTTTTTTGGCAACTAACATGGATTAATTTTGTCATTGGAAGAAAAGTAACTTAAAGTGTGTGGTGTTTTTTGTTTCCTGGTTTTGACCACACTCCCACAGAGTTGGTAGATTAATTGATACAGACACTTTGGAAGCAGTTTGGGCACACTTAGGAGACTTGCAGATGCCATTTCCTGTGAGCCAAGGACTTGAGTTCTAGACATGGATCGTCAATGGAGAACACATGTGTGAGGATGTGCATGGCCACAACCTTTGTAATGCTGCACAACTGGAAACAATCTGATGTTGTCAGTTGCAGAATGAGCATACTGCAGTGCACACACTCAATACACTGTGCATGGCATTGGAACAGAGTACACCAGAGGTACACGTATCTCTGTGGATAAGCCTCAAAAACATAACATCAAGCACCACAATGTGAATGTACTTAATGTCACAGCACTGCATATGTTAACGTGGTTAAAATGGTAAATTTTATGCTATGTGTATTTTACTATTATAACCACCCCCAAAAACATAACATTGAGCTGAAAAGCAAATTGCAGAAATAATAGGTACAGCATGAAATTAAACTTGTAAGCCAAAATTATGTAATTATTTATGGATCTATAGATTTTTTATGGTACAAAAAATAAACATGGGCATGATAAACACTAAGTTCAGAGAATTGATTAATTCTATGGAAGAAAGAGGAGGGTAGGGCTAGCGTTGTACAGGTACCCAGGAGGCAACCATATCTGGAATGTCTTATTTCCTTAAAAAATCTGAAGCAAATATGGTGGCAAAATGTTAAGATTTGAGACAGTTGGGTAGTAGGCATGTGGGTGTCGTTATATGAATCTATCTTTCTGTGTGTTTGAACTGTAACATCATAACAGAATCTATAGTCTTTGTTGAACCATGTGCCCCCTTTTCCTCCTTTGGCTGGAACTGCAGATGGTGATTACTACAGAGAGTAGCTGTTGAGGATATGTTGGCCAATGGCATGATGTGTCCTAGCTGTGTCACCTGTTCTTACCACTCAACTTAAATAGCCCGTTAAGTCAGAATCCCAATGTCTCTTTTTTTTCAAGTCCACAAATTGTAAAATTGCTGTATTCATCTAAATTAACAGAAACAGTCAAGGACCGAGATGAAGTGTGCACTGGTTTTTAAGGACTCTGCCATTTTTAAGAATTCTATGTACTCCTCTCTTCATCTGTGACACTACTCTGCTCTACCCTTAGGCTTTGTGCTTTTACTGCTCATTGACTTTCATAGTTGGTTACTTTGTTGACAAGGCTGCTTCTCTGGTTGTCTAGTAGTTAGGGCTCTTTCAGGACAGCAGCCAAGGTTCCAGTGCAACTTAACTCAGTGATTGAAGACTATAGACTCAACGTGCCTTGGTTCAAATCCTGGCTCTCACAGGCGACTTGTTTTATTTTGAGTTCTTTTATTACTTATTTCATTTTAATTTATTTTATTTGGTTTAATTTTTATTTTTTATTTTATTTGGGTTTATTTTGCGTCCATAACATGCAGATTAAATGATAAAATGAGTTAAAATACTTAACCCTAAGCTACCACCTAATAAACCCTCAGCAGACCATCCCATCCCTATTATTCTCATAGTCATAGCTGCATGACATCTTTGGCTCTCAGTTTCCATTGTTATAAAGTGAAGGGCTTAGTCCAATGCTATCATACTGTTAGCATCAAAGCTAGTTTTACAATAGGCAATTAATTTGCTGCCCCTCCTAACAAAGACGGTGAGTAGAAAAAAGTAAAAACATTGACAGATATGAAAACTCTGACCCCACAGCAAAACTCTGCCTTGGGATGTCTGTCCAGAACACAACCTCTAAAATGCCCTCATCCTGTTATTTAGGCAAATTATTGGTCTACATTTCTGTTAATGCTCTGTGAGACTTCTTAAGGCAGTCACTCTGTCTTATCCTCCTCTGTAGTTAGAAAGCGTGGCCTGGTCCAAGGGAGGTTCTCATGAAATATTCGATGAATGAATAAATGGCTGCTATCAATAACATATTGGTTCTAAAGATATGCTAGACATTCTGGGTGGTGTGTACATTTTTGAAACAATTAGGCTTTGTGTTGAAGTTCCATTCTAGGGGGTACCTGTCTGGCTCAGTGGGAAGAACATGCGACTCTTGATCTTAAGGTCAGGAGTTTGAGCCCCACATTGTGTATAGAGATTACTTAAATCAATAAAACTTAAAAAAATTCCATTTTGTATTTGTCTAAGGTTCGGCCTAATAGGACATCTCGTTAAAACCTTACTTTAAATCTGTATCTTTAAATTTTTTTTACCCTGTGTGTTTATTTTCTGATTTATGAGCCTTTGAGTTCTTTAGAAGTACTATGTGTAAACTCAGGATAACTAGTGGTGACTTTTCACGGTTGTGATTTATTAATTAGTGTGGAAAATGCTTCTAACAACTTTGCCCTGATAATATGAGGACATGAGTTTTATTTCCAAATCCTCCCTCTCTACAAGCTGTTTTCATTAATGAGGAAAGCGTAGGCTAGCTCTCCTCAGTTTTTATTCCCAGATACCATCAATTAAAGAGAAGTCAAAATCCTTTTCCATTACACTTGACTTAAGAGTAATTTGTTAACTCTGTGGGGATTTCTCATAATCCAGAAGTTCTCTTTTTATTCTTAGATGATTTTATATCAACTAAGAGCATAAATTTGGAATACTTCGTTACAGGATGGGGGTGATAGAATGAACGTTTTTGTCCATGCCCTGAAATTAGCTATATTTTGGCTACCTGAACTTGGTGTGTAGATCATTGGAATTCATGGTGATTTACCTCCACCAGGTTTAGAGTCTCTGACTACTAAAGCTGGAGGTCATCTGGTCCAGTCCTTTTATTTTGTCAAAATTGAAGCCAGAGAAAAGGGGGTTTTCATCAGAGCAAAACTGTTTTGATCTTTTCTGGTAGTGAACATTATAAAACAAAACAATAATAGAACAGGCTAACAGACAGCAAAAGGGTCCGATTTTTGTTTTAAAGGGTCCGATTTTTGTTTTATCTCCCTCTCTAATTCTCTTTCTCCTTTCAACTCTCTTGCTTCAGTGAAAAGCTCAAAAGATGAGCAAAAAAGGAAAGAAGAGGTGAAAAAAAAAGTTAGTTTTTGATTCCTAAAAAAAATGAAACTTGTATGTGATAGATAATATTCAAAAACCACACAAAAACATCAGGCTCATAGCATGTTGTGGCTACTCTTTATGCTTGTTCTTAGATAACAGTGATCGTCAAATGGGGTTACTTGTTCAGGGTTTTTCCTTTTACGAACCGAGCAAGAAGGCTCTTAAGCTTATCCAACAGGTTGGTCCCAAGGGTGATGGCAGAGAGTTTCTGTCCTCTGGTGCCATCTGAGTCCAAGGTGGAAGGGGTTGGGGAGGGGATGGCCAGGACTGCAGAAGATTGTAGCAATGGTCAGGCACCCTTCTCCCTGCTCTTGTACATGGGGTCCCTCAACTTTGACAGGTATTTGTCACATAAAACTCCAAGTTACTATTTAGAAACTTTGACCCAATTTGACAAAAGATGAAAATCTACTGACACCAAGAAATAGCCTAAACAGAAAGATGAGCAAAACCCACCATTCTCCTCAAACAGGCAATCATTGAGGGTGTTTCACCTCCAGAGGAAAGGACCCTTTGGTGGTATTAAAACCAGCATGGGTCCCCTGTCTCTGTGATTTAGATACATCACTCTGTCCTAATAACCATAGGGACATCAATTAGCAGTCATAGATGTTAGCGTCAAAACTGGAGGTGTTCATTACCAATGTCTTGTTTACTTTCTAAAGTTTCAACATTATGTTGTAAATACTAGGTTATATAATAATTATCATTATTAACTTCACAAAACTCATCTTTTCCAGCCAGATGTAGACATTTTGAAAGATTAGAATTTTTCAAAGTCTTGCAACAAATCCCAGGTGATTAATAATATGATTTGACAACGTAGTTAAGAAAGCTAATTTAATTGCTTTTTATCTCAATATCTCACTAGGAAGAAAAGACTAGTCAAATTAGACAATTGGGCTTTAGCAGCCTGATACTATCTTAATGTAAATTAACAGTACACATTTGAAAGCAGCAGAGAAGATAAATTATTTTTTTTAAGCTTGGGTAATTGAATCCTGATTCAAAATGGTGTTTAGCACTAGAATGTAATATACTACCTACTGCTCGGTCTATTATCTATCATTATCTTTTGGACCCTGTAATTGGACAAACAGGCATCTATTCATAATAATAAGTTTGTTCAAAATCATCTGTTTGCTGGAGTCTGGGGTGCACGTTGCAGTCATAGTGAACTGATGGCAAAACTGCTTACTTTATGCTTTCCATTGTTCGTTCTTCTTTGTTACCACAAAGAACAGCAACACTACATATCTGGACAGTCCAGAGCATCTTTAGCAAAGTTACCCCCCTCTCAAAGAACAAAAACAAAAAAATCAACCCAAAACCAAAACCAGTGATTTTTCCTGCATTCTATGAGTGGGCGACATAAATCGTATTTGCTGCAAGAGGGGCCACCATTGAATCAGAGCCATCCCCTGCCTGGACTGTATGCACATAACTGTGCTCAACACAGAGCCGGGCCAAGCAAATTGCCTTCTGGAATTTCCATAGACCCAACAACTTAGCTGCTTTATTATACTACTGCTGATTTTATTTTTCACTGATTCTTTAGTAGATATGTTCCTTCTATCGCCAGCTATCCAAACATCAGGTTGCATGGGGCTCCTGCTCATATAGGGCTCCTTCTAAGAGATTTAAATGGAAATGCAACACAAGCCATTATTGGTTTATTTTCAGTTTTCATTATCAATAAAACAAGAGATCAGCATTTTCATGCCGTGTGAAGCCTTCAGGGAAGTGCAATGTCGCTGTTATTATTTTTAGACCAGGCGGCCGCATCTGCCCCCACTAATGCAGATGAAATGATGAGTCTATCAAAATAGAGATAAAATGATGAAAGAAAGCATCAGAGTCATAGAGTGGGCTGCTGCCCTGGTCTGCTGCGTGGCTCCCTGACAATGTCCTTTTGAATTTAGTGGAGCCTGGATGGTAAAGACCACAGATCATGACAGAACATAAATTCGCCTCATAATGAGATTAGTAGGCAGGCAAAATAAATGTCCTGCTGTTACATTAGAGGCAGGCTCTAATCTGGTGTTTTCCTTGGAAATGATCATTTCCTTTGCAACAGGGGAACCATCAGTGTAACAAACTTAAATCCGACAGATTCTGTTTTGCCACGTGGTTATTTTTCATCTTCTTCTGTCTTTTTAATAGCAGTTTTGAGGAGGCGTGTAAATGAGTTGTGAGTCTTAAAGACTATTACCGAAGTGAGTTATGGATGACTATGTTCATGATCATCAATCGTATTTCCCAGACTCCCCTTTTAAGAAAAGTTCTGCGCAACCCTCTTGTCCTTTCTAAACAGGAACCGGCTGAGGAGGAGGTGCTGTGACCCCTGGGGTCCTTTCACTATAGCCTTAAGGATCAAAGGCAGAATAGGCTCCCTATTGTATTTGGGGTATTTTTTTTAACAATCTTTACTGCAGCTCTACTACTTAAAACCACTGGAAACAAGTATCACATACTAAAGAGCTTTAAAAAAAAAATGCCCAGATCAGGTGAACCCACATGGTCTCTGAGTAGAACAAAGGCCTTGAGTATGCAGCTTGATTGCCAAGGACTTTTTTAGTTTTCAGCAGAAGGCAATCTCACCTGGAGTACAATACCCTCCTCTCATTAAAAATGCAAGATAGGATCTCCTCCTGGATCCTTTCTACAAAACCCATTGCAAGCTCATGGGCTATACTGTCCTCAGCAGTGAGTGGCATTTAATCAAATCCTTCTGTGAAATAATCTCAGAGTTTCCTGAGCCCTGTGAAGTCACCAAGAGAGTTAAGAGGTCCTTTCAAAGGAAGGGGAGATCAGACTCTGAACTTAGGAGTATTTGAAGCTTCTGCATAGAAGGAAGATGTAGACAATTTAATGTACACTTATTTTCTCTACATTTTCTTGGGGCCAGGCTGGAGATTCCTTACTTCTCTGTGAAACCATCCTTTAGCAATAAATCATTTGCTACTACTTTGATTCATGGTATTCTGACATACTGTTTTCATGGGCTGGCATGAAACCACAGAAATCTTTTGTGTTTGCATATGCATTTTACAGTTTAGGCAGTGGTTTATGAACATTAGCTCATCTAAGGAAACAGTTCCCTTTCTGCATCTGGTGTTTCCAAACTCGAACTGCAAATCCAGCTACTAGGAAGGAGAAAATATATTTTGGCCCAATTTAACAAGTTTTTTCTTTCAACTTCTTTCTTCTCAATGGTTGAAATTGTGTCTCTACATATATGCATCTGACCTATAGCTGTCTGAAAGTTTGAAGTCAATTCTGCTCCCATTCTCTGCTAACCCTCTCCTGGTCAGATGGAACAGTTCAAGGGAAGACAGACTGATTTTTGTTAGGTAGGTGCTCTCCATTCATTGGTGCTTTACAACTTAGCATGTCGTTCTCGAATTCTTTCTTTCTTGGCCTACCATATCTGTCCCCCACTCTCCATCGTACCCCTGGGTTTGTAATTTAAATTGCCAACAGTAACTGAATCCACTTTACCAAGTGTCCAGTATATTTGTCAGTGTTCACGATTTTCTAATGGTGTTCCATGCATTAAACACTCAGAGTTCATGTTAAAGTTTCACGTTGAGTAATCTCCCCAGAGGAATTCCCCAAATAGTGTTTGCTTACCTCATATAAATGAACTTGTTCTTGGGTCACAGCAAAGATTAATAGCACATTATTTTGCACCAGTTTATCAATGAGTTGTCCAATTGTTGGATATTCCTAAAATTGACATAAAGATTTTAAGTATCATCTTAACTCAAGTATGTAAAATAAAGAAAGGAATGCTTCTTTCAAAGATATCATACTGAGTTTGGCATTTTGGTTTGGTTCCAAGTAAAAAAAATAATAATAATTTTAAAAATACACAATTAACATAGTCACTTAATTGGTTTAATAATTGTTGCCTGAATCTTGTAAATCCAATTAATTCCTAAGAGTCAGTGCCTGGCAATGTGGTATGTTATAGTCTGTTGCTTCTAAGGAGGGCACTTGGAATTTATTTAAAGACTTATAGTGTGTCATATTTTCAAGGGTAGAGACACAATTCTTCTGAGTGCCGCTTGGCAGCTGGCTCAAGGTGTAGAGAATGTTACAGTCCGGGGAGGAGTGGATAGATGATGATAGATGTGACCGAGGGGACTCAGGTAGCTCAGAAACTCCTACTGGAATTGGATGAGGCGGGCTGAGAGCTGAGGAAAGGACAGCTTGCTGAAGGATGATACACTATAATTCCTGTGTCCATTTGATTTGAGACATTCCTGCACCAGTTTTGGGTTTGGTCTTACTGATGTTTTGATGTCACTAATCAGTTTTATGGGATCCCGCCATATTTTTTCAGGACAACTGAAAACACAGTGTATTTTTTTTTTTTTCACTGACACATTCATTCCCAAGTGATACAAGTTCTTTCAAAAATAAAGTAGGCATAGATTAATCAACTTTGAACATGGCCTCTACTTGCCAAAGTTAAAAACCGTGCAGCACCTTTGGCTGTTGTATGACTCCATATGTGGATAATGTACAAAGAGAAAGCTCAAATGAAAAAGAAGCCTAAAAACAATGAAACTAAGAATATGTTGATCATGAAGTCAGCCAAAGTGGAGGAAGTAATCCTTCCTGGACACTAACACTCTGCACTCTAGGAGTAATTCTGTCTAATATCTTTGTTAGACCCAAGATTCAAATTGAGGGAAAAGTGCAATTTTGTCTAAAATACTCAGGTAAATGACCCAACTGCGTATCTGGCTGTATAATACATGCTTGCCATCTTATTTGGATTTTTATTGGTAAACAATAGTAGAATCCAGATAATACAAATCTTCCAGAGTCTGACATGTTCAGATGCTTTTTAAACTACCCAAACACCAAGAATTCTTTACCTTTAAGCCTGACTTCCCCCTACACTGTCCCCTCCTATCTCCAGGTTCTTGCACTTTTAGCTGCTGTGGGGATGTAGCAAGGATCATACCATGAAGCCCTTCATAAGTGGACAAGTGTCATTTTCTATTTGACCTAGATCAATTGGCTTAATTCACATAGTTATATTATGTGTGTGCTCCTCAAGACCAGGGACCATGTCCTATAGTTTAGTGGCCCCTGGAACCGAGTCCAGTGCTGTAGGCAAGCATGAAGATAACCCAAGACTTCTGTGCATTTGTAGCAACTTATTGAGAAACAATGAATTGAACATTTATTAGATGAGAGATCATACTAAGCAACAAGTCATCTTTGCTTCTATGATCCTGCTTTTTCCAAGATGTCTATTAATGGGGCATTTGAATAATTGCAAGAAAAAGTAATAAAAAAGTAATAAAATAAATAAATAAATAATAAAATAATAAAATAAATAACAAAAGAGATCCATGTCATTCATATATTCATATATATATATATATATATATATATATATATATATATATATATATCACTGAATTCTTTTTTTAGAGAATAGTTTTTCCAATCTGATATTAGTATTCTGGGTTCTCTTCTCTGTCTCTGTCTCTCTCTCACATACATTTCTATAGCACTGTCATTTTAAGAATTGAATTCTCTGTGTCATATTTTCCCAAGTATTAAATGGGGATAATATGACCTTCCCAGGTTGCTGCTTCACAGTTTAATTTTATTTCATACACAGTCAAAACCCACTGTGTTCCAGGTACTGTGCTGGCAGGAAATAGAGATTATACACCAGTCCTGGTCCCGAGGAATGCATAGTAGAGAAAGACAGACAAACATAAGCAAACACATTTCCATATAATGATGGGTAAGAAGACATCTATGTACTAGAGCAAGGGGAGGGTTGATCACTTTGGGGCTCAGCAAAGGTCAAAGAGGGCTCTCTGGGAGTGGTCATCATTGAGTTGGGTTTTAAAGGATAATTAAGAGTCTCTCAGCAGCCTCAGAGGGAAGGGCATTCCAGACAGAGGGAACAACACATGCACGTTGTGTGGAAGCCTCACAGTCCCTACAAGGACTATTAGATACCCAGGGTTCTGGGGAGCATCAAATGTGATCATGTATGTCAAAGAGCTCTGAAAGTTTTGCACAAGTCAAGAGCTTTTTTTTTTTTTCTTTTAATGTTACCAGCATTTTAAAAATATTTTAAATTTTAAATGACAAAAATAAACCAAATGTGAATAAACACCAGCCAAGCAGTACTTGACGGCTGTTCCCCATGAAGCACCATGGTGCCTAAAAGTATGATATTATTAGGGGGCACAACTCTGGGACCCATCATTCACAGAAACTCCTAGGTGATTGTTGTTTTGGCCTCAGCCCCCCTTTCTGGAGCTGTCTTTGAGAACAGAATGAGCTGACTGCACTGCTTTTTACTGACCTTGGGCTCTTTGAAAAATGAAGGAGGTTCTGGGGTCATTCAAGCCATAGTAGACCCAGACTTCTCACATACCACTCCTCACGTGTGTTCTCGTAGGAAGCTCATAGGGGAATTTGTTCATCTCAAAGCAGAAAATGTGCACTGTTTTCACCAAATGTGGGTTATTCTGATGTGTGTTGTGGTGAGTGTTGTTTCATTTGCCTACATGCAACCCTGGAAACCATGTAGAGTGCAGGTTACACACCAAGACAGTTGACATGGAATATTCATTCTTGTTGTCCAAGTGACAGAGCCCATCATTAGGAATGACGATGCCTGCCAGTTTGCTGTCCATTCCAAAATGAGAATCGGCATCACTCACAAAGACCAGGAGATGGAGGGAGTCATTCCGCCAGCCGATCTTTTCCTACAGTGAGAAAGAAACATTTGGGTCATATGGGATAGAGGCAGGCATTTCTTGAGAACAGATCAATTATGATTGGGTACATTCAGACAATGAAAACTATATTGCTAATCTATCTTGATCTTTTTTATCTATTGTAAATTGGTAATTATTAATGTATTAAAAACACGAAATTCTATGACAGTTGCTTTTTCTTGGATAACACTTTCAGATGATTTATGCTTCAGAAAAAATAGTTCCACTATAATCACTATCCAGTTGATCTTGACTTGTACATAGTTAATTATTTTTACTGTCCAGATTTCAATGTACCTGAAAAATGAGGAGAGGGAATGAGGGAGGTCATAGATTATCCCAAATCCAAGCTGAAGAAAACTGGTAAGAATGAAATACATAATGGACTTAAAGGATGCCTGTTTTATTAAAATGTCACCCAAAATTAGGCACATTTTTCTCTTTCTACTGATACCATCCAAAAATTATAAATGTAATACAAAGGTAAAATTGCCTATCAAAGTATGACCTCCAGAATATGGCTTTCTAAGATGGTCTGTTGTCTGTTTCTTAGTAGAGCTCTCCCCTTTAATTGATATTAGTCCAAGAACTAGTGGGAGGAAAGCTCACCCTGGCAGGGCCATCCCACCTTATTTTTTTCCTTCCTTCCCTAATACCTTGCCAGCCACCCACCTTCCAGGACTTTCAGCCCTGTCTGTTTCCTTGTATTTTCCAGGAAGAGCTATCATCTGAAGAAGGGGAATCATTCCCTTGGATACCTGATTGTCAAGGAGGAGTGGTGCTCCTGCATTGTTGTAGGGACAACATAGCTTCTGATATCTATTTTGTTGGTTCAAAACAATAGATATCTAATCTTATTAATCATAATCTTAAATTTATGTAGAAGTTTATACCAATACAAGGCATTTTTACTTTTTTCATTAATTTCTACCTCTGATTTTTATTTTTACCATGGTTAATTCAAAAACTAATCTAATCTTGATCTCTGAAAATTAATCATACATGACTACTGTTTTAAACAATTTTTCCCAACACTACTATAATTTTATTAGATCATTTGAACGTCAGACATAAAAAAGTATCTGTTTCAACATGACTGAATTACAAATTTTTGGAAATTTTGTGTTTTAAGAAATGTAGAAATATGGCAATTAAAGGAAAGATAGTTATCTAAACTTTTCAAAATAGACTTGCTGATAAGAGATGCAATTTGTGTTAGCCCTCAGCGTACCTTACACACAGCAGCTTGCATAATTGCATCAAATCCACCTTCTGGTGTGTCAATATTAGCAGAAATTTTCTGATTCTTCACAATTTCATTGAATCTTTCAGCATCATTCGTCAATGGCAAAATGTGCTTGAATCCAAATGTAGGTAAGCAGAAGTACGGAATACTACTGCAAAAGTAAGATGTAAAAATGTTCTTGATGAAATATGGATATAGCACACAAGTAATGGACCTAGTAGCCGAGCAACTTCATCTTAAGTGAAGATGGATTTTGCTCAAGTGCTGACTCTGGAACTTGGCTGTGAGGCTCCCAGTTAAGCTTGTTTCAGCATCTCCCACTTACCCCTTCCAAATTGACCGTATTAGCTACCACTTAGCGCTTACTGTGTGTTTATTTTGGCTCAAGCTCAGATAACAGATAATCAGGTCAGACTCTCCACTCCTGTGTGTGTGTGTGTGTGTGTGTGTGTATGTGTGTGTGATCACTACCTTCTAGTGCTTCTCAACCAAAATCTACCATTAAGTTTCTGTGATGAAAACAATTCCTTTGTATTCTGATAGCTTAAGCTGTTATCAAGTATGAGTCACCTTGTAGCAAGATTGAGAAAGATACCCATCTTCTTTCTACTCTGCTCCTTCCTGTACTCCCAACTCTGCCTGCCAGGGGCCCCTAAATCATAGCAGGTCTCTTGGTTCTGGAGCTCAACTCAACAATGACTGAACAGACTGTTGTGGGCCTGGCTAGGAATAAAACTACCACTTAAAACAGTTGACACATGGGAGAAACACCATGTTAGGATGAGATCTGCCCCAAAGATATTGCAGTTGAACAGAAAAAGCTGATCATGAATTCAGCCACATCTTATTCTGAAAGCCGGTTAGTAGTTATGGATGAGACCTTGGACAAGTTACTCAACCCTCTGAGCTTCGGGTGTTCATTTATACAATGGAGATAGTAGTATAGAGCAGAGGTTCTCAAAGTACAGTCTCTGGACCAGCCACACAAACATCACATGGTAACTTGTTATAAATGCAAAATCTGGGATTACTCTTCCAGACTTACTGAGTGACACATGTGAGGGATGGGTTCCGTAATGCATTAAAATCTTCCTGATGCATTCTAATGTTTGAGAAACATGTATATAGAGTACAGAGATGAAAAGACTGACCCTCAGTGTGGTTCCACTATGCCAGCTGGGGAGAGCAGGTTGACTCTTACAAGAACAGCTTTCTACGTTCAGGAGCCTGTCTTGTGAGCACAGGAAAGCTGGAGCATCTTTCACACTGAGGCTTCTGTTCACCAAGTTCATCTGCCTGAAGTATACAGTCTTCATTCTTCACAATACTCACTAATATTTATTTTAACTCCCAAATCAATACCTTCCGTATGTTCTGATTCACTCATGTACACACACAGACCGGCAAAAAATTTGAGTCACCTGGTTCACTGAGGTAAAACAAGGCTCTGTGTTCTGCTTCAGCTCTCAAACTATAAATAAATAAGTGTCCTTTCATGGTATATTTGGTGCATTTTTTCTTTTTCTTTCTTTCTTTTTTTTTTTTTTTTTCATTTTTGGGCTTTTTGTTGGTGATTTTGCTGTTTAGAATGGCCCTCAAGTGTGGTGCTGTTGTCTAGTGTTCCCAAGTGCAAGAAGTCTGTTATGGGCCTTATAGAGAAAATATATCTGTTAAATAAGCTTTGTGCTGGCAATGACTTATACAGTGTTGTTGGCTGTGAGCACAATGCTAGTGAATCAACAATACGTGTTAAGTTGTCCTTAAAAAGAAAGACACAGAAAATAAAGATATATATTGATCAATTGGAAAAAAAAATAGCCAGAGGCTCACATGAGCCTAATCTTGTGTTTCTCCTCAGAGCAGCAGTTTTAGCATTGGCTAAGTCAGTGTTCGGAAAGTTTGTAGAGCAATACTCCCATGAGTGATGAGAATCAACTACACAAATCAGGAAATGACTATGGATTTGTTTACACTGAGAAATGGAGCTCTCCTGGGACCAAAATGCTGGTGTCTGCAAATATAGTTATTTTCTTCCCGTCGGTAGACTTTCATGGAAAGTAGGTCATAATCCAAATATCCTCAGGCTTCAGAACAGGAGAGTTGGAAGAACTCAGCAGCCTAAGTTGTCCCAAGAAAACCATTTCCAGAATGGATGTTCTTGATCATATCTGGCTCTCCCTCACCAGCAGTCAGCTTTCTCAGCTAACAAAAATTTGGGACGCCCTACTAGCTCACAGGACTGGAAACTCTGCAAAAGCCTGGGCTAAGGCTCTTGGATGGTTATGGCCCATACTTGCCTCCAGGACTGCTCTTTCTCGGCATTCCCCTAACCTCCTATGAGTTGCCTACAGGCCTGTTCAATCTTTCAGCTCTGCCAAGACACCTCACCTGGTGGGCCCCTGAGCCAGCCTACAGCTTCTAGGGAACTTCTTGTATTTCCGTTCTGACTCATTATTTTTAACTTTAATTCTCAGAAGGCAATCTCATTCTCTTATTTTTAATATCTTGCATTAGCTTTCATTGAAGCTCTGAAATGCTGACCACAGATAGTATCAACTTATTAGGATCATTGTAAGCCCTGACTGAGATAAAATATGCAAAGCAAACAGCACAATGTGCTTTTCAGGTACTTGCTTACTAAACATTACTGTCACTTTTTACATGAATTAATTTTACACAGAGTCTAGCACAGACTTGAGGACAGAACATAGATTTGATCAATGCTACCTCTAGAATCATATGGTTTTTTTCCTGATTAAAGAAATAATACATGTTAACCGAGGAAAATTTGAGTTAATATAAGAGTATAAAGAATAAAATAAAAACATAAATTTTAACAGTTATGAGATGTATCACAGTTTGATAATGTATTACTAAAAATTTATTTAATAAATCTTTCTGCAATTAAATAACACAGTGATCCTTCTGCATACACCTTTGCAGACCGTATCTCTGCTTAGAATTGATTCTTTCAAGGGAAAGTGCTAAGTTACATTTCGATCCATATTAGCAAACTCCTTTCCAAAAAGATTGTATCAGTTATATCATAAAAAAAAAATAAACAAGTCAAAACAAAAATATACCAGTTGATTGGTTAAAAATGGCATCTTAATTTAATCTTTAATTTCCATTTTATTGCTACTAAGACCACTCATTTGTTCATATTTATTTTCAGTTTGTATTTCTTCTTTTGCCAATTGCCAACTTACATCTTTTGTTCATTTTCTTGGTTTTTATTTTCTAACTTAATTTTAAGAAACTTTTCTCTTAAAAATATCAACATTTTGTCTTGTGGTTTATCTTTTAATTTTGTTTATGCTGTTTGGGGATATATACCTTAAAACTTTTTATGCAGTCAAATGTTTTTCAACCTTAAAATGTGAGATATATTTTAAAGAATTATTTATGAGAAAGAGGTTTAATTTCCTTTTCCAATTGTTGTTTATTTTTTCCCCCCAATTGTTACCTATTAAATGGCAATGATTTAGTGTTTGTTCTAATTGCTCTGCTAGCATTTAGAGTAGTTGTGTGCTGGAAGAAAATTCATTCAATTTAGAATAAAAGGACTGAATAGTTTTTTATTCTTGGGCAAGTCACTTACCACTGCTGGGCCTCAGTATCCTCATCTGTAAAATGAGACTGATAATACTACCTACTTCACAAAGTTCTTGTGAAGGTTACATGAGATAAAATGTATGGAACTATGTGAGGTGAGCCACTGTCCCTATAATCTAACTGTTCTTGGAAATTTTTAGCTTAATCTTTTATTTGGGTCAGCTTGTTCACACTGGACCAAAATGGCATTTGAGCATCTTCTGAAACCAAAGAATTAGCATTCCTATCTTTTTGTAAAAAATTGACCTCTGTGGTTTAGAATCACTAGATAGAACCTACTAGAACTCTGTGCTTTTTAGAAAGTGGAAGGAAATGTTAGTTTAATTCAGAAAACAGACTCGTGGGCTGGGAGACCCATGCAGCTAAAGCAAAGCAGAATGTCAGACTTGGGTGACGCCAGGAAATTTTGAGTGGAGACTCCCCTGTTTTGATCAGAGTCCTTCCTCTAACAGAGACTCATGTTTGGCTGATACTTTCTTAGCATAGCAATTGAAGGAAGTAGGTACTCATTACAAAATAATTTGATTTTGAGTACCTAGGTAACAATAGATTTACATTAAAATGCAGAATAATTAGAAAACACAATATAAAAAAGACTATTTTTGTTAGAATTTTAAATAAATACACATAAACTAAGATTACAACACCATCTTTTTGAGTGGGATTAAAAATAATTTACCTCTTCCTCTTTTTGTCTGCATTCTCACATGGCCTTGTATTACCTTTGCAATAAGAAACTATTCTGTACACTCATATATATTTATGTGTGTGTACATATAAGAAATCTAAGCATTTCATGGCTCTGCTTCCTCTTTTGCAAAACTACAATGATTCCCTCACTGTCGGTGTCATATTAAAAAACAAACAAAACATAGCACATGAGGAATGATGTTAAGAAAGAAATCTCTCACAGGGTTTGATAGAGGAAGAAAGTCTGACCTTTGTGCTATTAAATATTTTTAAATGTACATTACAACCTATCTACAAACATGACAATGGAAAAATAGATTCTTGTTACTGCGTCTTAGATAACAGCCTAAGGAAATTTCTTTAAAAACGTAAGCCACTTCAGCGTTCCTACGTGGTGAAATAAAATTTTTAGTGACTCTACATCCAAGGAAGATAAAGAAAGCAAGCCACTCCAAAAAGCTTTAGAGATTAGGTTAAAACAGAGGTTTTAAACGTGTGGTGCACAGACCCACAAAGGTCACTGAAACATTTTCAGAGAGACCTTCATGTCAAATTATTTTTTAATAATAATAAAAGATGTTATTTGTCTTTTTCACTGTGTTGACATTTGCACTGATGCTGCAAAGGCAATGATGAGTAAAGCGACTGTTGCCTTTCACATGGATCAAAGCAGTGGCTGGCAAGCGGCTAGTGGCGTGTGGGATTTTTCCTGGCAAGTGTTTATCATCATAACAAAATTGCTAGTTGCATTTGATTATCCTTGGTAAAACAGTAAAAGTTATTAATTTTATAAGTCTACACCCTTGAATACATTTATATATATATATATATATATATATATATATATATATATATATATTTCTGGGACACCTGGCAGGCTCAGTTGGTAGAACATGTGACTTGATCTCTGGGTCATGAGTTTGAACCCCACCATGGCCATGGAGCTTACTTAAAAATAAATAAATAAATAAACAAATAAATAAATAAATAAATATTTCTGTGTAACTACATGGGAAATACGCATATAACATTTCTGCAGCACCAAAGTAGGAAGTTTATAATGGGGAAAAAATTTTGCAGTTGTTTGAGCTGAACTGGCCCTTTTTTTAATAGAACGGTTTTACCTGGACAGGTTTTACATGTCAAACATGACAGCCAAACTATTATTCCAACCTGGGTATTTAGCAGGCATGTTCTTAAATATGAGGAAAGCCTGTCAGTTCAAGGAAAACAACTGTCAGTATTTGTTGCCAATGATAAAATTTGAGGTAACTAGAAAATTAAAATTTGGAAAACTTTAATCTGCTACCCATGAGATCAATAGCTTGTCAGTACTTCAAGATTTAATCTGATGAGATTTATGGTGATATTAACAAATGTGACTTTTTTTATACTGTGTCATGAAACTTAGAAGATCTATACAATTCACTGAAACAATATTTTCCAAATGGCTGAAGCATATTACAAAATCCATACATAAGTAAAAGAGCCATTAGAAGTGCAAGACGGGGCATCTGTGTGACTCAGTCAGTTAAGTTTCCGACTCTTGGTTTCAGCTCATGTCTGATCTCATGGGTCATGGGATCTAGTCCTGCGCCAGGCTTCTTGTTCAGCACAGTATACTTGGATTTCTCTGCTTCTCCCTCTCCTTCTGCCCCTTCCCCCTACTTGCAAGATCTCTCAAATAAAAAAATAAATACAATCTTTTTAAAAAAAATGTGCAAGACCGACCAATGGCTTTATTAAAAGTTCCTTGACATTGTTTCAGATACCCCTTGAAACTAGCTTTTACCTCTTATCTAGGTTGAACATAGTCTCAGAGAAGAATGTCCATAGACATTGTAAAAAGAAATCAAACGCTTTTCTGTTTTCCAGCTGTGTATCTATGTGAGGTTTGACTTTTTTCATGGAGTTCAACCAAAACAAATATTGCAACAAATTAAATGCCAAAGTAGATATGAGAATCCAGTCATTTTTTTATTAGACCAGATATTTTAAGAGATTTGTAAAAACGTAAAACAGTGCTACTCCTCTTGTTAATTTTTTGTGTTCTTTTTTTTTACAGATTTTATTTATTTATTTGACACACACAGAGAGAAATCACAAGTAGGCAGAGAGGCAGGCAGAGAGAGAGGGGGAAGCAGGCTCTCTGCTAAGCAGAGAGCCTGATGTGGGACTCGATCCCAGGACCCTGAGATCATGACCTGAGCCGAAGGCAGAGGCTTAACCCACTGAGCCACCCAGGTGCCCAATTTTTGTTTTGTTTTGAAAAATAGATTTATTTTTAACAAAGATGCAGCTTTATAGTAGCAGTTTTATAGTAATGTGCTGTGTGTGTTTCTTATTGTAATTATTAATGACTCAATAAATAATTATTTTAAAATTTTCTGTTTTATTTTCTAATATGCTGAATATTGATAAATATAACCCACATAAACTGAAGCTCTTTGGGGTCTTAATTTTTAGAAGTGTAAGAAAGTCCTGACATCTAAAAGTTTGAGGACTCCAGCTTAAAATAACTAGAGATACCAAGAGTTGATGAGAGAAAGAAAATTAACACTTGTTTGTTATGTTCTAAACTTGCTCAATTTTCACAATTATCCTAGGAGGTGAATATTATTATCTCCATTTACAAGAGAAGAGACCAAACTCATAGAGTGTAAGTTGTTTGTCTAAGGTTATGATTTAAACCTAGGTCTGAAAAACTCCACACTCTTTCCTCCTACCTTTCATTGCCTTCCTACTAAAGAACATTTTATTCCATAATTATAAGGTTTGGATTGATCGAAGATTGACTTTTATGTTTGGTATTTAAGTTCTTGGTGTGTATATGTCTGAGAGGTAGTATCTGGACAGAGAAAGTGGAAGAATTAAGGATGTGATGGGCAAGGAAAAATATAATGTGGGAAAGAACTTGTTATTTATAATTTTAACTAATGGTCATTTTTTTTTCTTTTTAAGATTTTATTTATTTATTTGACAGAGAGGGAGAGAGTAGGGAGAGAGTAGAGGGAGCAGCAGACAGAGGGAGAGGGAGAAGCAGGCTCCTTGCTGAGCAGCGAGCCTGATGTCAGGATCGATCCCAGGACCCAGGAATCATGACCTGAGCCAAAGGGAGCTGCTTAACCAACTGAGCCACCCAGGCGCCCCACTAATGGTGGTTTTGTCAATAAGAATAAAAGCAATACCTTTTAAAAAATGGGAAAATATTGACCTTCCAAGAGATCAATTGTATGACCCTTGTTTGGGACCCCATTCACCAAACTTTATACCATACTCTGCTCTCCCCCTAACTTCACTCTGTTGGTGTTGCTAGTAAGTACCATTTATGGAGTACTTCATGGTCAAGGCCAGTACCAAATTCTTCATTACCTCACCCAATCCTTATGACCACTGTGTGTAATTCGTCTGGTTATTCCAAACTAAAGCTCTGAGGGTGAAAAACTCATCTATAAGTGTTATAAGTGAGTTATAAGTTATAAGTGAGTAGGTGAATCAGAACCGAATCCAGGGCTGACTATCAAACCCATGCTCTTATATCACCATGATATATTGAATGCCTTCTCCCCAAAGAATTTCAACTTTTTGAGGACTGGGTGCAAATCTTTTTCTTCCAGATATCCCCATGCCTAACACAATGCTTGGTACATAGTTGGAACACAGTAAATTTTTGTTGAATGAATGAATAAAAGAATGCATGAATGAAAAGCAGTCAGAGCTTTGAAAAACCAAACTTCTCTCTTTTTTCTAGGAATCTGATTAAAGGCAAGGTCTTTTTAGATGATGGGCTGCCCACTTAGCCGAACCTTATTTGTTAATTTTAGTTGTTTTCTCTGGCAACATACCTTAGCATTGTTTCCCATTGTCATTACTGTACTTCATATTCCTACATTTTATTTGGCCTGTGACAGAAAGAATGATTTTAAACAAGCCCTCTGAGACAGAGGTAACACTTTGAAATCCTAAATGAAACTACACTGCTAGACTCGCTACCCTAAGATCTAAATAATACAGATTTTAAACAAGTATGACTTTTTCTGATTAAAAAAAAGGGGAGGGGGCAGAGCATTAGAAATGCTTTTGTATTAAATAATTAGGAGATGTTAAAACAAAGTTTATTTCACTTTACAAGTGAATCAAACAACCGATAACAGTAACCATACCTTACTATTTATTATACAGCATAAATTTGTTCTCTAGAAATCTATTTGTTCAGTGTTGTTGGAAGTGCTAGAAAGTTCCATTCTTTTTTTTCTTCCCTACTAACAGAATCCTGGCTTTATTGGGGGTAACAATATGCTTCTTTTCCAACTAGCTGTAGCCATGTAACAAAGTCTACCAATGAGATACAAATATAAGGAGGTGGGGAAAATTTCTGACAAAACTCCTTATATTGAGGAAATAAAATTCAACATCCATTTATGATTAAAAAAAACTTTACCCAAGAAGAAATAGAAGGGAACTTCCTCAATTTCATAAAAGGAATCCAAAAAACCACTAGCTAACAACACAATCAATGGTGAAATGTTGAAGATATTCTCCTAAAATCACAAGAAACATAAGTGACATCTCTCTCCACTTTAAAATGACCCTAACCAGTGCAATAAGGCAAGAAAAAGAATGAAAAGGTATATGAACTGGAAGAGGAAGAAGTTGTTATTCATAAATGACATGATCAAGTGCACAGAAAATTTTTAGGAATTTATAAAAAAATCAAACTAGAACCAATGACAAAATTTACCAAGGTTGCAGAATACAATGTGAGTACACAAAATCAACTGCGTTTCTGTATGTTTTCAACCAACAAGTAGAAAACACCATTAACCATAATATTTTTTAAAAACCCTAGGAATAAATCAAACAAAGGATGTGTGGGATATCTATCTTGAAAATGACAAACCATTTCTGAGAAAAAGAAGGCAATATCTAAATGAATGGAAATGTATGTCATATGTAATGATTGGAACATTCAGTATTTTTAAGATATCCATTCTCTCTAAATTGACATATGAGTTCAGTGCAATTCTAATCAAAATCTCAGCATGTTTTTCTGAAGAAATCAACAATATGATTCTAAAATTTCTGTGGAAATGCAGAGTATCTAGAATAGCAAAACAAAAGGGGAACAAAGAGGATTTACACTTTTGATCTCAAGATTTTTTATAAAGTTGCAGTAATAAAGATGGGAAGACATTGGTGTTTACATGGGTGTAATTCAGTGGTCAGTGGGTCAGAATGAAGAGTCCAGAATTACACTCATACATATGCACTCAATTGCTTATTAAAAAGGGCATAAAGATAATTCAATAGGGAAAGGAAAATCTTGCTTAACAAATAGTGCTGGAGCAATTGGATAATTGCATGGGAACAAAAGACAAATCTAAGCCTTTCCCTCATTCCAAACCTAAAAAAGTAATTTGAGATTATAGACTTAAATGCAAGAGCTTGAACCATAAAGTTTCTAGAATCAAAAAAAGAAGACAATTTGGATTATTTGGTTGGGCAAAGATTTTAAAAATTGACAAACCAGACTCCAACAATACTAGAAACTTTTGCTTGGCCAAAGGCATTACTACAAAAATAAAAGCACAACACACAAACTGGGAAGAAATATTTATAAAGCATAGATTTGGTGAAGAGCTTTTATCCACGATACACAAGAAACTCATATGACACAATATTAAGAAAAAAATCTAATTTTTAAGAATGGGCAAAAAATTTGAAAAGATACTTCACAAAATAAGATACGAGAATGGGAGAAAGACACATGAAAAGATGCTCAACAACATTCGTTACTAGGGAAATGTAAATTAAAGCTACAGTAAGATACACAGCCATTAGAATGGCTAAAATTAGAAAGACTGACAATACTAGATGTTATCAAGGATTTGGAATGATTGGAATCCTCACGCATTGCTGATGGAATGTAAAATGGCACATCTACTTTGGAAAAAAATTTGATAGTTCCTTTAAGGATTAAAGTGACACTTATTACACAATTCAGTAGTTCCAATTCTAGGTATCTATCCAAGAGAACAAAACATACCTACAACAAAGATTTATAAGCAAGTGGTCAATCATAGCAGCATTTTTCATGATAGCCAAAAAGTGGGAAACAACCCAAATGTCCCTCAATGAAAGAATGAATAAGTGAAAGTATAGTAAATACACAGAGTGGACTATTACTTAAAACAAAAAGGAACAAACTGCTGATAATCACAAAATTATGGATGAATCTCAAAAACATTATATTGAACAAAAGAAGCCAGAAATAAATTGTATATACTGTATTCTTTCATTTATATGAAATCCAAGAATAGGCAAAAACCAATCTAAATTATGAATTCAGAAAACGATTATCTTTGGGGGAGTAGAACTATCTATAATACACACAAAGAAACTTTCTGAAGTGATGGAAATGCTTTACATCACGTTTTAGGTAGTAATTACGTTGGTATATTCAATTGTCAAAACTCATCAGAGCTTTTCCATGTGTGCATCTTGGTACATGTCAAATATACCTCAAAGTAAAAGGTGGGGAGAAAGACAGTGCCCTTTATTGATCTGCCCCTCTTTTCCTCTTTCTTTTCTGCCTACAATGAAGAAGTCTTGAGTAATATCCCTGAAAACTCCTTGGGACTTGAAGATAAAATCCAAGAGCCAATATGGTAGAGCAGAAAGCAGAAAAGGTCCAGATCCCTGATGTGGGGACCTGCCATATCAGCCCTGAATTGCCTTTCTCTAGACTCCGTTCATGTGAGAAAGAAAAAAACTCTCCCTTTATAAGCTACTATCCCTGATGCTTGCAACCAAACACAATTCCTAACAGTTATAATCAGTAATGAATTCCTTTCATGGTCAAATTATTTTGACTGTGTTAGATTATTGTTAAGAACCACACTGAAATGTTTTTAAATGATATTATAAAGCTGCTTGTCTTTTAGAGGTGATGCCTTAGGTGTGTACAAGTATTAAAAGTCAATATAGTTTTGGAAAGTCATTGCATATACACTAGATTCATAGTAGAAAGGGCCTTGGTTTGGGATCAACCTAGACTTGGTACAGATCACTGATTAGTCATGTGGCCTTGGGAGAATTACTAACCTGGCAGAGCCTCTGTTACTTCTTCTGAGTATAGGTATGATAAAACTTGCTTTCAACTGATGTTATTATGAAGATTGAATGAGGTCATGTATGTGAAACCTTCAGCACAGAGTCTGGCACAGAGCAAATGGTAGATCTTCTTTATAGAAAGATATTGAATAATTTGATTTTGAATATGTCATAGACTGTACAGGTAAGCCATCACAAAGCAACTTGCCCTTGACAATCATCCAGATAATAAATGTTTTTAACAGCTGATAATAACAGGGTATAGTGGGGTCCGTAATGCTTCATTTCTACCGAATTGGAGAGCAGTGAAGGTTGCCAAGTCCTTCTCCAAGCAGAAAGAGAAATCCTCATTTCCCAAAGTATGTCAGACGGAGCTGCACAAATTGTTATTTTGGCAGAAGTTATCGTAGTGGAGAAAGATACCTTGAGAAAGTGTGAATTACTGTCCAATAGCCTCAAAAAGTGGTGGTCCTTGGGCCTAGAATGTCTCTGAGGGGCTGGGATGGACACAGGCCATTGGTACCTACAGTGAAAAATTTGCTTCCCTAGTCTACAAAACACAAAGTCAAATTTGCCACATCCTGAAAAAGCTGCTACACAGGAAGACAGACATGAGAGTGCTGCAAGAACCCAAGACTAGAACCAGGTATTAAGATGAGGTCAACTTGGTTTCAAGAAGCCCAGGCAACTGAGAGAGCTGCTGAGATCCAACCTGGCAGGTGGGAAATGCCAGGGAGTTAGCAAGATCCTGCCAAGCGCAGCTCAGAGTGGGGCTATCTTTACAGAAAATCAGTGTTCCACAATGCCAGAGAATCATTTACTTACCTGCAAGGGTTGGCGATTTCTTCCGGTGTTGTTTTCACAAAAGGGGAGACGGGTTTTTCCACAAAAGAGCCGAAGCCCAGTCTAAAGTTGCTGGTTAATTTAGACATCTCCTTGGAAAGCAGAGAGCCCAGCTCTTTAATGGTGTTGAGGTCATCATCCATGGAGGCTGAGAGGTCCATGAGGTAATACAAGTCCACTGGGTAATCCTCTGTCTGGCGGACTTGCACTTGTAGAGTCTGTTCACTGCCTGCAAAGCCCCCGGAGAAAAGCAAATCCGTGAAAATACATGGAGACTTCTTCGTGAGCGGCCAATTCATTTCAGTGAGAACTGAAGTTGAAGATACTTAGGATTTCATAAACTATCTGGTAAAGTTTACAAGTGAATGAGCCCATGAGAATCTCTCAGCAGTGAGTTTAGAGCTAATGAAGGAGCTAAAAGTTAGGATATTTTATATCTCCTTGGGAGAGCTAGCATCCATTTAGATGGAAGATAAGCTGAATTTTTTTGTATGTGGTTTTAGCAAAAGAGAAGAACATAAAGAGGAGTTTAAAGCTACATTACAACGCTTAAAGAAATGTGAGGTAAGCCTTAACAACATTTGAGTAATTCAAATGCTTACTATTAGATAAGCTTATTTTAGTAACGCGTTTGGAGTGCAAGTGACCGATGTGAATGAAGAAAAGTGTTAGGCCAGCGATTCTCTATTTCCTTCAGAATGGGAAATCTGAGTCAAAATAATCAATGATATGTAAGATGGTACAAGATATGTTAGCTTAATAGTGGTATTACCATATGTGGCATGAGATGTATTACATGAGCCAATGCTCCTGGAAATTATAACATACCTGGTCTCAATTTAAGAGTCAACTTTTGGGGCGCAATCTGAACAATGTCAGAACTATTTTTCTGTCTGCCTACACTGAGAGGCTTATTTGTATGTATTTCTACTTGAGAGACAGGGTTTTCGATGAAAGTGAGTTGACATCCTTTAGCTAAGAGAGTTGCTGGGGTATCACACCTTTCTCCAACTCCAGATGGATGAGTAAAATTCTAAAAAAAAGACAAAAAAAAAAAGACAAAGAAAAAGAAGACAAATCACCATTTGTTTATAGGACAAAAAAAAATTTTTTTTTTTGCTTGTTTTGCTAGTTAGGCATCTTGCCATACTCAGTATATCATATTCCCATGTGCCTGATGTTAATTGTAGGTCTAAAATTAAGTTTCAGTAGAATAACCAGAGAATTCTGCCAGTAAAATTCCAAGTAAAATCAGAATCTCCTTTTAACTAGACCCAGTTGGATTCACCTAACAGTCTTTTATTTGTCGGCATTGCCATTTTGTTTTTAATGTTCACTTCTTTAAAGCTTTTTCTGTGCCATGACCAGATCCTTGAAACAGTTGGGTTCTAGAGTTAATATCATCCCATGGATTTATCTGTTTGGGTTCACCTGTAGGCTCCTGTACTGTCTTAGCTCTCAGTATGTCTATTACCAAATCTGGTGGCAAATACAGGCTTTCCTGTGGGGTCTGAAAGGGCGAAAGATGGTGACACTTCCCTATCTAGCTCTCTGTTGAGGTTTAATTCGTGGATGCCTCATTACCCCCACTATTGCAGCCTTACTTCGCTAAAGTCCGCCTCTTG
This sequence comes from Enhydra lutris kenyoni, assembly GCF_002288905.1. NCBI lineage: Eukaryota > Metazoa > Chordata > Mammalia > Carnivora > Mustelidae > Enhydra > Enhydra lutris. The sequence goes on from NW_019154085.1 coordinate 57,694,877, forward strand.
GGGACTTTAAACTCTGTGTCTGAAAGTGTTCCAGTTCAAGGTCTTGTAGAACTTCTCTCCAAGGTTTGGAGGTGGGAAGCAAAAGGGACTATGGCATAAAAGGCCACCTTTCTGTGTAGGACTCAGAAGTTTCCCAGTCCTCTTCTGATCCATGTCGTAACAGGAGACAGAGAGATGAATGTTTCCGAGCAGAGATGTGGCCAGTACAACCTTGCAACATTGACCTGTCTTAACTGAGAGTCAAGGCTTCTCTAGAGGTACTCTTAGCTCTAAGCAAAGTCAAGCCTGAGGCTTATTGACTCTCATGCTTGAAAAGAAGCAAACCAATGTGCATGCTGTTTTTCCTCATCTCTTAGAATTCTAAGCCACTCTAGCTATTTCACCAACTAAAAAAATTACGTTTCTTCTGAAATTCATTTTTTAAAGATTCATTGATTTATTTGAGAGAAAGAGAGCATGTGCATGGAAGGAGGGGCAGAGGGAGAAGGGAAGAGAGAGAATCTCAAGAAAAGTCCCTGCTGAGCGCTAAGCCCAGCGTGGGGCTGGATCCCATGACCATGAAATCATGACATGAGTCGAAATCAAGAATCAGATACTTGACAGATTGAGCTACCCAGGCTCCCCTGAAATTGATTTTTTACAATATAACTCATTATCTGTCAGCCAGCCCCGTGCATATTTGAGGCCCTGGACTAAGCATTGCGAACACTGTAACTTCTCCTGATATGTCCAAGGCAAACAGTGGCTTGACAAGGCCTCAGGATGCTTCTCAGCAAGTGTTGCCGCTACCACCTGTAACCACAGTGCTGGCCAGCGCGTCAGAGGAGGTGCTAACCTTAGACCCATTTTTTCAATCTGTTCTAAACAGAGGCCTAATGTACTTTTTGCTTCAGTTGCTTCAACTACTACTATTATTAGAGAGCATTTAGAAAAATGTGGCCTTAAAAACTGGTGGTGATTCGTGGGGCGCCTGGGTGGCTCCGGTTAAGTGTCTCCCTTGGGCTCAGGTCACAATCCCAGTCTCCCTCTCCCTCTGCCCTTCCCCTGCACTTGTGCTCCTACACACTTTCTCTCTCTCTCTCTCTCAAATAAATAAATAAAATCTTTAAAAAAAAAATCAACAGTGATTTGGCTAATAAGTATCATCTGCAAGTAAAACTATCAATAGTAACTTAAGAAGCTCTCTTAAATGAATTCTTAAAAAATGCATTTAAATAAAAATTCTACAGGTAGGCCTAGAGTTAGACTGATTTGTTGTTTTATGTCTCTGGCATGCAACTAATACTGTCTTCTTCAGGAAGTCAACATAAAAAAAAATACATAGGTTTTTCCGTCTTGGTATATCCTCAAAACCGCTTTTGATACATGAGCTCAAAAAAAGCATAATTCTTTCGCAGCGTTACGTATGGCCCATCTGTCAAAGCAGTAGTGGGGGAGTAAGCTTGATTCACACTCTGTGCCTTTGAGGCCTTCCTCCATGGAACACATTCAGCCTGGAATCTGAGTCTTTTTTTTTTTTTTTAAAGATTTTATTTATTTATTTGACAGAGAGAGATCACAAGTAGGCAGAGAGGCAGGCAGAGAGAGGAGGAAGCAGGCTTCCCGCTGAGCAGAGAGCCCGATGCGGGGCTCGATCCCAGGACCCTGAGATCATGACCTGAGCGGAAGGCAGAGGCTTTTAACCCACTGAGCCACCCAGGTGCCCCTGGAATCTGACTCTAAATAGTTCTCTCCCCTTCCTCCTGGGCCAGGCACCCAGGCTTATTCCCCTTTGAGCCTGTTACTCAGTTCTTGCTGAACCTGGCATTTGTATACTTTCATTTATGCGCAAATGTTCTTTATGAGATTCAGTAGAGAACTGTTTTAAATCCAGAAAGAGTTAAGGCAGCTCTTTCTTACCAGGAATCATTTACAGACTGTTCTTCAGGGCCACGGGAGGCAGTGACTGGGGATTCCTTGTTACCTATGCCCCCACCCCTAATATTACTTTCACATACTTTTCAGTTTGATCATATAAGGAATGTCCGTTTCAGGCTTTGTCATCGGTGTGGTACAGTCACCAAGCTCATGAAAGCTTAATTTTTAAAAAGAACTGGATACTGTCTGAGCAGTAAAATTTGCCCCAAACCTAGAAGATTTCTCTTAGAGCCTAGCAGTGTTTCCCAGGGGATCCTAGTTCCCAGATGGAACGCAATTATGATATTGAAGTCCTATGTACATTTAACTTTAGAAAATATCATCTCCATGATCTCCGATTACTCAGAGCCTTGGTATTTGACACGTAACCAGTGAGAAATGACTTTAAAATAAGAGGAGGAATCAGGTTAAATAAAGGCACCCAGGTAGGTAATTTTCACAATGATTTGACATTCGCCACCTCCACAAGTTGTTTTTGGAGGTAATCACATGAATGACATTGTGGCCTATTGATGCTTTTATTTTCCTTTCCCTATTCGTCTCACCCTGTTCCCCACAGAAGGCAGGACACTCCCAGAGCAATCACCAAGGGAAGCCGCATAACCCATAACTGCAGTTTTACCAGCATGCTGAGGTGGTTTGTTTACCTCCTGAGAACACCAGGCACACTGAGGTCCAATGAGCAAGCAGTCTTCACAGGTTTCTGCACCTCCCATGGCACAGCCACCTGTGTTTAAACCCAGCAAGACACAAGGATTCAGCAGACTTACATTCATTTTCATTTCATTTCATTTAAGGCTAGTTCTTAACGTGCTCGATTGAAGCAACATCAGAGTTGATGTTAGCCTTCAGAGATCAGTCCTTAAAATGTTAGCAACTCATTAAAAAGTTCATATTTCACGTCTGTCCCATGGAGAAGACATATGTCTTTTTAGCCAAGAGATCATTCTTTTTTTCCTAAAATACAAAACTACTTCAACTTTCACAAACTTAGGACATTATGTTTATTATCCTCATTCACTATCCCCCACTTTAATTTTTAAAAATTATTTGCTACCAATAAAAAATGCATCTCTCCTAAATGCATGTTGTTGTTTTTTTTTTAATTCAACAGACGAATGGATTTTTTATTTTTAAAGTAAGTTTTTCTTTCTCAGGATTATTTCTCTTAAGTGGAACACCTTGTCAATAGAATAGCTAGAAAAGTTAACCAAGATGGTTGTCACTAAGGAATTAAGGAGCCCTATTGTGTAGTTAAGCTGTTTAATTCTCCTCATTAAGATGCCTGTGCAACCTTTGTATTTATTTACCTGAAGCCTAGAGCATATGCTGTGGGAACAGCCCTGCCTCTGCCTGTAATATGTTAAAGCGTTTGTTCAATGGCAAACGAGCGATCGAACAGATCAAATAAAAAATGACTTCAGATATAGTTTATGAACCAAATGACAGGTTTATCAAGCATACCACAAAAGCAATATATCGGAGAGCTTAGGTCTTACCTTGTACGTGATCATTCCTTCCTAGAAATAGAAAGAACAGGCAAAGCAGTTCAATCCCCATTCGTTTCAGTTCTCGCTGTGCAGACAGATTAAAAAATGAATTACCTTCAGCATTATAAGACCAAAGCTGAACATCGTTAAAGTCTTTCTTTCTTGAGGTTTAAAATGTTAAATACTACTTACACTGTTTTGGAAAGAAACTTGAGATGTAAATTTAAAAGTTTTCATTAAGACTGAAATGAAAACAGGCTACCTGGACAGGTAAAGAAGGAAAGCTGTGTTTAAAAGCAACTTCAACATGATTTACTTCCTTGTTCTCCTTATAAGGAAAGCAGGTGTACAATCACCAAGAAGGTGGGGAAATTCATTCAGTAGAAATTTTTGTGTGAGTTCTCTTAGTCTCTCTGCATCCTAGAGAAAGTTAATATCTTTAGTGAAATGTTAATCAATAAAATGTCAGAAAAGCAATGGAAATATAATCTGAAGTTGTTCCTAAAATAATTTTAATTTAGTAGCAATAGTAAAGGTGATAAATAAAATAAAAACATATAAGTTATATGTAAGGAGGGTTTTAAAAATGAGCTAAAGGAATATACCTGAGATTTTTGTATTCCATTGTTAAATCCTTCGCAGATAATTGAAAGGAACTCTGAAAAAGAAAAATTATTTCACAATTAAAATAGAAGGCAGGCTAGGGAAAGCAAAACATTGTGCTCCCTTGCTTTTCAAACCAGATGAAAGATATTCTTTCCATGAGTATAGAATCCTTAATTAAGAAGTGATATTGGAAATAAATATAATATATGAAAATGAAATTAGAGCCAGATTAGATAATTTCACAACAACAACAATGGAAACAGACACATAGGTGCCCAGGATTTGGCATCCTTCTGGATAGGGACCAAGGGCTCTTTTCTCTGTCCCAGCCTCTAGCTCACCACTTGGCACAGTGCAGGTAATCACAGTGCAGGTTAAAAGGAAGAGTGGCCAATTTAAAATAGATACAATCTATGGTTAAATTCATGAGGTTGATTATATATTCGTCCCAATGTATTCAGGAGAATGTATGGGGATTTGTAAAAACTCCAAACAGGTAAGAATCAAATATTTGCTTTGTTACTCTCTAAACTGTCTGACCTTGGACAGGCTTCTTTGTGGCTGGGCGTTTGTCCTGGGAGATTAGCTTTTAAAGGTGTATTTCTAGACAAGCATGCGAATCCTGTGGAGAGAGGGAAAACTAATTATAGACTGCTCAGGTTCTTCTCAGAAGGCTATGTTCAATTTTGAACTCCATCATACACACGAACATGAAAGAACATGGCAAGAATCCTGTAGAGAGAAACCAGAATTATTAAAGAGCTGAAAGATAAGCCTTTGGGGAGAAAAACACGGTATGAAATCAATTGATTTAGCTTAAAGAAGAGATTGAGGCATAAAATATCTGTGCCCCTGATATTGTCTCTATATTCGTACCTCATATTAACTGTTTTCATCCATCCATCCATTCATTCATTCATCCATCCATCCATTCATTCAACAAATACTTACTGAGCATCTACTCTGTGTCAGGTATTATTGTAGAAGCAGAGAAGATATGTCAGTAAACAAACCCAAGTTCTTAACTCATGAAACATATATTCTAAGCTGCTGCTTAAAATCAGGCAGTAATAAAGGTGAAGAAAAATGATAAAGCTGGCTAAAAGGAAAGAGGGGTAGCGAGGGTGTGTTATTTTATTTAGGATAGTCAAGAAGAGTTCTCTGCTCAACTGACACCTGACAGAGCCCTAACTGACTGTGTAAAGGCCCTGAGAGAGCCTCACGCTCAGCATTTTCAAAGACAGTGAGAACGAGAAAGGAGAGGAAGGGTAGCCTAGTGGGTCGATTTAGCGGCAGAGTTCAGAGGGTACGTCGTTTTGACATTGAATTTTACTCTAAATGCGTTTGGAATGTCATTGGAAGGTTGGAAGCAGAATAATATTATTTGATTTACGTTTGAAAAGAATTACTCTGGCTGCCATGGAGGTTAGAATGTATGGGGCACAGTGAGAAGGTAGAGGCCAATTAGAAATTTACGGCAGTTGTCTAAGAGACAAGGTGGTTGACTAGGATATGGTACTATAGAAGGATAGCAGTGCTCAGACGTAAGTTATAATTTGAAAACAGAATAGGCTTGGGATGCCTAGGAGGCTCAGTCAGTTAAGCGTGTGCCTTCAGCTCATGACCCTGGGGTGTTGGAATTGAGTCCTGCATCAGGCTCCTTGCTCAGTGGGGAGCTTCTCCCTCTGCCTGCCGCTCCCCCTGCCTGTGCACTTGCTTGTGCTATCTCTCTCTGACAGATAAATAAATAAAATCTTAAAAAAAAAAAAAAGAAAAGAAAACAGAATAGGCTCATGGAATATTGGCATGGATACGGAAGAAAGAGAAATTCTTGGCCTGAGCAACTGAATGTCTAATAGTCTTTCCTAAGAGGGGTTATGCTGGGGAAAGATCCGTTTTCCTGTGGAGGATGGGACTCAATAATACGCTCGAGACTTCCACAAGATAACAAAGGGAGGATGCCACATAGGCAGTTCGCTCTCTGAGTCTGGAAGTAGGGGTAGTGTTGAAGGGTAAACTGTAAATTTGGTATCATCAACATGGATTTAAAGGGAAGAGCCTGAATGAGATCCCAAGGAAAGAAGTGTAGATAAGGAAGAGCTCTGAGAACTGAGCCTGCGATGGGCCCACATCTAGAGGTCAGGCGGAGCAGGATCCGGTTAAGAAAACTGCTGGCTGAAGAACATTCCTGGCTAAAAAGGAACCTCTTTTCTGAAAGACAGTTCTCCAAATTTCTCTCACATTTCTGCGTGTCTTGCAAGCAGAGGCACTGACTGCCTTTGTTCTAGATTCTCTTTTCAAGGATGTCTGAAGGGACAGATACGGTCTGTCAGGCCAAGAAAAGATTGCTTACAGCTTTGGAAAACAGAGATCTTGTCACCCTCTAGAATGGGAGCAGGCGTGCTTATGGCCCAGTATAAAGCGTTCAGTTTCCCTCAACTCAGGGCTCCTCTGTTGTAACACAGCCCATCACATGTGCAGGTGCCCCCTCTTTCCCTTGGTGTCATCTCGTGGGATTTGACCTTGGGGAACTGGTGGAAGAAAGTGCTGCCCTTCTGGCCGCTGCTAGTGGTGTGAATTACGCAGTCGTTTCTCTCTGACCTTGGTACCCCTTATGTCTATCGGCATCCACGAATCTGTGACGAGCTCTCTTGGTAGCCTGCAAGCAAAATCTCAAGGCCTTCATAGTTCTTAACAATTTCTACTTGAAATCTACCTTTTTCTATCGATGGAACATGTACTTGTCAAATCTCATTTTGGAAGCTAAGATCTTACATCCCAGACTGCCTGAAGCACCTGATGGACCTTGGACAGACTGGTGTTGCTCTGGTCACTGAGTAGTCTGTCCACCCACTGCCCTCCCCGGCAATGAGCTGGCATCAAGGATGGCCGTACAACTCTGGATGTGACCACTTCCTGGAACCTTTTCTCTAAGGTTCTAACAGCTGCCAGAAATCTCTTGTGCCTGGGAACACAGTCGGACTGTCTCTCCCAGCCTATCTTACAGTTAAAGAGAATTCCAATGACTAGCTCTTGCCAATGGAATATGAGTGGGAGTGGTACATACCAGGTCCAGACCATCTACCTATCCCTCTGCCAACTGGAGACAGGCAACGTCAAGGTCCTGGGTGAATTCCAGATGCTCAACATGACCCTGTGTTTAAATTGAGGACCCTGTACCATCTGATGTACAGACTTCCCTCCCAGTTCTTAAAATCATCATTGCCGGCTTTATATACCTTATCTCTAATTGCAGCCCCTCGAGGTTCATTCCCTGCCCTACTTCCAAGCCTTTGCCTGTGCCATTTGTGCTGCCTGGAGGCCCCCGCCTTCACCTCAGTTTTCTCACTGGCTAGCTCAGCTCACTGCCATGTCTCAGCAGAGACACGGGTGCCCACAGGAGGACCTTCGTGTCTCTCCAGGCCTCTTCCCAAGGACTTTCTCCAGACAGCCTTTTTCACTCTGCTTGTAATTGCTTAATACTTGGCGTCTCTTGCCCACGAAGCTGGGAGCTCCTTTAAGGCACTTGCTTATTCAACAAGTATTTACTGAATTCTTGCTACACATCAGGCAGGGACTGTGTCTTAGTTACCGTCATAGTCCCAGCAAATGGCATAAGCCTGGCACTTTGCAGGTAGTGAATTAATATTTATCAAGTCAGTGGATGAATTTTATGTCTTCATTGTCTAGGCTTTTATCTCTTATAAGCATGCCCTCCATGGATATGAATAAATTGATAAGTAAATGAATGAATGCTTTTGGGAGCTACAAATGCAATTAGGAGAAGGAAAAGGTATCCTTTGCTTGGGTTGTGATGAAAGCTGAGAAAAAGCCTAAAAAGCAGGGTGGGAAAAAATATTTAAGAGAAAATATAAAGTAGAACAACGCTACAAGAAAATGTCCATCCATTCTGTTTCCACCTTGGCACCACTCTGAAAATTTGTAACAGGCTGTAAGGTATAGAAAAAACATTCTTGCTTGTTGAAGATGTGGTACCTGGTGCCTTTTCCTGGAAAGTATCAATCCTCTGTACCCCTGTGGAGGGAGTGACCCGAGTTGTTCCATGAGGTGACCAGCAGCCCATAAGGTATCCTGGATAAAAACTGTGTCCCCTTAGCCAAGGCACCCAGATTAATTACCTCTGTTCCTTTACGTATGAAATTTGAACTGGGAAAGAAAGACTAAAAATCAGGGGTTTGGTATTGGGACCTGAAGCTAGCAGGGAGTACACTCAGTTTGGAGGGAACATGACTTCAAGGAGGGGGTCGATGACAGGAGGAATTGGCAGCTACAAGGAGGTAGAAGGAGGAAGAGGCCCAAGGCAGAGGAAAGCTATAATGTACAGAAGATGAGATGGTGGGTCAAGAGTGCCATAGTCAAAGCAGCAGAGAAGGGACCCAGAGCCCAGAACAGGACACCAGAGTCAGGTTGGCAAACTTACTCTGTCAAGGAGAAAGGAGCATGGCCCAGGCTAAGAATTGCTATAGATCCCAAATGCCCTTCCAGACTGAGTCTCTCTGAGGGGGCACCTGGGTGACTCAGTGGGTTAAAGCCTCTGCCTTCGGCTCAGGTCATGATCTCAGGGTCCTGGGATTGAGCCCTGCATTGGGCTCTCTGTTCGTCAGGGAGCCTGCTTCCTCCTCTCTCTTTCTGCCTGCCTCTCTGCCTACTTGTGATCTCTCTGTCGAATAAATAAATAAAATCTGAATCTCTCTGAGGCCTGGATCTTCTTAGGTCTCCCAGGATCCTGTCTCTTTTAGGGCAATGTGTATCTTGAAACAAATTCCCATTACTTACAGGTAGTCAAACGAGTCTCTATTCTTTAAACTCAAGAGATCCTGTCACACCATGTACATTTTTATATAGACTGATTAGGCTCACAGAATTATACTGTCCCGATTGTTCATAGCCCTAGCCTGGGGGCTCTGACTCCTTCTAGAAGTCTGATCTTCTTCAAAGGCTCTGAGCTGGGGGCAGGTGGAGTAACACAGCTCAGTAACACTGAAGGACACAGTTCTGTCCTTCAACGAGCCTCAGCTTCTGAGATTTGGCAATGGGCTGTCCTCAGCTGAGCCCTGACTTCAGGAAGCCACATGAACCCATCTGACTTGCTGTAATTGGCTTGGGTCTCTCCTAATGTAGCCACTCAACATCAGAGAGTGACAATCTAGAGCCCATCAGGGCCAGCCCCAGGGCACCTCAAAACCCTCCTGAGTAGACCTGGCTGGTATCCAATTCAAACCCTGGGAACTTAGTGAGGACTGCCAGCTTTGGGGATGGTCTTGCTGTGTTACCAGCTTTATTTCAAGTACCAGTGACAGGTCTACCTCTAGTTGTCTTTCTAGGAAAACGTTTCACAGTGAGTAGCTGAAAGAAGACAGAAGAAATGGGTGCTTTGTCTTAGGGTCCGACCCTGATGTATCTATGTGTGTGACACAATGCAGGGAAGGGCATTGGCAACATGTTATGGATGACTTGCAGGTGTGTGTCATTTGCAAAGTGCAGGATACATTTGTATCCACTTGAAAAAATGATGCCTTCATATTTCAAGGCTTTCAAAAAAATTCTTTTAAAGAGGATATGGATCAGTCTCCTGTCATCCTGGTGCATAATGCCCACATGTATTAAATGTTAGAGAAATTTTTAGTGGCCTGGGCCTTACATTCTAGTCTGGAGTTCACTTTTTCTATTGTGGTAAAATATACATAACGTAACATCTATCACAGTAACCGTTTTTAAGTGTACAATTCATTGGCATTAAGTACATTCATATTGTTTTGCGACTTTCACTACTATCCCTTTCCAGAATTTTTATCATCCCAAACTGAAACTTTGTACCCATTAAATAATAACTTCCTGTGTCCCTGGCCCCCGCTAACCCTCACTCTTTCTTTCCACCTCTATGAAATCACTACTCTAGGTAACTGGCCAAAAGTAGAACCATACAATGAAGCCTTCTATGTGTGGCTTATTTCACTTAGCATAAAGTTTTCGAGGTTCATCCACATGCTTTAGAGTTTCATTCCTCTTTCAGAGATAATATTCCATTGTGTGGATAAAGCATATTTTGTTTTATCTACTCATTGTCCATACCCATTGGAATTGTTTCTGCCTTTTGGCTATTGTGAATAATGCTGCTCTGAACACGGGTTCGGTTGGAGTCTGGAGCTCGCTTTTTGAAGTCTTCATGATGCTCATGATGGGAGGAAGTTGGGTCTAGTGGGAAGAAATGATATTTTGTATATAGAGAGACCTGGGTTCAAATTGCAGTCCTGCCGGGTCCTATGGTATATTGCTGGGGATACCACTGATCTCTGAGCACTTTCCAGCCTGAGAAATGGAGATAATAGCTACTTTTCAAGATTATGGTGAAGATTTAATTATATAATTCTGGGATGAATCCAGTTGTGAAAAGCCTAAAGATGATGTGATTTGGGGTGCCTTCTTTAAGAAAAGGAATGCAGGGACACCTGGGTGGCTCAGTTGGTTAAGGTCCAACTCTTGATTTCTGCTCAGGTCATGATCTCGGGGTCATGAGTCCCGTGTCAGGCTCTGTGCTCAGCAGGGAGTTGGCTTGAGGACTCTCTCTCTCCCTCTCCCGCTGTCCCTCCTCCTGCTCACATGTTCACTTGCTCTCTACAAATGAATAAATCTTAAAAAAAAGAAAAGAAAAGAAAAGAAAAAGAAAAGGAATGCAGAATTGGAAATAAATTAGGTATGAAAGGGTCTATTGTCATTAAAATGAGAAGGAAAGAAAAAAAAATATGACAAACTACGGAAGGCTTGGAGATTCTAGTCCCATTCTTCTTGATATCTCCTTCGGCAGGGAGTTCACCAGGAATGCTTCCTGATGGTTATCTGGCTTTCTGCCCTCAGTTGGAGCTACCTACTGCCCCCAGCTACTCCCCCACACCTGTACAAGGTGGAACCTCAGAGGAGCCTTCATCCCTTTATGGAGAACCCCCTCTGATTTCACTCAGGATTCATGTTTACTGCAGTTAGTGTTATTGAGCTCTTCCCTATTTGCCAGGCACTATTAAACATCTGGTAATATTGCCTTATTTCATTTTCATAGTATCTCTATGAAGTAGGAACTACTTTACTTCCATTTACCAGATGAGGAGACTGAGGCATGAGAAGCTCTGTAAACTGCCCAGTGTCCCCAGAGCTGCTCAGGCAGCAAAGCCTTGGAGACAGAATGCTCCCTCCAACCCAAACTTAGCATCACCAGGCCCACTGCCTCCTGATAGACACAAGGTGTTCATAGAATCATCAAGCAGCTGTCAGCAAGAAATGAAATTCCCAAGGAACTTTAAGACATGTCTGCTTCTCAACCTTGAGACTCCGTGTTCCAGCTAGATCTCTGTATCCAGCTGTCTTCCTTTTGGTTTGTTTTGTTGTTCATCCTTGGATCATTCACCAGCAAAAATGAGACAGAAATGTGGTCCTGGATCACACAATCCTTTGTATTCCTTCTCTGACTGAAGTCTGGTACAAATCACTTAAAAGCAAATGAAACAAAGCCTGTTGCCTTGCCCTTTCAGGGCAAGGTGACACTGCCTGTAGGATCCAGGCCTGGCATTGTGTCCAGGAGAGGGCGGTCGCAGGCGCGTCCTGTGGCCAGGAAATGACTCAGGATTAACTCCTCCTCCTCCAGCCGCAGTCCCTCTCCACCCAACTCTGAAGTTCAGGACTTAGTTACACTTGGTTCAAGGAAGATAGCTCTCACTTAGCAAGTCTGATGTATGTCTTGCATGTGAGGCCTGCTTGGGAAACTCACTCACTTTAGGTTTTGGAAATGATTTTGAAGGCTTAAAGAACTGAGCTCCTTCTGCACTTTAGTTTGTGGAAAAATCCCAACGACGAGATTTTTCATAAAATCTCGGTGAATAGGAGTTTATTCTAACTTGACTCAGAACTCTCTTTGTGCCCTTTTTTCCCATCTATGAAGTGAATGGTATGGCATGACAAGAAGTCCATATGAACACACAGATTGCAGAGTGATTTGCTCATTCACAGCTTGCAAAACTAAGTATTTTTTTTTTTCTTTTTAAAAGATAATTCGAATAGTTTAACTAGAGGTTAGGATTCCTTGGTTTTAAGCAAATGTTTTTTCTGACGAGCACCATTTCTTATTTCTGGGGCTGCAATGGGCAGTGGTATTACTGGTAAAAATGGATTCTGGTTTATTTATTTGTTCATTCACATACTCATTCAGCAACTCTCTATGGAGATCCTACTCTGTTCCAAGCACTGTTCTGGAAATACAGTATTGATTAAAACTGACAAAATCTCTTCCTTTTGGAGCTTACATTCCTGGAAGAGATGGACAATAAGCCCACAAACAAAGATGAATGATATACATGCTAAGTCGGTGGTACATGCTTAGAAACATGAAGAATGGTGAAGGGTCAGGAAATGACCGGGTGGGGTGGCCAGAGGAGCCTCTGATAACGTGGAATGACACAATTCTCTGGGGAAGTGAAGGAGAGAGACACAGCGCTGTCTGGAGGAAGATCAAGTATACGATCCTGGGGCACAGTATTTGGGAACAGACAAGGTGGCTGGTGAGATTGGGTTGGGTGAGCCTGAGGAGGTACTGGGGCAGGCCAATGAGGAGCTCCTTAGGAAAGCCTTGTGGGCCATGTGTAGAACTCTGGATTTGTATTCTGATAGAGAAGAGAAGTTTTTATGGGGTTTTGTGAGACATAACATAGCTTATGTTTTGAGAGGATCACTCTGAGCAGACAAGGACGGAAGCAGGGAGACCTATCAGAGGCTTTTTCAGTAGTTCAGGCCAGAGACGATGAAAGCTCAGACAAGGAATGTAGTGAGAGGTGGTTAGATTCTGGACATACTTCCAAGATAGACAGGATCTACAAATGGGTCTTGTGTAGGAAAGGAAAGGAATCCAGGGCTCTAGGAAGATTCCAAGAATAATGAACGTTTCTGCTTGATAACCATCATCAGTGGTTTCTCCAGACATGTCATAGAGATAACAGATAAGGTCTGCCCATAGTAAGAGTCATGGTCAGTTTTAGTTGGCTGTAATAACCTGTACAGTCATGTATAATCGTAACTGTGCAGAAGGTGTTTTGTGGCAGAATAGGAAGGGTCAGAACAATGCAGGCAAGTGCTTCATGGTGAGACTGTCTACATACTTGTATTGTTAACATTCCTTCAGCTTGGTGAAAGTCCAATTGGCTGGCATCTCTGCTCTTGAATTCCCCGTGTCTTGGTATTTGAGAAGCAAAAAAAAAAAAAAAAAAAAAAAGAAGCCTGGAAAATCCCCATGATCCCACAGTCCTCTCTAACTGTACAGGTAGACCATTGGGATGAATTCCAATAGGGAAAGAGTCTGCCCTAACAGATTTTTTAAAAATATAATTCCTCACTAGGGCACTGTAAGAAGGCAGGTGAGATGGGCATATTTTAATTTTTAAAAAATCTTGCAAAATAGAAGGATTCTGGACTTTTTTTTTTTTTACCTTAAAGATGTGATTCATGCAATTGTAACAGTAGAGAAGGTTTTTATTCTCTAAAAAGCTGGGAGAAATGGTCACTAATGATTATGTTTAAGGAATATCCTTGAGGAGGTCCATAGAGAGTTGACTACTTTCAGCTCCCATTTTTTTTTTTCAGCTCCCATTTTATGGACTTTTTCTGATTGTTGTTGATGCCCGCTCACTAAATCCTACCAGTAAGTTATGCAAAGTCAAATAGGGAAAGGGATTGAGATCATTGAATGCTCTAATCGTTAAAAGGGCTGACCAATAAATTATTCTAATAAACTGTTCAAAATGTTGTTAACATGGTGATGTCTCAAGAATTGGAAAGGAGGGGCATCTGGGTCATCAGTCAGTTAAGCATTTGCCTTGGGCTCAGGTCATGATCCCAGGATCCTGGGATTCGAGCTCTGCACTGGGCTCCTTGCTCAGCGGAGAGTCTGTTTCTTTGTCCTTCTGCTCCTCACCCAAGCTCCTGCTCTCTCTGTCTCAAATAAATAAAATTTAAAATCTTAAAAAAAGAGGAGGGGCACCTGTGTGGTTCAGCGGATTAAAGCCTCTGCCTTCAACTCAGGTCATGATCCCAGGGTCCTGGGATCAAGCCCCACGTTGGGCTCTCTGCTCAGCAGGGAGCCTGCTTCCTCCTCTCTCTCTGCCTGCCTCTCTGCCTACTTGTGATCTCTCTCTGTCAAATAAATAAATAAAATCTTTAAAAAATTAAAAAAAAATACTTATAAAATCTTAAAAGAAATTGGAAAAGGAGGAAGATGAAAAGTCTTTAAAAGCAAATTCGTGGTGCCTGGATGGCTCAGTCGGTTAAGCGTCTGTCTTTGGCTCAGGTCATGATCCCAGAGTCCAGGGATCCAATACCTGCTCCCTGCTCAGCAGGGAGCCTGCTTCTCTCCCTTCCCCTGGCTCATGCTCTCTCTCTCTCTCTCAAATAAATAAATAAATTTTTTAAAAAACAAATAAATTCAGCTGGCATGTAAATTAAATGAGGGAATGAATCCATATATTGTTGGACATGATTACTTTCAGACAAAATACGCCTTGAGTGAGCTGTCAGATGTGGGGGACTTTGAGGAACTATGAAAACAGCCTGTCTGTCCTGCATCCTGTTGTCTCAGAATTTCTCTGGCTGAAGCTGTGCCGGCAGGTAGTCCTTCCCTGGGCCAGGTAGCCGAGGAAAGTGTTCCAGGATTTTAACTGATGCCCAGTGCAGCAGAGGGTTCAACCATAGTTTCAACATTTTTTTAAGTAGTGAATAATTTTCTTCATATCAAGGAGTTCAAAGTTTTAAAATTCCAACCAAAACACATGTAATGAAAGTTTTTTGGCAGAAGAAATTTTGTGTTAGCTGCAAATATTTTAGGAGAGTTTTTTTTTGTTTTGTTTTTTGGCAAATATTGCTACACATTGATAAAATTATGACATCTTGAGCATTAATAGAGGAACTCGTGGAAAAGGCAGTTGTCAGCTCTGGTCTCAGCCCAGACCTTGGTGGATTACTGGATATTTGTTGCATGGTGTAAATTAATTTGAGATGGTGTAGGGTCTAAACTTTGGGAGTTAAGGATGAGGAAGACAGGATTTAAATGTTAACTAACAGAATGATTTATTTTTATGGGTGTCAATGGAGGAAGAGGCATTGAATAAAGTATAGACTTCAGATCAAAATAATGTATCAGTATTACCTCTCAAACTCTGTTCTGAAGAGAGCTGTTAATCCTTACCCTGATGGTGAAATGTTCCTATAGTTTAGTTAATGCAGAGGATCAAATCTCCCGTATCAGAAATCACAGTGCTCATTAACCTTTTAAACACTTTAAGATGCCCCACAGTGAAGAAAATTGCTTACCTTTGTTTAACAATTAAAAAGCCAATTAAACAAAAAATTGTTTGCTTAGGGAAAGCCTTTTTTCTTCATGTACTTATTAGCATTCCTAGATCCATTTCCACCTAATAGTTTCAGAAGTGCTAGAAGAAAGAATAGAGATATTGAAAGTTTTGTGAAATTTTACCTAAGATCCTGTTGAGGAGATCCAGAATCAAACTTAAGCATTATAGCCAGATTTCCCAAGAATCCACATGTGAATTAGTTTCCTGCTGCAGTTTGAACGTATTATCTCATTCAAAGACCTTTCAAGATGGGTTTTCCTGGAGAAAATTCTCTTTCTCAGGGAAGTCCAAAAAATGAGTCCATTTATATGACAGTTCAGAATAAGAACTTGGGGTAGTGATGACTCATAAATCTCTAAACTCAGACCCAGGTCTTGACCTTGGTTATTTAAAATATTTTTTGTACTGAATGACCTGGTCTGGTTTCCCTTATGAAACACTGCATGCTACTTCCCTATGACGCAGAGGATCCCCACTCTGGCTTGTGTCCACCCTTTGCTTATTTCTTGTTAGTACGGCATTCCATCCTCAAGCTCTCTTCTGTGGACCCTTGAGCCTGTCTTGCTTGCAGAAGGTGTAAAAGAGTAGTTCCCTCTAAGACAACAGCGTTTTCTCCTTTGGGTAGGTGAGAAAGTGGGCAACACTTTGTCCCAAACTTGCTTTCCTTCCTACTGACTCAAACTCTTTGGATGTGTGGCTTCAGGTGAGGTGGGAACAATCTGCTTGAATCTAGACGTCCTTCCTCGACACGATCATTCTCATAAGAAGCCTCACTTCTTTTTTTTTTTTTTTTTAAAGATTTTATTTATTTATTTGACAGAGAGAGAGAGAGAGATCACACATAGGCAGAGAGGCAGGCAGAGAGAGGGGGAAGCAGGCTCCCTGCCAAGCAGAGAGGCTGATGTGGGCATGTCCCAGAACCCTGAGATCATGACCCGAGTTGAAGGCAGAGGCTTAACCCACTGAGCCACCCAGGCACCCCAAGAAGCCTCACTTTCTACAGTGGTCAGTTTTATGTCATTGTTCAGGAATAAAAATGTTATTTCACTGAGATGAGGATCTACATGAATATATAAGAAACGAATAATTTGACTACCTTGTGGGGTGTCAACATAGCAGAGGAAGAGTCACTATAATTCAGTCTGCCTGATTTCCCAAGAAAGGATAAAATGTGGTAGAGGTTTTTTTTTTTTTTTTTTTAAAGATTTATTTATTTATTTGACAGATAGAAATGACAAGGAGGCAGAGAGGCAGGCAGAGAAAGAGGAGGAAGCAGGCTCCCCACTGAGCAGAGAGCCCAATGCGGGGCTTGATCCCAGGACCCTGGGATCATGACCTGAGCCGAAGGCAGAGGCTTTAACCCACTGAGCCACCCAGGTGCCCCGGTACAGGTGTTTTTAAAACAGGGAAGCCAGTAACATTTTTTAACACCTGAAGACATGTTTCAAAGCTATATTTACAAGTATTTTTTTTCTTGTTCACGGATAAATAAGCTGGATTATTCATTTGAACTGCATGCAGATAGTAAGATGGTTGTCAGAAATCAGTTTGACAATCTAAAAACCAAGAAATACTGAGGTATAAGAGAATGTTTAGTGACTTTATTTAGCTTCACCTAGCTTTGGAGTGAGACAAAACTGGAATTGCAACAACATTTTCAGACAACCTTACTCTAACAATATAGCACCATCTTACTTTTGAAGGGAATTATTTAGCCTGTTTCGTGGAACATGGGAAACAAAATTATCTTGGTCTTGATACTAATCCTAAAACAATAGTAGCAAACGATGGCCCTTACAATGTGCCATGCACTGTTCTAAATTTTGTTTCATACTGTGAGTCAGGGTACTGATAGCTTCCCCATTTAAAAAATAACATTTAATTTAATTTTATATTTTAGAACAGTTTTAGATTGATTAGAAGAGAGAGTTCCCATATGCCTCACACCCAGGGATCCCTATTATTCCCTATTAGTAACATCTTATATTATTATGGTACATTTGTTATAATAATAAACCCATATGGATATGCTATTATTATCTAAAGTCCATATTTTATTCATATTTCCTCAGGTTTTACTTAATCTCCTCTTTCTGCTCAAGAATCCCACACAGGAAACCACATTACACCTGTTGTTATATTTCCTTAGGCTCCTCTTGAGTTCTTCCCATCGTACAAAAGAAAAAAAAATGTGGCACAGAGAGAGGTTAAATAACTTGCCTGTGGTCTCCTAGTTACTAAGTGGAAAAATTGGCCTCAAATCCAGGCACTCTGATTCCAGGCATGGGATTAACCTTCATACTGGATTTTTATTACCCTCACGGGATTATTTCAACTTGAATCACTGAAGTTATGCGTCTGGTAGGGCAGCAGAGAGGTGAGCATACCTGACACAGGTCTTAGCTAGTTAATGATTGGCCACGGTCGCATGGGCAGTTTTCAACAGTAGAGCAATAGTTCCCTGATTCTCAGAGCCTCGAGCACATCCTAGAGGAAACCAGGAAGCTGGAAACAACAGAAATTTATTCCCTCGAAGTTCAAGAAGCTAGAAGTCTGAAATCAACATGTTGACAGGGTTGATTTTTTTTCTGGTTGCTGTGAGGGAGAGTCTGTTCCATACTTCTCTCCTAGTTTGTGGTGGCTGACATCAGTCCTTGACCTTCCTCGAGTTAGCGACCCATGGCACCAACACCTCATCTGCCTGCAGCTTTCTCCTCTGTCTTCTCCTCTGTCTGGATCAACCCGTCTTACTTTTTGTCATTGATTTAGGACGCACCCAAATAGTCCAGGATGATCTCATCCCACAATCCTTAATTTCTCTGTAAAAACTTTTTTCCAAATAAGATCACATTCACAGACAGGTTCTAGGTAGACACATCTTCTGGTGCAGCCACGATTTAACCCACTACAGGGGCTAGTAAGCACACAGGCTTGTTGTGAGCATTACAGAATTACACAAGTTACCTGATACATGGTAGGCATACTTGAAAAATAATAGCTATTTTTATTATTCTTTTGTCTAACGTGAGGGCCCCCAATACAAAAGTGTTAAATGTCTCAACTGAAATAAATAAATGTCTCAACTGAAATAAATTCATTCATCTGTGTCAAGTTTACAACTATTATTAACCTTAACAATTGCTTTACATTATGTTTGTCTTAATTTCCAACACTTTGTCCTGACAGGAGCTTCACAAGGCTGTGTGAATTCGGCCTTCTTTCTTTTCTAGGGGGTAGAGGTGGGGAGCACCCTCAATCAACACTTTCCACTAATCACTCTTGTCAGAAACACAGAAAGACTTTAGGCTTACAAATAATCTCCTCATCAAGAGAATTATGAGCCAGAATCTTGAAGAATGAATTTCCTGTCCATTCCCCTTGCTGATAGACATGCAGCAGGAAAAGAAAAAAGAAAAAAGAAAAAAGAAAAAAAACAACCAAAAAACAGCTGGGCAGCCTCAGCTGTTTCTCTGCCCTTTGGTTACCCTCTGTGGTCACTGGATGTGGCAGCCCCATTTTCTGATCTGGATCTTTATCTTAGGGATGGAGTTAAGACTCACTGCTGAGTTTTCAACACCCGGCCCACTTCACCCCTGCTGTTCTGCATTGCTTTTCTACCCCCTCCCCGAACTGTCTCCTGCAGTCACTTCCTGGCAGCCATAGCCCTCTGAGCTGGCTTCAGTGAAATTCCTTCTGCATTTGTCACAGAGCCACAGTCTCAGAACATTAGGGCAGAAAGGACTTTCAAAAGCCAAGTGCCATCTCCTCTAATATCTCTCCAACTCTGTCTTCGTACAATCAATATATCTGTGATGAACATCTGCTCTGGGTGAGACATGATGCTAGGGGCTGGTTACAGTGATGAGCAAGCTCAGTGGACCCCTTCCCAGAGTGGCAGTGGGGTCACCTCCATGCTGCCTGAGTAGGGGTCTGTAAAATCCCTGGCAGCTTGTGTTTTACTTAGAAACAATCCTTTAACATAGGTGTTCTTAACCTGAGGTCTTCCCACTAACAGAACTTAAGGGGGAGGGTCTGTGACCTTGAAATGGAAAAAAATTTTCACTATTCCCAGATTATAATGAGACATTTCTCTCCTATAAATGTAGACAACAAACCACTGTCCTATTAGTAGTATCCATTAACTCTCACCAGGAGAAATCACACATATTTTCCATATCACTTTATATTTGTAGCAGATATCACAAAATGATGTAAAAAATGGTCATTGTGTCAAAATCATAGCATCCTCAGACCTGCTTCTGGACCTTATTATTAAAGGGTTAAAAAAGAGGGACATGCGTTACTATAACATAAATTTGTTTCTCAGTATTTTGATAACCACGTTTCAATCTAATTGGCTTTTTTTCTAATCGTATATATTTTAGCCTAGGAATTTTAAAACATTTTTTTCTGCAAAGGGATTCATAGGCTTCATTAGACTGCCAAAGGGGTCCATGCCACACAAAAAAAGTTTAGAACCCCTAAGTAAGGAACGGCACTCGTCATGCAGGCTGAAGACTCTTTTTCTAGACCTTCCAAAATCCAAAATTCTCTTCATTTTTTTATCCCTGAAATGAGATTAAAACATCAGATACTCAGATGTAAGCCGCATCATTATTCCTGGGTCATTCAATTAAATGTACAAGTTGGCCCTGTGGAAGGTAAAATGAGCATGACTTGGAGTTTCCAAACTAAGGTCTAGTAGTTGGGAGTTATGTTTTGACACCACTGATGTTCTTTAGGCCAATACTTCCAGATGTCTCTGAATCCCAAAGTTAAGGAAAACTCTAAGTTTTGAGAAGGGCCAAAAGGGAATCCCAACGATGATTCTGGAGTTAAAAATAAGAAGTTCTCGGGGCACCTGGGTGGCTCAGTGGGTTAGGCCTCTGCCTTCGGCTTGGGTCATGATCTCAGTGTCCTGGGATCAAGGCCCGCATCGGGCTCTCTGCTCAGCGGAGAGCCTGCTTCCCCCACCACTCTGCCTGCCTCTCTGCCTACTTGTGATCTCTCTCTCTGTGTGTCAAATAAACAAATAAAATCTTTAAAAAAAAAAAGAAGTTCTTAAAGGAAATATTACTCCAATGATTAATGTATTGAGGTATGCATATGTAATAAATCCAATTTTTATTCAATCTATACTTTTTTTTTTAAACTCTCATTGTAGGTATGAAATCATTAAATTACCTGTAGTGATTCACATTTGAATTTCCATATGCTGGTTGATGAATTAACATTTTATTTTGCTTTATTTTATTTTATTTTATTTTATTTTAGAGAGAGTGTGTGAGCCAGAGAATGGAGCATAGGGAGAAAGAGAGAATCTCAAGTAGATGTCATGCTGAGCTTGGAGCCCAGTGCTGGGCTTGATCTTACCACCCTGAGATCATGAAACCTGAGTCAGTTGCTTAACCAACTGAGCCACCTAAGGCGCCTCATGATGAATTAAAATTTTAAATTGAAACTATTGTACATTGCTTTGTCTGGGTGGTCCATATTTCCATTTGGGGAATAGTGCCATCTTTGTTTATTAAAGTTCAGGCAAATTGAGTATCTTGTTAAGTTAAATAAATTTGGTTCATTTTATTTTTTTCAAATAATTGTATAGAAAAAAGTTGCTGATAATATTTATAAAAAGAAGAAATATTATAAGCTTTGAAGCAAATAAGTTGAAAACAACACAATTTTAGCCCCATATAGATGCTCACTGAACTGTGAATTTACTAATGAAAGAAGAGAGCAAAATGAAAACAAAACAAACAAAAAAACTCATTGCAAGAATTACTATTGAAGACCATGTAACATGAAGATGGAATTGGGAGGTATAAAGTTTTTTAACTCTCTAGGAATAGACTCTACCTGCCCCCATCTCAAGGAAGTATTCCATTAGCTTTTGTACCCTCAACTTCCATTCATGTTTTCATGGAAACAAAACTGTATTGGATGAGCAACTTAAAAAAAATCTATATTTTACTTATCTAACTTCCTCCCTCCTCCACAAACAACAGCAATAATTCTTAAGTCAACGATGTGATTTCTATCACCCTTTAAAACCTGCCCACCCCCATGTCAGTCTTCTCTGTTAAAAGGTAGGTGGTTAAAGAGATCTTTAATCCACTCTAAGTGGTCTTTAAGTGGTCTTTTCTCTCTCAGTTCCTTTTCCATCACTCACATATTACACACTGGATTAAACACCACTTTTAACCAACTGAGCCACCCAGGTGCCTAAACACCACTTTTAAAAGTCATCCATCTTTGGAGATTTTCCATAACATATAGAATAAAACCCCAAAATCTTGACCCAGCCTTCAAAGCCTTCCGTAACTTTGCCCCAGTCTATTGTTATAATGTATACTACGTGACTCTCCTATGAAAACTATAGTTTCTGAAAAACAAGTCTTTCCCAATTTCCCAAAGACCCATTTTACCAGTTTCTGCCAACACCCCTATCCTTGCTGGAAATGCCTGCACCCACCCACCATGTTGGCTTAGATTGTACGTATTCTGTGCATCCTTAATTGTCACACTCAAGTCCAATCTCTTTCCTGATACCTTGGCCCAATATCAGTCCTCCACAAATTTCCATAGTCCTGAATATATTACTCTTTTAGGATTTATTAAGAACTATGTTAAAGTGGAGACATTTATTTTTTAAGTAAATTGTATTTTAATCTCTTTTAAGTAAGAACTAGCACCATTTCTGTAGATATTCAAAAAACACGGTTTTGTCATTTACTGGTGATTTGGGCCCATATCTTGGCTTACCTAACACTTAGTCTTCTCATTGGTAAAATAAGAATAATTGCTACCCCGCAATGTTGTTGTTAGAATTAGAGACAGTATTTGTCAAGGGTCTTGCATAACAGATAATATAATGAGGCATCCCCACCCTAAAAAAGATTATCATCTAGTTGAAGAAATAGATATAAATTAAAAGAGACAAACTGGTGTAGGGGAAGAATAGTAACAAGGTACTAGGAGATTTAATTTCCCTCCCCATCTAGTCTCTCAGCAAATTAGTGACATTTCTGTTCATTCTTTTCCTAAGTCTTAATTTCCTCATGCCTAAATTCAGCAGAGGTGTTATATGTGGAGTAGAAAATCCCCAATGTCTTTTCCCAATTTACAATGATTCCAGAAGGAGAAAATAAAAACAGAACATAGAGCTGTAATTCTGAATTTTGAGCAGGATAAAGAGTGAAGAGTAATTATTCAAGAGCATTGTATTTGAAGATGAGATTTGAGACAACTCTTAAAGAAATTGGAGGATATAAACTTGTTGGAAAAGAAAGAGTAGGGCAAGGATGGAAAGCAGGAGCAAGATTAATACCACAAGCAAAATCTTGGAGTAGTCGTGTAGAAAAGCATCAGACCCCAGGCTGGATCTATTTTTGGGGCTGTGATGCAGTTGGACATTAAAGGGAGGACCAGTTGATGGAAGCCTTGAACACCAGGCTGCAGAATATAGATTTGAACTGCATGGCAATAGGGAGCTGCTGCAGGTTCTGAGCAAGGGAATGACAAGAGGATAATAGCATTTAGGAAATAATAAAATGGCAGCCACTTCACTCTTGATATTAAATGGAAACACTAGAAGCAGGGAGACCCCAAAGGATCTGTGGGAACACTTCTATTGGGGCCAGATTATATTAAGATGAGTCATCCCCTGAGATTTAAAAATCCAGGTGTGAGGTGATAGGATCCTTGGTGAAGATGGTATAGTCGATTGTTTTATTGATCAAAATACTAATTTTATACATTTATGACCACTGATGTCAATCTTGGCCCCATGATTTGCAGTGGCCTCAATTTAATGAATATCATATATCTATTTCTACTGAGCTCAGAAGAAGCCATGTGGCCTTTGGCCAATGAAATCTGAGTAGAAGTGATACATGCTACTTCTAAGCAGAAGCTTTAAGAGCCACTGGGAGGTTCCACTATCTTTTCATGTCCTTCAACCATGAACTAGTAGTATTCCTCAGAGGAGCTGCTTCATAAGCCTAGATCCTGGATTGAAAAGGGAGTAGAGTAGAGCTCCCATTGTCCCAAAGCCTGCGTACGATGTGTGTAAGAAATAAACAATGTGTGAGAAATAAACCCACTGAGATTTGGGATTGGTTGTATTTGTTACTGCAGCTGATTTTAGCCTTAGTTGACTGATACAGCCAATACTGTAAAAGAAGACACTATTGAAGAGAACAAAGAGGGAGAAGGGAGTTGCTAATTTAATGAAGGAGAGCTGCACTTCATGAGCTGAGGGCATTAGGATGTTACCTCAGCTGTGATGAGGCACTTATTAAAGTTTTAGGGGTGGGTGAGAAGCAAAGGGATATTCTGAATTAGAGCTGATGTCAGGACATCCAAAGTGAGACTCCGTAAGTCTAGCCAGACTTCCTTGCTATTCCTCGTTCTTCTATTCTGACCTTTGTGTGGGAGGTCAGTGCTAGATCCAAAGGAAGGTAGCATTTCTGGGGTTCCCAAACCAGATCATTGAGTGTGCTAATGTTAGTCATAGGAATTTAGTTTTTACCCTACAGGCATTGGGAGTCTAAGGATGGGAAGGCAGTCAGTAGGAATGACCACTGGGCTTGGAGTGGAGTGATTTAGGTGTTTGGAGGTGGGAGAAAAGAATTAGTGAATTTGGGAAAGAGGTGAAGGGGGTGTGATGTCATGCAGGGCCATGGGAATGAAGAGGGATGGACATTTTAGAGGTCAGTTCACATGACTAATTTATCAACTTCCTATATCTGATATGTTATTCCTTTATATTACACCTATAATCAGTGATCCTTCTAAAAAGGAATCCAGAAATTAATCTCTGGTCTTACAATCAACCCACCACAGACCCTGCCTTATCTTCCATCTAATTGCCAAGCCCATTTGTCTATCATAATAATGATGATGAGGAGGAAGATAAGGATAAGGATATTTAGCATGTATTGTGTGCCTGGCCCTGGGCTAAACATTATATATGGTTTTGTTTGTTTGTTTGTTTAATCCCAACTATGGATGGGCCACTTGTTAAGTTAATGTCTCAGAGCTCCAGACCCGGCCATCTCTACCCAGTTTGTGTTGCTGAAGCTGGGAGTCTACAAACCCCATTTCTGCTTTGGCAGTGCCTCATGTCAGGCTCTGCCAACGGGCCAATAGAGGGAAGCTGCAAGGCTGGGGGTGGGAGAGGGACATGCTGCTTCTTGTCTGCTTCCTGTTCCAGTGTCTCCCCGGTGACGCCTCCACACCCTGGCAATGGAGCTCATTCCAGTAACACAGTCAAATCCAGTTTGCTCTTTTTGCGATGTGCAGAACCAGCCTCCTCACCCCCATCCAGAGACCCCCAGTGTCAGCCCAGCGGTGCTCCCGATCAGGGATCTGAGTTTCAGCTCTGTGGGAGCTCTCCTTTGGTCCTTAAGTGTCTAAGTTTTAATAATCCCAGTTCTTCCTTTTTTTCTCCACCCCCCGCAAGGGTGGTAGCCACTTCCCACATTTGCTACCTCAGTGACCTCTTCGATGTATCTTTCCACACTTTCAGTTTCCTTACTGACAGCCCTGTTTGTACCCAGTCAACAATTCTTTATGCTTAGTTCTTTGTCTTCAGATAACTGGTGTCATTTCTGTCTCCTGCTGGGGCCCTGACCAGTAGAGTGAAATCGATTCTGTTCTTTACTTTTCCTGAATAAGGTAACTGGTGCTTAGGATTAAGAGAGATTAGGAAACTTGCCCGAAGTCATGCTGGTAATAACTGGCATCAAGTCAGGAGTCAGAGCCCCTTCTAACTTGCTGGCTCTTCAGCAGAACCTGGAGGACAAGGAATGCCAGGCTTAGCACCGGTCCTCCCCCCGCCTGCCCCTCTGCCTCACGGACCTCCCCTCTGTGCCACCTGGTGCAGGGCCAGAGGACCAGGCTGATACCTGGACGGTGCTGGGGTGGTCTGGGGGCCAGGAGGGACCCTTCTGCCCTCCAGTGTCCTTGTTCTGATTTTGTAGATGAAGAGAGAGAGGCTGGGAGGATTATTTGCAAACAACCAAGAACTGTGGGCGGGGCCTGATGGCTCACTGTGGCTCCGGATGTTGACGAGCATGACAAATCGAATGGGTCGAAGTTTACCGACTGCCCACAGTGTGCCAGGCACCGGAAGGAAGGTGTTAACCTGGGTAAACACAATCCTCATGGTGGACATTGTAGATCTGCCTATTCTTTATGACAATTTTCTGGGAGATGGCAACAGTGTCTTGAGGGAGGGGTGCCATCTTCTATCACGAATAAAGACACCGTGTGGGCATGCTTAAGTCTACTTGGACACCCCCTTTCCTCATGCACATACCCCGCTATGGATTTCTGTTTGCATCTCTGGTGTCTACACTGTCGTAGAAATGCACCAGAGCTTTGGTCTTTCCTTTTAGAGGGGGAAATGCTGGAGGAGTGAACAAAGAGAGGAAGGTGGAAGGACTGTGTGTCCTTTATTCTTCATCCAGTTTTGAGGACTCTGAACTCTCGTCACAGGGCAGATGGCCAAAGCAGATAAAACTGCTCAATAAATTAAGCGGTGAGTGAGGGGAGGTGTGGTCAGTGAACTGCCTCAGGGCCCAAGGACAAGAGGCTGGGAGAGGAGCCCTTCTTCTTTCTGCATGGCACCCAGTTCTCTTCTGGCTCCTGTAGAGCCAGTAGGCCTTGACAGCAGGCATTGGCTGCCACCTTGGCAGAAACTCCAACTGGCCGAGGATGGGTGCTGGCAGAGAGGCTCTCTGCAGCTTTGGGAGCAAGAGACATGGAGTGGCGAGCCTCTGGGATGACAGATGTTAACTGGAGGTTGAGACCACTGCTCCGTTCTTCGTATCTACAAACATCATGGACTTTGGAAACAACCACCAAGAAAAAGCTGGGAGACCTGTGGGGGAAGCCGAGAGCCTGCTGTTCTTCCCTCACCCGGTACTTAGGGAGCACTGGAGAAAATGCTGCTGGCTGTTGTATCCACGTGGCCAATGCAGTCCTCTCTATGGAGGTGGCATGGCGCTTCAGATGACCTTGAGGGAGGAGCCTGGCATGAGGATGGGGGCACTTACAGGGGAGGGAACCGATTCAAAGTGTTTGAGGAGAGGGGAGGTCAGGCTACTCTGTGTGCCAGAAACTACAAGCCATCCAGTGGGGCTGGGACCTAGGGTGCAGGGAAGATGGTGGAGCTGAGAGAGCCAGCAGGCAGCCAGCCCCTGGAGGTCTCAGAGAGCACTTGGGTTCTCCTGTCAATGAGATGGGAGCCATTGGAGGGTCTTGAGCAGAAGAATTATGTGGTTTGGTGTAGACAGATGAGGCTCTTAAGTCAGAAGCCATTCGAGGTTTGCACACAGCAAGCTTTGATGGAGGTACTATTATTATCCCTGTTCTAAAACCAGGAAGCTTCTCTTAGAGAATCCAAGTCCCCTCTTGGCCAGCCAATGAGGACAGGAGCCGGAATTCAAGCCCAGGCAGAAAGAACCATGCTTTTTATGGCTGCTGCCTCTCCATTGCTGAAAAGCTCCTCATCTGTGAGAACCTTTTCCTTCTATCCTCGTAGTACCTCGTGGTACTCTCCACACCTGCCAAGAACTTCCTGACCTCCCAGGGATTTACTTCACTCTGCAATCATCCTTCCCACTCGCTGGAACGCCCACCTGTCGGGGCTTTCTAGGGGATGCTAATGCCTCTGGGTTAAGGATCTTATCTCAATTTATTGGGAGACCTCCAGGGATCCAGAGATCCAGTCCCATTAAGCCTGCACATTTATTTAATTAAAAACAAGTCCAAATGCTGAGGCTTGGGAAATTGCCTGCCGGGTAACACCAATCTATAAATTCCACTTCCTGCTGCTTCCAGGCGGACTGTGAATACCCTGAAAATTCAGATTCACTGGAAATGTTTTGACCATTCTGCTTCTGGCTCAACGGGTAGTGATAAATAAAAATGAAAAGTGGTGGGAGAAAAATGGGATTAAATTTATTTAAAGCTTAGCATGGCTCGGCTCAGGGAGAGTGGGTAAGGACTTCTGGCTTGTTCTGGTCGTGTCTGACTTGGTCCTTTCCTTCCTAAACCTGGATCCTCAGGGTCTGCATAACCGTCTCCTGCCTCTGTGATGACTCACCTTCAGCTCTCCAGGTGATTGGGCACGGATGAGTCACCATCATTTTGGGAGCAACAGTTGATGGAAAGAACCTCAACTTTGCTTTCTAACTAGGGCAGTTCCATACTCCCCGCCCATAGCAAACACTAAGCCCTGACGAGAGCTGCCCAGGAGGCACTCGCCAGGCAAGGGAACAGGATATCTGAGATTGAGAGTTGTCTTGGGAACCTGGATAGCTGTAATATGTCATATAAAATTGAAGTCAGGATCTTGGGGCTGCCTGAATTCTCTAGAAGTGTAGGCTATCCCTTAAGGATAGACACGTTTCCTAAAGGATTCTTTGCCTTCCTGGTCATAACAGCTGTAGTGATGCAAAGTAATGGTTATTGTATACTGAACCCGCCCCAAGATGCTGCTATCTGAAGGCCTTCTGAGGTCACCTGAAAATCCCTGGGAGATTCACTTGTGAAATCAGCTCAGAGATAGGCAGACTCTGAGCTGTTGGTGATCCTGCCTGGATTGCACATGGGACAATGTGATTAGATGGTCTACCTTGTGGCCCCAGGGAGACCGTCTAGGGAGGGGTAAATGAGACATGGCTGTGAGCTCCTTACTCTGCTCCAGCAGACGCCTGCTACGTTGTGAACATGACTATCTTCTTTAGGCACAACAACCAGCTTTCTTGCAACCCCACACTGATCTAGGGCTTTCTTTTATGGCCATTCCAAACTCCCCGGGCTGCTCAATGGTGACAAGGCCCATTGTTTTTAAGTCTCCATCCTGAACATTGATGAACTTTATTCTAGTTGCTTCGCATGGCATTCACAGTGCTCACCATTGTGGCTGTAGACTGTAATGGTTTCTGTCATTCTGTTAACATTGCACACGCCCCACAGACCGTATGCTCACACGTACTCACAGAGCTTTCCAACGAACAGAATGAAACCAACCATGCGAATCTTTTCTATAGTGGGGACAACTAGACCACCACACAGGTAGAATTGTTTTGTTAAAATCTTGCTTTACCTTGAATTCAGCTCTATAAAGCAGAATTGTTTTATTTTTTTCCTGGGAATGTTAATGGGAAAGGAACTGATTTTCTCCATGTCACTTGGAATGTGCCTATGCTGCCCTCCAGGGTTTCACTTCTGGAGGTGAGCTGCCAAGTCAGAAAGAACATTCATTTCTTGCTGCAAGTCCATTCTCTCATGCAACAGATATTAAGTGCCTACTGTGTGCAAGATCTCAGGGAGGCTTTTGAGGATGGAAGAATGCATAGGTTATACTGAGCTAAATTTCTTGCTGGTGATTTGGAAGACAATTACATGTGTTTTATATTTGGCTCCTAAATAGAGAACTTTAGAAACCCAATCTGAATTGAACCCTTTTGCTACAGTTCTGGGGCACCTTTCTGTTGGACTGACAGTGTCCTTGCAGGGAAGGAAATTATTTTCCATATTTTGTAAACTTACGCAGCATGTAACCCCTTAGGCAGAAGCCATTACAATTAGCTCCTGTTAATTAATTATGCCTTCTTAAGCATAGTGGCAGAGTGGCCAGTGGGCTGACAGCAAACCCCCCAGAAGCCCACAAAGGGCTGGGTGCCACAGTAGAGCCATTGTTCTGCCCATTGTTGCCTTTGGCTTCCCCTTGACATTTGTACTTAATTGCCTCCCGAATGAGTAGGTCTGAACCTGTTTACTGAGCCTCCTTGGCAAGTATGTAATCAAATGTCCCCAGGCCTCACCAGCCTGTAGGGGCCAATTAGACAATATTTTCACCCACATTTTGCTGGCTGATGGCTCCACACGCTAGCCCTCCATGCATCCTCTCTCAAAGTCTCTCTCCTTATCGGGATAAGTCCGCAGGATGTATTAAGTATACTCAAACAAAGTTTGCCACTCGTGGGGGTATATGGTTTGATGGTCATTTGAAACTATACTCTACTGGTGCCCTGAGCGCAAACATGTCTGCACAGGGCCCAAGTCTCTGACTCAGCCCCGCCTGGCACAAGGTGCTGAGCTGCTGGCCAGGCCTCTGTGCGCTTTTGGGTACTAAGGCCATACAGAACTTTACAGTGGCCTAGAGTTGCATTCAGTGCCTTGGGACTTTGGCGCTGCTCAGAGGGAAGTGGTAGAGTGTCCTTGTGTTCTAGCACCCCAGAGCTGCCCCCTGGCCCTTGGCCCACGGGCAGAGCTCCTCTGAGCTCTGTGCTCCTGGCCATTGCTGCTCATGCTGCGAGCACACTGCATTCATTCCTTGCAAGAGAAAGGAAAACACCCTCCACCCTTGGCCATGTTTTATACCTTGAGTCCCAAAGCTGTTCTGCTTGTGCTCAAAGATTCCCAAATTCTTTCCTGCAAATAGCACCTCAGCTTCTGGCTCTTGTCTTGCCTTCTGAGGGTTCAAGCCCTGCTGGGCCCCCTCATTTTGCCCTCAGCGTCCCTCCCCATTCATTAAACTCTTCCTTGCACCATCAGCTGAGAAACAAGATGATGCAGATCAACCAGACAAATAAATGCTTGGAAACTATTGGTGGGTCCTGGTCTCACATGTCTGATTTCTGCTTGGGCTTAGCTGGCTCTGCTACAAGGAAAGGACTGAGTCCCTAACATGCGTATTCCTTTTTCTGGCATTAGACAGAAAGCAATGTACAGCTTCTTGGCAGCAAGTGTCTTTGATTCCTTTCCCTTAATTTCCTCAGAGTTTCCCACAAGGATCATATGTGATAATGTGGTGAAGCTTATACATAAATTAAAACTGGCCATGTCAGTGTAATACAACGTTAAAACCTTACATACTGTAGATGCTCCGCAGATACCATTACTGAATGGCTACTGGCCATGACATTTATTATTTGTCTAGTCATCCACTCAAAATCTACTTAAAAGCACCTACTCTTTGGAAGGCTTTGTCCTAGACATTGGAGATACAGGGTGAGTGAAAAAGTGATAGCCTAGTGGGGAAAGAGAAATGTTAAAGAAATTAAATAAAAGTAATAAATAAGAAAATATCAGACTGTGATAAGTGCTCTGCAGAGAGTTGCTTGAGGGTGATATGGTAGGGTGTCAAGGAGGCTCCTTTGGAGACGGATACCAAGGAAGGCTTCCCTGATGAGGTGACTACAAGTTGAGATTAGCACAAAGAAGACACCACCCATGTGAAGATCAGAGGGAAGAGGGTTCCAGGCAGAGAGACAGCACAGTCAAGGATGCAAGGCATGCTCTGGGAGTCTTGATGATGGGAAGAATACAAGATGTCCAGGGAAGGGGAGGGTGCTGCCATAAGAGGTCGGTCAGTCACCATGAGAGACCCAGGAGGTAGAGAGCTCGCCGAGGCAGGAGAGACATTTGGTTTTTGTTTTAAGAAGAATGGGAAGCAATTAGAGTTTGAAACAGGGGAGCCACATAATCTGATTTATGTTCTAAAAAGAGAATATAGACTTCTGTGGGAGGAATGAACTTTAGAGGAGCAAAAAGTAGCAGGGTGATCAGACAGGAGTCTGATGTGGTAGGACAGATGGGAGAGGATGGTGACCAGGTGACTATGGTCAGACCCCGGACCACAGACAGATTCAGGATCTTTGGGACCAGAGCTGACAGGACTTACTGATTGGCTGTGGAGACTGAGGAAAAGATGGGACTCCAGAAGGATTTCTCAAATGGCAAGGGAGGAAACCAAGCCCCTCACCAGCTTGGGATGTGGGTGGCCTCAGCTAGGGTGGTTGTCAAAGTAGAGTGTTGCTTATTCCAGCTTTGAGAGGGGAAAGGGGCATGAGCACTTCCCTCTCCCTCTCTTCCTTCCTCCTTCACTCCCACCACCCCCTCTCCCTGTATGTACGGGTATAGGAGAAACATGGAGAAAATCTGCTAGAGGAATCAATTGGTTCTAGATTGTTTTTAAAAAACAGCTTTTGGAAGCAAACCATAACCAATTCCACAGGCTAGAGAGTCAGATAACTTAAAAATAGCCCAAGGCATGTCGAGTGCCTTGAAGTAGCCAATAGTTCTGTTTACCAGATAAAATATCCATGGCAGCAAGAGGGAGAGTTCAGGAGCTGGGCTGGGCATGGGGACTTGTGATAACAGTCTTCACGTTGGAATGTAATTTAACTTAAAGGTAAACCGGAGTGCCTACTCTTGTGAAGACTGCCAGTCCAGTCTGTCCTTTAAGGACCTGAAAACCTAGACCTGGAAGGACATTCTGCTTTGCCAACATTCACTCTGTCCCAGTGTTTGCTGATTTCACAAATACATCTCTATGAAAATATGAAAATCCCCACTAAAGGGTAAATGTATGAAATAAGGACCCTGAGGGAGCTCAAGGAAATTCCAGATCTCTGGATTTTATAATTGCTCTTTCTTTTAAATTAAAGACAATAACTGCTTCTTTCAGGTACTAACTGACAAATAAAAATGCTGATGTAACTCAAGCTAAGGACATAATAATCTTTCCCAGAAATGGGAGTATCCAGGACTAGATAGTCATGGGGACTTTTTTCCCCCAATGTCTGAGACTTTCTCCTAATTCTGTCTTAGTCACACATAGTTACTCATTACCTGGAAGGGCATTAAGAATTTATCCACAGCCACCGTACATTTCATGCTGCTTTGTTATACCAGGAAAAATGCAGACGACTGAGTCATTGCTTTCAATTAGTTTTACATTTTCACCTGGAGCAAAGTTTTTCTATATCCATACCGGTTTTATTGCTTTCCATGTTGTGCTGATCACATACTTTGTGAGATAATTCAGTCTTTTGCTTGAGGATATTAATAATATGTATTGTAAGTAAGAAGTAGCATTATCAAAGTACTCTTAAACAGATGTAAAAATGGAAATAGGGCAAGATTTAGTAACTCACATTCAAGGTCTACAGAGATGGGGCAGAGAGGAAAGGAGAACGAGACAATAAAAAACCTTGAAATTATGGCAGAGCTTTGTTACCTCTGGAATAACTACTCCCATATGGTTTTCAAATCTAAAACTTATTTAATTCAACAGAAATTACACACCTATTATAGACCCAGCCTCATTGTACAGAATAAGTACATGCAATTAGTAAATAAAATGTGTTAAGTACTGCTAAAGTGTAATTTGGGCCCCTGTCTTCCAGAAACCTTCACCTAATTGGCTGAAAATACACACAGGAACTAAGTTCGTATTCAAATTCCATGACAAAACATGGTAGAGTATGAGATGGGCTAAGATAAGAGGAGCGGATGGTGTTTGGAAGACATAGAAAAGATGCAGTGTAGACTTGTCAGGATCCTGACCTCGGCTAAATGATCCTTGAAAGACAAACATGACTTGGATGGGAGAGAGTAGGACAAGGCACTCCAAGCAGTGGGAACAGGGTGTACAAAGGTAGTGCCCTGGGAGGGATTAGTGTGTGCATGCAGGAGGAGGGACCCACCCGGGAAGGTGGTTTGGCCAAGACACATTGAAAATAATGGATACTAACAATTCATGTCATTTGCTGTGGTGGAAACAACATCTCTCTGGTGGCAACAATGCCTCAGTTCACACAGAGTCTGTGTATAGTTGTGGAGGAACTTGGTGACAAATCATTTCTCTTACCTATATTTGCATGAGTCAGGCTGGAACTGGGAAAATCGATGATAAAGCATCTCATTAAAGAAGTGGTAACACAATTCCTAGGAAACAGGATGACTTCGGAAGGACTCATACTGAAGTTATTTAAGGAAAGAAGGGGCAGAATCACCCAATGGTAACAAATTCACCTCCCAACCCTATGCATTCATTTCCATCCATTGAAGAAGTTCAACCTCAAAGAGACTCATTCTACATTTTTTAGAATTAAAAAGTAATCTCAATAATCAGAAGATTCCTTTGGCTCAGAAGGTTCAATGGACTTAAAACCAGAATGATAACTTTAGAGACTGTCCAATTCCAAATTTCTCAGGACCATTCATGTGCCATACATGTGATCCTGGGTATAATTATAAGGCTCCAGTTTTTTCATCTTTAAAATACTTATCAAAGTGTCTTAAAAAGTGAAGTGTCTCCCTTGCTCGCTCTGGCTCTGTAAGCAGAATAATACCATAGATATAATCTAACCTGTTTTCAAAACCATAGTTGGCTCCATGTGAATTTGCACAAGATATTTAATTTCTAAAAGCCTCAGTTTCCTCCTTTTAAAATCTGCATAATAATACCACAGGATAGAGATATTAAAAAGATGAAGACAACACGTGCAAAGTTTCTAGCACAGAGGCTAGCATTCAAAAAAACACAGCTATTGTTCTTTTTGTTAAACCTGCATAGTTATAGTTTGTAAAACATTTTCATAAATTTTACAGAAAATTTTTAAGGTAAATACAATTATTACTAGCTTTAGAGATGAGAAAACTGAGCCTAAAAAATATGAAGTCCGCAGGACCATGCAATAGTAGGAGATGTGTTTCGATACTGTTTCAGTGGTATTTACCTTCTGCTCTAGTTATCTTTTTTTAGTGAGACATACAAACGAAAAGAAAACAAATTGTACTTGTATTTCATATAATGCATAATGAGCCCTCAATCCATGTGGTTCCCTTTTGAATGCTACGTAGCTAGCAAGAGCTCTAGGCAACACTGGTAAGTTGGTTCTCCAGCTCTGTGCTGTCGTCTATGGGAACCACGACCACGTGAGGCTGTTAAGTACTTGAAATGTGGCTAGCATGAATGATGAAGAGCTACGTGTATAAAATACACACTGGACTTCAGAGACTTTGTGTGGAAAATATATAAAATATCCCATTAATAACCTTTAAATTGATCACACGATGCAATGAAGGTATTTGGGGTATGTTTGCCTAAGAATTTCACCTCTTTTTACTTCTTTTTAATGTAGAAATTTTTCAGGTGTGTAAGTGGCTCTTATTTATGACTTGCATGATATTTCTGTTCTGCAGAACTTCTTTACCAAATCTTCTACCCTTCCACTGGTATTTCCCAGCTTCTCAGCCCTCCTTCCTCCTCACTAGGGCCCTGAGATCCTCCTCTCTGGAGAACAATCATCTGCTCATTGACTTCATGCGAGGGTGTTAAGGATTTCTCTCTCTATCTCTCTGCAGAAAATTTACTTTCAGAAAAGGTCCTGAAAGTGGAAAATAATGCATCTGGGATTAGGAGATATATATTAGGGTGAGGATCATAATTTCAAGTGCCTAAAGGGGTCAGAAGGATAGCATAAAGGAGACCAGGCGTAGGTATCAATAGAGAGTGGTGGGGACTGTGGCAAACAGAAGCTCATGTGCCTAATCCATAGGGAACAGCCTCACCCAGCTCTAGCTAATTTTTGCCATATTTGGATTTGAGCCCGATGCAGCCAGATCTTTGATTTTTCAAGAGCAAACAGAAATCTACTTTCTTTCCTTTTTTTTTTTTAAAGATTTTATTTATTTATTTGACAGAGAGAAATCACAAGTAGACGGAGAGGCAGGCAGAGAGAGAGAGAGAGAGAGAGAGAGAGAGGGAAGCAGGCTCCCCGCTGAGCAGAGAGCCCGATGCAGGACTCGATCCCAAGACCCTGAGATCATGACCCGAGCCGAAGGCAGCGGCTTAACCCACTGAGCCACCCAGGCGCCCCAGAAATCTACTTTCTTAATGCAATGTCTTCTGATTTCTAAGGATTTTTAATGACATAAAAACTTTTAACAATTATTATAAAGAGGCTATAAAAATCTGCTTTAGGGCTTTATTTGGCCCACTAGGCCTCATTTTCTACCTCTTTATTTACCTATAGATAAGGCCCACCCGGTGAGATGTGTGGCAAACTGGACAGGTAGTGCTTATAACATTGGCTTTGTCTCTTGACATTTGTACAGCCAAAGAATCCTCTCCCTTTATAGATGAGATACTGAGGTCAAGAGAGGACAAGTGGCTTACCCATAGTCACACTGTCACTTACACAGGATAAGAATGTCAGGTTCCTGATTCTCTATCCACTGATACTTTAAAACAACAGACATTGTCTTCTCTCTGCCCCCCAAGGTTTGTTTCTGAGAAAGAATCCTGATGAGCTGAAATAACTCTACCAGGTGTGTAAGTAACTCTTAGAGCAGAAGGGGCTGTGCCCATACTAGTCTCTGTTGGCCAGGGGAATAGCACCAATGGTTAATATCTTTCGTGAATTTCCCTCACACATTATATTCTACCAGGATACACACTAATCATTTACCCTGAGTGAACTGAACTCTCCAAACAACCCAGGTAAAGAAAAATAATCACAGCGCTGAACACTCCTGCTATTTATGAGCAAGCATACATTCTAGACACCTGAGTCAGGCCCCACAGGGAGAGAAGTTCTCTATTCTGCAGTTGACATGGAAAGATTTCCATCAGGGTCATACTTGAAATGCATGGGCCCTCTTCCCAATTTTAAAGTGTGAATGACCTAACTTGACCAGTAGGAAAAATGCAGATAGGAACTTAGCATTCACTCAACCCAGCATTTGTTCTTTTTGGCCTCTCTTTTTACAAATATATTTTATAGCACTTAAGACTTAAGCTGCCTGCTTATGTTATTGATAATGGTTCAAAACAAATAGCAGATTCTGAATAATTTCAACTCTTGCTTAAAACCTGGGACTTTCCTGGCTGAAGTAAGAGGACCAAGCTTTTCCACATTATCCAGATTATGTTAATATTGCAGAGTTAACTTTTTGGTAATTTATAACACCATGTCTTCTAGGATTTTCAAGTCTTTCTTTCAAGTCTTAAAAGCAATTTCATTTCTACTCTATTTGTTCCTGTCAACGGAATGAAATTGAAAGAACAGATTTATTGTCCACCTTTTAGAGGTGAGGAAACAGTCCTAGGGGACTGACTCCATGACTCAGCTAGATAATGACAGGACCAGGTATCTCCTGGTCCTCAAATACTTTTCTTTCTGTTATATCTGAAGCAATGAGGACCAAAGAATTCTCTAGCTCCCATTTGCAAGAAGAATGAAACTCCATCACAACATGGTATATTAATACCTTGCCTTAGATATTCTATGGGCAAAAAGGAGATATAAACCTTCATATTCATATTGATCCTATTTCCTAACCTAAGTCATAAAGATAATTTATAACATTAATTTAAAAAACAAATAAGCAAGAACAAGCAAACGAATAATTCCAAGAGTATTGAATTTGTCACAATTCAAATATCCCTGAATGACATGGAAATATTTTCCCTTTCTTTCTCTCTTTTTAGAAAGATTTTACTTATTTATTTATTTGTCAGAGAGAGAGAGAGCAGGGGTCAGCAGGCAGAGGGAGAAGCAGACTCCCTGCTGAGCAGGGTGCCCGATGTGGGACTTGATCCCAGTGCCCTGGGATCATGACCTGAGCTCAAGGCAGACACTCAACTGACCGAGCCACCCAGGTGTCCCGCATTTTCCTTTTCTTTATGGATATCTAGATGAGGAACCACATCCTTCTAAAAAGGTGGTCTTGACAGGCTCTCATGGTTCGTCTCTCCTTCCAGTCCCCCTCCTTCATTTTTCCCTTCCTTCTCCTAATGTCCTCCATGCTATTTCTTATGTTCCACAAATAAGTGAAACCATATGATAGTTGACTTTCTTTGCTTGACTTATTTCGCTCAGCATAATCTCCTCTAGGCCCATCCCTGATGATGTAAACTGGGTATTCATCCTTTCTTTGCCTGATCCTAGGCCCACACTTCCCAAAGTGTGTCCTGGTGACACTGGTCTGGGAGGAACTATAGGATAGAGAGACCTCCACCTGAAGTATGTCAGCATGTGAAATGATCTGTGACATCCTGCAGTAAAAGTACCTGTTTAACATCATTAAGTCAAAAAATCACATATTTCTTTAACTACAGATCTATTTTTTTTTCCACAAAGCACCTATGAATACCTGGTAAACTTAGAAATCTGAAGCGCATAATTGTGGAGTGTTATCCTGGACAACACAGGTGTGGGAGAATATTTGTGAGGTAAGGAATAAACTGTAGATGGCGTTGCAACTCATGCACATACAGAAATGGAATAACAATCAGTAGCATAATAACATAGTATAATAACAGTCAACTTACGTCTTCACTTCTTGCATACCTGGCACTGCTCTGGAATAATCCTCACAAAAGATCCTCTGAGGAAAGCACCACTGCCATCAGTCCCATTTTAAAGGTGGGGAAATAAAGACACAGAGAAGATAAGAGACACACTGAATCCACACAGCTGGTAAGTGGCAGATGAGAGCTTCAAGCCCAGGGCCTGTTTCCAGGCGCTCTGCTTGAAACCACCCCACTCTAGTGAGACGTGCCACATGGGTTTCTCTGCAATGTGGGTTTATACGGAACTCTTCTAAGAGCGGGAAAGCAGTACTCATTTTGTACCCACTATGCATCAAGCATGTTATGTACCTTTACCTCGTTTAAAGTTCTCAGTAACCTTATGAAGCAGGAATTATGATTGATATCTCCAATCACCCAGTTAGTGGGCGATTCACCTCTCCACAGCCTTTGCATCCACAGTCATGCTCAAAAATGGCACCAGGGCCCAATGTACTCTCCCAACCACTTAAGTCTTCATTACGGCGGGGCGCCTGGGTGGCTCAGCTGCCTTCAGCTCCAGTCATGATCTCAGGGTCCTGGGATGGAGCCCTGGGTCGGGCTCCCTGCTCAGCGGGGAGTCTCCTTCACCCTCTCCCTCTGCCCCTCCTCACCCCCGACTTGTGCTCTCTTTCTCTCTCTCTCAAATAAATAAATAAATAAAATCTTAAAAAAAAAAAAAAAGTCTTCCTGTTGGCTATTCCTTTTACAGCAATTCCTTCCAGAAGCCTGGGGACGGCTGAAGGAAAAGACCTCTCCTGGGAATGGGTGGTAAGCTTAGAAAACAGTCTTGAATATTTGGAGAAAAGGCAACAGCATCTGCCAAGGGCACACATGCATCCAAGTAGCTTTTCTTTCTTTCTACTAACAAGGCTGTCAGGCCATAAATAAAAGAATAAAAGGGTCTGTCTGCCAGTACAAGTGAGAAATGTGGATAATCAAAGACTCAGTGAGAAAGAGGAGAGGGCTTGACGGCGGGTACACCTGCCCCCTGGGAAAGGGGCCCACTTAACACTGAATCAGGTCTCTCTCAAAGTAGTAGGCATCCTCCTCCACCCCAGATCACATGAACAGACACTGTAATGGAGGGCAGGACAAGGATGAAGTGAGCACCATTTTTCCCTCTCCAAAGGGTAATGATGGCAAAGTCCAGATGAATCAAGTCAAGCCTATGAGGAAGGTTTCTGCTGGTCTGTGTCCTCAGAGCCAAGGCTGCTGAGGGACCATGGAACCCAAGTAGCCAGTGCAAAAAATCATTTGTCAGGAGCATGACTTGCCCGGGCCTTTGCTGCCTTCAGACAAGTCCCTGAAGAGGGAGTGGAACAGGGACGCCTGAGCTGCCCATCACAGCTCTGGGCTTCACTATTGGCTGATGAAACTTTATCAAATTAGTTGGCTATTTTTCAGCCAAGGAAGTGTTAGGTTTACTGAAATTCTTGGGTAAATAACTAACCAGGAAGATACTTGCGGTTCTCTTCGCAAGAGGAGACACTTGCGAGCGAGATTAAGGTGATTGTGAACCTGGAAGATTCTACCACATGTTGTTGCCAGTGGGTAGCTCTGCGGTCCTTCGCTCTGGAGCCCCACAACTCCCGAGTGAGCCCCCAGGGAGGACCCTGGGGGATTCAGTCTCATTTAGGGAGAGATCTGAAGCTGTGGATGCTTCTTAGCTAAACTGAGCAAGTCCCAACCACAGCTTTCTGAAGTGTGGGAAACGAGCATGGCCTGGCGCTGGAGCTCCAGAGAGGAAGCCCAGATACTTCCGGGTCCACCACACATGGTTGTGCCTTGCCAGACCCCAGGTGGAAATCTTTAAATCCTAGTCACTGTAGATTCCTATACTGATTAAGACCATCTCATGAGAGATGGCAGTCCAAGGTTTTAAGGAAAGTTTTTTCTTATTCATAAAAGACTTTTCTGTGGGCTCACCCAGTACTGCCTGAATCCTGAGCTGCTGACAGGGGCAGAGATGCCTCGTTTGAGCCTTGACTTCTCTTCTTGCTACTTTGTCCTCGAGTAAGGAGGAGAGTCATGGTCATGCTCTTACTCAGGGAGAGAGCGCTGGGGCTAAAAGGGGCTACACCTGGTTAGGAAAGGATCTGGCTTATATGAAAGTTAACAATCCTCCCACAGGCTTCTCTTTGAATCTTTTGGTTTGTTCCCTTTCACACTGCTTTCTCTTACATTTTTTTTTCACCCGAAACTTAGAGAAATCCAGATAGCATATTCCTTTAAAACCCAGTTTAAAAAGTGCCACTTCTCAATCTGCAGAGTGAAGGCTCTTCCTGCTCATGCCCCGAAGCCCTGTTTCTGGGCTGGCGTGTTCAAGGTGCAGTGACAGAGCTCAAAGCCAGCCTTTTGTTGAAGCTTCTGGGCAGGGGAGAAATCCCCAGGGCTCCTGACAAGGAAGTGAGGCCATGGTGAGGTCATCCCATCACAGCAGGCGGGGGAGTTCTGGAGAGTCAGTACCTTGAGGGGAAGAAAGTTTTTTCATCCTTAAGGTTGACTGTATCCAGAAAAACAACCCTGAACATCTCTTTTTCTCCCCACTGATCTTTCGTCTTCTTTTTTCTTTTTCTCCTTCTTTCCTTCTTTCATTTTCTTTCTTTCTTTCCTCTCCCTCTTTCTCTTTCTCTCTTGGCACGGTGAAACCAGCTGCCCTGAATGCCTGGGCAAAAGTGTTTTATTCCTTCTTGTCTCTGTCCCTGCCCCAGGCCATGGCAGCTGCAGGTGACTCACCGTCTGAGTCTAGTTCCTGCAGATTCTAGGCTGGGTTTGTTTCTTTAGGAGACCTCCAGCACCGCCCTGGACTTGCTTTAAATAAAAGCTCTCTTTGAGATCTGGGACTCTTTCGACCATTATTTCTGGCACTTAGCATAACGCTGAGCACTTTGAGGGGCTCAAAAAAATATTTATGGAGTGAACTGAAGAAATGAATGAATGAATGAATGAATGAAAGACTGGTGTGTTTTACACAGATCCATGTATGTGATGTGTATCCGTTGGGGTTCTCCAGAGAAACAGAACCAATAAGAGATTTTAGATATGGATATAGACATATAGGTATTTATTTTAAGGAATTAGGCTTGTATGCTTGTAGGGGCTGGCAAACCCCAAATCCACAGGGCAAGCCAGCATCCCAGAAACTCAGGAGGCAGGAGCTGATACTGCAGTCTTGACTTAGAATTTCTTCCTCTGCAGGAAATCTCCGGTTTTGCCCATAGCACCTTCAGTTACTTGATAAGGCCCGCCCACATTATTAAAGGTAATCTCCTTTATTTAAAGTCAGCTGATTGTAGATGATAATCTTACGTCCAAAATATCTTCACAGCAACACCAAGATTAATGTTTGATTGAATAACTGGGTGCTAACCAAGCCTAACCAAATGACACGGAAATCTAACCGTCATATCTTGTGTAAAGTTATGTCAAGTTACATGGAAACAATTACCACCACTGCCACAGAAAACCTGCCACCAAACAAATACCACGTAACAAAACCCCAGTAAAACTGAGTTCAAAACCGATTCCCCATGTCTGGCTAGGTGCTAGCAGCTCCCAAATGCTTAAAACACATGCCGTCATGGAGACGACTTTCCAGGAGGAGAGATCATCACAAATGAGTTTAACACATGCCATCATCGAGATGTAGATAAACTTGTTTCCTGCTGTTT
This sequence comes from Enhydra lutris kenyoni, assembly GCF_002288905.1. NCBI lineage: Eukaryota > Metazoa > Chordata > Mammalia > Carnivora > Mustelidae > Enhydra > Enhydra lutris. The sequence goes on from NW_019154085.1 coordinate 57,736,128, forward strand.
AGAGTTGGTAACCTCGAGGTGGTCAGAATGACGTGGTAACCCGAGAGAAAGTCTGATGTCTGCCAAGCTAATACGACAACCTTAGCTGCCCTGCAGGGAGAGTTTCAAATACCTCAAATAAATGGGCTGTGAAATGGCCACAGGTTCTTAATGCCAGCAAAAGTCAAAACACCCAGGGCGATCTGGGTATTTGAGGAAAGGCCTGCCAGGCAGCCACCTCATTCTGCTGCCCGCAGCTTCTCCTGAATCCCGACCAGACCCCTACAGGCCTCAGCCCTGCTCAGCTTTAGAGCTGAAGTCCTCTGAATATGTTCCCCCAGAAATTGATGCCTGGGAAGGCAGGTTAGAAATGTGACTCTGTCTGCTGCCTCATCCATGGTACATGAGGCCCCTGGGCTAACTTCAGCAACATTTCTATTTCTGGAAGAGCAGCATTGCATTCTGTTTCCCTCCCCTTGGCATATGAGCAGATGAAAGGCACCTGTTTACTTCAATAGTGCTGATGGCTTTTCTAGTGTGCATCTTTTCTTTTTCCAACAATATCCATTGTCAAATTAAAGACTGGGCTCAGTATCTTTAGCTGCCAATGCATGGCTAACACCAAGACAGGGTTGTCTGATGTACCTCTTGTGTCCAGTGTAGAAAGATTCAGATCGCACAATGAATTGGCCAGAGCTTTCTTATGGCCAGTCCATGTGGTCAAGGCCAATGGTAAGACTCTTGAGCTGAGTTTGCCCTGGTGTTAAATCTTGTGGAAACATAGAAGCAGGACAGCGGTGGCTTTCACGGGTACAGAAAAAGCAGCTGGGTTGCTAAAAGGTCATGTTAAGAGGAAAAATGAAACAGGATGGGATCGGGAGGGAGATAAACCATAAGAGACTCTTAATCTCACATAACAAACTGAGGGTTGTTGGGGGGAGGGGTGTATGGAGAGGGTGGTTGGGTGATGGACATTGGGGAGGGTATGTGCTATGGTGAGTGCTGTGAAGTGTATAAACCTGACAATTCACAAACCTGTACCCCTGGGGCAAATAATACATTATATGTTAATAAAAATAATTAATAATAATAATTTAAAAAGATGTCAGTTCCTGATGGGTCAGAAAAGAATTCAAAGACTCTAGCCTGAAGCATGGGAAGAGTCTGGAAGGAAAGCCTCAAACCTTATCATGGTTCTCAGGAGGGTGGGATTGGAAGGGTGCACAAAAGAGCCCTCACTTTTTACTTTGTACACTTCCACATTGCTTCAGTTTGATACAAAGGATGTATATTACCTTTGTAATTAGGACATTAAAGGCTGAAATTGTTTTGTTTTGGTTTTTAATGAAAACTGTTCAACTCCGGCACAAAGCAGCAGTGGTGGGGGGCAACACAAGAGTACCAACGGATCCTGTTGGCAAATACACTTGACCCCTTGACTCCCATGAAGCACACACTTTGTAAGAGCAGATTCTAGCTGACTTGGATCTTAGGTTTCTTAATGCGGATTTTAAAAGCACGACCTATCCAGGGGAGTCCATTCAGAGCGGTGTCGGCCTTCCAGGGCCCCCGCATGAGGAAGTCCCGCGGCCCTGCCTAAGCCTGAGGGGTGGCAGAGGGCAGTGGTCGTCCAAGTGTGTATTTGCCTACCCAGATGACTCCTGGGACTGACACACGGTTTAATTAGCATGCGGAGCCGCTGCTGGGGGCGGCTGGAGGGAGTTGGCATCTGCTTTAGCAGAGCACAATTTCTGCAAATAATTAACCACCAGAACTCTTGATTCTCTCTAATTAATGAAGAGGAAGGCTGGAATCTTCAAAGTCCGCGGATGTCATGCTGCCATTGTGTCAGGATTGATCTCCTTTGTTCTAAATCGAAGAGCATGCCTCTCCTGCCTCTCCTAATTCTTTATAAATTGAATTTTTCTATTGCTAGTTGTGACAGCTAAGTAACATGACTTCAGAAATTCACCCGCAGTTCATGCCAGTATTAGAAGCCTGAATAATAACAATTTTTTAAAAAGAACCATAATGGAACAAGCTTTCTGTCTCTGACCGAGAATTAATCATAGTGAGGAGACACCTACTGAAAGGAGGGTCGTTAATTAGCTCTAATGGCTCTTACTAGGTGGGGTCTGAATTACTGGGGAGCTGCAAACAGGGAAAGAGGAGATTCTTCCTTTTCTCTGTCCATCTCTAGGTGAGGCTCGGATGATGATGATGGGGCTTTGCTTCCAGAGGGGCAGGGAGTCCTGAGGGAGCCACAGAGGAGTTCAGTTCTGTGGAGGATGCTGATGTGTTAGCCAGGAAGCCGGCCAACTCTGAACATCTTGGAGGAAAAGCAACGGGAGCGGTTGTTTTCCATGCAAAAGGTCCATTTCCGTGACTTTGCCTGAACATATAATGAAACCATAGAGAATGGGCTCCATTAAATCTTGTCAGATCACTCTACCCCAAAGGGTCCAATGGCCTCATTTCTCTAAAGAAAACAAAGCTTATACATCAGTCTACAGGGTCCTACCTCTCTGGTCACTGTTTCCTCTATGACCTCATTTCCTGTATGTTCCTCCTCATCTGCTCCATTCTAGGCATACTGGTTTCTTTGATGGTCTACCACTCAATGCTCCTACCACAGGACCTTTGCAATGGCTATTCTGTCTGTCTCTAGCACCACTTTCCAGATACCTTTGGCTTCCTTCTCTTCCTCTAAGACTTTGCTATACTGTCACCAGTTAATGAGGCCAACATTGACCACCCCATTTATATGGGCCTGCTCTCTACCATCACTTCCCATCCCTCTTACCCTGCTATATTTTTCTCTCTTACCTCCTAACACACCATGTAATTTCCTTATTTATCATGTTTGTTGAATATTTGCCTCTTCCACCTCCTACTAGAATATAACCTCCAGAAGATCAGAGATTGTTGTCTGTTTTGCTCATCGATGTATTGCCAGCACCTAGAATGGTGCCAGTTCAATAAATATTTGCACAGTGAATGAATCAGTCATCACACTTCACAGTGTTTGCTGGTATGTGTGAAGACTGCATGTGCCCATCCAAGATGATTGCTCAAACATTTTATAAAGGCTGGGGTGTGAGCTGTTCCTTTTTCTTTCTTAAGTGTCTAGATGAAGTGCTGTTATTTCTTCTGGCTGCCAAATGTTAATAATTAAAGCAAACAGTGTGAGCAGAGTTAAATATTACTTGAGCTGTTTCTTTCTATCCCAGTGGCTTCTGATCAAAAACGGTACCGTGAGACTGGCCAAGAATGAGGTGATTATAAAAGGGGGTTGGCTTCTGTCCCCAGAGTCTGTGTTCTTCCTCTTTAAGTCCATAGAGGGTCCTCTTTAAGACTTTAGAAATATTGTGCAGCAGAAATCATGGCGGGGTGAAATATGTCTGTGGTGAAACTTAACAGTGACCCTACTGAGAGGGAAGCATTCATCCGTGCCCAGAAAAGAGGCAGGTCTGCTGAGGGTATGGGCCAGGGCCAAAGCAGAGAGTTTTAGGCAGGGAGTTACAGTGAATTTTACATGTGTGGATTGTTGCCAAATCTATGGATTGTGTTCAAATACCCTCGTGCCCTTCCCACTCATGCTTCCCAACAGTGGGGCCATAATAGATTCCTGCTTTAGTTTCTTTCCATTAAAGAATACTTACTGATGGGGGGCCTGGGGGGCTCAGTGGGTTAAAGCCTCTGCCTTTGGCTCAGGTCATGATCCCGGGGTCCTGGGATCAAGCCCAGCATTAGGCTCTCTGCTCAGCGGGGAGCCTACTTCCCTTCCTCTGTCTCTGCCTGCCTCTCTGCCTACTTGTGATCTCTGTCTGTCAAATAAATAAATAAAATCTTAAAAAAAAAAAAAAAAAAAAGAATGCCTACGAGTCTTGCTTGAGTCTGGGCCTTACTGGGGATTAGGTAAATCTGGAGGAGTTGCAGGGTAGACTGAACAGGGGCAGTAGGAAGTGGATAGATCCAACCTTCCATGCTCTGCTTAATTTGTGCCTCACATCAATCCAGTCCTCAGTTCAGAGAGTCTGGTGTCAGAGGAAAATACAGATTAGCGCAGTGAACAAGGCACTAGGCTAGGTGCTGAGTCAGGAGGCGTGTAGGCTGTAGCCCTGGTTCTGCAGAGGCCAGGTGAGTGACCGGCCATCCAGTGTCTTAACTGGGTCTTCTTAACACTTCCCAAAATTCTTTCTCATTTACTCTTCTAAATAACTCCATCTCTTACTTCAGAGATAAAGAAAAAAAAAAAAAAAGGCCCAGAAAGGTCAAATTACTTCCCAAAGGATCTTGACACTGTTATTAAGAGGTAGGACTAGGAAAAATAAGAATTAGAACTACCATTTGATCCAGCACTCACAGCCACTTCTGGGTGCTTATCGAAAGGAAATGAGATTAGGATAGCAAAGAGATATCTGCACTCCCACATTCGTTGTGGCACTATTCACAATAGCTGAGATGTGGAAACCACTGATCAAAAGATGAATGGATAAAGAAGATGTGGTATACACACACACACACATATATATATACACACACACACAAGGATACTATTTAGCCATGAGGAAGAGGAAAATCCTGCCATTGGTGGCAACACAGATGGGCATTATGCTACGTGAGATAAGTCAGACAGAGAAAGGCAAGTACTGCATGGTTATCATTCATATGTGGAATTTTATTTTATTTTTTAATTTAAATTCAAGTAATTAACATATATGTATTATTAGTTTCAGACATAGAGGTCTGTGATTCATCAGTCTTGTATAACACCCAGTGCTCATTGCATCACGTGCCCTTCTTAATGTCCATCACCCAGTTCCCCATCCCTTTACCCCCCCACCCCTGCAGCAACCCTCAGTTTGTTTTCTATAGTGAAAATTCTCTTTTGGTTTGTCTCCCTCTCTGGTTTCATCTTGTTTTATTTTTTCCTCTCTTTCCCTGTGATCCTCTGTTTTGTTTCTTAAATTCCACATATGAGTGAGATCATATGATAATTGTCTTTCTCTGATTGACTTATTTCACTTATCATAATATAATCTCTAGTTCCATCACATGTGGAATTTTAAAAAACAAAAGAAGTCAAACTCATGAAAACAGAGGGTAGAAAAGTAATTGCCAGGGGCTGGAGGATGTGGGAAATAAACCTACCCTATGTTCCTCTTGGAGCTACAAATGGAACTCTTCTTATGAGTGAAAAAGGATTTTACCACTCCAAAGAGGATTTTTATTAAAGGGCCTCCCCAGTTTAGAGGATGTTCAGATGTCAGAGCTGAGAACTCAAACTAAGTTTCATGGTAGTACAATTATGAACTACCGTGTTTTTTAGATATTTTAAATTCAAATGCCAAGGCTCCATTTAGAGCATCCCTTCATAGCCGAGTTTGGCAGTTCTCTGGTTCTAAGTAGCAATACTGACCTTCCCTCTTAGACTCACATTCTAAATTATTCTGAAGATTCTTCCTCTTAGACTGCTCCCCACAACCCACCTGAAGCAGGAGGCTCCAGGACACTCTTGCTGATTTACAACTGCAATCTCACTAAAACTAGTGGAAAAAAGCCAGGGCGAGTTTCTGTTAAACTGAATTAGTGGCATGAAATACTAACATCGCTACAGTTTGGCACGCGACTGACCGACCGACTGTGAGGCACCCCTCCCTTTCTTATTTCACTGAAATAGGTCATTTGTTAGGAAACCGAGGGAGCCTTGTTCCTCAGCCTCCACTCCCAAAAGATGAAGGGAGAGGGCTGCTGCCCAAGGTCCTTAGCATGTGCCTCCATGTGGTTCCCAAAGGCCATCACTGGGTCAACAAGCCTTCCCTTGTGACGTTCCATGTCAGTGGTTTGTCTCTGACTGTGTCTGTGACTGCTCTACGCAGAGCCCTTCTGTTTCCTGCCTTCATAGAAGGAATAAAGACTGGGCAGGAGGCATGCAGTGAGCTCCAGCTGTCCCTGCTTAAAATACAATGATTAGATGTGAATCAGCCATTTGGGTTTGCCAAAACAGTGTCTAAATGAAGAAGGGAGTCCTTTCCCCTCATCTTTATTTCCTCCCAAAAACTCGACTCCATGCTATCATTTGGTCAATCAAATATTTTTTGAAAAGTTCCCCATCTCATTTTACACTTATAAGCCAAGGGTACAGCAAGAAGCAAAATCTTACAAGTTATTTAAGACTTAGCTTGGAAAATATGGTGAATAGTTGTTCATCAAGAGTGGAAAACTCAGAAGACTACAGGGGCCAGGTAGGCAATGTGAATGGATGAGGGTATGAAGCTGTTACATGACAGCTCCTTAAAGTATTTTTTTGGACACAGATACATTTTCTTTGTGTATTTAATACATAGGAATAGTCTTTTCACTACAAAATCACTGCCCTGTTGGTCTATCTTTAGTTTTTTATGTTTTTTTAATGGAGACAAAGGTATCTTCTTCAACTCTCCTATAAGACAACAGTAGGGTAAGTGTCAATTTCAAATGGCAACCAATGGCAGAGTTCAATGTTAAGAAACAATTGGAAAAGCTCCAGGGAAGTGGTGGGACTGTGTCCAGATGCAGAACTTGGGGATTATTACCAGGGAGCTGCTGCTTACTAAGCACCATGCTGCTTTTTTGCTGAGTGAAAATGGGGTCCCAGAATACATCTTCAAATTCCTCTAAAACACCATTCTTCCCTACACAGGTCATGGAGTATGTTGCCATTTTGGTCCCTTAGATGTCTTTAAGTTTGTTTTGTCCTTCTGTTTCCCCCAAGTGGTTGGGAGGCTCCTCCTGAAGGCTGGGGTTTCCCCCATTTTGTCCACTCATAGGGATGGTCTGAGCTCTTAGTACCTGGCTGTTGGGTAATGGTTACTCCATATTGGCATTGGGCTCACCATGACAGAGAGAACACCCTTCTTGTGTCTGGGTTATGCAGAGTAATGCACAAATGGATGAGTTTTGATTCTCAAGGAAAGCAGAAGGGTCTCCAAAATCACATCTAGGCTTCATTCAGGTAATTTTGAAAAGGTCTCTGTAGTCGATTGCAAAATGGTCATAAATATCTTTCTTGTGTGCTGGCCTCTTTGGCACTCCTCCCATCACGAAATCTATTTGACTCTGGGCTTGACTATGTAACTTGTTTTGATCTTTGAATATTAGCAAACATAATATAAGTAGAGACTTGAAATCATTGGCATATTGTGGCTTACCAGCTCCTGCTTCCCTGGATCCATGAGAGCACCATAAAAAGAAGCTCAAAGCCCCAGCAACAACTTGTTACCCACCAGTCACCTGAGTGAGGCTCATCCTAGATCAACCATCTGGCCTCGATGAGACTGGCAGAAGAACCAACCAGCTGAGGCCAGCCCAAATTTCCAAGTCAAAGAAATGTGAACTAGTTAGTGATCCTTGTTTGAAAAACCAAAAACATGCCTTGCTCTCCAATCCAGTTGAAGAACAGAGTCTGAGTACTGCTATCAATTTACTTCATGCTGAGATAATGATAACTCCACAGTGACATAAGGAAAGTGCCTGTGAGATCACATAATCTCTATGCAAGGCCACTGCACTAGTTCCCTCCTCCTACGCACCAAGTCAGCCCTCCGACTGTTTCAATGCCTCTGATAATACCAGTCACCCTTGAAGGTAGCTGCTTCCACCTTAGGTAAGTTTTGACTTTAGAAATGCCTTCTTTACATCGATCCAAAATGTCTTTCCCATGACTTCAGCCCACTGGTTCCGACTGCAGCACAAGGTAAATGGAACAAGCCTATCTCTGTACATGAAAGTTCTTCATATTCTTGAGCATAATGACCACAGCATACCTAGGGATTCTCTGACTTAAACTTCTCTTGTTCCTTCAACAACCTTTTATAAGACATGATTCTAAATTTCTTGACCGCCCTATTTGTTGTCTCCCACATGGGCCCCAGTGTGTGCCTCCACATGACGCCCCAAAGTGAGTATAGCTCTCTGCTCTGATCTTACCCCAACACAGTAGAGTAGGCATGACTCAATTCCTCACCCCAGATGGCACCTGGTTTTTCATATGGCCTAGGATCACATTGAGTTTTGGAGCAGGCCCATAATGACTTCTGTTGACTGAAACTCATAAGAGTTGTCATTCAGACTGCTGGGAAATTGTGTCTTTCACACCCTAGGGTTAGAAGTAGCCCACAGCTCCAATCTTCAAGATTCTTTAGCAGCGTCCATGTTTTTAAAATATATTCACAAAATTTTTGAATACTCCTTTCTTCAAGGGAAGCCTAATTCCCCTCCTTGAGTACAGGTGGACCTAGTGACTTCTTTCTAATAAATAGAATAAAGTGGAAGTGATGGTGGGTGGCTTTAAAGATTAAGTCCTAAGGGAACTGTGACTTCCTTCTTCTCTTGGCTTGCTCTTTCTGAGGCATATTCCGTGCAGCCTATTGACAAGCTTACATGGTGAGGAACCAAAGTCTCCCACCCACAACCACGTGAGTGAGCCCGATTCAAAGCAGATCCTCTACCCGAATCAAGGCTTTGGATGACTACAGTCCTGACTGACATCCTGACTGAAGCTACATGAAAAACCCTGAGCCAGGAACACCCAGCTAAGCTGCTTCTGCATTTGTGAACTCAAGAAACTCTAAGATAATAAATACTTGTTTAAGCTACTTGGTTTTGGTGTGGTTTGCTATGTAGTGAAAGATAACGAATACATTTTGATTCTGTGGTTGGATATCTTTCTTACCCACCCATGCTATTCACACAAGGCATAAGCACGCCCCCTTTCTTTGTGTATCAAAATCTACCATTGATACACATTGTAGGTATGACAGAGCCCTTGGAGATACTACTAGAGGCTTCCTTAAGATCATCACTGGAACAGCATCTTTAGATATGGAGTTTAGCCAGTTCTTAACATGCCCTGCTGTAAGAGGGAGACAACATCAGGCATTGGTGGGAAGACTTGAATGGAATCTTGATGAATTATAAGAATTCATGCAGGCCCCGAGGGATGGCAGGCTTGAGCATAGTCAGTGCACATAGACAGATTCCTACATACAGTTCAGATTCAAGGGACAACAGAGAGACCGTTGGACCACAAGCTCTTGAGAGAAGGGCTGTGCTCATCTCATTTGTTGCCCCTGCCTCAGATCTGGCACATAAAGAAAAGCTTATAACTTTATTTTAAAAATAATAAGATAATGAAAAAATGGAAAGTTTGAAAGACGAAGAGTAAGAGAAGTTTAGATATGGAGCCAGAAGAGTTTCATGGTCAAAAGACTTCTTTAGGAGTCAAGTTTTCAGTTACTGAGGATCAACATCTGCTTGAGTTTTGAGCAGAGCTTAAGAAGTGTTGATACTTGGTGTGACAAGCAGGTACAGAGAAGACTGTGGGTCATAAACTGTGACTCCCAAATGTCACCCAAGGTAGGCAGAGATTAGTTCAAACTTGGCGCCTCTTGAAGAAGTATTTGTCTTGGGAAAAACTCTGTGGGGGCAGTGGGGGACAACTAACCTAGAAAGGCAAAAGTAAGAACCATGCTTGTAATTGATCTTGTAGTCAAAGTTACCAGGTTAAGCCTTTATCTAAGCTGAGAATTTGCATGGATGAACAGAGGATAAAGGGATGTAAGTAAGAGAAGAGAAAGCCTAGAGGCATACAATATGCATGAACCATACATGGTGTCTGTCTCAATTTTAATAGCTCCTTTGGTTCCAAAGTCTTCCAGAATTGGACTGTGTTCATTGGAGAGCACAGCCCAGCCCAGCTCTAGCACATCCTTGTTCCTGACTCTTTTCCTCTGACATAATTCCCTGGTCCCCAATATTTTTTTAGTTCTTCTCTTGGCACTTTCCTGAAGCACAGATATGGGTCCTTAGACCACAACTCAGCTGGAAACCTGTTAAATCAAGTTCTGTTTAACAAAGGGCATAGGTAAAGACAGGACTTAAATTAAAATACCCTTTTCTGGATGTGATTGGATGATTTGTTTGTGAGATTTGTATTTTTATTAATACAACAAAATGTATATAATGCTTTAATTTAAGTATGGCTGTGGATGTTGGAAACACAAAAAAAATCAATAATATAAGATCCTTACATAAAGAGCCTCATAGTCTTATAGGGTAGAGTCCAAAATCTGTGTGTCTGTGGTGTGTGTGTGTGTGTGTGTGTGTGTGTGTGGTGATACAAGAACCAAGAGTCGACAGTGGCCTATGGAGCATCACAGGTGGAGGGACAAGTGCACACACATGTGTGTGAGCTCAGTGGGGAGCTTTGGAAGAGTGTCAGGGAAAGCTCCATCAAAAAGATAATGCTCAAACTGAATCTTGATGGAATAAATATAGAAGATCACTACGGAGATAAGATCCCTAGACAGATCTGAAGACATGGGAGAGCATGATGGGTTTGAAGGAGGGGAGGTATTTATGTGATGAAGGGAGTGATGGAAAGAGGGCATGAAGGGAATGATAAGAGATGAGCCTAGAAAAGTAGGCAGAATGCAAATCTAGAGTATCAGATTTATCTGGTAGGTGATGGGGAACCAAGGAATGGTTTTAAACAGAAGAGTAACGCATTCCAGGGGCCCCTGGGAGGCTCAGTTGGTTAATCATCCGCCTGAGGCTCAGGTCACCGTCCCAGGGTCCTGAGATCGAGTTCCACGTCATCAGGCTTCCCACTCGGCGGCAGTCTGCTTCTCCCTCTCCCTCTGCCCCTCCCTCCTACTTGTGCTTGCGCACTCTCGCTCGCATTCTTTCTCTCTGGTGTGCTCTCTCTCAAATAAGTAAACAAAATCTTACATTAAAAAAAAGAAGAGGTATGTATTTTGATTTGTAATTTTGAAATCTAACCAGTGGTGGAATGTTGGTGAGTTGGAGGCAAGAGATTGGTTGGAAAGTTATTTCAGCAATCTAGGCAAAAGTGGATGAAATGTAGTGACAGTGGACTTGGAAGAGGAGAGCAGGGATTAGAGCCTGGCGGATGATGGTAGTAAAGGGGGAAGCTCAGTAAGCCTGAGGGCTTCCTGCTCCGGCACTTGGCTGAAGTGATTTGACCGAGTGGAGTCCTATGCATCAGTAAGCTTTGTGTTGTTCAACAAAGATCAGTAAAGGTCACTTTGAATATTAACATTGGTCATACCTAGGAATCCCCTCTGGGGGTTCTGGGAACAGGCAGGGATGGTATAAAGGGGAGAAGAGGCCAGTATATCAAGCAGATGTTGGTTGAGAATGGTTAAGTATAAAAGTGACTGCCAGCTGCATGAAGGATGATCAAGGGCCTCCTTGTGGGAACTCCAACTGAAAATAGCTCCCTGGGCTGGACTGGCAAACCCATGCACTCAATGAGGCATGGGTGCCTTCTCTGTAAGCAGGCTGGGGAGATCCCCAGATGACCTTGGCCTATAGTTAGCTCTCACATCAGCTGTGGCTGGTTTCCAGAGTTGCAGTAACGGCAGCTGACAGCTTTGGAAGTATATTTTCTTCTCTGTAAAGAAAAAGTGCCCATAAACAGTACATTTCCCAAGAAGCTACTCTTCCTGGTTTGATTAAGGGCTTCTATGGCAGAAAATATGCAGTATTTCCATAAAGCAATTTAAAAAAATTCATCACTTTTCCCTTGAGGCAAAACTCCTTGAACCTCTTGGGTAACTTAGAAGAACCAAAGCGTCAATGTTCTATTCTTGGAACGTATGTCAAAGAAATGCCTGCTTGAATGCCTTAGTTCTTTAGAGAATCTTTTCCCCTTCTGCTTATCACAATAAAAGTGAATTAGAATATAAGAGTTCAAAGGCAGAGAAGGAATGTAACCCTGACAGATTAGAAGTCAATACCTACTTTGGAGAGCGGAGGTTGGAATACAGGAATTTAAGTTTGAGACTCTGTGATAAAAAAAAATCCTGGGGCGCCTGGGTTGCTCAGTGGGTTAAGCCTCTGCCTTCAGCTCAGGTCATGATCCCAGGATCCTGGGATTGAGCTCCGCATCGGGCTCTCTGCTCAGCGGAGAGCCTGCTTCCCCCTCTTTCTCTGCCTGCCTCTCTGCCTACTTGTGATGTCTTTCTCTGTCAAGTAAATTAAAAAAAAAAAAAGTCCTTGCAGTCACTCAGTGTTCACGTCAAAACATCTGGTGGTAAGTGTGTTTTTGTGTATGATAACTGGGGAAAATATTGAGAAATTGCAATAACGTTTTTTGTGTATAAATGGAGCTTTAGTTCCTGTTCTTCATCCAGAAAACACTAGAGGGCGTAAGTCAGATAGAGGAAAAGGCCACCTCAGAATGCACAGGAACGAAGAGACTGAGAAGGAGGGCATTTCTGCATTTCCCCAAGGAACAGAATTTCACTTAGGTACACACTAATCTTTATATTGTGACCAAGTGACTTTATGTTTGAAACCCAGTGCTAAAAAACTTTAACTATGATCTGCTGAGCCTATTCAGAATCCAAAACAGTAAAGGAAAACCATTACTTTCTGATCAGAATCTGTATTCTGTCCATTTTAGGCATGTTGACAGCCAATATGATAGAACTCTGTGAGTCTTTAATTTTAGAGGACGCATTCTTTGGATGGATAACGTTTCACAGATATTGGATTTTTTTTTTTTAATAGCACTGGTAGTCATACTTCCAGTGCTCAAAGTGAATAGTAATGATACCAGGCATTTTTAGATGCTTATAGGAATAAAATGAGCTCTTTATAAATATCCTAGACTGGCAGCCCTCCCCTTTTCGTTTTTTCCATAGTTCTCATGAATTACGTCTACATTAAAACATCATTTTATCATCTAGTAACACTGAAGTTAACTGGCCTAATGTCATGCACGTTTCGATGAGAACTGATAATTCTTGTTTAAATTCCCAGTTCTATATTTCCTTTGTGACCTCTTGAAAATGCCAAAGACCTAGTGAAGGCCAGAGTCAAACTGCCCATTTTTCAGGAGAATTAACAAATTAATCACTATAACCGGAAACATGTACCTTAAAAAGCTGCTTAAAACAATATTCAACTGAATGTTAAAATATTTTCCTTAATGATGAATTAATAACTCCATGAAATACTGCCCTTAAACCACAGCAGATTTTTGAAGTACAGCTGTGAAAAATGTGTGTGAATTCAAATGTAAGAAAAATCACAAGAAAGCATGCTCAATTAATAAGGAACCACCCTTTTACAAACCGGGGGTTCAGCCTCACCTGGACGTTAATAACTAGAGACTAGAAGTAACGTTAGGAACTTCCTAAGGCAGCATCTGTCGGAAACGATCGATTACACGGACAAGGAAAACTTAGCTCCCAAGTTTGGGTTTGCGTTGTTAGTCATGCATTATACTACTTACCTCTCAGGGCAGACCTTTAATTTCAGAAAGTGCTGAGATGCATTACTGCACCCGTTATCAAGTCTTTGGCAGAAATACCATTTATCCTTGTGGTAATGAACAGATTTAGAACATTCTGGTGTCACCATTCCTGAAAAAGCATGTTCATTTGAATATTTCTTCCACAAACATAGTGAAATATTTCATGGAGGCACATTGGTGTAGTCTACTATGGAGAGATATTGTTGGTGAATGACAGAATGTCTGGTTGATTTACATGAAACCCCAAGTGCTCGTATGAGAATAGGTCAGGTTTAGATTGACGAGCAAATGTGTAACCAGACTTCTGGCTGACAAATGGCAGAACTATGCCAGCGCGTTCGCTGCTCTGGAGAGAGACCAAAAGTAAGGCGGGGTTGGGAGGGGGGCTGGCGGGGATCAAGTTCATTCCCTAAAGGACATTCAAATGTAATGGATGGCAGGGTGGCTGGGACATGAAGCACATATAGATTTTAATACTCCAAAATAGTACCGGGCAAGTTCGGAGCTGAGCTGGCATCCAAACCAACGAGCAAACTCCTATCAGATTTTCCTGTAACGTGTGTGTTGTTTATATTTACATTCCTTCAGAAGGATCCTGGTGCTTTCAAGATAAGTCTATCTCATTGGCAGCTCTAGTTTCAAGCCGCCAGCCTCTAAAAATGGCTTGTTTGGAGAAACTAGAAAATGAAAATAAAAACTGATGAGATTAGTATTAAAGATGGTGCCAAACACTAAACCGTCCAGATTGGATTGGATTTGTTCCTGTTGGGCACAGCTGAGAAGCGACACCCATACCGCTTTTGTGAAGAAGGGTGGAGTGTTTGGACCACACTCTTCCTCAGAGGCTGAGGCCAAAATTGCGGGGCTGTGGGTCGGCCTTCAAGGAGGTCATGTGATTGTATTGTGAGGTGCCGCTCACAGAGCTGGTGTGAGGGGCCAGACCCCTCGCTCAGCACTGGAGATGCATTACCTCACTTCATTCTTACCCCCGCACTGTGGGGTGGGCTGATGGCTTCGCTCTTGAGATTCGCTGGCTTGCCCAAGGTCACACGCTAGTAAGTGACAGGGTTAGGATTTAAACCTCAGTCTGTCTCCAAAGCACTTTGTGTTGTGCCACACTGTGCAGTGTGGGTGGAGGTCTGGCGACTTTCAAGCCATGTGGCATTTGAGTGACATGGTTACAAGATCGACAGAGAGCTGCGAGACCGGGGTCTGAACCCCGACTCTACCGTTTACTGCCTATTTGATCTCAGAAAGATTCCTGAAGTCTCTGAGCTCTCTCCTTGTCTATAAAGAATGTGTGTCTTGTGTATGGTGGATGATTAGAAGATTTACAAACCACCTTTCATTTCGAACGTTTATGATCTCAAGGAACCTTCGAGGAGCTTTTAATTCAGCCTGCTCATTAAGTAAACTCATCTGTGAGGAGACACAGTTGCCTCTTTTGGATGCTTTATTCTATTTGTAAGTTAAGGAGGTTTTAATGATTGTTTCCCCCTCCTTATGTATAATTCACTATGACACACTGACAGATTTTCTCTGAAAACTGCCATCTACCATTAAAGCGTGCCGTCCGTTCCTCCTTTGGCTTGTACCCATTCTCCCGTTGATGAAAATGCATACTTTGGCCTCCCTGCCGTGGGCATTCATCCCCGGCTGCTCTGCTGCTGGGCTCAGCATTCTTGAGAATCAAATGACATGGGCTGGGCTGTATGTGGGGAGCAACTTTGGAAAATTCCTTTGATGTTGCGCCTTGTGATACTTCAGTGGCTAAATCCAAGCTCTCGTTATTTGACCAAGTGCCAAATGTACTAGTTCCTGAGTGTCTATGATCTTACAGATAGCTGAATGGAAAAATAAGAAGAAACCACTGGGAAAAATATTTCAAAACTATTTCACAGGGCTAATTAAGGTGAAGCTTTGATCAGTTGGAAAGTTAGTTGAGCAGAGTGTTAATTAGTTAATTAGGAGCTAAGGTAGAGCACTTAAAAAAATATACTCAATATGTCCCGAGTGTCATCTATGTATAAGGTATTAGGAATGCAAAGAGGGTCGAAAGTTCATATATAGTCCTGTCCAAAGCAACTTCTGGCTTCCTTCTACCCATTACTGTTGATCATTTTGCTCTTTTCCCTTCTGGCTTTTTTGATGCTTTTGTTTTTTTCTGACAAGGATGTGATCATACAGAATGCGTGCTTTGAATCCATTGTTTAATTCATTTAACATAGTAAGAACTTACTCTAAGCATCATCTAAGCCTGTAATGGTGTGCTTAAACATTCCTTTATTTGCTTAAAATTTAGGTTGTTTTCCATGACAGGAAATGCTGTAAAGAAGATGTTTATACAAAGAGGTTGCCCTTCATTATCATCATTACTAGTATTATTTTTTGTATTTCCTAGGACAAATTCTCGTATGTGGAATTATTGGATCAAAGAAGACAATTTTACGTACTCATTTAAATATTGCATCTAAATAATGCAATGTGCACTGCAGATGCCTTCCATGGGAATTATACCAACATATCTTTGCGCTACCATTGTTTGACTCTCCGTTTCTCCCCACTGCCTCCATCCTTATTGGGCTTTTGATTATTTGTTTACATTTTTTCCTTATAAAACAGGCAAAATACTTTTGAACCAAAAAACAAATTTAACACCCATTACCTACTGAATTCACACAATAACCTTACAAGGTCAAGATTAAGTGACTTGCCCAAGTTTGTACAACTATTATCAGAGCTAGGACGTGACCTTGCTTCTTGAATCCAGGCCGGTGTGCTGCACTCTTCCACAGCTGCCCCTAAAAGCCAGGAGGGTCTAGGCAAGTGAGCCTCCAGCATAAGCCTGGAGAGGCTGCATGGGGTACGTATGTATAGAGCTGGAAGTGAGCAGGACTGTCCAAATGGCTTTGTTCCTTTAAAAGTTGAACCTTTCCTCAAACCCAGTGAATTTTTGGTTAATTGACACATGCCATTTCACTCTCCTACAGGCACATTACAAAGTTGTTTTTTTTGTTTTGTTTTGTTTTTTGAAAGATTTTATTTATTTATTTGACAGAGAGAGCTCACAAGTAGACGGAGAGGCAGGCAGAGAGAGAGAGAGAGGGAAGCAGGCTCCCTGTTGAGCAGAGAGCCCGATGCAGGACTCGATCCCAGGACCCTGAGATCATGACCTGAGCCGAAGGCAGCGGCTTAACCCACTGAGCCACCCAGGCGCCCCTTTTGTTTTTTTTTTTTTTTTAAAGAGGAATGTTATTTAGTGGCGACTGAGTGTTGGAGAGTTTTAACTAAACTCAGATATACACAAGTAACTTCAGTGGAAGTTGTTCACGCATATCTGAAGCAGAATGTGGACTTTTGACTTTAGTCTATTAAACACAAGGAAATTCATACTTAAAATTCCACTTCAGCTCTCCAGCCAAGATGGGAATTGCCCTGGCGACAGAACAGGACAGACAAGCCTGCTACAAGGCCCAATAACCTGTTGGCATTATACCGGAGAGTAGGCGAACCTCAGTAAATCAAGCCCTCACCTTCATTTTTCAAAAAGCCAAACGGATCAAAGTGTGTGCTTACAGTGAAAAGCTGAGTTTTGCTGGAATGTACTATGTGAACAAATGGCAAGTGCCTCCGGGTCGGAGGGGGTTTGGATGCCCCTGGTATCCATTTGGAAGGTCATCATGGAAAAATGACTTGGAATCATGCGGCCGTCTTATTCTTTGCAGGGGTGGAAAGACGGAAACCCCAGTATGGAGGTCCCAGGATGGAGTACAATAGTGATGTCCACCAGTGTTGGCCCCCCAGTGTGTGGCTTGGGCCAAGGAGTTTGTGATTCCTTTCAGCTGGATGTTCCTGAGATTTAGAAGGTCTCCTGTAAACTGAGGAGGCTGAATAATGGAATTTAACAAAACTCAGATAGGCTCACCTTACCTAGATGACAAATCCCATTAATAGCTGCTCACACTACCATTTAATGGACATTAAGAACAAAACAACAAATCCCCAATACTTAATTTCACACAGATATGACTCTGAATATGGATAGCAGAAAGGATGTCTTGTTAACATCACCCAGCAGCTCCGTTTAGATAATTGCAGAGAAGGCTGGATTTTTCAAGCATTCAGATAATTTCCTCTAGAACCTTCTGTAGGGAGATGAAACTGTTTTGGGGCATCTTTCAGTGCTGAGAAGTGGATTTGGATTCAGCCCTGACCAGGAGGTGGAGCCGGGGAGGGGCTGACCCTCATCTTCCCTGTTGTTTTTGGAAGGCTTTTGTTTAGGTTTTTACTACCGGGTGGTCCCTTGGGCCTCCCACAACATTCCAAATATTTCCAAAACTCTCTGAGAGGCAGGGGCTCAACCAAATGAACGGACTGTCCTAGCTCAAGTGGAAAGCTGTAGGCGCTGGCCGTCCTTCTGTCACACATTCTTTCCTATTTCCCCCCTTCGTTTTCTTGAAAATGGTTCCAACAAAACAGAATTGTGAATCTGGAGTTCTAAGATTCTGGGTCCAGTGGTGTGTTTATTTTGTTGTTGTTTGTTTGTTTGTTTTCCAGCCCCTTACACTTTCATGCTAAGTGGTCTCCAAGCTTTCTGGATGGTTCGCCAGAAACAGTAAAAGATTTTAAGCAGATACTCCCAAGACTTGTTATTTTTTCATGAATATACATGTAGTATTGAAGTAATATGTTAGTTAAAAACACACAAAGAGAAAATTTTAAAAGATGAAACAATATTAAGTTCTGTGTTTTCTCCCCGGTATTAAAAAAAAAAAAAAAAACACCCTTTTGCTTTTACTACACTATTCATGTCGTCTGCTCATTTCATATTTACATGTGATTGAGCTGAATGTGCATTACTTGAAAAGTTTGGTGATAAGGATTCAGAAGTCTGAGTCTAAGCGCAGTGTATTTTAATCCCCAGTTTTAGTGACTTTCATGGCTAAGACAATGTTCCAAAGATAATGTGAGAAGCACACTGTCGTCGGTAATTACTTCTTCAGTGACTCAGGTTTTTGGCCCCATATACCAGCTAATGCAAAGGTTCTGTTGAAAGTTTACCAATAAATTTCCGTCTTCCTTAGCATTAATCAACCGCTCTTATACTCTAATCAAAAGTGCTTCTTATTGACCAAACCCAGAGAAAGTCAGAAGGCAAGGGAGCCTAGTTGATGCACATTTTTATAGATAGATACATGATAAATTAGAGAGATAGATATGGTTGAAGCCCTCTGAAATTATCCATTTGAAAGATTTTTAGATAATTTAGAAAAATCCCACTTCCCAGTATTAAATATGTGTACATCCAGAATTTTCTCACAGAGGAAGCACTATTTTCAGAAACAAACTTAGACAGTGGCTGAAACAATTATCAATGTCCATTTGCTAAGTAGTCTCTCCACAGCATGGACTTCTCAAAGAGCTGCTTTCTTCCTCACTGGTACAACGTCAGCTTTACCTTGGTTGCACAGACTGGGTGTCTTTCTTTTTGGCGAGGCTCACCATGGGGTTGCATCTTCCAACAGCTCCTTGTCACCGTAGATTTTGATTTTTTATTTTTTTAAACAAAGAACAGCAGCCGAGGGCCCATCTCACCCTCACCCAGTGCCCCGTGAACTGCTCTGGAGTGTTTTGGTGAGGTAGGATTACATAGTAGGAACAACTGAGGCAAACTGTGAGGGAGACAAGAGATGGGTCAAGGCTCCTGTGAGTAACTCCTGGGGCACGCTGATGAGGTAACTGAAGAAAGTTTAATGAAGGTGGGTAGCAAAGGGAAACCAGTGGGGCAGCGAGAGCAGGGAGACCTTCCTTCCTTCCCCCAGGCTTGGGGTCTTGGGGACAGAGCAGTGACCCAAGCCTAGGGAGAGAACTGCGTTTCTAGCAGCGGGAGTGTGGTCTGCCCCTGCAATTTTGGTAGAGGGACTATGGTAAGTTTGCTCACAATGCCCTAACAAAGTACCGGGACTGGCTGGCTGTTACAACAGAAATTTATTTTCTCACAGTTCTAGAGGCTGAAAGTCCAAGCGAGCTCAAAGTGCTGGCAGGGCTGGTTTCTTCTGAAGCTGCTCTCTTTAGCTTGTAAATGACCATCTTCCCCCTGTGTCTTTGTATAGCTTTCGCTTTATGCGTGGGTTTGTGTTCAAATTTCTTCTTATGACACCAGTCACATTGGATTAGGAGCCACCCAATGACCTCATTTTAACTTAATTACCTCTTTAAAAGCCCTGTCTCCAAATACAGACACATGCTGAGGTACCGGGACATATTATTCAACATATGAATTATGGGGGAAGGGAGGAGATACAATTCAACCCATGACAGGGACCAAGCCAACCCGTGGCCCATGAGGAGGAAGCCGGGCAATAAGCTTTCCTGGATCTTCCCTCCAGTCCAGCAGCTCTCTGCAGGGACTTGGCATTGGCCAAACCCAAAGGAAGCCAGAGGCCAGGGATCCTGCTTAATGCTGCCCCCTCCCCCTGAGGGCAGTCTTCTAGGACCTCGAGAGTTAAAAAGAGCAAATTGGAGGAACAAAAAGAGAACACCCAGCTCACAAAGTCACCGTGCTGAGCTTAGAAAACAGAAATGTCATTGACCCCATAGGGTTATAAATAATTTAACATGGAAGGAAAGAAGTCATGGTCAGATGAGCCATGAGGATAGCACCGGAATGCTAGTTTCAGAGAACTGCTGAGATGAGGCTTGGCTTTGTGGCAACAATGAATGTCTTGCACAGTACTTACCCCTGTGAGAATTAGAAAAAGACATCTCCTGTGGGCGGTCAAATGAGAGAAAGGTGGCTTCCATGGAATGAGCAATCCTTTAAATGCATAGCTTTGGGGTGCCCCCCATTCACCCTCCCCAGCCAAACACACCCTGCATGACCCTGTGCAGTGACCCGGGCTCAGGGTCATCCTGGTCAACACGCGCTCAGTCCCTTTCTCCCAGACCCTCACATGGACAGCTGGAAGGATACACGTTGATTTGTGTCTGCTCTAGTCTTCAAACTCTCAGCCCCTCAAGTTCCACATGGAAAAAATCTTTAAGCTATGGCAAAATTCACGTCTGTCACTGGCCATTTCATGACATCAATCAAGCCCCTTTTGCCAGCAGTCTCTGGCTGATCCGAGCTATTTGTGGGTCTCTCGCCTGAAGGGAGTAATTCGTGTTCTTGTAGACAATTGTTCCTTGTTAGCACCTCTTGGTAACCTCCATTTTAAGAGTCTGGAATTATTGGCAAACAGGAGATTTGAGTAGAACCTGGATTTTTACCTAACCGTCAGACAGACAGACTGCGGGTTACGGTGAGAACAACTCTGGGGGAGTGCATTCCTGCGGTCACTGCAGATCTGTCTGGTTGTTCTGACGATTTTCTGGCAGGTGGTGGTATAGAGTCCTAAGACCAGTACACACAGAGTTCTAAGACGGGGTACCTCCTCTCTCCCCAGGGGCTATAGAGTTGCTGTTTGGGTAAGTGGCCGGCTGGGTACCCTGCGTGTGAGGGACTCTGCTAGGCTCGGGAGTGGGGCTGGGAAAAGGAAGGACCCAAAGAAGATGAAGACATGGTCCCAACTTCTCCATACAGCCAGGAGGAGGACATATGGGTACCCCTTCAGCTTCAGCATCAGAATAATGTCCAGACGTACCACCTATCTGCCCCACCCTCTCAAGTTCTGTCAGTGAATAAGGAGTGGAGGGTCGGAAGAATTTCCACATCCCTCCCGGGTGGTAGTAACATCAGGCTACTTACAGGGATTCGTTGGGCTCGAGGGGCTGAGCCTGTGAGAGACTCATGCTCCCTGAGGTCAGGCCAGGAGTGGAGGCTACTCCTGGGCCTGAAGGAGGGGAGTCAGTGGGACTGGGTAGATGGGGGAGATGTGGGTGCCACCCAGGAGCAGCCTAGTGAGTCCCCCAGCAGCAGCGGTTGTCTGTGGAAGCCACTAAAACAACATCCAAGGCATCCAGCTTTGTTGGCAAAGCCCAGTTCCTTCTTTTCAGTAGAAAGAAGGGAAGCTCTTTTTCAGCGTTCACCATGAAAAGCCATTTATACTAGTCATACTCTTGTCCCAGCACCCACCCTGCCTGTGAAGACTGGACCACCTCAGCTGTGGCTCCTCACCCTGACTTCTGATCTTTCCCAGTACTCACCCTTTGACCCTCTGGGCTCTTACTACTGGCTTTCACGTTAGCTTTGTTTGTTTGTTTTTATTTATTTTTTGAAATCTTAGAGGTCTTCTTTGTAAGAAAGTTATTTCATCCGATCCTAGGGTCTGCGATTACCACTTTGAAAATATTTTGGCGTTATCTTGTAAAACCGAAGCTAGGCATACCCGTGATCTAACAGTTTCACTGAGCATAGACCCTGCAGAAATCCATGCACGAGTGCGCCAAGTGACAGGTGTGAGCATTTCCATCATAGGGCGTTGACACTAGCCAAGAATTGGGAAGAGCTCCCATGTCTATCAGAAATAAAATGGACACACTTTGGTATGTTCAGGCAATGGAATACATACCATACCGACGTATTACAGCAGTGCAAAAACACATGATGAAATCTGAAAGATATAATATTGAGTGAAAGAAGCAAGACATAACAAAATAGTTAATGCACGATGCCATTTACATGAGGTTCAAATACAGGCAAAGCCCAAATGTGGGTTTTAGGGATGCCTATTTGGGTAGCAGAAACCTGAAGAAAAGCAAGGCGGGGAATCCTCTGTAGTGTGTGTAGTGTTACTTGCTGAGTGGAAAGAGGGGTTCATGGCTGTGAAAAGGCACTGGGGAGAGGGTGTCCGAGAGGGGCATCGTGTTTTATTTCTCAGTTTGGGTGGAAGTCACAGGGACCCAATCTGCAACGAAACTTTGAGCTGTACGTTTGTGTTTTATAAGCTTCTTTCATAATTTAGAAAAAGTGAAAAAGAAAGTAGTTCTTTATTGCCTAATTAGTCTCAGGAAGATTAGATAATGGGTTGAATCTTGAAGGATAAATAGAGTTATCCACGCGGAGGAGGATATTCTAGAAGTCAGACAAGAAGGGGCAAAGGTATAGGGTATAGAAGTTTTCTGAGATTTTAAAGATCAAGATGGGGTGTGGCTAGGGGGGGAAATGAGGTTTTGGGGAGCAAGGCATTCAGCATGGCAGCCTGGTGCAGGATTTTAAGCAGGGGATGAAAATTACAAGAGCAGGGCTGGCAACAGGGGCACGTGCAACAAAGAGGTCATTTGGATAAAGAGTGGGCTTTGGGAGGGCCGTGCCAGGCAATGGTTTCTATTATCTTCTTTTCTCTCCTGGACTCCAACTATCATACCTGTGTTTTCCTACCTGTTTCCCTTTCTAAGACTTTTTTTGCTACTCCCTTTCTTTCTTTTCTTCCTGACATCCTCTCATGTCTTTCCTTTATATCCCCTTTCAGGAATTTCCATTTCCACACCATCCCTGCACTTAAGATCCCCATTTCACACCTTTTAGCACTTTCCTTCTGACAGTGAAAGGTAAGCAGAGTTCAACGGGGTGAATTTATGGCATCACAAAAAGGATCCCTTCTTTTGGGGGAGCACCTGCCCCTTCTGGCAGGGTGACTCTTACTCCTTGACATACGGTTCCCATCTCCCTCTGGGAAGAGCTGGAGGAGAGCCAACTTCCTAACCACACCCAGACTCCCACCCGGAGCCTGAGGTAGGGGAGCAAGCTGAGGCATTGGTACGTCAAGAGGGTGAGGGCAGAGATGGGAGGCTGGCAATACACAGGGAGACTGACCGAATGAGTAAATATCTCAAGGATACCAGGAGCCAGGTTTCTTGCTGTCAGAGAACTTACAAATATGGGAAGTGGAAATAAACCCAGAGGTGTCGGGTTGGAAATGGAGGTATAAATGCGTGAAAAACCTTTTCACTATTTATGGATAATGTGGAAAATACGGATGTGAATATTTGCAGGTGCACATCTGCACCCATGTCCACATTCCCTAACCCTGTTCACTGACAGGGCTTGGAAAGGCAGCATATCAATAGCAGAGGGCACTGAGTCCCCAGATCCTACCTTCTAATTCCCATTCTCCACTAAAAGGAGCCAGGATGCTTTGGAGAAATGGTTGAAACCAGAACTGGGACGCGGAAGGTGCGGGATGAGCATGGGACATCTGGGGATACCAGAAAGCAAGGAAAGTCTTCAAAAATAATGGGGACAGGTCTTCAAAAACACACAAGCTGGCATGCAGGGCCTCCCACTGGCCACGTGAGGGATAATCTGAGCATAAAAACAAGGACCATAACTGATTAGAACTCGTCGGACACAGTAGGAAACCCTGAGTCCCTACTCATATAAATAAGTCAGTGAATAAATTCAAAGTTCGATGAAGTCCAGGATATTAACATGGTTCCAAACCATCTCCCCACCAAATATTTATTAACCGCCAAGTGGGAAAGAGTAACTCTGCAGTGGGGATGCCAGGCAGAAACCACCTTAATTAGTGGTCAAAGGGAACATCACTGATCATGAGACAACTGGAAGTCCTTCCCCTCCCGAAGGGGTTCCGTGAGGAGACACAGCTTCCCTTTGGTGGTGTTTTCCTGCCACAGGGGCACGATCACATGGAATTGCCAGACAGACGACCACCTGAGGACACTCGGCAAAGTAACTGGTCCTATCTTCGTGTTACTTTCCTCCTTGTGGTGGTTGTATTGTGGTCGTGCAGGAGAATGTCCTTGTTTGTAGAGGACAACGGACCCTGGGTTGGTAAGCTGCCCTCCGACAAATTAGGCTAAAGCTTCTTTGTAGTGTACTCACAACTTTAGTGTTTTAAAATAAAAAAAAATAATAATAAATGAATGAGATGGCACAACCATTTGGGGGAAAATGGGAAAGCTATAAGGGGAACACAAAATTCCCACTAATTGAGGAAAAAACATGAAAAATTTTGTGTTTATGGTGGGTCATAAAGGGATGTGCCTCAACATCCCTGAAGTTCCTTATGCTCTGTCCTCATCTCTCAGGGGTCTTCTAAGAGAAGAATAGAGAAACATTTTTTTTTTTAAAGATTTTTATTTATATATTTGACAGAGAGAGACACAGCGAGAGAGAGAGAACACAAGCAGTGGGAATGGGAGAGGGAGCAGGTTTCACACCCAGCAGGGAGGCCGATGTGGGGCTCGATCCTAGGACCCTGGGATCATGACCTGAGCCGAAGGCAGATGCTTAACCGACTGAGCCACCCAGGCGCCCCACATTGTTATTTTTGAGGGTCCTCAGAAAGCTGCAGTATTAGGTAATGGAAAGTGCCATGATTCTCCCTCTCAAGTCACAGGCCTTGGCAGAGGACTGAGTACAACCCAGTGACTTGGAATCCTCGCTGCTGCTTCAGGTGAAAGGGAAGAAACCCGGCAGGGCGGTGGGGATCACTAGAAGTGTTCAGTAAGCCGTAGGACAACCTGTGGCTTGCATCTTTTTCCATCCAAGGGGCTGAATGTGGAAGTGAAAGGAGCAACTGGAATGTTTGTGTTGTCACAAGACATTCTGAACTTTGGAATCAGAGCAGTGGGCTTGGTGGGAGGGATGAAGTACACAAGAACATTTTTTTTTTTTAAGATTTTATTTATTTATTCGACAGAGAGAGAGATCACAAGTAGACGGAGAGGCAGGCAGAGTGAGAGAGAGAGAGGGAAGCAGGCTCCCTGCCGAGCAGAGAGCCCGATGCGGGACTCGATCCCAGGACCCTGAGATCATGACCTGAGCCGAAGGCAGCGGCTTAACCCACTGAGCCACCCAGGCGCCCCCACAAGAACATTTGAGAGGAGACCTAACTGAGAATGTTTATAACAAGTGTACAGCCTTCCAGAGTCACTTTCATGGAATGGTGCTTTGATGTGCTGTTCTTGGCTTTCATGGAGGGGCCCTACGTGAAACGGCCTGAGTAAAGTGTTGCTATATTGGCAGAGGAATATGGTGGACACTGTCCAGTGCCTCCTGCAGGAGTCTCTATACAAGGCTAATAAATATCATCTTTTTCCAGAGGATCTGGTGGGCTTTGCTCCCATTGACAAGAGTTATAGATGTATGTGCCTTTCTCCTCTTTCATCTTGGCTGCTAGGAAACTCAAAATTGTTGAGCTTTGACTATAAGGATGGTGGAGGCCTTTTGGCATGCAGAGTTACATTCTGTTCTCACCTTCTCTCTTCACTGTTAACCTCCCAAGCACTGATTTTTATTTTTTTATATATTTAAAAATTTTTTTTAAAAATTTATTTATTTGACAGAGATCACAAGTAGGCAGAGAGGCAGACAGAGAGAGAGGGGGAAGCAGGCTCCCTGCTGAGCAGAGAGCCCGATGTGGGGCTCAATCCCAGGACCCTGGGATCATGACCTGAGCTGAAGGCAGAGGCTTTAACCCACTGAGCCACCCAGGTGCCCCAAGCACTGATTTTTAAATGTGCTTTTTGTGTTTCCTATAAATTGCTTCAAACTTTTGTAAATTAAAAGATTATAAGCCAAATAAAAAGACAAAAGGATCACTGGAAGAGTAAAAGTTGAGGGAAAGAGAAAGTGTTCTCTTTGAGACAGAACTAAACACGAGGGAAAAATTTATATAGCGAGAATCAAAGATGTTCCTTCAGTATTTCTCAAGTAAGAAAATAAGAGGCAAGAGTGCCAGGAACAATATTCATGGCCTCAGGTCTGTGTCAAAGCACAGTGTATAACAAAGCAGATATAATGGGATTCCTGCCTACGCTTCTGGGAAGAAAGTAATAAATATAAAAGAGTTTCCAACTTCTGGTGGGGGTTGGGGTTGGGTCAGAAAACTACAAAGGTGTTTGCAAATCCACAATCTAGCATGTGCAGAACATCTGACAGAGGGTAAACAAAGTCAAAATGAGGCTATTTAAAACATATCCTACACCTGGCTTGATGAACCAGACCAAACCCAAACAGTACTTTGTTACACATTCCAATATTTTCACAGCAGGCGTGACAAAGGAACATCAAGTCTTTGGACATCTGCTCCAAGTCCCATTCTGGCAATGACAGATTTACCGAAGACTTCATTTGTCTGCCTGACAACTTCGAACTCTCAGAAGGCACAGGAACCGTTGAGGGAAGCGGCTGCTTCCGAGTGAATTCTCATCAGTAAAAAGGAACTGGTTGGCAATGCGGAAATGACAAGAATGTCAGGAGAGAGTGTTTAGGTGGTCTTGGCCCCTCGCAGACCTCCCAGAGCTCTTTATTTAGGTCATGCTTTTGTTACATATCCTTGCTATATTGTCACTCATACTTGTGCGTCCCCTAAGAATGTCCCTTGAGGACCTGTACCAAATCATGTCGTCTTTGTGTCCTCTGATGTCTGCTGCAGTATATTTTAAATGCAAAAAATTATACATGCTGAGTTGGTATGTAATAAACATGGAGACTTAGATAATTTCAGGATGATAGGACAACATTCTTTGTTAAATCCTTTTCCTCCCTGATTATGTTTTCGGAAACATTTGGAAAGGTATAAAGAAGCAAATATAAACTTCCCACTATCCTTCCACCCACAGCTAAGCGTTTTGGAATACCTCATCTTTTATACTTAAATATTGCGTCCTAATTATGAACACACTCTATCTACAGTTCTGTAACTAACACTTGTCATTCTTATTGTTTTTCATGCCATTAAAATCTCTTTTAAAAATGACTATGTAATATTCCATTGCAGGTCTTTCTTTACTTATCGTGACCAAAAAATAAACAACAAAAGGATTTCAATTAGCTACAAACTTTATACAACAGTGGTGTGTCTGAGAAGTCAGAATGGAAACCATCTCACCTGTAATAGAAGGACAGGGCTGCGCAGGGGAGGTAGGTGAGGCCCGGGCTATTCCTGGGGTTTTAGGTTTTGACCCGAGTCATCTATGGTACATCGAGAGGTTAAGCTGATGGTGCCTAGTGTGGAGCCAGAGCTGAATATTCAAGTTACAAGGAATGTTCAACCCAAAGAATCACGGAGCCAGCAGTTGTCTACATTTGAAGAATGATCAAATTCTCTCTCTTTTTAAAAAAGATTTTATTTTACAAGTGGACATACATGAAAAGATGTTTTTGGGAAGTATACAGTTCTATGGATTTTAGCCCATATATTTGTGTAACCGCCCCAATCAGGATACAGAATAGCTTCGTCATCCTCAAAAAACTCCCTTGTGCTGTCCCTTTAAAATCACATCTTTCTGTCCTCTAGTTCCTGGTCATCGCTCTTAGGTTTGATCAATATACTTTGGTCTTTTCAAGAATGGGAAAGACTGACTTACTCTGCAGCATCTCGGTTGGCAGAACTAGGGCCGGGAGGTAGAAATTACAAAGATGCAATTTGACTCCTTTAAGCCTGTTTGAGAGCTGTTCCAAAAAGATATGGGATGCCAGGTGAGGTGGAAAGTGCCTTGTCTCTGGAAGCATTCAAGCAGAGAAAGTGGATCCAGGGACACTAGATGGAGGAGATACCTGCAGTCTCGTTTACGATCCATATCTTGTGCCAAGGAGCAATGGAAGAACTTAGATCAAATCTCAGCCTCGTGGGGTCACATTTAAAATGAAATGAATAATAACATTAAAGTATTGAATCCAATGCCACCTGTTTTCAATTCTGAGCAGCCCAGAGACCTGCCCGTGCTTTCTTGCTCCTCCCAGTCATGAGGTCTGGCAAGGCTTCTGGCTTCCCCCGCTGCCCCCAGCTTCCTTGAGCCTTAAAAGTTGCATTTGTTCCTTCCCGATGAGAAAGAGGAACCACCAGCATCACTGCCTGACTCGGGACCTCTTTACCTCCCTTGGCGTGTGCCTGCAGCTGCCAAATACTCACCCACAGTCGCCCTCCAAGGCCCTGCCCTGTGCCTGTGCAGGCCGGTCTCCTGCCCGAGAGCTCGCAGCTCAAGGTGAAGAGCAACGTACCCCTCCCTCTAGTGGCTCAAGCAAAAACACTCCGGCCCTACCAAGAGCCAGAGCAAGACGCTCTGGAGCCATCTCTCGGGGTGGAAATTCCAAAGCTTCCCGGAATTGATCCCACACGGAGGGACGGGCACAGGGCTATGCCAAGAACTGCCTGCTGGGACCGGTGGGCGCCCACCTCCCAGCCCCACTCCATCTGTTACAGGCGCCTGGTAGGGGCTGAGTTGGCGATGACGGAGGGCTGGTTGTCTCATCACCTTGCTATTTGAGGGAACAAACTGCCCTGCTTTTCTTAAACTCTGAGCCCGGAGTTTCCTCCCTCTACACCTACTTGTGTGTCAGAGGGAGAGGGGCTGGTGACAGGTCCATGACCTTCACTCCAAGGCAGCTGGCTCTCTTCCGTTTTTGGCTCCTCTAGTGGAATGAAGAGATCAGTCAGATCTGCGCCTTGTTCGCGCCCCACTCAGGCTGGGAGGTACCGCCTTTCGACCAGCGGATTTCAAATCGGTGTCTGGGAAATTTAAGAAGTGGAACTCGGGCTCCAGTGGGTTTGCCTAGCGTCACTGCCCAACCTCATCCTGGCCAGTAGAGAGGGGGAAATGCACGCTGGCCGGGGAGCCCCGTCCCGAGCGTCTGCCCTCCCTTCCAACCCAAAAACTCCACGTCAGAAGCTGGGCCGCAGCCCATCTCAGACTGAGATGAGATCCTGCTCCCGAGGATGACCTGAGCAGCGCACCGTCCCCGCCAGGCACCGCCGCTCCTCTCCGCCAGAGTGGTAGCGCTCTCCCCCCGAAGCACCATCACCCAGTGTGCCTGTTGCTCTTGCACAGACAGAAGAGGCGCTCTGGAAAAAGTGTCCACCAGTTTCCATGTAACGTCAGCCCCCGGATGCCCCGGGACTCCTGACAGAAAGCCTCCCTAAAATACAAGAACAGAAGACGAACAAAACCTGACACTTGGCAGCCCGGATGGCGCAGCTTTCTTGCCCGTGGTTGCTGGTCGTACGAAGGAGCCCTGGGACATGTGAGGCTGGACAGGAGACCACGCAGCCTACATCCTTGGCACCCTGAGCGTGTCGTGGTGAGGCCGCGTTTCCCTCCTGCGGCGACATCCTTCTCCCTCCAGCACCCATCAGAGGGCCACGTTTCCTTTTCTGAATGAGCCATTCAGTACCGGGGTTTCCTGGCCCTGGCCAAGTTACCTGCTCTACACCCCACTTCTGTCCTCCTCGCCCCCCATGCCCCACCTGGCCGGGACGTGTACGGAAACGGGCGGGGTATGGGGTCTTCTTGCCTACTCCTCTCACCACTGTGACAGCCTTTGGGTAGCAGAAGAATTCTGTATGACGACACTGTAACAGTTAAGCCCCCTGGATAAAGGACTCAATTTCCTATACTACGTGCCTCTCACAAAGCACATCAGTTGGGAAAGAGAGGAGTTCTCTCCCCCATGCATGCTCCACGAGAGCCTCCTGTGGGAAACAGCCGAACGAGGTCATGGAGGAAGGCTCACGTCATCAAGGCCTGGCTAAGATCAGCCTGAAATCCTTATCCCCTTTGCTCAACACAGATGGGACCGTTTTTACTCCGTTCTCTAGCCGGTCTGTGACACAGTCAAAGGGTAGCAGTAGGAGAGAGGTCTGGCTCTCTGGCCTTTCAGAACAGACCAAAGGTAGACTCTGGCTGACATGAGATGTGGTCAGCTGATGGCTGATGTCTCTGGTTCCCACACATGGATTTAAATGACCAGAGGAGGGGGGGTGGAAAGGTTTGTATTCTGAGTACACAGTGAATCTGAAATAATTTTCAACTCACTTTCAAACCAACTGCCTGAGCCGAAGGAAGAGATCAGGAATGAAATGCATGAAATTCTGATACACATTTAACCTACTTAAAAGAAACTGACAGGAAAAATAAAATTTCAGATGTTTTTTATTCAAAGGTTTTCAAAAGAAATAAAACAGAAAAAGCTAACAATCTGATCAAATGTACAGTTCAAAAATGTCTTTTGGCGTTTAACAACAAGTCCTAGGAAGGAAAACTACAGAGTTATCTTGAACCGGACAAATAAGTTACCACTGGCAAGTTTGTGGCACTAGTAAAACAAAAATAAAAAATTAACTCTCTTGATCATATAGATATCTCTATGAAAATCTTTTTTTCAATCTGTACAAAAGGTCTTTCTTCATAAATTAATTTTTTTATAATTTAATGGCTGTCTACTATGTGATGTTTAACTGATTTTTTTTTATTTTTTATTTTTTATTTTATGTACAGAGGTTATGTTTCCCAAATCTTACCCAGACGAGTATGGCACTTAATTCAGACATATCTAGCAGCAGATTTCCCCTCCCCTCTAACCGAGCTATCAAATTTCTGTCTTAACTAATGCAAAAATATCAAGTAGTGAGAGACCCAGGTTTATAAATGTACTAGGTACAAGGAGGGCGCTGCGTTCGGTCTGGACTTTCACAAAGCAGTAATATTCCAGGGAGCATAGAACCAATAATACCACAACTTTAAAAAAGGAAACAAAAACAAAAACAAAACACATTTCTCTTAGGACTATGTAATTTTCACTAGAATCTACACTTCTCAGAGCAGCAAGGACTTTTGAAACTATGAAATGTCACTGACATCTATAATCAAATACAAGCATAAAATTTAAGAACTAAAAAATACTTGAAAGAAAAAACTGCTTAGCCCTAGCTCCTGAGCTAGGAGGATTTGGTCTGTGGAAACAGGGAGGGCCAGCAACCTGTCCCAGCACAAAATAAAACAGACTCTGAGGTAGATAACTGATCACACACAGTTGACCAGACAAGTACACAGTTTTGGAAGACAACTTAATTTACCATTGCTTTTCAAACGTATGCAATTGTCTTAATAAAAGAGCTTCAATAACAGTGAATTATCTTCTATGTACTAAAGTAGAAATAACTGTGTATTTATGAATCAGGAATTTCATAGTTTCAAAATTGGTTTCTCTTTACACTTAACACTTGTAGTGATGATGTAAAGTGTGGCACTGCTTGGATCCAAATCTTCCTTCATGCTTTTTTGTTTGTTGGTGTGTGTCCATACATCAATTAAAATTATAAAACCTAAATGCAAAGGTACAAAAAAGGCACATTCTCCTAACCGCAAACTGGTCCGGCAAAAATAAAGAGCACAGAAGATATGACGCTGAGAGAAGGTGGAGCTACTGGTTACTGGCTCTTCGGTCTTTGGTGAAGTTACCTTTAAAAGTGCCAAGTAATTTTGATTTCTCAAATTTATGTAATAGAGAGAGCTAGTAGCCAATCGTTTTGCTTCTATTCCTACCTCAGCTTATGTTTAAAGATAAAATCCTTACTTTTAGCTTTTGCCATTTAGTTGCAATAGCAACGTTTTTCGGTTTGCCAGATCTCAGGCGTAATTCTCAGTCTAAAGCACTATCATTAGTATAAAGGAAGGACAAAACATTCGGTGACTCCCCGCCCCCACCCCCCTCCCCACCCCCAACCCCAACGCTACCTACACTAAATCTAGAACATCGAGTTAGTTTTTTTTTTCCTGAAAAAAGGCAAAAAAGACTTTACATTGCATCATACAGCAGATACCCTAAATCAGTCAAACTATCAGAGGAAACTGTTGGCGAACAGCCTTACAAACAAGTTACCCTATTAAAAGTTCCCCAGTCAGAAAATGTGTTTCACACAAAACATTTTTCCCTTCTTGCATTTCACTACCTTACACATTATGTGAAAAATCATTAAAAACACCTATTACATATTTAAAAAAGCCAAAATTTCAGCAACTTTTATTGACTACCTTTTAAAAGCCCTATGCTGCTGTTTTACAAGGCATAACAGACCAGCTCATTTGGTCAAAGCGTTCTACATCATTAGTTTGAACTAACTTTTACTGAAACAGCTACGGCATCAAAGGAGTTAAGGCAAATTGGAATTCATAGAAAAGGAGAAGACACTTCACACTACGTTGAAAGAAAAACGGAAAAGCTAAGAAGAGACACGCGGAGGGCAACACTGGATACAGCGACACTCACACTCGCAAGCACGGAACACCATGGGGGAAGTCGGACTACTTAAACGTCAGAGCCCACTGCATACAGCTGAAGAAAACGCAAATTAAACACAAAATGGACAAAAACCACAAAAATCCGGTCATGCACTTGGATAAGTCTTCATGGTCTTTGTGCATACCCAGAAAATTGAAGTTTTCTTTTTCTTTTCTTTTTTTCTTACTTTTTTTTCTCTTTTTTCCTTTTTTTTTTTTTTTTTTGCATTGTAACATTTGATAAAAATCTTTTGGTTTTTTTTTTTGTTTTTTTTTTTTTACTAAAATAAACCTGTTCAGGGGAACAGCTACTAGATGAATTTAAGGGTTTTATGCACCTTATAGAACTTATAGCAAAAATAGTTTTAGTTGATTTCATTATAAATAACGTTTTCAAGAACCTGTGCAAAACTGTCAATAATTTCCTAAAGCACAATTGATCAGAAAAATCCATGATTGTTCAGCCTTCACACCCTTCTTCATGTAAGAACGCCATTCTGTACATCTGGAAGAGAAAAATAAAAGACAAATGCTTTTGTACATCTGGTATAATCTACCACAGAATTCTGTAACCTCCTTCTCGTTTCAGTGGTATACAGGTTTGAGAAAGGCAAGATGGTGCTGGTCACTGGTGGTAGGCCAACAAACGCTGGGATAGACGGTAGTTTCTAGAACCTGACTCCACCTTTCAAACCTGGGGCCTGCAGCGTACTTTAGACCAGAGCAATCAAGAGCTCTGGATCGAAGGATACGGACATTAAATTCATAGTCAAGATATTGCTCCTCTTTAATACCAGGTGAAGCAAAATCTTTTGCAGTATTTCCTTCAACTTGTGAGCATGAAAGCAATATAAATCTGGATGCATGTACTGCAGGACAAATTTGACACCTGGTGTACTGATTTGTTACAAATTTCTAAGGTGGGAGGGGTACGGATAATGAGAAAGTAACTATACACCTTTGACTTCAATACAAGGCACTGTTCTTTTGAGCTAATCTGCAAATCCACAAGATATTAATATTTCAATAATACTGGATTCTTTGGCCATACTAAGGCGGTGTGACCAAACCTGAGCTATTCTAAGTACCATTATGATAACAGAATCATAGACTTTCCTTGAACTGAGCCCTATGGTTACAAAGATGTTTCCCTCATACCTCACAGTTACTTATTAGGTTGAAAGGAATATGGTGAATGGTCATTAGACGTCTCGACAGCCACCTGCTGCTGTCCACTTGCTTCCTACAACAAAGCAGGGCAGATAAAACATGAGCAATGACATCCAAACTCTGCTCCTCTCGTCTAAGTTTTATATCTGAAAACACAAGTGCTCCTTAAAAGTGATTTTCTTAATATTATGTGGGGTTTTCAAGGTCAATGATTCCCCTGAGGAGTTAAGATGTCTTACAGACCCAAAGAACCTCCCACCCGAACTTTTATGAGTTGTCTCTTCAGGTCAGACTACAATTTATCAAACAAATATCTGATCTCTTGGAGCCAGATGTAACTTGGAATTCAATACATTCAGATTTTAGAATCTGAAAAATGGTAGGCATATGCCCTTCATCACAGAATATACCCTGTGGGGCCTAGAGCTACAACTCATCACCAAACATGCAGGCAGGTCTACACAGGAAGATATAAACATGCACAGAAAGTGGGCTAAGATTTTGTCTTGTACTAGTTCCCACTGGGTTTTGCCACAGGTCAGGCTTTTGCTAAAACAGTTATAAAGAGAATTTTTATTTTCAGATTTTGCTGTGTGTTTCAGAACTGCAGATAAGGGATTATGGGTTCTGATAATGGTGGTTGTCAATAAGTACACAAATTTAAATCAATCAGTACAACACAAAACATAACAAGAATGCCCCAAAATAAACCAACCACAGTCCTAGGGCTGTTTCTGCAATTGGAAGCTACGGGATCTGTCTAGTGAGTAGGATTGATTGCGATGATGAATTTCCTTGGAATTTTAAGGGTACTTTGCAGACAAATGCTATGCTTTTTGTTCAATCTTTTTTAAAAAATTATTTTAATTTGAATTCAATTTAGTTAACATATATTGTACTATTAGTTTTAGGGGTAGAATTTAGTGATTCATCAGTTGCATAGAACACCCTGTGCTCATTATATCGAGTGCCCGCCTTCATGTCCATCACCCAATTATCCTACCCCCCACCCACCTTCCCTCCAACAACCCTCAGTTTGTTTCCCATAGTTAAAAGTCTCTTACGGTTTGTCTGCCTCTCTGTTCTTATCTTATTTTTCCTTCCCTTCCCCCATGTTCATCTGTTTTGTTTCTTAAATTCCACACATGACTGAAATCATATGATATTTGTCTTTCTCTGCTTTCTGTCCAATCTTAATTCAAGTGTCAGTCTTCTTCCATTAACTATCCTAGCAGCCTCTATAAAAAAAAAGGTATGGTTTGGTCCTCATCCCTGTTAACAATTCTGAAACATCAGTATTTTTTCAACTATTTTAATTACAATTAATTTCTTCTTATAGTTATTATTATTAACATAATCTTTGGTACTAGGATTGCAAACTCCAGCTTTATCTTAATTTGTGTGTAAGTATCCCTTTGCAGGAGACAAGATAGATTCTTGAAGGGTGTGAAACATGCTACAAGCTTGGAAAATAGTTCTGGGAGTCTGGGGGGTATGGCCAGGACACCGCTACACTAATCTGTATGCAGAGAATGATATTCCATGGTTGAAAATAACCCGAGCTATAGATGCCCTCTAAACTCAATTCTTTATGCAAATATTTGACTTCTGATTGATTTTTCTTTCTGTTCTATCTAATCTACCCACTTCTGAAGCTACTCGTTGCCAGAACGGCCATCGCGTGGGTCTGTACCAACCTCAACGGGAACGGCTGTCGTCTGCACGTGTGTGTACTGTGGCAAATAAGCCCCTTGCATAGCTGATGTCGCAGGCATGTACTGAAAAGAAGAACACGGTCAGCATGGGAAATGATAAGCCATGCAAACATTCTGAGTGCCTGGAGAATTTTGAGATGGGAATGTCAAATTTTTGGAGCTCTCAAAGAAGAAATGTAAACAAGCTACCTCAAAGTTTAATTATCATGTGGAAAGCAAAGTGACTATTTCTACTTTTTGATATCGAACTAAAACTCCCACCTTTCTTTGGATTTCCCAACAAATACATGCGTGAAGATCTTTAAGACTTCTCATTCTCAATACTCAATATCACTAATGTGCTACTTTAGAAGATCTCATTTCAAAGCACCTCATTATTTTCCAGCAGCCCCCTGAACTAGTATTTAGGATTATTTTCACGGGTGGAGACCTAAGGAGTAAAGGACTTGTTGGATCTTTGTCAGGTGACCGCAGAATAGGAAATGAACCCTTGCTTTCCTGATGCGGACGGCTATCCTTTCCCAAAGGCAGCAAAGCCTCCTTGCTGATCTCAAGGACCTGCCTGAGCCATCACAAGAAGCTGCTGCTGGGGTTTTGAACATAAGAGAGAAAAACACATTCCCCTTAGTTCTTTTTAGCACAAAAGATACGGTCTGAATTATAAGCCTTCGGCCATCTTACCATCTAAATGTTATGCTGATATATATCAATGCTGGAAGTTCCTCTGGTGTAGGCTCAACCTCAATCCCCAACTGAGTCTCCTGAACGCTAGAGAAGGAAGTCAATCCCAAGACTGTGAGACAGCGCTTCCACCCAGTTCCGTAAAAGAAGTGAAGCGAGGAAAAATTCCCTGCCTTTACCACCATGTATCACTTTCAGTCTTTTGCTTCCTGACACCAGGTCTGCAGTGTGAATGAATGGCACTAGTTACTGGGGCTAGATGTGGTCACGTGGTTGCTAGATTCTGGCAGAGAGATACCCGAAGGACAGACATTTAGTTCATCAGTTAATCCCGTGGAAGGCGATGTGGGGGGTGAGAGGGGCTCGGACATAATCTTTGACATCATGGAGCCTGTAATTGATGGGGAAGATGCAGGCTGCATTAATTCACCCTCCTCTATTTGCTCAGACACAAGGTATTAATTGGCCACCTACTGTTCCGGTGCTGCCTAGTGACAGATGACTCATCTGCTGGGCCAGAGGGCTGATCATAGACGCGGGCTGTAGTGACATGGTGTGCTCCATTGAGGGAGTTAACACGGCCCCCTGGGGAGTTGGGAGACAAGCACAGTGTAAGATAAACTCAAGGAGGGAGTTCAGAGTCTGTCATTCCTTCTGCAAAGGAAAATGTCTTAGTTGAGAAATGTGAAACCAAGATAACCTCCTCTCAAACTTGATTATGGTATCATAAACAATTTCCCAAAAACCTTCTAGATAATGCTTCCTAAAACCTTTTTAAGAGCATTCATTTCAGGGCAATGACTGCATTAAACATCCTGCCTTTCCTTTCACTCACGTGTAAAGCAAGCTAGTCCAGCAGGAGGAGCTGCAGGAGGAAATGCAAACCACTTTTGGCTGGCTGGGGTTACCAAAATGCTTCCTTGATTTTTAAAAAAATAAATGACAGTTGATGTTTTATGCAGCCACAAAACAACAGGCCATATTGAATATTTATAAATATCATGTCTCATTTAAACATGTTCTGTACAGACAGTCATTTGACTCAAGATCAGGCTCTTAGGATCAAGATCCCATTCTCCATTCACTGTTTCTCAGAACCTCCAGGTATCATTTGGTGCCAAGGGAGGGAAGGAGATGCAGATATGATTAATAATCCGACTTCAGATTCTTTGATTTCGTCTGAGAAAACCTCTGGTCATTAAAAATAAAATTAAATATAATCGAACAAAATGGGGTCGGGGGGAGACAAAAAAACAACAAAAAAATCACCCACAACCCAGCCTAGCCTCTCCCTGATACACGGCTGCTACCAGCACCATCAGGGTACGATCTCCCGGACTCTAGCCTTGGCATGTCTGCAGAGTCGCAACCAGGGTACGTAAACAACTTCATATCCTGGGTTTTTTGCTCTGAACATTCTGTTATAAATATTTACCTCACTTGGTGCATAGCCATCATTATCATCATTTTTAATGACTGCATAATGGTACACTGACTGTCTCAACCGAAATTAAATTAATTCTATTTCTGGATTTTTGCATTTCCTCTAATTTATCCTATATAATATTCTTACGGATTGTATTATTCCTCTCACTTTTGCAATCACCCCATTACCTGAGAGTGCAATTATTCTGATACATCCTATCAATATTCATGTTACGTTTTTGATATTACTGCAACTGATCTATCTCTTCCACACACTGTCTTATTGCTAATCAGAACACAGCTGAGGTCTGAGACTGGAGAGCAGGCACTTTAATTCTGGGGGAAGGCAGTCTAAACTGGGTGGGAAAGGGGACCGAGTCCTCAGCTAGGAACGGCCTGCACACGCTACCAGTCTCCTCAAAGATGTGAAACTGGGATATGCACAGGCTTTGTCTCTAGAAGTTGCCAAAAAAGACAGAGATATGTGTCAGAAACTATTTGTTGTTCATGCAGTTCATAGAAAATTTGTTCCTTTTAAATTTTTAGTGTGCATCATCAGAAACTGTGTGGTAACATGGAAATGATTCAGAAGCCCAGAATATGCTGAAGGAATTTCCTGCTTCTTTTTTTCATTCATCTATAGGAGCTACTGTCCAAGACTGTGCGTATGGAGACAGATAATGTGCATGTGTTTACAGAGACACACACATCCGTCATCCGAGAGCTCGTCTCCTGTGTTATCAACTAAATGTGTTTTATCTACTGCTTCAAAGTCATCTCAGCAACTTCCTGTTCAGAACTTGTCCCTGGAGTAGTTTCAGACATATGGTCTTATACTGCATGGTATCCTCCTTGGAGGTGTCCTGAGAGAAACTCCTGTCTCAACCTCAGGCCAACAGTGGTGTGCTTTCCCCGCTAAGCAACTGACCTGTTTTTCTCTTAAAAGCACCGGGAACTACTTTGCTTACTAGAATTCCCATTTTGCCTTAGTTATTAGAAAGCTTAGGGCCAAATCTGTGGCCTTCTCATGCCAATCATATAGGTCATTGTGTTGGGCACTGCTAGCTTTTTTTGTGACTTTGTTCTCCGCCTTTATTTTTCACCTTTTAAAATGCATACTTTAACAAACTAGATTTTTTGTATCTCTGAAAAACACATTAAATACACTATTAATGTGAAGTGTAACTCAATTAAAAAATATAATATGTACATATAAGTACAACAAATGCTCAAGTCACTAAAGAAATCACAGTTACCAAAGAAAGTGTTACTGATTTAGTATTTATAATTTAGTATTTATAATTACCACAGAGGTTAAGTAAACTGATAAAAATCTCTAGCTTCCTTTTGAACACTTCATATTTGCATTAAACAGAATACAATTAAAATATGTCAGCTGTTTCATACCAACTACTGTTAAAAATACAGCAATTTAAAAACTTTAAAACTTCAAAAACTCAATTGAATGGCCTTTTAAAAAACCGGTATGAAGAAGAAAATGGCACCCGGCTTCAAATATGAGAAATTTTCAGTTCTGACAACTGCACATTTGATTTAATGTCAACTACCAATATGTTTTATGACAAGTGTAGGAGGAAGTTTTATAACAAACTTATACATTCTTATATTCCATGCTTAAAATTTCCCAAGCCTACACCACCTTTGGCAAAAGGTTTTAATCCAGAAAACTGGCTTCCAAATGTATACACAGCTTAGCTGCAAACCACAAAGCCGTTAAGTTGAAAAACTTACGGGGTGCTGTAGGATATAGGGTTGAGGTTGCATCCAAGAAGGACTTTGCACCTGGAAAAGGGAGGATTTTGAAAAAAACATTGATTTCCACTGGAACATGCTACCTTTCTCTAGAGCTCTTTTAATCATGTTAAAATCTACAGAAGGAAAATAAGGAAGCAATACTATCAATGATTAAAAAGATTAAGGCAGTTAGAGTTCTTGGCAAGCTGGTCACTCTGAATAAGGATGAAACGATTATTTAAAACCAAGTTCCACTTGCCCATTCAAGAAGTATGTACTGAGTACCAGGCATCAAAGAGAAAAAGGCAAGTAAGACATGGGCCCCACCCTCAAGAAATTTACTAAGAATGGAGATAAACAAGCTAACAACGCAAATAGTGGAGTATAATCAAGGTGTGAACTAGGCTCTTTAGGAATACAGATGAATGAGAATTAATTCCAGCACATCTTATCACAAACTAATCCTTAAAGTATGTGCTTATTTAGTAAGAATAGCAAAATTCAATCCCTCTTTGATACCAGGATATTAGGTTTCAGAAATCTTGTTTGGTGGTCAACAATTTCTAGAGTGTGGAAAATACAAATCTGAAAATCAGATTTAGAAAATGAAAAACTTTCAAAATTAGGTACTGACATGTACAGTCAAAACGGCACCTGCACAGAAGACCCTCCACATCAAGGAGTAAGACGTGAGAGTCAGGTTCCACGGCAGGAAAGCAAGCCTGTGCAGCCCGCCACTCAAGAGAAAAAGTATCAGTCCATTTCTTGAGGCCCAGAGCTCTCCCAAGACTACGTAATTTTTAAAAAATTAGAATCCGTCTCTAACTCTTTAACCACAAAACCCTCCTGTAGCTTATCCCCTATGGTTAACTTCAGAGGTTCTATAGAAAGGATATGGGGAAAAGTCATGGGGGAAGAATGTATTGTGATTTACCTTGATAGCAGAGCCCCGATACTTGTTTTCTCTGGTTTCCTTTGCCACCTAAGGCAGACCAAAGTTAAGTGCTTCTGCCTTGTTAACATTTCAGTTATCTGGACTGCAGCCTTTCCCCGTTGGGGCACTGGTGGTTTCTCGCAGATGCCAATTTCTCAGATCCCATTGTATAAGCATATGGTGCTTTAGTGGAGAAAGGCCCACTCCAACGCGAGTGCAAGGCCTTCACTGAATAAATCATAGGGAGGAGAGCAGCTCCCTGGAGATCCCAACTGGGGCCAGATGCTCTCATTTTTGTTTGCTTTCAGTGGTCTTAATAATCTAATAGCTTATTGCATTTTGGGGTTAGGGAGCTAGAACACCTAATCCAATTTCTTTCTTATGCAGCAAATCAGCTGCTCTCAATTTCTATTCCTCAATTTTCCCTAAGTGTAAAATGGGAATAATAATCTCTGTTCTTTGAGTTCTTTACCCCTGGTTCTCTACCCAACTTTGGGTCATGGATCCCTTTGAAAACTTGATGAAAGAAATAGAATTTACTGCCAGCCCCCTGCCCCCACCGCAACAGCTAACTGCATATACACGAGTAACATTATGCAAACGATGTAAGAGAATCTCAACTACTTAAAGCTCATCTGCTGACCCTGCTGTGGCCCTGGACTTAGGGGGTTAAGAACCTCAGTCACGGTGAGGGTCGGGCAAATGGAATGAAATTCTACATGGATCTTATCAGGGATACACAGAATGCCAGGAGAAGAAATGAGGACTTTGAAATGAAATGTTGTTCCCAGTTAGGTCCAGTATCAACTCTACTATGAATACTGGCCTCCAAATTTTTCTTATGCTATGAAACAATTCTATGGCCCAAATGCTAACTGACAGTAAAAAGGGGAAACAGAGGTGGTGGGGAGAGGCACTGACAGCTCTAAGAGCCACAGTGGCACACACCTGAATTAGCCTGCACAACTGTCCGCCTGAGAATGAGCTCACTATGTGTCCCTCTTTCCAGTGATCTACATAAATGGCAGAGGTTTCCAAGGTCAGAGAGTTAAACAAGACTACCTTTCTCTGGGGAATTGTTAGGAAAAGCGAACCAGCACAGAGCTCATGGAGTCTTACATAGTCAGGGAAGACAGAGAAATTTTAAGTCCAAAACAATGAAAGAGGCATTAAATGAGTGAATACTGTGGCCGGCCGGCTGAAGTGCCAGCCCAAGTAACACTTAGTAAAGCCCAGAGAGACAGAAGAAAAGACAATGGAGGGACAACTCGTGGGGAGACAGAGAAAAGACCCAAAAAGCGAGGGAGCTGGGAAGGCTCCCGTACAGCTTCAGTTTTCACGCGTTTAACCACGAAGCTACATTATGACTTCGTATTCGAAGCTACTTTTAAGTTTTCGGACAGAACCACCTCCATGGTGTTGCTTGTGTTGACCAATTCCTCATTTTAAAAAGGATAATGAGTATCCTCTCACCAGCCCGCTAGTCCTGCATAGATACTGATGATGACCACGATCACAGCTAACATTTACTGAATGCTACTACTAAGCCGGGGGCTGTGCTGAGCTCTTTACATAAACAGTCTCAGTTAGTTTTTATAACAAGCCTTTGAGAAAGATACTATTATTATCCCCATTTTAAAGATGAGGAAACTGAGGCTTACAGAAGTCACATAACACAGTTATTAGATATTGTAGTCCCCTAACCCCAGAAATCAGGGCTACAACATCTAATTCAAATGTTTTAAAAACAAGAATATATAAGAGTTTATTTTCATCACACAGGATCTCAACAGTCAACCAAAGAGAACTCTATTCCCACATGTCTGTGACTGAACTCTGTTGTCATGCTTCTGTGTGGGCCAAGGCAGCAGCCCCGTTACAGGTACTCAGACAAAGGAGGTGAGATGCGTCTGTGCACACATTGCATACCACTGTGTTCGTTGTATGTGCACAAATTGTACACCACTGGGTTCGTGGAGAATAGGAGCTAAATCTATAGTAAAAACAAATCCATCTTATAACAAGGTGCTTAAGGAGATCTTGGTTCTAAGTTGGAAATTTATTTGAACATAAAAAGCCTCCTCAAAATAACTTGTTTAAACAGGGAGTTACCCCCCCCACACACTTTTTGCCTCAAATCTCATTGTATTGCTCATTTAATGTTACCTGAGAGAGACATGTCTTTATTTATTAGCATCTTCACTTGCTCTTTTCTTAGTTCCTGCTGATGAATAAACAATGGCAACAGTGCACACTCTTCTGTATTTTACCTAACGTCACTTCTTTTTAAGTTTCAGCTTCTGGGACATGTGATGTCCAACAGCAGAGCCTGCTGTGGAGGAAGCATTCTGGGTTCACCCCAGTTCTAGAATGCTAGGACTTCAAGGACTGACAACCAATAACCATTTTCCCTTGTTTTATATTGTCCTATATATAAAAGCAAGGCACTCTGTCAAATAAAAAGCGGCTTCTTCTAAAGTAGGCATCAAAGCTGCATAACGTTTGACTTAGGTTTCCTTATAAATGTTCAAAATGTTGAGACACATAAAAACGCAGCAGCGATTCACGGCCGACAAGTTGTCATACTCTTGAATCCTAAAGGTACAAACCTGGTAGGCAGATACAGGAGATGCAATATAGGGTGTAAGAGAAGTTTGAGTGATCATTCGGTTTGTAGCAATACTGTATGGTGAAGGATAAAATCTAGAACAAACACAAAAGCCTTTATTAAGTCATCCTTTAAAAAGAATAATTCCCGGGACAAATGTCTGATATTTTCCACCTTCACATTTTCCCTCAAGCCACCATGCATTTATCTTAATGACATACCCGTTCTGTATAGCAGCTGTAGTTGGGTCATAAGTAAGTGTCATTCCAGCCTATGGGAAAGCAAAAGAAACAGAATCACTTATCCACAAGGGCACGGTTTAAAAATTCCATTTCTTAGAGTCATGGCAACACAAAATAGAGATAGTTCAGTAGCATTTGATGAAATCTGACGTTTCCTTTAGACAAACATACCCTCAATATAAGAATTAAGCTCTTTGTCTGCACTGATCCATTTGGTAGTCATTAGCTGTGTGCAGCTATTTAAAATTAAAGGAAAAATGGAGTCCCCCCCAGCTCACTGGCTATATCCCAAGTGGTCAAAGAACCACATGTGGCTTGTGGTTATCACCGCACAGTGCAGACTCTAGAACATTTCCACTGGATGGCACTTCCCTAGACATTCTTGAACCAGTAAGAATTTTACTTTAAAAAAAATTCATTGAAAATAAATACAGAGAAATGGCCATCCAATATTTTTAAGCAATTGTTTTTTTTAAGAACCTTATTCAAAAGAATCAGACAAAACAAAAACTCAACAGCAAATACATTATTTGTTTTAATAACATTTCAGGATAATTTCCGAGTAATTATAAATGTAAACCTTTAAGAAACCATGACATTAGGAAAATACAAAACAGTTGTGCATTTCTTACAGCAATTCAAAATGCTCTTTCACTTTACATGCAGCTAACTGGTAAATCTCACTCTACCCACCACCTATCTGCCCGTCTGGAAGGTCATTCCCCTCTTAGCACCGTATCTGTTGGGAAGAGTTTTAAAGTGACTGTTGGGAAGAGTTTTAAAGTGACAATATCTGGACTCTAAAGTCCTATTTCAGAAGTCTGGCAGCCAGGACGCGGCTGGAGTAACTATTCACGTAGGCTTTCATCATCATACACCCGCATGGAAGTCTCAAGAAGGGACTTACAAGTCTCACCTCTCCTTCTCGATGCCACGGTCTTCCATTAGGGATGTATTTGTTTGGGTTCTGCCTCTTCTTCTGTCCTCCGTCCGCAAACTTACACAACAAAGGTTCTGTAGGAGCTGAATAAATGGGGACAAATTATAAAAAACCAGA
Organism: Enhydra lutris kenyoni; assembly: GCF_002288905.1. NCBI lineage: Eukaryota > Metazoa > Chordata > Mammalia > Carnivora > Mustelidae > Enhydra > Enhydra lutris. The sequence continues at coordinate 57,779,984 of NW_019154085.1, forward strand.
ATTATATGTGTATGTAGGACAAAATGTAATGGACTCTTTTTCAACAGGAGCAGTGTCTGTGCTGGAAGGGAATGGATAGAACACGTCAAAGCCAAAGTTCTCTCTTTCTTATCTACTGTTTTTTTCTAAAGTTTTTTCTTATCTACTGATGAAGAAGACGGTGCAGAAAATATATTAGTTACTATTTTCAAATAGGAGTGTAATGAACAGATTTGAAGAGCTATTCAGAGGAATCAAAAGAATCCCTCGATTCATTTTTGTACTTCCTTCTTTAAAAAAGATTTTATTTATTTATGTATTTGAGAAGCGTGCATGAGTACGAGCAGCGGCGTGAGGCAGAGGAGGAAGCAGACTTCCTGCTGAACAGGAAACTCAAGCCCTGGACCCTGGGGTCACAACCCCAGCAGGAGGCAGACGTCCAACCAACTGAACCACCCAGACCCTCGCCTCTGTACTTCTTTATGTGCAGACACACTTGTTTTCAGTTCTGCTGATTCATCTCCAAATGTAAATAAGATTTTGTTACCCTTCCCTCCTCCAACTTTAAAATGCTCCCTTAGCCTCCCATCGTCATTCTTCAAAGAGGTCTTCAGTTACCCCAGGACAAAACAATTTCCCCTTTACACTGCTCACACCATATTTCAAAAAAAATTTTTTTTTAATTTTTATTTGTATTTTTATTCAGAGCCACGAGAACTTGGAGTGTGGTGATTTGTTTGGAGTCTGTCTCCCCTCTGGTGTGTAAGCTCCATGGGGGCAGTGACATTTGCTTCGTCTGTCACTTGTGTCCCCAGTGCATGTTGTAGGTGCTCATTGATCTAGGCTGAATGAATGAATACCAATAGGTCTCATTTCCTTATCTGTGGGGAACAGCCTTGAAGACAGCTGTTGTAAGAAAGGCAAAACACCTGTCCACACTATTTAAAGTTTTTTTCTGTGCCTTTAATCATTCCTCTTGGGGCTGCTTTACTATATATCCACATTATAAAATGATCTGAAGAACAACTCAAGAAACTCACGCAGGAAAGCAAAAGATGCAGAGACTCTCACACAGGGATACACACTCATTAGTTAAGAAGAAGAAAAGGTGGGGAGTGGGGGGGAGGGGAGAGGGGATGGTATGGTAGTTCACCCCGGACTTTTCATTTTCTTTGCTTTTCCATAATGGAAATAGCAGTATATTTCTGAAGGTGGTGCATATTTCTGTAGGTTTCCAGTTAATGTAATAAAGGCAATCACACCTTCCTGTCTGGTTCTCACATTCTGTCCTTTGTCTTCTGCTGGAACTGTGATTACTACTTTCAAGCTCTGTTTCAAAGTTAAATAACCAGGAAGAGAAAAATATTACTTGTGGAAAATTTACTCCTTTCTCCTTTGCCTCTTATTATCCTAATTCATCTCTTATTTTATATCACTGTTACCCACCCACTAATGACAGGGTGGAAGCAATAGTGCCTCTCAACACTTCTCTGCCAAAAAACAAAACACAACAAAAAACCCAACTGTAATTCCTTCTCAGCGAGCTGTCTAGGCTGTTGCTTTGGCACGCCTTCCTCCTCTCCCCGGTGTGAACCAGGCCAGAGGGATGGGCTGGAATGTGAGCTCACTTCCGAAAGGCAGCTATACTATTGGAACCAGGAGGTGAGAGCAGAAATGTCAGGCGTCTGGTGAGAATACCAGGGAGCCTTGGCCCCTACCTCTGTTTACCTTCTGACTCCCACCACCCCCAGCCCCCAGGCCTTCCTGAACAGGGAACTTCCATTTAAGGCAAATGGGTGGGAAGGAAGATACACTGGGGCCGAGTCCTAGCCTGAAGACGAATTACTCTGTCTTTTCAGAGTAATTCAGAGTAATACCTTTTTCCGAGTAAAAAGGTACCAACTTTTGGACATCCCTGAATCCACCAACAATGTCCAAGGTAAAGGAAGTGGATGCAATGAAGCAAGAGGGCTTTCTCATCAGTGAATGATGCTTTTAATTCTACGACTGGGCTGTCTGGAAACAGGTGGAAATGAGGGCCAGGAGAACACAGCTTTCAGGTAGAAGGGAGGGATAACGGGCAAACCGCCTGAGCGTTAGGAGCATTCTTCTGCCAGGCTTGAGGATGTCCCACCTTGATATCTAAGGACAAACAGAGAACTCAGAGAGAAGCCAAGAGCTCACTCTTCACGGATCCATAGGTGCTTAGGGTACAGAATATTTTCTCCAGTGACACGTTTTATAATTTTTAGCCCCACAATCTTGGAGGGCAAGAGAATATAGTAAATTCTGCAGCATTAGCATTTCACGGGACTTCACTTTAAGGAAACAGCTTTATCTAGAGGCATTGTGAAGACCCGCTTGTCAACGGAAATTAAACATTTTTCAAAGAGTCTCCTTGACAAGTGAGTAATGCAAATGCAAACCACTCTCCTCCCTTAGCATCATTTCTTCCAGAGAAAGAAGGCAACCAGGTTGGACAAATTCTGTGAGTTCACTACAGGCTGCTGAAGCACCCCATTCGCTCAAAGACCACGTGTCCCCGTCTGTGGTAAGGAGCTACCACAACACTGTCATTTTTCTAGACCATGCTCTGTCCAAAAAAAAAAAAAAAAAGCCATTTTATGAAACCATAAAGCCTGCTAAAAACATGCAATGATGAGGTAAACAGTGAGGAGGCAAATCAAGTGAACGATGACACGTTTGCAGACACATCACTCAAATCCAACAAATGGAGCAGGATGTAGGTGAATCAATCAAAAACGAATTATATTTACTCCATGATTTTGTGCTATCGTTAAGATAGTTTCCTCCCTCTAAGAGCAAAAAGGCACCGAGTTAAAACAGTAGGATATTGCACGTATCCCGTAGCTTAGGAAAGCAAATTTCTTTTTTTAAAGAATTACTGCCAGGGGCACCTGGGTGATGCAGTAGGTTGGGTGTCCAACTCTTGGTTTCAGCTCAGGTCATCATCTCAGGGTCATGGGGTCGAGCCCCACATCAGGATCCATGCTCAGCAGGGAGTCTGCTTGTGATTTTCTCTCCCGCTCCCTCTGCCCCACCCACTGGTACATTTTTCTCTTTCTAAAATAAATCTCAAAAAATAAAAAATAAAAAAAGGATTATAACCAATTGAAATTAGAGGTTTTTTTTTTTTTTAAGATTTTGTTTTATTTATTTGTCAGAGAGAGAGAGAGACAGAGTATGTGCACAAGCAGAGGGAGAGCAGCAGGCAGAGGGAGAAGCAGGCTCCCTGCTGAGAAAGGAGCCCAACACAGACTCGATCCCAGGACTCTGGATCATGACCTGAGCCAAGGCAGACATTTAACTGACTGAGCCACCCAGGTGTCCTGAAATGAAAGATTTTTTACATAGTTGTTGGCTCCCCGTTTTAGGGAAATGGTAGTGCCCCAGTATTCCATGCGAGGCAAAATAAAATTCAAATGGCGTCTTCCCTCTGTTAAAATTCTCTTTGGTCTACTTAGCAGCTGAAACTTTTATTGAGTGCCTACTATGTGCAAGGTATAGTGTTAAGAACTAGGGTTATAGTTGTGGATAAAATATGGTCTTATTTCGTAGGAGCTTTTGCAATATAATGAGGAGAGTGTACAAAATCTTACGAAACCACATTTAACCATTTATAGGATAGAGCACTGTTTTGAGACATGCCTGTTGTTAATAAAAATGCCTTCCAGAACCAAAATACTTTTGATACTGAGACAGCTGTGTTTCTTTTACAGTTTACCTGGTACTTCATGTACCTGAAAGGCATTATGAGAAACATTTTATCCTTGTAAATTCTTGATACCTGATTTACTACATGAATTGTACCACCATGTGCTCTAGGGAAACAACTATGTCAAGATTTCTTTAAGATACTTATATTACCATTAAGCTAAGCAAGGGTTAGAGGATTTCAGTTAGATTTCTGAATTGAAGGGCGCCTGGGTGGCTCAGTCAGTTAAGCATCTGCCTTGGGCTGTGATCCCAGGGTGCTTGGATCAGCGGAGACCCTGCTTCTCCCTCTCCCTGCCTCCTGCTCATGCTCTCTCTTGCTCTCCCCCTCTCTCAAATGAATAAACAGAATCTTAAAAAGAAAATTTTTTTTTTCTGAATTGAAAACAAGCAAATACACCCAGATCTGTGTCATGACTCACCTATTTTTAAGTATGTGGGAGATGGTTAGAAAATAAGACTTGCTTATTTGATTACCATATTCTGTGGCTTACTTCAAAGCAGACCAAAAGTCTCTAGAGTTTATGTTTTGAAGCGTACCACACAGGTTCCAGGTTTTAGACGGAGATGCATGGGATGCCATTTTGTTCTACACATTAGATCCTTTAGGTGCCCTCCTTGGCTGTTCTTTTTAGAAGGAACATACCAAGGAGGACTGACGTGCAGAAAAGAAAGCGCTGTGAATATTAGTAATACGACTATGATCAATAGGTAAATCTGGGCATATTAACTTCAAAAAATTAACATACAACAGACAACCCTTATCTTCCATATGGTCAATTTTCTAGATTAGCAATTCTTCACCTTATTGTGCAAACAGTATTTGCTAAGAGTCCTAACAAATGATCTGTGACTCAAGATATATTCCTGGATTAAAGGGTTATAAAAATTTTAACAAACTACTCATAATCAATTGATTTTGTCAAATATGCGGAGTATTCGCAGTTGAAATCCCCCTTAATTAATCACCATCTTCTGGGCTTGTAAAGGGTAGGCCTCGAATGTCTTGTGATATCTTTCAGGTCAAACTCTCTTCTTTATTACCCAAGACAGAAAAGTTCCCTTCTCATTCATCACAACCAACAGGAACGTGTAATTCTGAAAGCTTAAGCGCTTAGTATAACCTTCAGCAGACAGTGCCACAAATGCAAACGCTGATCTGGTATTTGCTGGCACCTCTTGAGAGCCAACTAATGTGATGGCATTGTAGGATTCTCCAACACGCCCTCAATAGGGCTTCGTGAGGGGGGTAATCTTTTACTAATGCCTGACTTTGTGGCCCTAACAGTCCTTGTAAGGGACTGTGAGCTTATATGGGTGATGCCCATGCTGAGTCACTTCCCATCTCTGCCATCAAGTTGGCTTCTCATCTTCTGAAGCTCCAACTCTGTAATTATTTAGGCTCAAATGTCTTCCCTTGATACCCACACTAGAACTTCTAGCCTGCTTTGACTGCGCACCGTAGCTCGTAATTTGCCCTTGTGGAAGCCTTCCTCACCATCTAATCAAACGGCTCAGAGGACGACAGTTCCCTGTAGCTTGTAACCAAGGGGACCTTTTCCTTCCTGTATTCTAACAGCTGGAGAAATTGCTACTTCCAAACTCCCATTTTTCTAGTTAAGCAGTATTTATCCTAATCAACGTTCTATAAAACGTGAACTGCCCTCGATAGCTTTCCCGTCAGTTGTGGAAAACCAGCCACTCAGCAACTGTAATTAGCTTTCTTTCTGATAATGCTGCCTACTTTCAAAATTCCTCAACTAACAACATGCAAGGGACTATATGGGGCTCTTTAAAAATTTTGATGTAGGGATCCAATACATTCTATCCATTTTTTGCGTGCACGACATCACTTCCTTTTTAGCCTCCTTTGTTTTTAACCCAATCTCGCACCAGCGAGAGCTACAGCTTCTCTCCATGGATGCCTGTGCCCTCCTCCTTCCTCTCCGGATCCTTACAGAGCGGTTCCATCTCCTGCTCAGCTATACCTACCAGTAAAATAATGATTTAACAACAGTAAAATCAGGTTAAATAAAAAACAAAAATATAATCCTTCCCCATCACTCCAACTTAAATATTTTAATGTTCTCTATTTACTGCTTTTCTTAGTCTTTATTTTTCATATTTGCAACAATAGGTCTTCTTCTCCCAGTTTACATTGTGGACTTTCCCTAGGTTATAGAATCTTTTTTTTTTTTTTTTTTTTTTTTAAGTGGTTACATAAGGTTCTGTTTGAAATGGGATTATGGATAGTTTCTTTGTTATTATAAACAACACTGTATGAACATATGTGTGTATATCTTATTTATCTCTTTAATCCCAGTGCCAACTGCTAAATTGGTGGTCAGACTGTATGGTAATTAGAACAGTGGCTCTGGACTAGTCTCCCTGGTTTGAAATTTGGCTTTGCCCTTTATTACTTCATGACTCCAGGCGAATTATTCAATGTCTGAGGTTTCATATCTGTGGGATGGGGATAGTAATTGTACTTATTTCAGAGGTTGTTACAATTAACATGTAAAGTATTTGGAACAGCCGAATGCACGTTAGCTGTTGCTACTATCCTATGACAGCAGAAAAAACCCTCAAATTTTTGATTTATGGTTCTTCCTCTTGTCTTTGAATTATTAAGATAAATTCTCAGGAGAGGGACCTCTGGTTTATAAGAGTTATAAACATTTTTAGAGCCTGGCCTGTTTTTCATGGAATTTGATTTTGTGAGATTTTAACAAGCTGGCTAGGGTTGCCGCCCTGGCTTCACACACAATGAAGAAATGTTCAAGCTGTAGTTAGGATGAAGTTACTGGCAAACGCCTTTGAGAAAACGGTTTCATAGTACGCTTACATCTCCCACCCAAGGTCGTCATGCTTTCATAAAATTTTACTCTGCTCGTTATTGTTCCTTCCTGGCAGAACCCGATAGTGAAAAGGTGTCAAACCGATCTGAGGAACCTGCCGCAGGCTGGGTGTGATGGACGGGGACAAGAACTGCCCCAGGGCGGCCCCAGCACAGGGCTGGCTGGGCACTCCAAGCATCTGAGGCTGAAACGCTGGCACATTTCCAGTTGCGATTCCCTTGTGACTTTTTAAAAAAAGTAGACTTACCCTCCTTGGTAGATAATGAGTTTGCATTTGAGATCTACAGGACAGCCCTCCCCCACTGGCCACACGCGAGCTCTCGAGCACTTTCCACCGCAGCCATTGCTCCTAGGAGTGCAGCCCCTGGAGTGTCCGTCTCAACACGATGCACGTTTAGATTCTGCTCCATGTACACACTGGGTAAGGGAGACAGGACCACACCGTAGTCCGAAGGACTACTACACCGAAAGGTGTCCTAAAGGTACCAGGAGCATCACACATGTCTTCAAGCGTTTCTTTTATCCTAGAGCTGCCATTTTTTTTTTTTTTTTTTTTTTAACAGAGGAACCGTGCTTTAAGAGAAACGTTCAAGGAACAACATGGCCAATAAACACCCTTGAAAGATTTCCAGTTTTTTTGCTAGAGTCAATTTTTCCTCTAAACATGACCTTTTCTGCTTCCTGGCTTTGGACAATGCCCTAATAATATCACCTATGGACAGAGAGTTAGAAAACGGGGGCAAGAGTAGTTTTCAAGCCTTGCCGGGCATATACCCAGTCTGCAAAGTCCGAGTAACACAGAAAACAGATGTCAAACAAGCGGAGGTCTTTGGCTAGAGCTGGCTAGCAGTTATGCGCTTCACTGGCGGTCCTCCACGACAGACGACGCTTTGGGCTCTGGCAGAACGGTACCAGCGCAATACTGAGAATCTAACGACTCACAGATCGCTGATGAGACACATTTTCTTTTAAAAATTGTCTGCCCGGAACTTATTCGGGCTCTACGAATGTCAGAGGTATAGAAAGATGGGTAATCCCACTGCCTCCTGTAACACTGAACACACATGTGCACTTTGTCTACGTGTATGTGTGCATGCACACGTGTGTGTCCACCCATGCCTGTCTCCCGCATAGGCAAAAACAGCAGGCACAGGGCAAGCAGCTCTAGGACAGTTCCAGCTAATACACCAATGTGATTAACTAGTCTTCTCAGAGATTGTTCTCTCTTTCAGGCAGGTATAGGAAGAGTCATTTTTTTAGAAGAAACCCTGAATCATGACCATGAGTGACAGTGTTTTTGCCTTGAGCATGTCTCCTAATTTGGACATCTGTTCTAACGAACTATAACTTCCCATCCCTTGTTACTATCATTCACTATGTGGGAAACCACCACTCTACTATTTCTCCATAACAGAATTTCTATCAAGCAAATATTAAGTTATTTTAAACCTCTACGGAATTCACCTAGATTGTCTTACAGAGTAGTCACTGGTTCTTTTACCCTGACTGGGGACCTTCCAAGCAAATCTGATTTACTGCAAACCAGCTGGCACTCAAAACCAAGACAAAAGGGGCGCCTGGGTGGCTCAGTTGTTAAGTGTCTGCCTTTAGGTCAGGTCATGATCCTGGGGTCCTGGGATCAAGCCCCACGTTGGGCTCTGTGCTCAGGAAAAAGCCTGCTTCTACCTCTCCTACTCCTCCTGCTTGTGTTCCCTCTCTCTCTCGCTATCTCTCTGTAAAATAAATAAATAAAATATTAAAAAAAAAAAAAAAGCAACATAAAGACCCAGATAAATCCAAATAAAGGACAATACATCCACATTTTCAGGGAAAAAAATGAGAGATTAGATGGGAAAAGATACAAGGAATGGCCTCATGGGTAGCTTTTTTTCCAACACAATCCATTATGTATATTTAAGGAAGATCCTGCTTAGAAGAACAGCCTCTTTGAAGACATGGTAACATCAGGCACAAAAGCACAAGATTTTTAAAAAACAATTTCAGAAAACAGATTGCATGAGAAACTGATGTGGATTTTCAGAGAGCTTTTACAAGCACCTATGACATTACATACTGGGCCCCAGGACACGATGGGTGTGTTTGGCAGCAGGGGAAACCCAGCCGCTCTGCTCTGGAATGAAAAGAGCATGTTGGCAAGAGGGTGGGTGGCCCACGAGATGTGACACCTCCTGCTCAGCCACTGAGAGGCTTTCTTAAGATTATTCCAGTGAAGATGAGTTCACCGTTCAGTATGTTAAATTTCATAAAGTATCTTTTTGGGGAGTTGTTTCCAATGTGGGTTTCTCTTCTGTTCTCGGCTTCAATGTCACAGGCAAATTGCCAGTCCTGCAAGAATCTGAGCACTCTGACGGAAACCATCCTGGATGATTCTGATTAGGCCAGCTACACAGCGCGCCTTGTTGACAAGACCATCCTCTGACTGCATTTATGAAATGTTACGTCTGCTTGGAAACGAAACTACATATTTAAAGTGGAGGTTCATTCAAGTGACCCTGGCCTGACAGTAATTTTTTCATCTGGTTCTACTGAAAATACTATATACATTCCATGAAGAAACCTATGGTGTGGAGTCACCAGTCAGGTAATTGGAGAGCACGGCATTTCATCAGCAGGCTGGTTAAAGAAAATTATCCTATTAGGTGTACACAAAAAGGGGAGGGGGACATCCAGAGAAGCTGAAGACCATTTCAAATTCTGTTTTGGTTCCCAAATCCGCTTGGGACTTATCCTGGGGAAAAGTGGAGTTCTCTGCAACAGTGTGCTTCCAAGGCCTGCATTATACATTTCAAACGCCGGCCGAAAGGTGGTTCAAACTTGCTTATAGGCAAGGAAGTATCCAGAAAAACCCTCAAAATAGCCATGATTATTGTGACGAGCCTCCATGAAAAATGCTCTTTGGTAACCTCTGTTGTTCTGGGGCGAAGCACGAGCTTTCTGTGCCTAGCACAAAATGAAAAATCAAACAGTCTCCACTGCCAAAGAACTTGCAGTCTAGCTGGGAACAAGACTAATACACAGACGAAATCATGAAACATTAGAAAACAACACAAAATTAAGTTCTGGTTCAGAACAAAGAGAACGGCCCGACTGCACGCCCCCAAGCAGAGATTCTCGAGGCAGAAGGACTCTTTCTTACAGCCGTCACTTGGCACAACTTGGAAGAAACTGTTCTCTACTAGTTGCAAAGGTACAGAGAATCATACAATCCTTTACGTGGGGTTTGGAAATCAACATCTTCTTTCCCTTGAATAGGTATGACCAACTGTCTTTCCACCTACTTCAAAGCAAACAGTTACATGAATCAACCACGAAGGCCTTTGGAGAAAAAAGGAAACTGTTCGACTGGATCTGTGACACCCTGAGATCTACTTCATTCAGGAAACGGGCAGATCTTATTGCATCTCAGACTGACACAACATCAAAACGACTGCGTGCGGGGATGTTTCTCCTCCTCGAACTTTCCCCGCTGTCCACAAAAATGAGCTGAGAAAGCCAAGCGGTCACTGGCGGTGGCCGAGCAGCCCTTCTGAGGGACTAACACCACGGGGTCCCGACACGGATGACACAGGGAAGTGAGGAGGACACCAGGAGTCAGGTGTGCACATGTGTTAACCACAGAAGGCCCCACAGTGTCGGTCTGACAGAAAGCTCCCATGTAGTAAATTTCTCTCTTGTCTTTACTTGGTTGGAGAGTAAAGACATCGCTATTTTCCTTCAACTCAAGTGCTGTTGACAGGAAAACAAAACCAACTTAAGAAACAAAAAGAAAGCTCTCGCACAAGGTTGGCTTCCATGGAAAGTGCACTTCCCGGTCTTAGATGGGATGATCCAGACTCACGCCTGCAGGCAGTTCACGGTCACATGCATCCCGGCAAATCCTGTGTGGGCTTAGCAGTCCGAGATGAAGCGTGGGCTGTGGAGTTGGATATACTTACAAACGGGTTCCTCTATGCCGTGAGTCTCAGCTGGGTACAGAGAATTACAGTAAATCTCCGATCATAACCCCCAGCCATCCAGTGAAGGATGAAACCCTGGAACTACAGCAGAACAAATACCGAACACCAGTCACCCACGCGCAGCCTGGCGCAGGGGGAAAACGGAAACGTCTTCTGGTCTGTGGTCAGCCACTAGCCTGCTAGCGTGTGAACATGTAGTATTGTCTGGGGGAATAGTGGAGGGAAGTTTATACAAAACCCACAAACATTTATCATTGCTTAGTACGGCTGACGTATTGCACTAGGATGAAAACAGCAAGATGGGAAACAATTTCTGCCTTCAAGAAGCCCCCAGTTGAGTTAAGCGACCCGTGTGGCCATGTTCGGTGCTGGGACACAGGCTAGAGTCCTCAGGGTGCTGTGCACACAGACCGACTGGGCCAGGGGAGGCTCTGGCAGGGGAGGCAAGCCTGGAACGCAGTCTTGGAGGTTGAGGACTGGAGAGCTGGGAGCTGAAGGACACTAAGCTGGAAACCAAAGGAGAGAAATCAGGGAGGAACGGAGCAGCACGGTGTGCTTGGAATATATTCGTAGTTTGGTCCTGGAGGAGGACACACCGTGAGGCAGAGAATAGAAGGAAACAGGACTGAAGAAGCAGGCAAGAGGCCTTTCGCCTCTGGCCTTCAATATCATTTCCAGGAGCCTGGGCTTTTTCCTTTATGGGAGGAGGGGGACTTGGAGCAGGAAAGTGACACAGAGGTCTACATTTCATCAAACTCTCTGGCCACAGTCAGGGCAAGTATCTGGAGAGGAAAGGCTAGTGATCAGGCAGGAAATTATGAGCCGGCCGTAATGGCCTCAGTGAGAGATCTGGGGCTAAGCTAGGCTGTAGTAGGAGGAATGGTGGGGAGACGGGTTGGTCTACAAATTATCAAGAGGAAAAAATGTAAGGACTTGCATGATGGAGGGAGGGAGGGAGAAGAAGAGGGAGCCCAGGGTGATCTGGCCTGCGTTTCTAGTTTGAGTGCTTGGTTGGGTACTGGTCCCACTAACTGAGAAAAGGACAACTGGAAGAGGAGCAGGATTCGATGCGGTGGAGGGGGGGGGCACTAGTTTTGCTTTGGAGACGATGGATGTATGGTGACTGAGACCAGGCAGCCTGATGCTCAGGGCAAAGCCAGGTTGGGAGACGGTATCTCTGAGTTGTACATACTACTGGAAACCTTAGAATATACATCTATACTAGAACTGTGAGCCAGAAGTGGGATTCAGGGAAAGAGCAACAGTTAAGGAGTAGATAGAAGAAACAAGCCAATAGAAGAGAAGAAATTAACGCAGGACAGGAAGAAAACAGGAGACGCAGAGGTCAGAGGAGGACATGTTTCAGAGATGGGTAAGGGGCCGGCAGTATCTAGTACACCAGACAGATAGTATCCGAAAGAGAGGGAAGCCTCCAAACTGGGATAACCAGGAGGTAAGTGTTAGTTGAATTGTGTCCCCACTACCCCCACCCCTCCCCAAAACAGCTGAGATCTTAACCCTCAGTAACTCATAATGACAGAAGAGGACCTTATTTACAAATAGGGTCTTTAAAGTTAAAAAGAGGTCATTAGTGTGGGCCCCAATCAAATGATTGGTGTCCTTGTAAAAAAAGGGAAAGATGGACATGGAGACAGACATGTGCAGATGGAAGATGGTGTGAAGAAACACAGGGAGATGATGCTTATCTACAAGCCAAGGATGGAGGGAGGCCTGGAACAGTCTCTCTCCATCCTGCCAACACCATAATCTTGGACTTCGAGTGTCCAGAACTGAGACAACGGTATTTCCATGGTCTAAGCCCCCCAGTTTGATACTTTGTCACAACAGCTCAGCAGACTAATACGGTTTACCATGTCAGACACAACGAGAAGTCACACAGGGGAGGGTGAGGTGTGAACGGAAGATAGAAATGGGGATAACGCTTTTAAAAGGGTTACGTGAGAAGGGGCTAGAGAGGAACACAGGGTTTTAGTTTTAGTTTCAAGATCAAAGAGACCTGAATGATCTCAAACACAAATGGATAGATTTTTCTAGTAAATTGTTTGAAATTTAAAATGTACTGGCAAAAAGTAGCTCATAGTTTTGTTCACTGTGTTCTGTGACTTAAAAAAAAAAAGTCTATTGTAGTCACAGTCACAATTTTTGTTCCTAGTATTGTTTATTTGTGCATTTTCTTGCATTTGTCTACCAATTAGTCATGCCAGAGATCTGTTATTGTTGAAAATAAAGGTTTTCAGCTTTGTTGGGGGAAAAAAATAATAAAAGCAAAAGACATCTGAAATTGTAGGAGAGGGAGGGGATACCTGGCAGAGCAAGGTCCTGAGGGTATGTGATCAAGACCACAGCTTGGGACCCCTTGTCCTTGAGAATTTAGGGAAGGAGGATGGCAAGAATGGGGTTGGGATGGTCTCTCTCCTTGTTGGAAGGAAACAGGAAATTGATGGTGTTTCCACCTGGTGATCTCAATTTTATTCATCAAGTGAGAAGTGAAGTCATTTGCTTAGAGTTGAGAGGGGGTTAAGGGTAAACTGAGCAGGCTGGGAGGGGAGACTGCAGCTGGGGAAGGATGAGAAAGCTGAGTGAGGACCAGTGATGTTGGGTCTGGTCAAGCTGGAAACATTTACAGCCTGGATGTAATGGGAGCTGAGAAGGTGGCCTGCTGCAGAATTAATCCAGGCTTAGCATTCTGTGAAGCAGGTGTGACCAAGGGTTGGGGTATAAGACAAGTGAGGATACTGCTAAAATGGAGACCAGATTTGGTGGGGATAGAAAGTAAAGAAGTACCCCCTTTGAATTTCAGATCAGGTTTAGTGGGAGCCAGTGTGATCTGGGAATGAAAAGCTCCTGAGGTGTGGTATTCTTGGGCATGAGAACACAAGACCGGGCCATGGCAGGAAGTAGTTACCATGCGGGGGGGAGAGAAGGGCCGTAGGGACTGAGGTTCAAGTTCTGTAAGGGGTGCAGGGTAAGACATGCTGAGATCTTCCACAAGAAAGGCAGGAGCCAGGGGGCGCCTGGGTGGCTCAGTGGGTTAGGGCCTCTGCTTTAGACTTGGGTCATGGTCTCAGGGTCCTGGGATCGAGGCCCGCATTGGGTGCTCTGCTCAGCAGGGAGCCTGCTTCCTCCTCTCTCTCTGCCTGCCTCTCTGCCTACTTCTGATCTCTATCAAATAAATAAGTAAAATCTTAAAAAAAAAAAAAAAAGAAAAAAAAGAAAGGCAGGAGCTGGGGTGGAGAGGAGCATGGCCCTCAAGGGACAAGACTGCAGGCCAGATTTATTGAGGCTGGTGGGTGGTGGGAGAAGCAGGTCTGGGGATGGGCCCCTGCATCAGAGAAGGAAGGGCTTCCAAGTGCCTGAGAGGACACACCCTCCCTCCCACTGGCATGGCTCCCATTCATATTTAAACACTTGATGTCTGGGAGAAGTGCATCTTCAAGTCTTATTTGTAGAACCAAAGAAATAAATTTTAAGAGTTAGATGGAGGGGTTTTTGGCTCTTGATACATCACAAGGGCTAAAATTATAAAAGATTACTGATAAAATTTTAGACAAACAACATACCAGAAACTCCAGGTGGTGTCTTAATGAATTTTCCATTAAAATGACCAATAACGGCTTCACACTTCTCTGTTGATTCCATCCTATTCATCCATCAAAATAAAACACATATTAGAGATCTCTTAATTTCAGATTTTGTTTTGTGCATGTGAATACATTCTTATAGGCTACGGGAGACAAATGAAACCTAGCAAAAATGTGAATCAGAAAAAGTGGGCTTATCCTATCTTTTCTCTGTTTTATGTGTACTTCTATAATGAAATGAAAACTGATATTCTGAATCATAAAAGAAATAAATCATATCCAGAGTGTTTAATATCAAGCATATCAAATGTGTAACTTTTTTCTCCTTGTTGGAGAACTGGCGATCCATACACAATAGCTCTGCTGGTCGTGATACGGAATTGAAACAGAACTGTCAGTTCAAAATACAAGTGGATTTACCGCTGCCAGAATATTTTAAAGACAGCCTTTCCTTTCACACATTCACAAAAGGACAGACTCAGAAGTCATGGTAAGAACGAATGAGAATCTCAGGATACGCCTTATACGGTTTTTACATTAGCTCTAGGTACAAAATTGAATTAGTGAAGTTGGCTATGTACTACTCTCTTTGTCTTCTTGGCTTCAGAGGAGTAATTAAAGGATTGAGCCTAACTTTACAATTTATTCTATACCTGCAGGTGGCTAAAAACCCTTGAGAAACATTTCAAGGGAATTACATTATTTCGACTTGGTTTTTTTTTTTTTTTTTTAATGGAAGAAACACTGAATAATCTATTCAAAATGCACCTCACTCCTGGACGACCCGGAGAGTTACATCTTGGTTTTAATGTGTAGTAATAGTTTTAAAAAGCAACAGAATATAATTGAGTTCCATCTTTGGATACAAAACTGAAACTACTTGATCTGCTTCAGAACACCCACAGAGGTGATGATTTTTAGCGGGTGCTGAGCTTTCATTGTTTCCCTGGATCCTTTTAAACAATTAAGTGTACACTGGAAATGCAAGCTGTGGTGACTTTCCACCTGTAGAAATTTTTGTTTTATCTTAAAATTATCTGGGCTAACAAGAAAGAGCGATCAACTAAAAGCCAGAAGAACCCAAGTACTAGACTTTGCTTCATTACTTGGCAGTCTGGTGACAACGGAAACATCTCTTCTTTGACTTGACTTTCTTATGCGTAAAATAGTGAACAAAGCTGCCTTTGTTGATCTCCCAGGTCTCTGGGAGATGTGCTTGTCATCATATCGGATATTGTATATGAAAGTAAAATACCAGCAATTTTTCTTCCAAAATCAAAGTCAACATATAGACATTATCTGTTCCTGCACAGTCTGAACAGGTCCCTGAATAAAGGTAAGTCAGTTTTTATATATGGGCTTATAGATTAGAAGGATGTCAAAACTCAGAGCACTTTGTGTTTGAGATTTTTCTTTTAGAAACAAAATTAACCATTATATTGAAGTATCCTTTCCAGAGAGCAAGGGATAAAATTAAGTTGGAAGAAGTGAGGACACTCTAGATAGATCTGTCACATTCTGCTTCTTAACAAAGAAAAAAAAGTCTGAAGCAAATTATAAAATGTTACAACTGGTATAGCAATGGATGGTTAGAGAAGTGTCCTATCATTGTCTTACTTTCTGAATGTTTGATATAATCTAACTCATTGACTTTATGATGAATCAAATTTCCATCAAATGAGAAAAGCCATACTGATTTATTAATGAAATTCAGGAGCCTGTGATGGTTATTTTTAAGAAGTTACAGGCATCCTGATTTAATTCATCAAAACATTAAGGACACATATTTTCAAAACTATTGCTCATGTGATATTTCCTTGCTCTGAGTCACCAAATATCTAGTGTATTCAGGTTCAAGAAGCCTAATGAACTTCCAAAAGATCTGGAAAAAAAATATACAAACCAATATTTACACATTTAAATTCATGGTGCAACTGGTTCCCATAACCCTGGCTTAAATTCTCTCTTCTTGCTCAACTTTAGTTTTGCAGGAAACTTGGCCAAGCTCTCATCATTGCCATAGTAAAGCTAAAGCCGCGTGCTTACCTAGCAAAGCCAACACCTCGACTTGTGCCACTGGAATCCCGTAGTATCCTTGTAGAAATAACTTGTCCAAATGGTTTGAGCATATTTTCAAGTTCTTGCTCATCCATGGACAGTGGCAGATTAGAAATATATAGGTTAGTAGGATCTTGTTCCTGTTGCTAAAACAGAACAGAGAATTAGCCATTAATTTCCAACTAAGTTGAAATACGGATGTTAACACACCTACTTTGAGCCACTCTCTTGGCTCAGGTCCCTTTAGAGTACTACCTAGAGCGAGCGTGGGAGCTAGAGAACACCCAAGTCACCTTGCACACTTGAAAACAGCGTCTGAAGCTTGGGCAATCTGTGCAGGTCGGGCATGATTCTGCCAAGCCCTTCTCAGCCGATTTGGAAGTGCCACTGCTGGCCCGTGCAGGGGAGCTGGAGAGAGTGCCCTCATGGAGCCACACTCTCAGCTGTTTGCAGTGCTCCCAAAATAACCAACCTCTCCTCTGCAACTATTTTTAGGAGTCCATTTCAGGCACATGATTACACAGAAGGCTATTACTGTCAATAGTTCAATCCAGAGACACACAACGGATTCTGGACCAAGTCATCTGAAGTCCAGCGGGGCTCTGTCCCAGTTCCCCTCTGCTCCATGGCAGGTCCTTACTACTCACTTCAGAGCTCTGATCACCCATGCGGAGAGGAGAACCCCGAAATGAACAAAAACAAGTGAACTCAAAGCCATATAAAATGATAAACTCTAGGCAGAGCAAACTTTAGAATCAGCAGAAGGGTGAATTCAGGAGTAGGTGGGGGAGGGTAGTAAATCCTTGCTACTCAAAGAATGATCCAGGGCCAGCAGTGCCAGACCAACCGACCCAGTCAGAAGCTGCATTTTAATCAGATCTCCAGGTAAGTCATACGCATATAAAAGTTCCAGAAGCAATAATTAATTAGATCACTCCCCAGTCACCTTTCCTTTGGGGAGACAGAATCAGCTGATACCAAAGATATGCAACTGAATTCTCTGAGAACCAGTAACTGCTATGCACATTTACTGAGAGTAGTGTTAAAGCATCAGAGAAAAAGCTTATATGGCAAGTGGAATATTTTCTGACCAAGTCAAAATTCACTTCTGCAATTGTGAAGATTAGAATAGTCTTAAATCAGGCTTTCTTTTGATCTTATTAACCATCTATACCTTTACATATTGAGCTACGCAGGCTTATGATTTTTCTTTAATAAGCACTATTAGTAAAGTCATTAACTGAGGTTTCAGCATTAGGCAACAGAACAGCACACTCATATTTTAGATTTTCAAAATGCACAGTACTTTAAAAATATATGAGAGGCATATGCGTATTTGACTTGTACAAAGTCTCTACTTTCAAATTTATCCTGTTGTTAATTAAACCTGAGATGAAATCTGTCCTTTTATATAATCTGCAAGTAAAAGTGCATATTGACCTTTCATACTATACTTACCTGGTAAGATTTAAAATAACAGCCTGGTATCCTAGGAAATGACAAATGCCTTGGTATTTCCAAGCATTTGAGATATCAAACCCAGAGAAACTATGGGCAAAAAGTACTGTCCCTCTGACCTCCTGCTTCTGACTTCTGACAGAGGGCGGCAGCACAACACCAGGCCAATCCCAAAGGGGTGCAGCAGAGGCTCCAGGCCCAGGTGTCCTGGGGTGTGGCAGGGGAGGGGGTACCCAAGAAAATAATTTTTCAAATGTTCAATAATAAGCTGGATACTTAACCTCATTAACCCTTCACAGACTAAACAAAATGGTAACTATCTTTGCTTTTAGCTGAAATGAGATCTGTTCCATGTGGAACAGCTGATTACCTTCTGCTGAACAAAACCCATCTTTATACCTTTAATGTATAAAAATTGGAAACTGATTTAATAAATCAAAACAGTAACAGATAACGTGTTTGAAAATATAAAGAAAAGCAAAATGGTCTGAGTTATTAAAGTTTTCAAATGCTTCTGAGGTAGGGTGAGAGGTAAAATCTCTCCTTATCTCCATTTCACTCACTACCTCTACCAAATCAGCTTGATTAATGGCACAGCTCCTTGATTAGTCATCTCATGTCAGCTCTACCCTCCCAAGTCCCCAAAGATTTCCTACGGTACGGAAGACTCTATTTGTTCCTGTGGAAGTCTGGTCCTTGACTGGCCAGTACACACAGAGTCCTTTCCCTCTGACGGTAGGCATGGAGGAGCCCTGTAGCCTCATACAGTCAAATGAGATTTACAGGGCATCTCACACATCCCAGACTCGCATAAAATCCCCTCGACTCCAGTCCGTCCTGCAGCGGCTTAGTTAAATAGGGGAGATAGAAACACATGCAGTAAGCGCTTAGGACAGAGGAGGGTACAAGTCACAATGGGGGGAGAGATGGGGGAGCCTGTCTTGGGAAGGACAGGGAAGAGTTTTCAGAGGGCATGGCATGGAGTTCAGACTTTAGAAAGAAACAGAAGTCATGAGGCTGAAACCAGATTGTGAAAGGGTATCTCTCAGGAGTTGGATTCTATTTGTCAGTCCCTGCTGCTAAACTTTTCCACTGAAGCCTTGCTAACAGCAAGTAGGACCATGAATACTGAGGAGTTGGCAGGCAAAGGCCAAAGTAGCTTTACAGAGTGCAGTTCTTTTGGGAAGTCTTGTGCTTTATCTTAAAAAAAAAAAAGAAAGAAAGAAAAAGAAAAAAAATCATGTAAATTTTGCAATCTACTTGCTATTTAGGTTTGTTTTAATATGGAAGGGCTGTTTCTGACCACAGACTTCCAAGTAATAATGATAACTTGAGGGAGAGAAGCCAGGCATATCCTGTGATTTCATGTACTCTGGTGGGTGAGGGGGAGCAGGAGGAAGAACTGTTGTCTACCGACTGTAGTTAGAAAGTCACAGCCTGGCGAACGAGGGGAGCTTTCAGAGACATGGAAGCAAGGAAATGATATCATCAAGCCTATCTTATGAGAAAAATCTCTGAATCATGCTTAGTCAGATTCAGAATAAAGCTGGGAACCCCCTAATTAAAAAGTGTTAAAACCCTCCTTGGACAAAGATACGGCATAAAAAATGTCACGGAAGAAACATATACCATAAATATTGTGGGGTTTTAAGTTACAACTATAACCATTAAATGACTAATATTCAAGAATGTTCAGAGGGAATTTGTCATATGTGAAGTATTTTTACAAGGGTTAACAATGTAGGTACAAACTACTTTTTAAATCTGTGTTTTAGTTGCTTGTATAATTAAAATATTAATAAAATGTTACATTCTTTAAAGTCCCGATTCAGCTTGAAAGTTTACTGATGAAGAAAAAAATAAGTACTAAAATCAGAATCCAGAAAGAAATTGAGATCTTAACCCATTCTTTGATAGCCAAAGTGGACTAAACACTTTGTAAATATTTCCTGTGACTTTCATGCATTTTTTTTCAACAGCAACAACTCAGTCAATGAGGGTTTTTCACTTGGGATGACCTTTAAAGTTAATGCTATTTATTCTTCTTATCAAATGGTCAACTTATCTGCAAACATCGACCACAAAGTTGTAATAATTAAAAAAGAAAAAAGAAAGAAAGGAGAAGAAACTCCAAGCTGACAGCACTGGCCACAAAAATATCTCATCCCCAAAGTGTCCGTGTCATCTAATTGCCATACATTCATAGACAATGGATTATATAATAGTTGTAGTAAGTGGGGGGTGGTTCTCGAATGAGGGTAATTTAGTTTCTTTAAAATCAGTGACAACCATAACTCTGTTTTATTATACACAATGTTATGTCTCAAAAAACAATTATTCTGTAAATTATGGGTGGCCAAACATAAAATGGGGCCAACAGCCCTCTTTATATCCATCCTTAGGCATGGAAAAGGTTCAATGGCTTCTCTAACAAGTAGAAAACTAGCTCCCACATTGGCCGTGAGAGGGATAAATGGCCACTAACGTTCACTTGAGTAGAAAAGCAGGGCTCACAGGTCCCGCGTGGTATAAAGCACTCAGTCATCATCTGAAAGAAATTAACAAAAACCTCCCTGTGCATGTGGAATGGTTCCTAAAATGCAAGAAAGGGACTTGGCAGGAAGACCAGACATCTGTTTTCTCTTGTACTGAATAGGTTCACCACGCAGCCGATAGCTGCTTACAGGCATGTGAATGCAAACGGCCTAAATCGCGGCAGACTCTGTGTGGAAGGGGGATTAAAGTCCTGCTCGTCTGACTGCCTATTTACCGGAAAGAAATGTGCAGGCTTACCACCAGGCAAATAGCATACGACGATCCGCTGACTCCCAGCAGGCCTTAAGAGGCACTGCTGAAAGGCCTATAGAAGTCATTCTATTAACAGGTATTACCAGTGTTGATTTGTGTTTTAAGTCCTTTTAGCTTAATATCGGAGTTTTGCTCTTTTTATAGATTCTGAGTCTTCTGCTCTAAAAACAAACACATGTGAAATGAGGCCAAGTTAACATCAAGAGGCATGGCCTTGAGCCTTTGGGAAAACCTTTTGGTAAGTATCTTCAGGGTATTCTACGGACAGAGCTCAACAAATAGAACTTCTAAATGTCCCATTCTTAATTCTTACTATCTGCTCAAGCTGGGAAGAAAGTTTTTCTCACGCTGAGTTGGGCTTCTCTGGTCATTTACAAAATAAAGATTTAGTAACTACCCTATGCCAGGTACCAAAAAAGGTACTGAAAGTGAAAACATAAATAAGAAACAATCACTGTTGGGGCGCCTGGGTGGCTCAGTGGGTTAAAGCCTCTGCCTTTGGCTCAGGTCATGATCTCAGGGTCCTGGGATCGAGCCCCGCATCGAGCCCCGCATCGAGCTCTCTGCTCAGCAGGGAGCCTGCTTCCCTTCCTCTCTCTGCCTGCCTCTCTGCCTACTTGTGATCTCTGTCTGTCAAATAAATAAAATCTTTAAAAAAAAAAAAAAGAAACAATCACTGTTGCTGAATGCAAGTGAGAACACTTGCAAATTCTCAGTTTAGTTTTGAGTATCTGTGGATCCTTTTTCAACCCAGGACAGCCAATGTGTCACACAATATTGTATTCTCCTTCACCCAAACCCCAATCCACCCCACCACCCTGCTGACTTCCTTAGTAGAATACCCGTTTCATTTTTTTTTCTAATTCACAAGAAAGCAGGCCTTTAATGTGTGGCAGTGTGAATGTTCAGACCTGTATGCAGTATCCTGGTTAATTCACTAAGCAAAAAAGTGGATAGCAATGGATCCCTTATCACTCAACATGGGGGCTAGACCTGAACTTCTTTTAAAAACTGTCTCCACAGGGGTGCCTGGGTGGCTCAGTGGGTTGAGGCCTCTGCCTTCGGCTCGGGTCATGATCCCGGGGTCCTGGGGTCGAGCCCCTCATCGGGCTCTCTGCTCAGCAGGGAGCCTGCTTCCCTACCTCTCTGCCTGCCTGTCTGCTTGTGATCTCTGTCTGTCAAATGGATAAATAAGGTCTTTAAAAAAAAAAAAAAAAGATAATTAAAAACTGTCTCCACAGAAAGTGCGGGCCAGGCACTCCTTCATCTGGATAGTATGAGGAGGTTAAGTCAATTCCAGAGCCTCAAATCCACGGTGTCATGGTATAGAACAACGGACCCTCTAGCATTTAAAATAGCTTTTGTAACTTTAATGATATAATAAAAAAGAAATCACACCCGGGAAACTCAGTTGTTCTACAGCGACCTAAAGAAATTCACCAAGTGCGGGACGTCGGCACACTGCCAGCATCTCTGAAGATGGGCACCGCTCCTGCCCTACTGACCATGTAGAAAGGGATCATTTTTCCTAGCCAATTTACCGTCCCAAGTCTCCTCAGGAAGTCTCTGCACAGTGCTCATGGTCAGGCCACAGGAAGGTGGCTTTCAGAGCACACGCGGACACGTCGGGGAGGGCCCGAGTCCATCCAGTCCAGCACTGACCAAACGCTGTGTAAAGGGTTCTTCAGAACGGGGGACGTTTACTAGACTGTGCTGCACGTGGAGGATGCCTCGGTAAGTGCTCTCACGGCCGCTTTAAGTAAGGCCTGTGCATTTGTAACAGGTTGTTAAACAGCCCTCTTTCTAACCTTGTTTCAGCAGAGGCCACAAAACAATGGCTGACACACCCCCATTCCAGACCACCTCAAGAGAGGCGGCTGAGACCTGGTTTGGGACGCTATGCTGACCACCCATCTCCCGCTGTCTACGAGAGCCTGGAGAGGCTGCGAATGGACACGTATGTGGAGAGGAATGCCGGCGTGTTCTGCGTCTCTCCCTGTGGGCTGCTTCCTTATCACCGCCAGGCAAGCGAAAAGGGCTTGAACAGACCACTCAGGAGGCTTGCACTGGGTCCCGAGCAGCTGGGTGGGTACAATGGACCGATGTCTGACTTCAGCCTGAGAAGTCTAACAGGGGAAAGGCTGGTTGAAGGGGCCTGTAAGTGTGGCCGGTAAGTACCTACTTCTCCCAGACATTTGCCAAATGTAGATCGTAGGTGGGCCATGCAAGGAGGAACCGGCCAGGGCTGTGTTGTATCCTTCCAGAGAGGCTGCCTTGAAGGGCAACGAGGTCCCAGCAGAAAGGGCCTGAGGACAGACCCTCAGACTCTCTGGAGCTGAGGCATATGCTCATTAGTTTCAAGGAACCACAGGAAGAAGATCAATTGGGGTGGTGGTATAAGAGATCTCTGAAAAGAGGGAGAGCATCACCTCTGTGGCCAGAGAAATCAATATGAGATTATGTCACTGTCAGGTCAACAAACTTTCCCATCCCCCCATACCCTGTTTCCAGGGGGGAGTGTAAGAAATCATAGCTACCCAGCTGACAGCAGAGCAAGAAAAACATAACTTTGGGAAGTAGGAAAGAAACTAATGAAGCTCCCATCCTCCTACAGGCTCATTATGACTGACAGCAGACCTGAGCTGGAAGAAAGGGGAAACTTCAACGTGATACTCAAAACTTTAGCAAAAACACAGGTGTCTGGGTGGCTCAGTCAGTTAAAGTGGTTGACTCTCGACTGCAGCTCAGGTCATGATCTCTGGGTCCTAGGATGGAGCCCCGCACCGGGATTCGTATTCAGCAGGGAGTCTGCTTGAGATTCTCTAACTCCCTCTGCCCCCCACCCTAAAGATAAACCTACCAAGTCTGGACATTTAAATTACAGGCATCACGCATGTAACATCAGTGATGTGTTCTTAAAACGGAGACATCCAGCATCCAAATGTTAACCCGGATCCTATTCTACCTTATTTCAAATACAAAAACACTATAATGTATTACACATGAATCACCACCCCCAATTTCCTAAAATGTAATTAAATCCTTCTTTTCCTATTTTTCTACAATTTCCTAAAACGTGACTTGTTATACTGGGATCTAAACCTTGAAAACATTGCTTCCTGATCACCAAGTAATCAATACGATTGCTAGCAGATAACTGCTGGGTAAGCTGATTTCTTTCAGCACCAGTGACATCCAAAGCACATATCTCTTCTGCTGACTCTCAGCAGTTTTCAAAACCTCTACATGTGATTCTGACATTTTACAAACTTATTTAGAATGTAACTTGAGATTCCCTATACAACATCTTGTTTAAAATCCTGTATTTGGGATGAATACATATAGAAACAGCTAAAAATGTGTTGAAAGATAATTACATTCTGTGAAGTTTGGATATGAAAAATCAAGAAGGATTCTATTGGGAAAAAAAAAATTAATCAGAAAGATAGGAAGAGAAGGGACTTTTTAAGATAATGAGAGTGGCCAGAAAAGTCATGGGACCCACCTGGATTTTATCTATGAGAGGAAGAAGCAGCAACTTCAGAGAATAGAGGAAATGGACAAAGTAGGGGGGGAAATAGGGCTGTTTTTTCATTGTGCCTTGAAAGTCCTGCTTATAAAATGGATGGGGACCCACTGTTGACAGAGGCAGGTTAAACACCCTGCAAATCATTATGCAACACCAGTACTGCACAGTTACAATTAAATATATTTAAAACTCTCATAATCACGGTCTTCTAACAATGCCACAGGGAATTACTCTATATTATGGACAGATAATCAGAAAATCATGGTGCTTAATATTTACATAGTTTTTATTTGTCTTAACTTCTTACTCTGGAGTTCAAGAAAATCTAAAATATGTCCAGCTCAATTCAAAGCTTTACAAACAGTTAAAATCAAAGACTACTTTTAGAAAGGTGATTCTTTCACTAATTCCTAAAATCATTATTTGTGTTGATTCTTTGAGTCAAGGTAAATCTCTGGTGTGGTAGCTACACATGCATCCTTCAGCAGACTCAAGGTCTTAGCAGGTAGCAAGTAACCTATCTCTTCACCAGAGCCCTTGAACTTCCAAAGTCTCCTTCCTTATGGAAATGTGAATGCTCCTGAGGGAATGATCACATGCTATTATTCAGAAGCAGCAGAAGTAACAAAATTACTTTCCTCTGTGCTTCAAGAAGACAGAGAATATAAAACCATTGATCTTTTGAAAAGAATACACAAAATATCAAACTGCTGAGTTTCAGGCTTAAAAATATTTTCCATAGCAATTCAAGGACCACAAATGGAAAAAAAAATGCACAGAATTATATGAGTCTCTTTAGAAGTGCACTATTATGGGTACTAGGTGTGACATAACCCAAATTTACATTTGAGCAGTAAGAAGATGAAGGGCATAAACCCCGCTTCAACAACATTCCTCTTCCAGAATCCTAAAAGTTCATCAGAAACAAGCCTCGAAGAAAGCCATTATAGAACTACTAAAGCCATTATAGAACATACTATAGAACTATCCCATAATAACCAGTGTCTAAACATGTCTGACTTGCTGTACAGATTCGAAATGGCATCTGTAGCTTCCTCTGCCCTAAATTATGATTGAGGATGTGGAGGCCAGGACAGGCGTCCAAAAGCACACAAGGTTAGTGGGGACGCAGGGAGAATGCCAACGCTGGCGGGCGGAGCACTGTGCCAGGTTTCAGGACCAAAGCTAGGGCCCAGAGAAGTAGGTGACTACTGGATCTCGACTCACCTTTGCCATTTGAGCTTGAACCCCACTAGCCTTCAGGGCAGACACAGCTTTCTGGGCTGCTGCAGGACTGTCAAAGTCGACAAAACCATAACCTGAAATGCAAAACATACTTGCTTATTAAGCCATTATTTTGTGACAAGGAAAAGAGCAAAAGAAGGACTCTCTGGTTCCCGATGTGGGGGCAGCAGAAACGGAACCCCTGACGTCCTGACACACCACTGGCATTACCAGCTGCCATGCTGTCTCCTTTGCAGGCTGTCTGTCCCTGGCTCTCACGAGCTAGGCGGATTTCCTTCCACGTCAAAAACAAACCAACCAAAACAAAACCGCCAACACCCCAGTTTTCCCCTTTCTTCAGGTGTCCTGCTTACTGAAGCAAATGACATCTAAGTTAACCAACCAAAGTTAAAAAAAGAAAAAATCAACTTCAGAGAAATAGCATTTTTATGGAACTTAACAAGTAACAGGAAAAAAAAAAATTATGTTTATCCCAAGGACTAAATTTATTTTTCAAAGAAGTATAACCATGAAATACCCTAAACATAAAATAATTGTAAGTTTAGTATGTCATTAAAAATGATGACTTATTTACTTAAAATATACCTCATGATCCCCCTTCATATAGAGAAAGGAGTAAAAATGCCTCCAGATAGCCAAAAAAGCTGTTTCAGCAGTTCATGCCCTAATGGCTAAAAACAAAACATAATACAAACAAACAAATAACCTTCTAAAAGAGGCTCTGGTTCAAAGCTTATTTATTCATAGCATTATAAACATTTTTAACAAGCTGGTCAGGTAATCCCCAGCTACACTAAATCAAAAGTAGGGGAAAAGGGTGTCAGGGTAAGGGCAGGGCAGCTACAAAATGAGCGTATGGATGGTACCTAGCAGCAAAAACTAGCAACAAGCAATGAAGGAGTAAAACTATAAAATGAAGAGGACTTAAGCAGTCTAAAAGCAACAGCCCCATGAATTTTACACAATCCAGTGAGCCACTGGTCATTTAT
This sequence comes from Enhydra lutris kenyoni, assembly GCF_002288905.1. Classification (NCBI taxonomy): domain Eukaryota; kingdom Metazoa; phylum Chordata; class Mammalia; order Carnivora; family Mustelidae; genus Enhydra; species Enhydra lutris. Next base: position 57,806,222 of record NW_019154085.1, read on the forward strand.
TGCTATGATCACTCTTAAGTTATTGAGAAAAGGTTAAATCATACTTAACACACTGTTTAAAAGATCAGAGTAGCAGGCAAAAATACTGACCGAGATTTTATTGGAACACAAGCCTATTACTATGAAATAAACTTTAAATGAGTAAGAATATTTTGAAAAACAAAAGCACTGTTTGGAGGCTGTAGGGAAGGGCCAGTCCTATCACTGATTTCTTGACAGGGTAAAGATAGAGTATCTTCCATGGAAAAGTACTAGTGTCCATTCAAACGGACAAACATACCTTTCAACAAGGCCAAACACAGAGCTTGGCAAGGGTTCAAAGGTCAGTTGGCAATATTAGTATCAAAAGTTACCGTCTGGTAACTAAACGGGTTGTAATGAAACAGAGTAAACCATCAATTATAGAAATAGAGGTTTCAGCAGAGATGCGTTAAAGCTGAAAAAAGCAGCAGCTTCCTTCTATTACTTGGAATTGGATGGAAATAAAGCCTGATTTGATTTTGACAGTAGAGAAACAGCCAGGTTGGAAAGAAAAAGAAGAGCTGGCTCAGGTAAAAATAGAGAATGGTGCTCAATAGCCACATCAGCAATTAGAGTCAACGCAGTTGGAGCGTTTTTAGAAACCTGTAAGTTAATGCTAATACGCAATCCTCTGTGGGGACACATACACACTCTGTCACCCTCGCACCTACTTTATCACCCACATACATCTTGAGCAGGCCGTAAACGAAGAGCCAGCTTCAATGAAATGGTGTCACTCCCGCTGATGGATATTTGAGTGTGGTTACCCCCCGGAACACAATGTTCCTGTTGTCAGTAAATCACAAGAAACAGGAAGATCTCAACTTTGATGTAACTGGGGTTGAACTTATTATCAGTCAAGTACGATTAGTATTATTTTACCTGTTATTTTATTAGGAAAAATCTATAATGGTTGCATTTTAGTTGTTTATGTTCTTCTCTAGCCTTCTCTAAGCTCATAAATATTTCAGTAAATATTTTCAATAAATATCTTTGCTGTAAACAAATCTAATGGATAGGCATGCAACCGTGTGCTCTTTCATTTTGTCTGCTGCATTACTTTCAAGTAAATACAAGAGTGTATCAATCTGAGTTATAGGTTCTGTGGGTTTCATTGCATAAATGGGTATAAAGATACTTCTAAAGGTGGGATTTGCTAAATAACACAGCAGCCTCTCACTAGAACCCTAGAAAGACTCTCCTTGGGTCTCAGGACCAGGAATAGTTATGGTACTCCTGCTTCTTGAATTTTCTTCCACATTATAGTCACTAAGCCACGGGAATAGATACGTTTTTTTATTTTTGTTTTGGCCATTAGCAAACTCAGGCCATTTTTGTAGTAAGCTGAGAATTCCTGCTCTTTCCCCTATCTTCCCATTAGTCAGATTTATTCCCACTCATTTTTAACTTCATGTGTGTGTGTGTGTGTGTGTGTGTGTGTGGCATTTGCGTGCATGTGTTCTAGTTTTGTATGTAACTCTGTAAGCATTAATAAGTTATTCAATGAGTGCCACAACTGATACTCTGTAAACTTTTTTTGGCTTGGAACTGCCATCTATACTGGTATTGGAAAGTGTTTAAACACCTTCAGTTGGGTAAAACCTGACAAAAATTGAAATGCGGAAGAGCAACTGACTCAAAAATTTTCAAATTTAATAGCTAAGGTACATGTTATTCAGAGCAATGTTTCCTTCAGTGTAATTTTCTTTCTTGGATAGAGACTCCAAAATATGCTTTGTGACACACACACAAAAAAATGTTCTGTGACCTCTAAGGTCTCTAACTTTCAGGTATAAAATTCTTTGATATGGTCAACCTCAAAAAATTAGTATATAACATGTGAATTTTCTATTTATGTGAATACTCTGTAATCCCTTATGCATTATCTATATTTATACATCTATTCATCCATTCACTTACCTGCCTTCTCATGTTATCAATGGCTACCATGCTGTCTTTTTTATGAGGTATGCGGTGTTATTTCTTCTCATTTGTCCTAAAGTAACTTTTTTTTTTTTCCGGGAGCTCTCTCATTCTGCTTCTAGGATTTTATAAACCCATTTTGCTCCCTTGGTCCCCTCACTCACTCACCCACCCACCGCATGTGCTGACATGTCTATTCCTGAGAGCCTGTGTGTTACAAAGAGCCCTAAAAGGTTCCTACCATTGCCCTCACAGAAGGCACTATCTCCTGAGACTCACTTTAAGAGAAGGTCTCCAGGAGACGTGCTGTTTGGACAATCTGAATTATTCTTTCCCTTATTTTAAAAGCCCCACAAATCTCTCCACTTCTCTTGGAATATTTTCCAACCATGAAGGCTTCGTATCATAAAATGTCCGATTTCACATGAGTATATTTTACTTACACCTTTTCTATATTGTGTTGAGCATTTTATGGAATTTTGGTTTCTAAGGAACAAGCTCTCATTGGAGAAAAGTGTACTACAGGTAGACATGCTCAGTGCAGGGGAGTGGGAAGAATTCAGCTGGGGAGTCCTCTGAGTCCTCTCCCTCACCTAACTGGGCAGCTGTGCTAATTTTTAAAACACACTGATCTGCCGTCTAAGATTCTTCTCTGCTGGGGGCGGGGTGGGAGGAAAGGTAGGGTCAAGCCATAAAACCATTTGTCTACTGTGATTTTCTCTCTCAGTTTGAAACAAATGTTTGAGATCAGCTTCCTGTTTTATGCCTGCAAGAGTCCACTTTTCTTTATAAAACTGAAAGTTTTTTTCCCCATGTCCCTGTTTTCTCAAATCGTTTACAAATACGTAAAATAAAACTAACCTTGGCAACTAAATAGAAACATTTCAGTCTACAATTTGACTCTCTAGTTTAATTCACTTAAAATATTTATTGAGTACCTCTCTACATAAAGCACTGCTTTATTCACTGTCCCTAGGCAAAACTGTCTTCATGTGCCATGTGGCTTAAACAGGGGCTTAGATACTGGCCACAAAAGCTCCTTTAAATGCAGGAACTTTGAAGAAGACACAAATACAATGAACCACTTGAAGTCTAGATTAAAGGAAATGGCTGGCTTCGATGGCGAGGCTTCCCATTCGGTTCATTTCCATTCTTTGACTTTCTCAGACAGCGCTAAGCCAAAGCTATCGCCACTCCTTTAAAAAACTGGGGTCTAATTAATGAGGAGATTTGCCTTCTCTGCCTATTCCTGTCAACCTTATTTCAATTCATGGGGTCAGTGGTCGGACTCAAAGTCAGCTGACTCTATTCTTCCCCTTTCCTCGAAATCACATGCCCATTGTTAAGATGCTGGATCATTACAAGTCAGAACCGCCGGGCATCAGCGCTGCCTACTGTAGACGCCTCCTCTTCCAGCTCACGGAGCCGGATGAGCTCATCCTAATTACATGGAAAACTGAAGGTCAGTGCATCAAATTAATGCAGCAGCATATTTCAAAGGGGCGTATGACCTCCCCTCCCTATTACAATTTGGTCAGTGAAAATGGTTCTCTCCTCCCCGTTGCCAATACTGTCAACAGGCATTCAGCACAGAACAATTGGGAGTATTGAAACATGTAATTAAGTACTGCTTAAAACTACTCTATTCTAATTAATAGAGCCAATTTGCACAATATGTAATCTTTTCAGTTCTTTAGTACAGTCCAATGGTCTTCAGTAAGCAGCTCTAATCTCCTCAGGCTCAGGAAAGAAAAGCTATTTTCTAACTCTACTTCCCTTTTAAAGTAGGGGCTAAATGCCAACCTGTATCCTGCCTGTTAGCTCCACTGGAGTCAGATCTGCGACTCTGGCAAAGTGTAGCTGCTGTAGGGTTTCCAGCCAGGGACAAATGTAAAGGAATATGCTGACACTGTGCAAGACCGGAACTGGGGGACACAGAAGACTCGGTTTTTAATAAAATGGAGGCAGTAGTTTTGAAACCAAAGATCAGGTTTACAATGGCGTCAGTTTCCTAGAGCTAGGATGTAGTAAATTATCATCCAAGGGAATATACCTTTGCATTTGTTTGTTGTCTTATCCAAAATTGCCTTTGTGGAGACTATCTTCCCATATCTGAAAGATAAAAAGAAAAAAAAAAAAGAACAGGAGAAGTTAAAATCAAGGAACCCTTAGGAATGGCAAAGTCCAGAGAACACGGATACTTTTCAAGCACCTGCAAAATTTAAAGGACAAAATGTCCTATACTTAGGGAACAGACAATGAGAATTTTAAACTCAAAACCAAACTAAAAGAAGGGACTGGCTAGGCCTCCTATTTGAATCCTCAGATTACGGTCTGATGTTGACCTTTGAGGAATCAGGTACTTACCTGACACTCTTCGGACCAAAAAAAGAAATGGGGGGGGGACGGGGAGGGAATGAACTCCATAAGAAGTTACTTCTAGCAACAGTACGTGAATATAAAGCCAAATGCAAGGCTATAAAATTTACCTAACACTTTGATAACTATTAATATTTATATAAATCTATAAAGATATATAACTAATATATTATTAACACCTCTTTCAACTCAGTAATAATAGCTCCACATATATTTGTGAAATGATAGGAACAATCAAGAATATAAAACCATAAACCAGGGATTAAGCATTAATTTGATGAAGGTCTGTAGGAATGTGATGGAATTCCTTAAGGTACAACAGATGTTGGGGGAAGAAGGAAATAATCCAGAATATTAACCTCTTAATGATCCGCTGCTGAAGATGAAGTAGAAGTGTAGCTTAATAAGCCCACATCCCAACCCGAACCCTTTCAGAGTGGCCACACCCCAAGGTAAAGCACAGCCATCTGTGCTCATCTTCAAAAAGCAAAGGAAAAACCTTTGAAAATTAATTCTTAAAAATTGTGGGGACTTTGAGAAATGCACGTAACTCACATCACGGATCTGTGACCTGTGCCCTTATTTATACATGTTTAATTTTACTTTCCTGTGTATTACTTTTAAAATTTCATATTTTCTCTAATAATACTTTCTCATGATTGACCCCAAGGTCTAAAAAGTCCTGAAAGCTTAGGAAATGAAGCATCTGTGTAGCACTTTAAAGCATTTCTGAATACTGTAGGTTTCTGGTTTATGCATTGAACAAGCTGAAATATATTTATCTAGAAGAAACAAATGGCTTGAACCACCTCTTTTTCCCGGTTCATTTTCACTCTGTGTAATCACATAATCAAATGATTACTAACCAGGCATGAAAGTAAAGATAATTTAAGGTTCAAATGACAATTACATCCAAGAGGCATTAATATTGCACAAACACCTTCAATTCCCTGTAGAGATTCTGAGTATTTACAACATTAACACAGGTCACCATGCTTAGCAAAAAAGGGTACTAATTTTTGAAAAACCTGAAAACCAGAGAAAATAAGTGATTTAAAAACCACCTTTTCAGCAACCATTTCTCTGTAGGTTACTTCCATGCTGGATTCATTTATCAGCACGCTCCTTTGCAAAAATTTTGGCTGAAAATGCTTTTAGACTGCATTCCAGCCTCAAACCTTTCCAACAGTATGGAAGAGAGTTAGTATGACTCCAGTTCAGGAAAAGGGGATTGACAGTCACAGAGATTAAGAAACTCTGCTTGAGGTCACAGAGTTCAGAGTCTTTTGTAAACCAAAAAGAAGAAAGGAAATTTAGGGAAGGTCAGGGGCTGGCCTTCTACCCTTCTGGTCCTGCTCACCCCACTAACGATGGGAAAGAAAGGGAAATGTGGGAGGTAGGAAAAGAGAAAAGTCTCCTGGGAGCGCTGGCACTCAGTCCATGCCAGTTTTTCTGGGTTTCTGTTCTCTTTGATCTCTCTGCTGCTGTGACATTACTCCTCACCACCACATCTAAGTACCCCACTCCTCCCCTGCTCTGAACTTGCTCCCCAGATCTCATCCTACCTTTCTGGGTGCTCTTTCCAGGCTTCTTCACCCATTCAGCCTCCTTTTCTCCCTCCTGAGCCAAGTACTCTCATCTCAACCCTTCCTTTTCCTAGGAAATCCATCCAATGCTATGGTGTTATTTAAAGCATGTTCTCCGACTGGTGCTTGTTTCTCCTTCCTGAGTTGGGTTCTGTTTTTTTTTTAAAGAGGTTATTTATTTATATGAGAGAGAGAGAGACAGAGAAAGAGCAAGCGTGTGCTATGTGACTTGTGGTGGGGGGGAGGGAGAGGCAGACTCCCTGCTGAGTGGGAAGCCCAACTTGGGGCTCAATCCCAGGACTGTAGGATCATGACCTGAGCGAAAGGCAGCTGCTTAACCAACTGAGCCACCCAGGTGCCCCCTGAGTTGATTTTTTTGTTATTCCCCCAATGTCAGTTTTTTTGTCTCTCTTTCAACTCAAATATCTTTTATGTTAAGATACTTTAATATCTCATTCAATGTCACCTCATGCCCACTATTTTCTAAATCCCATCCTTAAGGAGCCCAAACCCATCTTCTCTCTTTTCCTTCAGTAGCAGTGTCCCACTCTGATCTCCCACCAGGCTCGAGGTCCTCAAGACACCATGGTCTCAGCCATCCTGAGTCCAGGCAGTCAGGAACCCTTCTGAGTTGTCTCTGACATGTTTCTAATATTCACCCCTCCCCTTCACCACCTCTAGACCCAAGCAAAAAACACACAATACTTCTTGCCTTGCTTTCAGCTTCTGGAGCTTCCAACCATGTCTGCTGCTTTAATTTACTTTAAACATCACTTTAAACATGTCTCTCTCATCCCATCATTATCCCATTCTAGCCCTGTTTGAACTTGAAGAACCTGTTCAAACATTATCTCTTCCATGAAACCATCCCTAATCTCCTCATCCAAATCCATTGTGATTTTATAAGAAACCAAAAAAGGGATTACATTTACTCAGTTCCTACTTATGTTCTAGGCGCTGTGCCAGGGGCTTTGTATGCCTGATCTTATTTAATTAACTTTGCAACATTCTTATGAGGTAGGTGCTATTATTCCCATTTTTTACAAATGGGAAAGTAAAAGCTCATATAGATTTTAAGCCAAAATCTCTCCTAAAACCCCAAAGCTTAAACAAATTTTGTTTAAATTCTCACTGCAATTTATTCATGGAATAATTCCGAGAAACAATGTTTCCTTTATACACTGAAGGTACGAAAGCGAAGGAAATCAACTGGGAGACCTCTTCTTATCAAGGTATGGGAGATTTACTTTTCAAGCCAAAGTAAAGCTTTTGTTTGTGTTAAACATAAGAAATAAACATGTGGTTCATGGCTGAAAGAGGGATGTGGGGGAGGTGTGTGGGAGAAGAGATTTCTGAAATTTATTCAGTTTTACTTTCTACTGCGGTTTTCACCATGATTTGTGGGTTAAGCCTAAAAGACCGTGACTTCTCAGAAAGGTACTGTCTCTGGAGCTATTCCATACCAGCCTCCCTGTAACTCCCTACCTGGAGTTACCTGAGGGGTACAGAAGGGTTTACCTCTGGTGACTTATCTTCTTTCTTGGGCTGTCCACTCAGCGACACCTCCTATGGCACCAGAGGTATCTTATTCAAATAACTGAACTGGAAGATGCCCCACGGTCAGTCGCTCAGGCCCTGGCTCTGGTAGCTTCTCCGTGATGATGCGGTCGTCATATGTGGGACTGGAGGGCAGAACAAGTAGTTCTGATCACGGGAGACAGGATCTAGAACACGGGCCGGGCCGTCTATCAAATGGTGCCTCAAGGAACAGGAAAACAGCGGGGTTCAGAGCACGCACCCTTTCCCACTTACTAGTTCTCTCTGCAGTAAGATTCTGCAGTAAGATTTAATGATGTGGGGCAAGGGGTGCGGGGGTGGGGGTTAAAGATGGTTCCCATTTAGTCTGATTCTATTGTTGATCATCCATGTCTACGAGAGTAACAGACATTTGAGTAAAACGTCATAAATCAACCAGATATTCATTGGCCCTCAGTTTAGTTTGTTTTAAAAAATCATTAAGTAACAGAGACAGGTTTGGGAGAAAAAGGCCTCTTGACTGACAGGATTCACACTCTGACAACACCAGAGAGGAGAGCAAGCCGTAGAATTTTAAAGGAAAAAAAATGTGACTAGGAAGATTCTGAGGGTTTTCCCTATCTTCAAAGTAATGAGGCTCAGATCGTAGCCCTGGCTACCAGAAAATAATATCCTTTGCTAAAAGCAGATAATCCACTCCAGAGGAAGCAAAAGGATAAAGAGTAATTAAGAGATGTGACTACAGAATCATTAGAATTTCAAAGGGAGCTGATAACAAGTCAAGTCTCATATTTAAACCTACCGGCCCAAGTGAACCTGGCTGACAAAACCTTCTGCTTAGAATCTACCAGAATTTCTTCTGTTTTTATCACAGCTTGTCATTTCTGCCCCATTTCCATTGAGATTTCTTTCATCCGCTCAACTGTAAAGTTTAGTATGTCCTAAGTAAATAAAACTTAATTTTCTTCTCCGGCCCCTTCACGTACTCCCTCCTAAACTCTATCTTTTTATTAATTTGCCTTACTTACAAAAGAAATGCACCCTTGTAATTGGAAGACACAGAAAAGTAAGTTGAGATATTTTTAAAAAGATTTTTATTTATTTATTTGAGAGTAAGTGAGAGAGAGAAAGAGAGAGAATGAGTGGTAGGGGCAGAGGGAGAGAGAGAAGCAGGCTCCCCACTGAGCCCGATGCAGGGCTCGATGCCAGGACCCTGGCATCGAGCTGAAGGCAGACGCTTAACCAATGAGCCACCCAGGCGCCCCAAACAAAGTTGGAATATTAAAATCACCACAAGTCTCGGATAGGAATGTTTAGACACAGTGGTGCCAATCCTTAGACTTTGTCCAGTGGGCATGTACACAAGGAACACACATGTGTACAACCTGTGTATGTGTACACACACACACACACACCCACACACACACACTCCTGTACTAGGGAACTGGCAGCTTTGGAAGACTCCCAGTTCCGCGCCCAGGCTCTGGAAGGTGAAGTCCAATCCACCCACCACCAACAGATGGCGACAATGGTTGCTCTGTTATTTTAACATTGGTCATTCCAGATGTGAATTCATTTAAGGCACCATGGGGTAATTTGCAGTGTCGGTGTGTCTTGAAAGGTTTTATGAACATCATTAAACCTGAAAAAGCAAGGAGAGTGTAGAAAACAAAAATAAGAAAAAGTATATACTTATGACGTAAACAAAAAAAGAGATTTTCTGTTTGACAAAGGGCGGGATACTGCTCATGCCTAGAGGATGACTGGTTTTGTTTGTTTTAATAGCTAAGCTGCCTGTGAAGGACAACTAGGGACTCAGGAATCCTTTGAAATTCTGTGCCTGTGCAGAGGACAATCATCAGCAAGAAAGAGGGACAGAGAACTGAAATGACTTCTGAGTATTTGGCTATCAGTTCAGCATCAATATGGGACAATATGACCCACAGAGTTAATGCAGGAGAATAATAAAAGGAATAGCTTACATATCTACAGCTTTCACTTTACGCCTGGCACAATTTTAAGTTATTTAAGTCAATTATTTTAATCCCAACCACCTTTGCAGTAGGTTAGGTATTATTCCCAATTTGTAGATGTGAAACCAGGGAGCGCAGCCTGGGCCCTTGTCAAGTTGCACAGACAGTAAGTGGCAAAGATGGGAGGCAGGAATTTTGATCTGGACACCATGCTGACAGCTGCAGAAACTGGTCCCCAACCACAGGCTGTTCCATAAGTTCAAAGCAATTCCTATCTTGACTCTGCACAGGTCCAAATGAGTGAGGGGATGAGGGCAGACTCAAACTGCAAAGGTTTCCAGGACTGATGCTGAGAACATTCCGAAGGGAGTTTCCCGGACTTCCTGGGTAGAGACAACATGGGTCTATTTGGAATAAAGTGCCCAACAGAGCGTGTATATTAGTGGGGAGGAGGTACAACCTGCTCTAAAGCTTAAAAGGATCTATTGGGTGGGAATGGATTCAGGGATGATAAGCCAAAACTTCTCTTGTTATTTTGGATTTGGTGGGGGAAAAAGGAAAAAAAAAAAATAAAAAAGGCACACACAAACACACGCACACAGAGACAATACTGTGTATGTTGTTTTCCCCCTAGCTCTTTTTGCTATTTTATCTTTTCAGTGGCCTCCCAGGAAATGAGGATTTCCTAAAATTTGCTTTAGCTCTCCCAACAATGGGCTGAAGAGGGGAAGGTAAAAGAAAGTATTAAATTACACCCATTTTGCTAAGAGAAAAGTTTGTCGGAGAATACAGTAAAAAAGTAGGAGTTGCCTGTCCATGTTATTGTGTACCCTCACCACGTTGAGTAATTCACCCGGCTGGTTTTCTTTATTTACTTGGTATAGAAAGTGGTCAGCATTTGAAGATGAGACATGAGACACGGGACATTTTAAAATGAGGCAATCAATACCAAACAAATTTTTTATGACTTTGCCTGGTTAGTACTGAAGATTTTAAATGTTACTGTAAGACTCTTCTAAGATATACAAATATTAAATGTATAGAAAGCCACTCCACTTTTCCTTACAGCTATTTCAGCTTAACTCTTAACATTTGTTAGCAGTCTGTCCCTCCCAACTGTGTGGTAGAGCGAGGGGTGCCCTTGTGAATACAGTGATTCCTGGTACATGCGACAGAACAGAAAGCTTCATCTAATGCAGCTGAAGTTGGAGCCAGGCTCTGAGGGTTAAATGCTTGGCAGGAAAAGTTGCTACAGCCCTAAAGGTCAGGAACAAACCTGGTGCTGAAGGTGAATGGAGCACAGGAAAGACAAAGACAGTCGAGAAAGAGATCAGACCAAGAAATCAACCCACAAATATTTACAGCATGTCTCTGGCATGCCCTTCACCAGACAGGGCCTACAAAAAATACACATGATGTCATTCTTGTTATCAAAGGTTGGCGGGGGAGATAATCTTTGAAGGGATGTAAGGAATTTTTAATATTAAAAAAATAAGAATACTGACGAATACTGACTTCTCCGACGAATGCTAAATAAAGGAGGCATAAACACAGGAGGAAGGTCAAGTCCACCAGGAAAGACTTTGGGGAAAGCAGAAATTTAGGTGGGCTACGGAGGACAATAAACAGAGGAACCCATCTAATTAGCAACCCACGTTGGGGGAGTAAAGGAAGCTAAGTTTGAAAAGGTCTGATAGGGCCTTGAGTCCCAGGAAAAGGAGTCAAGGAACAGAATGTGGCTGGAAGTTTTTTAACAGCATAGTGATATGACGAAAGCAAGACTTTAGTAAGATTAATGAAAATCTTATGGCTAGGATTAGCAGAGCGAGAGGTGCCACATTTTATTTTACTAAATTTATTTTGTTCCTGGTACTCAAGCAGTAACTGTCAAGTTCAAGAAATTACGACAGAGGGATGAGGACAGGTAGGAGGTGACTAGAAAGGTTCTAAGGGACAGAAAGGTTTGAAGACAGAGGACATCTCCGAACCAGCCTTAAATGCTTAACCTGACATCTGAGAAAGAGAGCCCATGGTGTCCAGGCTATGGAAAGCCAGTGGCTTACGTATGTCTGTGAGTGCACAGAAGCTGGAGAAAAGGAGCCACCGCAGCTCCCTTTCCCACATGGTCTTGGAAGGCACGAGGAGTTTCAGACCCAGTCCTAGAGCCTGAGGATGAGAAACGAGTTAGCAGAAGCTCAGAACATCCTCAAGGAGTCTATTCCTCCACTGGACTGGTTCTCCCACAGCACATGAGCTGCTGGAGAATCAATTAGAGAAGCTTTGGGACCAAGTATCACATTCTTCAAGAGAAAAGAGATACATCTACATATCTGAATTTTAAGATAAACGCACCCCTTCAGACTACAAATAACACTGGTAATTCGCACCCAGATTTCAAGATTTTTATCCTCTTCTGACTAAATTTAGAGCCATGCCTGCTCGTCTGCCTGTTCAACATTCCTGGGTGGCTTAACTAATCTATTCTAACTGCTACAAAAGTAACAACTGATGCTATTTATAGCATATATGGCTTGAACTAAATAATTCACAGAGAATGAACATTAAAACTACCTCATTAGAAATGGCTAAAATGCTTTTTTGCCATATTTGATGAAAACATTATACCTCTTTTTTAAATAAAAAGTGCACTATAAAGCATCTGATTTATTACACAGATTTGCTATTACAGTCGAGTATCAAATCTATTATGATCTGCAATCAAGGTAAAGTAGCTTTACACTATTTTATGGTCTTTTAAGAGCACACAGCACACAAAGAGTCACTTACATTATTGTATGACAATATTTTTGCCACAAGTCACGGTACCACAGCACTTAGGGATGCAGTCACAGATGGCCAGGCCCCAGTGAGTGCTCCCAAGTACTAATACGTCAGAGGAAAATAATACTCGCTGAAAAGGGAACCCAGAATTTTGCAAGTAAAATGTAGATTATCTATCATAAAAAAGAATCCTTCAAAGTCTCGAGCTGTGATTAATGTCTAACTTTTAAAACAAAGGCACCTTGATTACAGAAAGTGGTCTTTATTTCTGAATTGAATTTATGAACTGACAAGGAGAGAACATTTTAAAACTTTTCTTCCTCTCCCACCCAAACCTGCAATATATTTGCTTTGCTTTGACAACTCACCTTCATGTCTACATTGAGTTTCATTTTACTGTATCACAAGGAAGACAATGTTATAGTAGAAAGAACCCCGAGTAGCAGCCAGCAAGGCCTATGCTCAAGCGCTCCTACGGCCAATGACCGGCTCTGCGATCCTGGTGTAGCTGTCTGGCCTCAGTATCCCCACTCACACAGTGTCATGGTGACACCTAAGCTCATAGGACCACTGGTAAGGGGCTGACACAGTGTTTAACACATGACAGCTACTCAAAAATTAATACCTGTCATCCTTTCTCTCCCAACCCCCTCCAAATAATGGCACTTCTAATTCTTACCATTTGAAGGCACTAAGCTAGACTGCCTTCTTATTTAACTTTGACATGGTCCTAAGGTTGCAAAGGATTGAGAAAATGTAGACCTACCATTTTTATGGTTACTGTTCAGCACGGTTATTGGCATAATGTAATCACTCGATATATACTGGCTGAATAAATGAAATATAAACATGTAACAATAACAAGAATTTTTTTCGCCTTGAACTGTTTGGTATGGGAAATGGAGGGAGGTTGGCAGGAGTGGGGAGAAGGGAAATACTACATTTTGCCTTGGAAATGAACATGGCCTTATAGTTTATCCCAATTTAGCTTATAAAAACACCAAGGAGGGAACCGAGGCAATTTAACAGTTTAACATGGAAGTAAATATTAGTACCAGAAAGAAAACTATAAAATGTTAGGGGGGAGACCCAAAAAGCTAATAGAGTTTTTGTTCCTAGACTGTTTTTCATGTATCTTTAAATTTGTTGGTTAAAAAAAAAACAACAAAAAACAAAAACCAAACTAGAAATCTTTTAGACACACACACAATGTACCAAAAAACTATGTCAGAGTCTACAGAAACTGAGTTGTATTAAACTCCAACATTGCAAACCATTAATGACTGCTTCACTCAAAACAAGAACAGCGTGACAGAGAGTAAACATGCTCTCTGAAGCAAAACAGAGTTATCTGAAACTATTAAAACAGAGTGTGCAAATTACCTAGAAATTTCTTCTGATTCTGACACAAGCAAAAACAGGCCAGAGTCAAACTGGATATTTCCTAGAATGAACATTAATGTTGGCTTTGATCCAAAACACAGCACCCGTGTATTGATTTCCAAATGCAGTCAGTCCCTCCTTTTCTAAAGTAATAAATCCTGACTGCCCCATGACCTTGAAAAGCCAGTCTGAAGAACAGACTGAAAAGGAAAATGACATCTCTTTTACTCATTTTAGCTCTCAGAAATCTGGGGGTACAATATAAGTGCATCACTAATTAAAAAAAAAAAAAAAAAAAACAAAACAAAAAACACTTGGACCATATAAGCAAGAGAATGTTAACATAGCGTGCCAGCCCAGCCCATGCTTCTAAACTTAGATATTTCATTCAAGGATCACTTGTGACTATGGTCACAGCTCTGAGAGTGGAGCTGATGGAAAGGCACAATGGTTTCTCCTATACTGGTCTTCCTACTGGTTTGCTTCTGAAAGACTCTCCTTGGACTGTAGATGAAGATAAGCAATCATTCCAGAAACAGACTAGTATGGCACTGAAAGTTTTTAATCTTAAAATTTAAGAAAATCAGAGAGGAATCCTCTGTCTGTGAAAGAATGGAACTAAAGAGAACTTTGGTATCAGTTTCACAAAATTGTCAAATCCCAAACGAAGGTAATATACCTCACTCTCAAGACTGCTAGAATTCATGCATTTTCCAGAAGACATTCTTTTTCATTCTCCTTTGCAAGTAAGGGGGCTGTGAATGAAGACGGGGACTGTTTACATGACTTAGTAAGAATTTTCCAGTCTTGGTTGCTTTGAGAAATCTTGCACAATAGGAGAGGTGCTAATGGAAAGGGAAAATATTATTCAGATTCTCTAAAAGAACAAAAAACCAGGCTCAAGAAATATAAGCTACTGCTGATCTGAAGCAAAATTCCAGAGTGGATTAGTAAATAGAAGGTTAGAGAGACTTGTGAAAAGAACAAGTACCAGAGTCAAGTCCTTAAGAGAAAGTCATGCACATTCAAGCTTTGCTCTTTCTCTTTATGGGGGTGGGGGTGGGGGGGTGGCACTAGGAAGACAGGGCTACTTGGGAATGCTACAAAATGTATTTTGATTTGAACTAAATAAAAACCATTATTTGCTCATGGACTGGATGAGGACATCTGGGAAGAGAAATTCAGTTGGGATGCGTGGGTAACCGGTTAAACGCGTGTCTGAGCTGACGTCTGTTGGTCAGTGCTCACAGCATGGAGGGAAGACTCTAGAGTTGTGCCACAAAGCCCTGTTCTTGGCAGCCTTTTTTCAGTACTTAAACAATTGCATAAATCACACATATTACACATACACATGTTCCAAAGCTAGAGAGTGGGGGTGGGGGGGTGGGTGTAAGATGTCAAAATTAGTACTAGGAAACTATTTCAACAGTCTAGAATGAATTCTTGACCAAAGCCAACACTATAATATTTAACAGGGAAAAATAAGGCATATATAAATTCAGGGGGAGGGGGATCAACTATAAATTTAGGTAAAGCTTCAGCTTTTTCACATGAAAATCTGTGGGTTTAGGAACACATTCAAGTTCTTGGAATAAAATAGACCTTAGGTTGTACTAAGAAAAATAAATGAAAATAAAACAAAACAAATAAAACAAAATAAAATAAAACAACCTTAGGTTGTACTAAGAAAAATAAATGATCTGATCCTAGTAAGAATTATGCTTTGGGGCCTCTTTGGTTACCATTCCCCAACACCCACCATTCTGGGTTGAATGGTGTCCCCCAGAAGATGTCAAAGTCCTAAGCTCCAGTACCTGTGAATGTGATCTTATTTGGAAATAGGGTCTTTGCGGATATAATTAAGTCAAGAGGAGGTCATTATTAGGGCAGGCCCCGTCCAATGTGACAGGTGTGTTTATAAGAGGGAAATCTGGATAGAGACACAGAGGATGCTGTATGATGACCTGAGGGACAAAGCTACAAGTCAGGAACACTAAGGACTTGTGGCAAACCACCAGAAGCTAGGAAGAGGCAAGGAGGGGCTCCCCCCTACAGGTTTCAGAGGGAGCATGGCTCTGCTGACACCTTAATTTTGGACTTTTAGCCTCTAAAACTAGTTACCCAGGGTGGGGGTACCTGGGTGGCTCAGTCAGTTGAGCATCTCAGTTTCATCCCAGGTCATTATCTCAGGGGTAGGGCACTGAGTCCTCGCTGACTGCCTCTCCTCTCTTGCTCTGCCCCTCCTCTCCTGCCTGGGCTCCTGCTCTCTCTCAAATAAAGAAATCTTTAAAAAAAAGAGAGAGAGAAGAGAAAAGCTGCCCCATGCGAAGTCTTTGTAACAACAGCCTAAGCCAACTCCTACAACTCGAGCTTGCCTAACCCTATACAAGTCCCTATGCCTGCCCTGCTCCATCATAAGTTCTTGACCTCTCCCAACCTTCGCTTGGGAAGTTCAGTGTCATTCTGCAAGAAAGACCACGCCCCCCCAAACCCCACCCCCACCCCGCCGACCACCAGCTGCGTCTGCGCTACGTGGACTCTGGGCGGCCCAGAGGATGCTGTGGCATCGCCTGCACTGCTGCATCCCTGTCTGATGCGCACCTCTGCATGGCTTTCCTTTGCCCATCAGGCCCCAGGACTATTAACAGTTCAAATTCAGAAGAAAGCAATAGAGGAATAAATAAATGAATAACAGTGGCCTGCTTTCGTTGAGTGCTTTCTCCACTGACCATACCTGTTGGAAACATCTCCTCTGAGCACTTCCAGAAGACAGTGAGAACGCTGCAGACAACCATCCAGAAACCACACACCCTCCACCCCCACCGGGGGCAGGAAGAGCAGAGGGCCTTACAGATGCTTACCTGGAAAAGGAAGCTATACATAAACACCCGCAGTGTTTAAGCAGAGCTAGGGGACAGCCTGGCTTAGGGATGTTGTCGCAAGAAGGATTTCACAAAGACGGAACTAGGAGGATGTGATCACCGGCAGGAAACATAAAAGTAAGTGCCACTGAGTTTTTGCACAAGTTTAATTTATTCTAAGATTATGGACTTGTCATATTTTTAGTTTTAAAATGGCCCTTCTTCTTATGAAATAGCAGTGAAAGTGGTGGTTGTTTCAATTCGTGTCTTTTTTGACAAAATACAGTCTTAACTCTATACTGGATCTCTCACCCCAAAATCTGGAGAACCACTAAAACATGGCAGGTTGGTGATGGGAGGTTAGCATCCCTGCTTTGAAAAGGGGACCACTCTGGATGATTAAGAAGATTAATGTCGATAAGGGGAGCCTGGGTGGCTCTGTCCTGGGTGGCTCTGTCCTTAAGCATCTGCCTTCAGCTCAGGTCATGATTCTGGAATCTCAGGATCAAGCCCCTCCCCCATTGTGTGGGGCTCCCTGCTCAGCTGGGAGCCTGCTTCTCCCTCTGCTCCACCCCCCTGGTCCAATTGACCATGCCCCCAATAAAATATACCTGAGGAAAAAATGAGACAATAGGGAGAAAGGCTGTAGTTAGCTTCCCTGCCTCCAGTTTTCTCCAGGAAAGTGGGTGCCATTACCAGCAATGATACCTCCTGAATTATGCTGCTGAATCAGCAGAGCACAGCCCTCAGCTCCCCAGACTTCCTGACTTCCTGCTCAGGGCTTATTTAACCCTGAATGCTTAAACTTAGTCAAGGTAAGACAGGTCCTAAATGTAAATGTCATATTTCATACTTTATCTTTAGAAAGGTCTTGTAGACTCTGCCAAGGAGAGGATCCTCAAAAGATAGCCCAGATCCTAGTGATACTAGAAAATCACTGAAGATAGGATGTCCAAGGAAGTAACCACAAAGTCTCACTACATAACACAGTTTTATATATCTAAACACACACATATGTACACACACACACACACACACACAGAGTTCTTTTCAGCTGACTGTAAAGTTCATTTTTCCCAGACACTAGTGGGTGGAGATGGGGGTGGGGAAGGATTGGTGAGCTTTCTCTGAGCTTGAGTTCAAAGTAAAAAGTAGGGATATGACATGATTACCTCTCCTGTGCTTATTTGAAAAATACATATTATATATAATCTATATGATCCTAATAATATTAATTCCCACTCTCAAGTAAGGTGATAACTGTCCCCTTAACACCCAGGCCAGCACCAGGCACACTAACTGCTCCATGCCTCTGACTGTTTCCACTACAAACATCCTAACTCCTGAAGAAATCAGGGAATTGGCTTTAAGCTGCAGCTCACTTCCTAGACCTGACTCCAAGCCCTTCCCAACTGTGCACTTCATTTTCAGAAGCAACGAGAGAGGAATGAAGGGCAAGTGTAATAGGGGATGTGTGGTTGAAAGGAAATAAGTGCTCCTCGGTCCAGTAAATGAAAAATTACATTTTCCTTCTTGTGGCTGGCTGTATAACACAAGAGTACCCAAATACAGAGCAATTAGAGAAAAGCTGCAATGGAAATTCAGAAGATAGTAACAAGCCAGGATCTTTTAAAACCAACAAATACTTCGGGACGTGTGAAACCATGCAACTCTTAGGCATGAACCTGGAATGGCGAACCTTCAGGGAAACAGAGACATAGACAGCATTCATTTTCAACAGGTGAAAATGTGAATGATACAGCACGTACTCCAGCACCAGGTGTAATGAGATGCCCACATCTGTCAATCCATTCTGGCCATGATGAGAATTCCGAGCATTCAGTTCTAGAAGTATGTTCCTCCTCTTCAATGAGAACTACTTCTTTGAATCACTACTCATAGAGTATTTATCTAAAGTACCTGAAGATTTCGATTTCTCTGACATCGTATTACCTAGGAAGATTCTGCAGAAAAGGAGAATAAGATGTGGCAAAGCCCTTTAGATGCTTGACAAGTTACTCTTGAGTAAACAAATGAGCTAATAAATTGGGAATCTGTAGGTCTACCAAGTGTATGATGAACAAGTGGGCAGTTAAGAACTAGGAGAGAAGCAGGAACAGGAGTTTGATTTCTGTGATAAACTTTGCAAAGAAATGCCACATTTGATATACTATAAAGGCTTTCACACGCATGTCTTGTCCAAGCCTCATGACAAACTGGCAAAGGAGATCAGTCCCATCCTACAGAGGAAAGGCACAAAGACTGGGGAGGAAAGGTGGTGGTCATCTTTCCACCGCACTGCAGCAGAAACTCGAAAAGAGGTCAGGTGATTTGGTAGGTACTCAGCAAAAGAATGAGTGAATCAGGTTCTTCCTGAAGCTCACTGAATAGCTACTTCCAGTGACAATGTGCTTTACGGAAACTGTTGGCTAAATGGAGGAGATCGTCACTACAGCCAAGATTGGGCCTGTGCCAGGAAGAGTGTGTTGGGCCAAGGAGAAAACGCAACACAACCCTCTTCTTTAGGAAAATGAAACCAAAACATTCAAAGCCAAGAGTCCATCTCTTTAAAAGTCACCATTTTAGGCTAAATTTAAAGCACAAGTTTTAAGTTTATACTACTAAAAGTAGACACTAGAGACAACTTGGGGAAAACAAAAAAAGCTCTCGTGTACACTTAAGACTTTATCCTGAAATGGGGGAACAAAGGGGAAAAAAGGCCAAAGCCCTTCAGCGAATCACATAACAAAGAAAGCAAAATGATGAGAATTAAAATCCATCCTAACCCACCGTGCAGAAGACAGAAAGAGAAAGATGTTTAGAACTTAAGAGTATGTTTTACAGGTATGTGTTTATTCTTAGCAAAGAGAACTAAACAGTTTCTGGAGAAATGGCATCTGACCTATCCATCACCTGAAAAGGGAATGAAAGAATGCAGAGGACATTATTTTGGGGGGGGGAATGTTTTTTTAAACTATCTTTCCTTAATAAATGATCAAACCAATCAATATGTGAAAACTTGCAAAGGCATAAGGATTTGCAGAACCATCAAGCTCTGTTCAGATTATGGAGGAGCAGGGAGAATGTTGGTGGCACTGATGCCTAGAAGCATACAGTCCCTCACTAGCTGTCTCTTACTGTTACGATTGTGGAGCAAACCCGAGATGTGACAATTTCAGGACAGCAACCTCCTGTGGAACAGGTAAAACTGTTGTATGTGAGAAATGTTAATGACAACAGTGACCATCAATGTCTTGATATAAACCAGCTCCTACTCTCACTCAACAAAGAGAAGGAAAGCGAGAGGGTGTTCAGTGTTTCCTGTGTTCTCCCCCACTGCAGAGGGCACAGAAGGGATTTTCATCAACTGTTGGCTAATTGGACTTGCAATCCTGATGTAACCGCATCCCACGTAGTCATGCCAATTAAAAACTTCCCACTCGACAAGGACTCTTCTCCCCAGGATCTTCATTATGTACTTCTAAACCTACAAGCAACGTTAACTGTTCTTGGTTTCTTTGCATTCGTAGGGTACATGTATGGATTGGTTCCCATAAGACTCATCCCGCAGGTATTCCATGCATTTTAAATTAGTTATTTCTTAGGGTCTTTGTTGCTGGCAAAGAGGACCAGACATTCATTAAAAATGTAATTTGGAATGGTCACTGAATCTGATGTACTTCTGCACAGACGACAAATTAATTCAAACCTCTATCCCAAGTGGTTTAGATAAGCTGTCCATCACTCTGCCCTCTTAGTTTACACTGAGCAGCTCGGGTCAGAGTACAAAATGTTGTTGTCTTCCCTTTTCTGATAGAGAGAACACACGCCCTCTATCAAATGGGGAAGATGATGACAACAACAAAGTGAAAGATTCCCAGATTGCAGAGAAAATGGCGAAAGAGGTGCATGCCTCCTAGGAAGAGCAAACCTACTCAAGCCCTACTCAGAGGCAACCGGTAATTTGGAGCAGAAGTTTAAAACCACTCCTCCTAAGATTAACATTGTGCATGAGGAGTCTGTGATGAAGATGATATAGCAGTATTGTAAACAGTCCAAATATTAAGCAAACTGCAGAACAGCCACAGGATCGATAGCCACTGATCATATAACCAATGACACTGGATAACCTTGTTAGAGTGGGGAGACAGCCCAAGCCCCAGCAAAACGGGAACAAGACACTGTATTTTGTGCAGTACAGATGATAAAGGAAATCATATACACATCTCCCTCCCTCGTTTTTTCTTGAAATAGCTAAACTGGCTCTGTCCCATAGGGACAGAATTCAAACCACGAATGTGACCTACACATGTAATTTCAAATTTTGTAGTAACCCCATTAAAAAGTAAAGAGAAACATGAAAAAATATTAATATTTCATTTAACCTAACATTTCCAAATATGATTTCAACATGTAGTCTATATTAAAAACCAGAAGGAGATACCCGACCCATTTCTCCTCCATCTGAAATCCAGGGTGTGTGTCACACCTCCAGCCCATCTCAGTGTGGACCAGCCACACGGCAAGCACTCGACAGCAGAGCGTGGCTGATGGCTATCCCGCTGTCTGCGCAGCTCGGGATGTTTATGGGTTGTTGCCTCTTCTGCAGTTCAGCATTTCCCCTGCCATGGGAAATAACAGCCTGACACCGTTTAGATCATGGCTACAGCTGCCAGCGGCTACTACTTTAGGTTGCTTATGGTAGTTGCTTAGAGTAGGCACAAATTAGGGCAATAATCCCATTTTTGCACTTTGAAGTGATTTTTCTAGTCTTGGCTGTAAGGACGATACTAATCATTTACTTTTGGGGGCTAATCTTTGAGAATGTCTGAACAAGGCATACTTGAAAAGTCCTGACAGAATTTTTCTTTTAACTTATTTTGAAGGCACCTGAGTGGTTCAGATGATTAAGCCTCTGCCTTCAGCTCAAGTTATGATCCCAGGGTTCCTGGACCAAGCCCACCAGGCTCTCTGCTCATCGAGGAGTCTTCTCTCTCTCCTTCTATCTCTCCCTCCCCCTGGCTCATTCTCTGTCATATAAATAAATAAAATCTTTAAAAAATTTTAAAAAAATAACTTATTTGGCAAGAGCTTATGGTTACTCTCACAGTATAAATTATGTCTTGTGGCACATAATGGCAGAACATTCTGCAATTCTTCCCTCATCGTCCCCAACTCTTGGGGCTTTGGATGAGCTTTAATCATATACTTTAAATGGAATGAATAACACATATGAAACAGGACTGCAGGTCAGAACGATACATTTGTTTGAGGAGCCTCATTTAAAAAAGCTGGGGGGGGCCAACCACAGGTTTAATCACTGTTTAAAAATGAGGAACTGACTCAATCAGAAACCAGCTGGCCCTGCAGATCCGAAACCTGTACTTGTCTCAGGTGTCCTATTTTAACTCTATGCTACCACGTGATGTTCGAGGAATAACCAGGGCAGGTAGAGTCTCTAAAGCACCTTCCTTGCAAATCATACAAAAAAAAAAAAAAAAAAGGAAAAGTGTCCTCTCTTGGAGGAGGAAATCTGTCAGGACAGGACCTGGTGCACTGAGTGTGTAAGGCACAGCTCAGCCCCATACACCCCCCGCCAGGCATTTCTTGCATAGGTAACGATGTTCCCAGTTGTACACGAGGTCCTGGGAACCACATCCCACCTGGCACACCACAGCAGACACGGGTAGCAAGCTCTGGAGAGAGCAATGAACTCAACATGTAGCTTACAGATTTCCTCCAGGCACATCAAAACCAAGAAGGCTTGTCCTTATTACATACTGCAAAATGGTGGTAACCCCTCCTTAAATACAGGTGAGGCAGAAGATGCATAGAGATCCAGATTTTTCAAGAAGGAAATTTGCTGCTAAACATATATGCTAGAAATTAAAGTTTCCGAAGCCAAGGGAGTTCTTCGTATGGATAACTACACGATGAACTTCATAAAAATGTTTTCCATAAATCTTTATAAGGTACATAACAGATGTTCTGAAATAGTCCATCTAATGCTATAACTGGGAAAACTGGAGCTTGTTGATCACACGCTTTTTCAGTCTTCCTTTGCTATAGTAATTTGTAACAGAATATGGAACATTCAATTTAATTTTACCTATATGCTAGGGAAAAAAATGTTACTGTACACTCTATAGTCTATCTAAATAGGGTTTAAATGAAAATGTGCTGTAACTACAAGCCAAACTCGTCTCCCAACCAGACCCATCAGTCCACCTACTTTGGAAAAGCAGGCATCACATCTTGCTGTCTGTCTGTCTACTGACTGACCTTTTTCCCCTCCTACGTACTGTGATCTTTTTTTTTTTAAATTTTATTTATTTATTTGACAGACAGAAATCACAAGTAGGCAGAGAGGCAGGCAGAGAGAGACGAGAAAGCAGGCTCCCTGCTGAGCAGAGAGCCCGATGTGAGGCTCGATCCCAGGACCCTGAGATCATGACCTGAGCCGAAGGTAGAGGCTTTAACCCACTGAGCCACCCAGGCGCCCCGTACTGTGATCTTTTTAAAGACAGAAACCGGGCCTTATTCATTCCTGTATCTACCACAGTGCCTGTCACATAACAGCTGCTCAATAAATGGTGGCTGAATTAATGTGAAAAACATTAAGCTGTGAAAAGGTAAGGTAGTGGCCATAGGGCATAGGGCAACAGGATGAGCACAGAGAACTAGCCAGTTAAGCACACGCAACAGTGAAAAGAGGGCAGGTGGGGGAAGGAAAGAAAGAAACCTACTTGTTCCCCGTCCTATCCGCAGGTGGAGGAACTTGACACAATGTCACGCACTCAATCCCCCCATTTTACGGCAGAGACCACTGAGGCCAGAAAGGAAAAGCAATCTGCCCAGAATCAGCCACCGATTACACACGGAGCCAGGGCTGAACTAGGCCTGTTGTGCCAAATCGTATCCCTTTCCCCCATGCCCTCAGCTCCAGGGGAGGAGCAGGGAAAGAAAAAGCCAAGGCGCCAGCCGAACAGACTCTGGAAAAAAATTCCGTGCTGCATGATCCAAGGAGCGATCTTTCTCCTCTTTCCTCTCCTTCTCACACATCTCATTCTGTTCTACTAAATCAAGTTTATTTTCATTACGAATAACATTACAATCTGAGCATAAATTCTCAGTTAATGATCAAGTTACTCTAATAATACTCAACATAAAATTCCAGGAAAACAAATTACTTAGAGCCTTTATTTTATTTTATTTTTTAATGATTTTATTTATTCGACAAAGAGAGAAAGAGCGTACACAGAGAGGGAGAGGCAGAGGGGGAGGAGGAAACAGGCTTCCTGCTGAGCAAGGAGCCTGATGCCGGGCTCTCCATCCCAGGACCTTGAGATCATGACCTGAGCTGAGGCAGATGCTTAACCCACTGAGCCACCCAGGCATCATTACTCTGAGCCTTTAAAGTTCACGGTAACAATGGTTTTTTGTTCCCTGTTATTTTTCTTATTCCTGATGTAGTTGAAAACAAACAGATGTCAAAGCTATGTTGATGCTCTAAAATCATTTGTGAGGATTGAAAAGTTCTGGGAATAGCATTCAAAAATTAATTTTTCCCACAGGGCTGGGAACTGAACACAAGGATATATTTATTATACACTGCGGACTGTCCTAAAATAAGATTCTCAGCAAAATGTCCAAAATAGTAAAATGACTATAGGTATATGAAATAGCCTATGTCACTACAGTAAACTCTAAAAAGGTATAATTAGTAAAAGACTAGTTCTTAGTTTATGGGTTTTAACTTATTACACAGAAATATATTTTAAAGGTTCTATCACTGGTTTTATCCTTGATTTGGTGCTGTTTGGACCATGATTAGTGCTCAAGTGTTCACAATATTCAGAATGCTCTATAACTCCATGTCCCTGCCCTTCAGAAGCCTATACTGCTTAGGCTCCCGTGACTCAAACCATATTCCTCTGCCCCCCCCCCCACATAAATTTGGTGTTCTGTTGTGTAGACCTTAATGAGTCAGTTTAGGTGAACTAAATATACGTATTTTAAATATTAATCAGTAAACTGTGGAGAGAGGTTCTTTGGCAATGAGATTACTTTGGATTCTTAGGTTCTTCAAACTTGTGTATATGTGTTTTTCGTTTTTTACAAATATATATTATTTTTGAGAGAAAATATTAAAACATTTTTACCTTTGCTATAATTTATTAATAGGCCAACATCAAAGAATATTAGCCAAATATTAAAATAGTCATGAGACAACTGGTTAGAAACATCTTTAATTTTGCTGGACCCTACTGATGAAGTTAAAAAGAAACATCTTTGGTTTCATGTCCTTAGGTGAATGTGAGACTCTGGAACATACTGGAAGCAAGAATTTCTAAAAACATACTTGCAAGAAGATGGACACTGGCTTCTGGGTCCCCAAGGAGTAATCTAGTAACAGAAGAAACACACCAGCTGACCTTGGGGTACTTCGGGAACAAGGAAGAAAGAAAGGTAATCTCAAAGGAAACAATGAGAAATTATAGGGGTCTGGAGACTGTGAAGAACCAACAACTCTTGGAAAAGATGTAAAGCAGGTACAAATTCAACAATGAAGAAATGTAGATAACCAGAATTTTCCAACACACAAGTTACAAAAGATGATGAAACTATTCACCACTATCTAGGAAAAAAAACAAAAACAGAAACACAATAAACTTTAAAGTCAGTGCAATAGAAATCACTAGTATGTGTCTATCCCTTGATGAACCGGTAAAAATTCCAATTTAATCTTTTACAAAGTTGGGATACTCATGTCAGTGGATACATAGGATGTTTAGATCTTTAAAAAAAATTTATGTTAAAACCACATGTAGGGCACCTGGGTGGCTCAGTGGGTTAAGCCTCTGCCTTCAGCTCAGGTCATGATCTCAGGGTCCTGGGATCGAGCCCCATATCGGGCTTCCTGCCCAGCGGGAGCCTGCTTTCCTCCTCTCTCTGTCTGCCTCTCTTCCTAATTGTAATCCCTCCTGCTGTCAAATAAATAAATATATAAAAACAAACAAACAAACAAAACCACATGTATGTCTTGGAGGAGGGATTAAGACCCTGAGGCTGACTTAAACACCCAACTATTATAGAGTGTGAAATCCCAAATCATGACCCTTAATCGAACTGACCGAGAACATAAGAACATTTTCACAGCCACTCTCATTTTTCCTATTCCTATTTCTCCCTGTTTGTGAAATGTTCATTTTTGAAGATTATAACTTTGGCAGATGCTCTTATAAAGTAAGAAAAATTAATTTTCTTGGAGTTAAAAAGAACATGTATTTGAGTGAGTAGACAGACAACTAAAAATTTTTAACAAAATTGGGATCATGTTGAACACATTATTAAATATTTTCCACTTAATATAGAGACATTTTTGCATATCATTAAGTATTTTTCAAAAACAAGATCTGTAATGATAATAACATGTTTTCATGGACACACTATGAATTCATTATTTCTGAACTTTTAGTTTGTTTCCAGTTTTTTGGTGTTATTAATAGCACTGTGATAAACATCTTTTTTACTGATTTCTTCAGCCCCATGATTACTGCCCTCTTTCCAGCACAGAGCCCTGAGAACAGTTCTCTGACAAGGAAGCTGAGAATCTGGTACCACTGACAAGAACAGAACATCTCCCTCTGACACCTACAAAGTGGCAGGGAAATCCCACATTCACCATGAGGTGGGGAGAGTTAAGAGTCTAGAAAGAAATCGGAATTGAAAAAAACAAACCACAAGTCAACTTACACTGCCACAAAAAGAGACATAGTAATTAGATAACAACTGAGAACACTCTCCCTGGTCTTGGGGATACCTACCAATGGCTATCCCTAAATGAAGAGGGGATAGGACAACTGAACTAGATAGAGCACCACCTGTTTTAAAATGAATCAGCAGAGTGCATTAAATTGTTCAAATAATTTTATCTCACACCTCAATTTCCCTTCCATTCCAAATCTCACAATAAATATTTGAGTGGATAAATGAATGTGAGCAAGACCTAAAAGTTGAAATTTTACCTCTAATATAGTTTTATCTTTTCCAAACATTTACAACCTAATTAAAATACTTAATGTGGTCCTCTCATAATACTGAGAAAACTCAATAAAAAAACTATTCTCTAAGAAAAAAAGTTTACTAAAGCTGGTAGGAACTTTCTTTCTTTCTTTTTAAGATTTTATTTATTTATTTGACAGACAGAGATCACAAGTAGGCAGAGACACAGGCAGAGAGAGAGGGGGAAGCAGGCTCCCTGCTGAGCAGAGAGCCTGATGCGGGGCTAGATCCCAGGACTCTGGGATTATGACC
Organism: Enhydra lutris kenyoni; assembly: GCF_002288905.1. Classification (NCBI taxonomy): domain Eukaryota; kingdom Metazoa; phylum Chordata; class Mammalia; order Carnivora; family Mustelidae; genus Enhydra; species Enhydra lutris. Next base: position 57,832,982 of record NW_019154085.1, read on the forward strand.
TGAGCCAAAGGCAAAGGCTTTAACCCACTGAGCCACCCAGGCGCCCCTGGTAGGAACTTTCTTAAACATTTGTTCTACCTAGCAATGATACAGAAGTTTCATTTCACAGTCTTGTGTTTCATCTCAAAACCTGGTAAAATTACCTGTGAAATCAAGTGATAGCAACATGTTGATCAAAGGGCTAATTAAGATGCCCTGAGTTCTGGGCAGCTATGTTACTGCTGTCATTTACAGAAATTTGTCTAAAGTATCTAACCCCTTTCTCCTTGAAGAAGATGACTTCTATTCAAGTTTGGCATGGTTTCCTACCTTGGTTTTCTGTGGGAAGCAAAATCGTCTTCTGAGAGTGGTTGAAATGTATGAACTTCCAGTTTTAAGATAAATAAGTCCCGGGGGTATAAAGTACAGTGGGGTGATTCTCATTAATAACACTGTATTATATAGGGGCACCTGGGTGGCTCAGGGGGTTAAAGCCCCTGCCTTCGGCTCAGGTCATGATCTCAGGGTCCTGGGATCGAGCCCCGCATCGGGCTCTCTGCTCAGTGGGGAGCCTGCTTCCTCCTCTCTCTGCCTGCCTTTCTGCCTACTTGTGATCTCTGTCAAATAAATAAATAAAATCTTTTTAAAAAAATAACATTGTATTATATATTTGGAAGTTGCTAAGAAAGTAGATCTTAAAAATTCCCATCACAAGGGGAAAAATGAACTATGTGTGGTGATAGAGGTTCGCTAGACTGATTGTGATCAGTGAGTGTAACTGTGATGTGACTATTCCCCCATATATACATATATCGAATTACTACGTTATACACCTGAAACAATTATCTCTCAATTAAAAAAATCATCTGAGAGGTATGTTCCTAGATATGTTTCAACATCTGAATAGACATTGCTAGTGTCCCTTACTGCTACTGAGAGATGCAAAACGTGTAAGTACGATGCGAAATGTGTAAATGCAAAGAAAACCCAACCAGAGATTATTTTTAAAGCTGTCAAACTCATTTCTTAATGATGCCGGCTGCCTATTTATTTAAATGTCCACACAGTAGTAAAGTCTCCTCTTGAGACTGTTAAGTCAGCATTACATGAGAAATAGAGCATGTATCTGGGGGTCAGACCCTCCTTGCACCCTGCAGCCTCCACATCATTTGTTTGTATCAGAAACCTAAAGAGGCATTTATCAAGTCAGCAGTAAAGAAGGGATTTTTTTTTTTCTTTAGGAAAAATTTTACATTGTCATCACCCCATTACAAGACCAACCAGGGCTCTTTAAGTGATTTATGAAAAAGTGATTATGTCCTAAGAACTGGAAAAAGGAACCTAAAAAGCCATCAAGGCATGAAACACATGTCATAGAAACTTACTGATGAAACCAAATTATGGTCATGACTTTGTCATTACGGCCTAGATCAGGAGGAGGGCTATTGCTTGGGTTAAAAATGCTCACTTCAGTCAAATGCTATATCCAAGGAAGGACTGCAATTCCCCTTTCTGTGCAACCTAGGCAAGATGTACCCTGATTTCCAATGAATACTTTTTTTTTTTTTTAAGATTTTATGTATTTACTTGAGAGACAGAGAGAGAATGTGTACATGAGTAGGGGGAGGGGCAGAGGGAGAAGGAGAAGCCATGAGCAGGGAGCCTAGCGATGCAGGACTGGATCCCAGGACCTCGGGATCATGACCTGAGTCAAACACAGACGCTTAACTGACTGAGCCACCAAGGACATCCCTGCAGTGACTATTCCTAAAGTAAAATCAAAAGTGTCCATTACTCGTATCTTCAAAAATGGCTGTTTAGCATTTCAGAAATTCTCCTTGAATGTCATAAAATTAAGAAAAACAAAACATAAAATCCACAAGAAAACGACAAACCGACATTAGTTGGCAGTGTAACATCAGCCACATTTTGTTGTCGTGCTGTAGCTGAATCATAGCAGGGTCTGTCCCAAGCTGCATGCGGAACTGGAATGAGTTCTGTGGGGCCTCCTGTCTCATTATTAAACCTATCGGATTACTGGTTCTAATTACGGGCTGTGTTACTGGCTATCACACAGTGATATTAATGTGTATTATTACCATTTATAGCAAATTGTGACCTCTGCTATGAGTCACCTGCAGTAAAATTTAATAATCAACCAGAGAAAAGTGGTGGATGATAAAAGACGGGCTCCTGGGAAGCATCTGTGATGGTAAAATACGATTTTATAGGTTTTGCTTTGACATTAGGAGAATAATGACAACTCACCTCCTTTCTGGAAACTAAAAATAACACATCCTAAAGATGAGACCACAGCATAGCTATTCTAATTTTCCTGTGTGTTATTAATTCAACAAATTCTTTAGATAGTATCTTTTCAAAGTTCAAGAACATAAGAAAGTGGATTTACTGACTGAAATCAGACTGATGTTAAAAACAATACTGTAGAACCTGCCAGTATATGTTTTATTTCATAGCCTATCTTTTGTTGCTCAAATGCTATGAACAACTTGGAATTAAGAAGTTACCAATTTGAATGGACATTTTCTTCTTCTTTTTTAACTTGTTACATTTTTTAAAAGTCAATATGAAATCAGTAAAACTGACCTATTTCTATTATTTTTAATAACTAATTACTCACGTGGTCCTCACAACAGCTAGTAAAGTAGGTAAAATAGGTAACCAGTAAGCAGTAATACTCAGTGGGCCAACAGGTATTATTAAAAGGCAACAGTTCCTCCTCTATGAATTTTAAACTATGATCACTTACCTTTCTGAAATACTTTCAAAGTCCTACTCAGAGACAGAACATGGACAAATACAGTTTTCTACTACTTTCCACATCTATGATGTTTTGCCTGCCTTAGTGAGCGTTTTATTTTTAAAAGATTTTATATATTTTGAGAGAGAGGGAGTGCAGAGTGCATACATGTGAGCCAGGGGAGGGGCAAAGGGAGAGAAAGAAGGAGAGAAGCAGACTCCCCCGCCCTGAGCAGAGAGCCTAGTGTGGGGCTCTCAGGACCATGAGATTATGACCTGAGCCGAAATCAGGGGCCAGATGCTTAAAGGAATAAGCCACCCAGGTGCCCTTTGATGAGCATTTTAATTCGGGACTCTAACAATATACGGAAACACCAATGTGTTCTATGAAAATACAAGTATATGCTACTCAAAACGAAGAGATTAGAATTTAATTTTCAAGAGGCATGGGCACGGGGATGGCAAACAACTTCACAACAATGACATCTCGTTTACCTACTGAGTACTTACTACTTGCTAGCACTCAGGCTAGATGCCAGACTAGAGAGGAGAGAAAGGAAAACTCAGTGTGTAATACAGACAGGTGTCAGGTACAGTGGGCTCCAAGAGTGTCCACTTGTTCTACTTACCATCATCTTAGTGACACCAGTTAGCACAGTGCCTGACCCATAGTAGATGTTCAAATAAAAGTTTATTAAACTGAGTCTAGTGTACAATGGCTCCCCAGACTGAACTGGTGATGCACCATTAATCCTTAACTTAAAATATGATGACAAGAGTCATATGATAGAAGCCTCTTTCGGGGGGGTGCCCCTGGGTTAGGGGGTTTATACGACAACTAGGCTATGTCTCTCTCTCTCTCTCTCTTCTAAAAGTAACACTGGGATTTTTGCATTCTACCCCTATATTACAAAAAAGGAGACTAAGTTTCAGGCAAATTTGTCCAAGATTACACAATAATTTTAGTAGAATACCACAGAAAGTAGAGCCCTTTCTCTTCCCATTGAAAAACCCACAATGCTAAGGTGAGTAACCTGTAGGGCATTCAGGTTCTACTGACTAGCAGACAAAAACATCACACAGCTTGCTGCTCAGGAGAGAACTGTACCAGAAACTGTCACACCAGAAATAATCCGTTTATAAAGAGCACCTGAAAATATGGGAGAGGGAAGAAAGAGTGAGTTTATTATCATTTTCAAGCAGGAAGAAGCAGCCTTATGGAGACACCAACAGTAAGGGGGTATGGGGAAGTTCTCAATGGAGACCTGAGACAGCTCGCTCCTGAGACAGCCTACAGCACAGGTTAGAAAGCCACAGTCCATACAACATGATTTCCATATTAACAATGAAGAAAATGAAACTTAAATATTTAGTGCATTCCTGGGGTGGGCTTGTAACCAACCTTTGTTTGTAACTGGTAGGTCCAGGGCCTGAGATCAGGTCTTCTGTTTCTAAAATGTTACACATTTCTAAACTCCAAATCATATGTTTTTTCTCTTATTTTTTGAGAAGACAGACCAGGTAAACTGCATTCCTTTATATCCCACCACAAAATGAGGGAAATGCCCAGTGGGTGGGCAGAATGGGAATAAATCAGGTGGTCAGTGTTTGTTCGACTGGTTAGAGTCTGTTCCAATAGTTAAATAATTGTTAAATATAATTCAATCAATTATGGCTGTCAGTCTAGAAGGGGATGCTGAGTGGTAGGAATTCTTTTCCCGCATGATGCCATGGGTGAAAGTTTCAGAAGGGTGGACGTCACTTTAGCATTCATTCCAGACTAGGGCACGCATGGTGTCATAATTAGTACCCTAAGCAGATAGTGACTGTTCAGAGTGAAGGTCTGTAGTATTAACTTCACCCTGGATTTCCCGGAACCTAGCATAGTAAGCACTCTCAATACATATTTGCTGAATTACTCGAGAAACACATTTTCTCCCAATCTGGGAAGCCTTCTCTAGTCTCCAGGGTCTTAACACCTCCCATGCCTGCCCATTTAAAAACAACAGCAACAGGGGGCGCCTGGGTGGCTCAGTGGATTAAGCCTTCAGCTCAGGTCATGATCCCAGGGTCCTGGGATCGAGCCCCGCATCACATTGGACTCTCTGCTCAGTGGGGAGCCTGTTTCCCCCTCTCTCTCTGCCTGCCTCTCTGCCGACTTGTGATCTCTCTCTGTCAAATAAATAAAATCTTGACAAAAAAGAACAACAACAACAACAACAACATTTAGTTAGAACTTCAGCTCTTTGACCTCTTTTGGTACGGGTCTTTACAATTCTTATCGGAGAGGGGCTACAACATTATTCACCATCAGAATGTACTTTGTAACTGAGATATGCCAGCCCAGATGTGAATAAAAATATTTAAATAACATTTTTAAATGAAATTTTAAATAAACACTTTAAATAAAATTTAAATGAAAATATTTAACTGCTGATACGACACAGTCACCAACCAATCAAAACGTGTAGCAGCCAGGGGACTTTCCCAGTGGTGAATGTGGCACTGAGCCAATCTCCTTCCTTCGGACTAGTAACCCACTTTCCTGTTTTCCTAAATGGAGATTCTGTGTAGCAAAATTATATGAAATACGAATCATCATATCCTTAAGACACAGAAAAGTCACAGAAAATATCCAAATCTCCTTTGTATCTATTTCTAAATTTAATCTAAATTGACCCGAGTTATCAGATCTGACTTGAGCTTGAGGTGATAAGTTACCATGTCATAAACAGACTTAAGCTTCCATTCTCTAACCTGGACTCCTAACTAAAGACATATAAACCAACAAAGAAATGGGGTTTGAGTGAGACAGCCAGCAAGCCAGAGATGTTACACATTAACTCTCTCAAAAAGTAAGGCTCCAACTGAGCCTTTCATTTGTTTTAAGCCATTCTTAAAAGCTAAGACTTCAAAGGCAATACAATGCAATGGAAGAACCAAAAACAGAGCCTACTGGTCTCGGGTCCAATAACAAAAGCCTCTGAACACTGCAGAATTCTGAACATTTCTTAAAGCTTCCAAAATAACACCATAGAGAACTTTTATTTTTCATTTGGGTTCCTTAATCTATTTAAACTACATGTAATTATTATGCAAACATTCCTTTTCAGAAAAACAGCTAACTTTGCAAAGGAATGGCTACAAAAGAAAACTCAATGCTTGCTTTTCCAGAAGTACTATGAAAAAAGAGATCCTTTCTTATTACCAGTGGAAAAAAAGAAGTGCAAAACCATTGTCAAAGAATGAGTCTTTGTACTTTAACTTAAATCATGTAAGAAATGATTATCAGAGAAAGAATGAATGACTTTTAGCTAAAAACATAAATCACCATTAGTATTAACGCAGAGGTGGAACCATGGATGTCTTTTCCTTTCTAAGTAAGGGCCAGCAAATGCTTAAAAGACTAAGCAATATTCTAGCCTCTGTAGCTATAATAATTCAAACGGTTTCGTTTCAATAAAAAAAAAAAACCAGCATATTGCTCACAAGACATTTCAAACCATCTAACCACGAAAGTGAACACAACCCTACAAAAACACAACATTCTTGAACAATAATTTTTCATGTAATGGTTCTAACAATATGCTGTGCTTGCTGAAACATCATTTTTTACTCCCACTGATAGTAACCAAGTAATATCCAGTGACACAGAGGACAGTCACAAGAATGGATTTCACTGATGTAAGAAACCAAGTAGGACTGGAGTACTGGACAATTACTTGATGTGGAATGGTGGTGAACACAAGGCAGGAGGGAGACTAATGAGTTTCCTCACTGGAGGTCATCAAGTATGGGTATAAACAACCAAATTTGAATACGACGGCTGAAACCAACTCAAAGGTCTGCCTGGCCACCACTTTCAACCATGGAATGTGCAATTTTTGAGAGTTACAGTTTTACCAATCTCTAACACCATGTAAGATTATCACAGGAATCACAACATTTCTCAACTGAGGAATTTTGCTGCATTTCATGGGTAATATCTCCAATCTAGCCTAGCAGCAAACCAAGAGAGGCTCTGACAGCCATGATTTTCTATTTGAATAGACTGTTTATACTTACAAAGTGCTTTCTCATGATCTCAGTCTTAATTTAGTGTTCATGCTTGAGAAAGGAGGCTAAAATAAAGGGTAACAAATTAGACATTGTCCATTGCATGGCAAATGGTCAGGGGCAATATTTCTGAACTTTGACCACTCTAGAATAGAACAATGGCCTGCACCGTCATTATCTCGAATTTTATTACCTGAAGCAAGTTTTTCTCATTGTGATCCAACTAAAGAATGCTAACTACTGCCCTTCAAACACAACGTGAAAGGAAATTATTAAATAAATCCACCCAAAAAGAATATTGGATATTTCTTTAAGTGGGGGGGAGTGTATGCGTCTGACACTCCAAACGGTCCCCACAGACATTCTGTAAGGTAACTCATTCAAAATATCCTCTTTACCAGAGGAATGAAAAGATTATCTAGTTGATGTTTCTTCATTATTTTACTTATAAAAGTAAATACAACATTATCCATCTACTTATGCATTCAAACACAGAAGTTGTGTGCATGTATGTGTACATACGTATGTTTGTGTATCTGTGCATGTATGGACAACCCGTCCTGCTGTAGAAAGGACGTAACGTGGGTCATAAAAAGACATAACCTATCGGATAAAATAAAGGTAAAAATCAACGGCAAGGAAGACAAGACAAAGAGAAAGTAAGGCAGGAAGGAAATGGCTTATTGACAAAGGTCAATTGTTTCAAGTGCCCCACTTGTCATCAGTGGCTGAGCCCAAAGAGCCTCTCTAATGACTGTCACCAGGGCTGATCAAACACAGCGAATGACCTGGAGATCAAGCACCTGATTGGCAAGAAATCCATCATAAGCAGCTCTTCAGCTGGAGCACGGTTCGATGATCATCGGCCCTGATGACGACTCTGAAACGCAAGTGTTAAGTGTAACCTGAATCATGACAGAAAAATGTATTTCCTTGCATCCTATTTTTTGAAAATTGACAATTCATATAAAACATATAAGGTAAAACTCCACACGGTCAGAAAATCTGATATATTAACCTATTTCTTGACTAAACGGAAGACAGCCCAGTTACTGATTATTTGAGAGATACAAATCCCTGGCCTGTTAATGCATTTTTATGCAGAGATATTAAGTATCAAAAAACATGGAAGCAAGCAAAGTTCTAGGTCCCCAATAAGACAAAAAGGAACCCTATAATTCTCCCTCTTCTACACCACAGGGCTGAAAGGAACTCGCCAAGGGTTTTAAATAGCCTTCATTTCACATGCCAACTCTGACGGTTATTTGTGTAGGGAAGGATTCTGAAGCCCAGCCAGGCCTAGCAGGAATGAATGTTCTCATCAATTTATTAGCAATTCTGACAGGAAAGAGGAAATGAGGTGGTTTGTTGCCACTTACTTGTTTGTTCCTTATCTCAGTTCAATTTGCTGATGTTACCAATGATGACCTGGAGGCTTACAGTGGTTGGTGATTTATTTACCATTTCTTTTTAGATTTATTAATTTGTAGCCTGCCTTATTACAAAAACTATCTGGTATGTTACAGACACTTACACATAATAAGATAATAATAAACAGATAAGAAAAACAGGGTAAGAGAGAAAAAAATACATATCCTGGGGGAAAACAAACTTTGTCCCCGTGGCAAATTCTAAAGCCTTCGTTTTCACTATGGGCTTTTCTGGCGTGGAGTAATCCACTTTCACTGACAGATTAGTTGCTCATGTCAGTGAGTGTTTGTGCACATGCGTGTGTTGTGTGTGACATATGTGCCTCAGAAACAGGTCCCAGGTTTGGCTATCAAGGAAAGAATGCTTCTCCAGTTAGAGATTTACACTCATATTTTGGACTTTGTGCCACATAAAGAAGCATCTTATTCATACATTTATGGTATTTGCTTATAATAATAAAAGCAAAAATAAGCAAATCACACAGTATGTTAGAGGGCAGTATTATGATGAATAACACAAGGGAAAAAAGGGGATTGAGATTAACAATGTCAAGGTCAAGTGGCCATAGATTAGTTTTTAAAAAGGTAGCCAAGGTCGGCTGGCTGAGAAGGTGACATGCGAACAAACTCTTGAAAGAGGGGAGGGAGTGAGGCAGGAGGACTGGGGAGGAGCAAAGCAGGGAGGGGAGGAAAAAGCAACACAGGGCTGGAAGGCAAAGCAGGCCTGGTGGGCTGGAGAAATCCTCAGGAGTCCTCCACAGCTGGAGTGAAGAAGTAGAGAGTGAGGGGAGACAAGGTCAGAAAAATACGGGGGAGCAGCAGCAGATGATATAGGATTTTGCAGCCATCCCCACGTAAACTAGTTACATGACATGTAAACTAAAACCATTTGGGGTCAATGAGCTAGGGCATGTGAGTTTACCTGTCTTTGGAGACAGGGCCTACCTGTACATTTTGTGCAGATGAAGGCAGCATCAGGGTACACAGATGTTAGGCACACACCCAAAGATGTTTATCTTTATGGCTCATATTGGCCCACAACATGAAAGGACAGGCTCAGATTGTGACACATCCTGGCAACTGTGTCCGTGGGACAGCAACACTCCTAAGATCTTGCTGCTGGGGAGGTTTAGAAGTTAACAGCAATATGAGGGGAGAATGAGGGTTGCCTAATTTGCTGCCATCTGAGATCATTTATAAAGTGTCACCTCCTCGTTTCTCTTCAATGTGTTATTAAAATTCTTCCTCCTGGACATTTGTGAGCGTTGGACACGCTGGAGGGGACACTGCTCTATAGTGTAACTGTCTGCACAAGCTCAGGAAAGGCTGGTACTGTGAGAACAGACAGCCAAACGGAAAGGAAAGCAGAGGACAGTAGGAGAGGAAACGCACAGAAACTCTACTATGGTGACCTACTTCCAGAAGAAGAATGTTCCTTCAAGCTCAAATCTGGAAACTTATCAGTCACTCATAGTAGACAGAGAATGAAACAGATGCATAGCCCACAGGGGGTTTAGAAGCTAGAACCAAATATTTTAAATTGTGAATTATAAAGCCACCAAAAAGCAAATGAAATAAACTCCTACGGCTAAAACATATATCCAGGCAACTTACTGAATGTTTTCAGTCTTCAAACATTAAAAAGAGGGACAATGAATTCAAGGCAATTGATTCAAGTCAATTCCAAGTGAAAATGAGTATCAGGAAAGCACATTAAAAAAATAAACAACTTCCTTTTACAAAAGACGTCAATCAAGCTAAGAGTTGCTGGAAATCATGATTTTGCGTATTTGCTGATTTTTCTTGTTCAACGATAGTCGAGGAACAGTTGTGCATTCACTTGTGTCTTTATAGGGGCAGGAAGAGAAGAGAGCCGATTTTCCTTTACAATGGAAATGCCATTAGATATTTTAAAATACCAGCAACCTCCAGCAGGTCACTTTGACATGAAGGATTGCCTTACAAACTGACAAAAGTGGACCAAGCAATGTTCCACCTGCTGTGATTTTTAAAAGGGGTAGTCGAAGACAGAGCATGGGAAGCATTAATTTCTGCCTCTTTCCAAAACAGTTTGAGACTGCTGGCAAAAAATATACGCCAACACCCCAAGACAGAAATGGATATGGAGAGTTCAAGGTGAAGGGAAAAAATAAACCCAGGAGTAGAGCGTTACAAAGAGAGGCCAATTAGAAAGGGAGTTCCTGCCAACAGCCAACAGGGGATGCAAATTTGGCTCACAACTTCCTAGTCGTCAAAATTAAGAAGGAAATTATGAAACTGAATGTTCAGTAGAACAAAAGCAAGCCCAGAGCTTAGGGGAAGTTCATCTGGCCCAGCTTGAAGGCCAGAAGGAACTTCCTCCTGGGGGTCTCCCTAAGAGCCACCCCCAAGGTACAATATGTCAGATGACCACCTGGGGCCTGAGATTCCCAGGTGCCGAGGTGGGGGGGAGATTCCATAAGGGCAAACAGCTATGTGGTTCGCGTACTCTGTTCCTTGAGAACTGTGCTGCATCCAGGGATAAAATCCACACTCCCCAGGACAGCAGTTATCAAGTTAGGTTCTTCAAGAGATGCCTTAGGAGTTCCACCATTTTCTGTTTGAATTTTATTTCTTAGTCTTGAAATAAAATACCAACAGGAAATGCAAGCAAACCTTCGGCACAACATTAACACACTGGCAAACCATCCCATTAAGTCACTTCAAATGCCGACGCCGGGCAAATGTGTCCTCTGCCATCTCTCTGTGTATATTTCAACTTCTTAAAAATGAGTCACAGATTAGGAAAGTTAGAACTCTGCGTCGGCATTTTGGAGATTCAAGTTTGCGCGTGCCCATTCCTATAAAACTGTACAAACGGCCTACACACGCATCACGCTCAAACAAATGACAGGAGCAGGTACAACGAGTTGGCGTCCACCCTCAACCACGATCTTACAGCTGGTTGGTACGACAATAAGCTGCCTACCATGGTGACTCATGATAGCATGACTTCTTGAAGACTGGTAGTGACTGGAAGGGTTAGGTGCTCCTGGTCGGACTTCAGTATCTATCATGAGGCATTCGAACAGCTGCATTAATTGAGATCCAACATCAAAACAAAACATTCCTGGTTCTCCCTAGCTTCTAGATCTGATTAATTCAGGAACGTACTGAGAGAGATCAGGCCCTGAGCCGAAACCAAGAGCCAGCAGCTTAACAGAATGCACCACGCAGAAGATGTCTCCCTGGTTAGTTTTAAAATGTTCCTTGTATTTATAAAATACATACTAAAAAAACCCCCAAAAAACAAAAAAACCCATTCATTTGAAACATTTTTACTATTAAAGATTCCGTTAACAATTTCATTTTGCGAAGAGCTTTCCTACTAAAACAGTGTCTACACCACCCTGCTGGGGTAGCTCTATCATGGATGTGGGGATATGGACCCAGCAGCCCCTGCAGACTGGAGGGGTTGAGGGAGGCTCTCGTTCCAACACTGAGCAGCCTCACCACGGGTGGACATACGAATCGAATCTAATACTAATCTCATCAAATATAAACATTCCCCTTTTCTGTGTTGCCATGACAAGGCTGGGAAGCTCGGTGATGAAAAAAAGAACTATAAATCCTTCAGGCCATTTTTCATAAACCTAATTTCTTCCAACAGCTTTTGACCAGAGGTGGCAGTGGAGAGGTTAAAGTTACGTTCTTTGGCAGGAAACTGAAGTACAGATATTTCCTACTCCTGAGTAAGGAAGGGCAGAGTTTATGATTACTATGAAAGAGGCAAATCAGGGGAGGGTGGGGGGGTGTTGCCAGAGACAATGGGATTTATTCCTAGGACTGCCACCTCCTAATTTTGACTCAAAGAAGGTCATTTAATCCTCTCTGAGCCTTCTCTGAGTTTTATCAATTTTAATATGAAGGGACTGAATCAGAACCTCTTAACTGGGATGGTACACCAGAAACTTCTGGGAGGCTTAAACAATGCATAATGGTAGCAGTAACATTAATACATACCAGGAAGTGTGGCGAGAACTCCACACCCATTAGCCCTTTAGTCCCCCCACAAGAACCTTGTCTTGTAGGTACTCTTAGTACCTTGATCCTACAGGTGAGGAAGCTACAGCACAAAGAGGTTGAGAAATTTGCCTCAGGAAGTGGCAGAGCCAGATGAAAGGCTCCACGGACTGTGCTCATTAGTACAACTCTATGTCAACACTGCCACTCTCCGTAGCTGGCTCTCCGAATCTTCTGACTCAGAAACCGAAGGGCCCAGACAGCCATGCAATTTTTAATTCTGGTGAGCACTCCTCGTCAACAGCCATTTGACTAGAAGTGATGTAAAATTCTGTGATTCAGACTGGAGAGGGGAAAAAAAAAATGCAATAAACTTTTTAATTAAATAAATGCTCAAATTCTTTTGTCTCAAAAACCTGAGTCAAAATTAAATGGCTTTTTATCAGCTAACTGCATGGTATCAAACAAAAAAAGATAATGAATAAAGGGATAGTAGGAAAAATTGAAGAAATGAAATGTTATCTAGCCAGCTAAGTAAAACGACTACACAGGGCCATTTAAGTAGATTAAGTATTGGAGCAAAAGCTATGCCTATAAAGAGGCAATAACAGTAATATTTTCATAATTCATGGCTTAGATTTAAGGGTGACAATGCAACATTTTGGAAAAAACCTGGAAAGGATCTGTGCTCCTGTCCAAACGGGCTGGCAGCCTAATTTGCTTCTAGGATCACAAATGACTGCATCTTTGTTTCATCGTTAAAGAAACAGGCCTGATGCTGTCAGAAACCGGCCTTTGCAAAGCTGAAACTCTCAAACTATGCATGTAAGCGTGGATATTCAAAAAATGCTGGTTTTTCATAAAGGTTCCCTCTTGACATTTGACACTTAACAGAGGCAGGAGGCAAGAAAAAGCCATGGGACAAAGAGAAAAATAAAGAAGACAAGTGACCCTGGCCCCACAGACAATGTGGACAAGCTTAAACCTGGGACAGCCAAGTCAGCAAGGACACAGCCAGAAGAAAGAGCCCATGTCCCCGGGTAAAGCCATGAACTTGGTCAGGTTTGTCTGTGTTATGAGTGTACTTCCTCACTAATTCTAGATCCCCATTTAGGGAAACTCATCCTCCTCTCCTCCCACTCTGTCCCACATCTCTGTTACAAAATCTCTTCTTAAAAGTCTCCCAATATGAAACCACATGATCCTATCAAGGGAGTTGCAAAGCACTTTATCAAACAAAAAGCAACCTTTAAAAAGTTTTAAGCCCCAAATACTGAACTATAAAACTTTAAGAAGATAATTACATGTTGGAGGAATATATAGATATTACTGTTGACCATGAGGACTGTATTGACTGCAAGTTTCTAATATACACGATTCCACTGGTGAATAAACATGGGTAATCACTAGTCTCTCTCCTACACTGAAGACTCCCTAGTCTGGAACTGATGCACTTTTTCCATTTAATCAGCACACCAACTCATAAAGCAAATAGGTACTCAATTTGAAAAGTTTCCTGAGTGGATAAGAATTTCCAGGCAAGAAGAAAAATAAGCTCTTCCTCCTGATCCCCTTCATCTGCAATGGTATCAAATTCCTGGTTTCCTAGACTCAAAATCTTACACTCATCTTTGAATCATCTTCGTCCTTGGACCCACTCCCTTCTTCCCATTCCATCAAGGGCAAACCCCGAGGCAGTAAGCATCATCTACTGTCCTACTCCCAGTGTAGTACAAGCCTTCCTCTGGCATTAAAATCCCTCATGGTGTGGTCTTAGTGAAAACGGCAGGTGGCCAGACTAGTCCTGGCTTTACAGGGAGCTGAAGCTACTCATCCCACTCTGAAGACCTCGTCAAAGGCCAAGTTTTTCCTGATGCCCCCCAATCACATGCAATTATTCCCCATTTTGTAACTTCTGTAGCATCTTCTGCACTCTCCTATGACCCATCACATTCTGGCCCATGTGATGTGTGACGTTTATTTTCTATGTAAGACAAGAACCTCCTTGGGAGCCAGAAATGTGTCTGGGGCAACATCTAGCCAGATCAAAGGCAGGGTACTTAATAAAGAATGGAATTTCCCCACTCACTTCTGTTCAATTTCTCCTCAAAAGGGGCTTGGCCTTATTTATGCTAATAGCAAACTATAATGCTCTCGAGTCCATTATTTTCTAAAGCAGTGCGTCTGATTTTGTCAGACAGTGATCCCTGCAAGATGTTTCTTTCCGTAGAGGCACTAACCCCAGGCACCAAGCAGATGCCACATTAGGTCCCCTCTGTGTGCTGTGTGATCTGGGGGGTGCTGCACATGCTTCAGCTAACCAGGAGTTGAGTTTCATAGAGCCAGCTACATGGAAACAGATTACTTGGTTAGTTGTGGAGAGAAACGAGTTCCTCCTCTGTCCTCCTGCCTTTACTTTGAAATTTGATCCTATTGGCTATTTAAGCGCACTTAAGGAAAGCTGATTTTTCTAACAAAATCTTACCGTGACTATCACAGCTGTGTGTCTCTTCTAGGGTTCTGGAGAAATGAGTCTTCTTGTATCTTGTGGTCAACAGAGGAGCATGGATGCTGGCGAGGGGAGGATGGAGGTGATGAGCTGGCATTTGGGGTGTACTTAGGAGGGAGAACACACAGGGGTTCAGGGGATGGTCTCTGGAGTCGGACCGTCCGAGTACAAGTCCCAGCCCCACCATTATCAGCTGTATTTTCCTGAGTCATCAGAGAAAGAACCCTCTCTCCACTTCATCTTTAAAACAAGGATAATACCATGGCTCAGAAAGTTGTTCTTGGAATTAAATAATAAATTGACAGAGATATTGGCACACAGTAAGCATGTGACAAAGCTTAGCTGCTGGCACTACACGGGTATTTACACATTATATAGGTTTTTCCTCTCACATGCATTCATTTTGAAATGAAGATGAGGAAAGGTGAAGAAAGAGACTGCAAATTTCTAAGGTACGTGATCACCCAATGAAGAAATTCTAAGTCTAACCAAGCACAAAGGCCAAATCAAGATTTTAAAGGCTTTTATTCCTGATGACAGGACCTTTACTCTCATATAAGGGTTAAATAGCCCTCAGCCATTGCTACAGAAATCTAAGGTTCCTCTTAAGGATAATGGAATGAGCATAAAGTAAATTCCAACTGCTCACAGAGAGAAAGAGTGGTTGCTCTTTTAAAAATTCTTGTGGGTATGGCCATTACCTTCAGTGCTGGCCTCCAATGAGATCCTGCTAAGGCTAGTATGAACACTGGTGTGCCAAAAGCTTGTGCGGTATTTGGGCGAGACAGGAGAGAATGGCTCTAATCACATACAAGAGTAACAAAAAGGAATCCTAAAGAAAAATGCCAACTGACAATAAGGAGGATGGGTTAAATCTCTAAATATGCATGCTTACCAGCCAATTTTACACTGAGGATAAATCAGACAACAGACATCACTGAAATTTTCTGCCAAAATATCAAATATTGGCAATAATTAATATCTGCAGCTTCATGTACTTATGACAAAGACACTGGAAATCTCTTAACTATAATTAGTTTTAATTTGGCTGCAGCATATATTTGACTCGTGGAGGGATTAGGCAGAGGGAAGTGAGTCATGTAGCCCATCACCCACAGTCCGTATTTCAAGAAGGCTTTTGTTCTAATTGTATAGCAGTAACTCTCAAGGAGGGATTAAGTATTGTGTTAATTTTTGAAAACTGTCCACCACTTAATAAAAACCAACTGGTAGTTCAGATGATCAAAGTGAAGAAAGAGCTGACAGAGGTCTAAGAAAGAGATGGTTCTCTACTGGAAAGGAGGTATTTGTGTGGCTTTTTTTTTTTTTTTTTTTTTTAAATGCTAAAATTACTTTTGTGAAATTCTGGGATTTCCAAAGTCTTTAGACTGTATCTTGGCATGTCAAAGATCTACCGTACAGGCCAGAATTCTTTCTTACCATGAATGGAAATGAAACAACATGAACAAGAAAATGGTTCTTTATGGCACAGTCAAGAGATGAATGAGTAAGAAAAAGATGAAGTTAAATATACTGTTGGGTCTTAAAATCCACAAATCTGTTTTGACTTTTTTTTTTTTTTAAGACTTTATTTATTTATTTGACAGAGATCACAAGCAGGCAGAGAAGCAGGTAGAGAGAGAGAGAGAGAGAGAGAGAGAGAGAAGCAGGCTCCCTGCTGAGCAGAGAGCCCGATGCAGGGCTCGATCCCAGGACCCTGAGATCATGACCTGAGCTGAAGGCAGAGGCTTTAACCCACTGAACCACCCAGGCGCCCCTTGACTTGTTTTCAGAAAAAAATCACAAATATGAATTCTGGCTTAGTCTCTAATACATCACGTTTTGATCTTTGAGTATAGAACTTTACTGGAATGTTGTCCATTAAGAGAGACTTAATAACAATTAGTAATACAATATTTGTACTCAGAAGATTAGGCTGCCTTTTTAAATGAAAGAGACAAAGTCTGAAAACTTCACATCTTAGACCACACTTTTCACCAAAATGCCCAAGTTCCTTTGCCTAAACCCTCAGTGAGTTATTTATTATGTGATATCCTACTACAACTAGCAATAACAGGAAAAAAACCAAGTCCCAGAAACTATTCGTACTAGTATTTTAAGAATCTTCTAGATCAAGAAAGAACTCTCAAGAAGCTAAAAATTAGCTGCTTTATGGAACAAAAACATTTAAAACTTTATTAAAAGAAATCCTGTTATTCATAAGATAAATGATATCTGTACATGAGCAAGAAGCTATAGAATAGTAATAAAAACAAAAGTGGCATGAATTTTCCATGATTAACTCTACAAAACTCATTATAACTCAATTTCACTTTTTGGGAAGATTTTTTTTTTAAGTACATCAGTCAATAAAGAAAAGTACCGTTTTTTAAGAGACACACTTAGCGAGAGAACAACTATCTTTCTGCACTCTGTATTTTTGTCGACTTAACTTTCTCTTTCCCTGACTTTCAAAGGAATCTAAGAGATGAAAATTTGCTAGATACAGTTTTCAGTAGTCTTATAAAATACAATTTTTAAAAAACCTAAAATTTCAGATGGGTTTGGAATACAACAGAGCTCAACATGTCCACGGTTCAATTATCTGAGATAGTCAATGCCAAAGAAAAAAATGGTCTGTCGGTCTTTCATTATTTGGTGTGTGTGAGTAAAATAAAACACAATCAACCACCAACACCATCAGTAAGACACAACTACAACTTGCCTGGAAAACAACACTTGAAGAGTGAATTCTAACTTAAGGAGAGATCACTTCCTTGTATCAGCTTCTAATTTAACCCTACACCAAGAGCATCAGGTCAGTAAAACTCATACTCCTGACTTTGGAATGATGCCTCATGTAGGCAATAAAACCTTTGGTTTGTGTCTTTCATGTCTGTATAGCTATCTGAATACACAGTATAGAATTCATGGAGAGAGAGAAAGAGAGAGAGAGAGAGTGTGTGTGTGTGTGTGTGTGTGTGTGTGTGTGTGTTTCTTTTCTTAAAAAATGCAGTATCTCAGGGTATGTTCAGACTTCTGGGACTGGGTCATCTGGAAATACCTGAATGACCTTGGATCACCTAGCTCTACAATTTCTCTTCAATATGGAAGTGAGAACCAGTTCTCTCTTGGGTGGAATGATTTTTCTTCACCACAGGATCACTGTTTTGAACTTTTATCCTTCTCATGTTATATAATTTCCATAAATTGCAAAATTTACCTAATTTCAGGATATTGGATCAAGCAGGCTCACTGTTACTTTCAGAATAAACACTGAAGGTAACCTCATAATTGGGTAAACGTTTTTAATATTCATCTTACTAGAACCTTTTATCTTGCTGAAAGTAGTCTAATCATTTTGGATTACAGGGATGATCATTTTATTTCATTTGTAGAGAAAAAACAACTTTTAAGATTTTATTTTTTATATTATTATTATTTATTTGAGAGAGAAGATAAGAGAGCACAAGAGAGGGGAGGGTCAGAGTAGAAGCGGACTCCCTACTGAGTGGGGAGCCTGATACAGGACTCGATCCTGGGACTCCCCGGATCATGACCTGAGTGCCAAAGGCAATCACTTAATCAACTGATCCACCCTGACACCTAAG